>NC_057862.1:280625417-281225417 GCF_019393635.1 Dromiciops gliroides | reverse complement strand
ATCAATAGAAAACTCTTAGAATAGGAAAAATAGCTTCATTAAAAAGGTAATCCTTAAAAAAAAAAAAGATAATCCTATACTTCTGGTTAAGGTGCTGGAGAGAATAGGAGAACCACATAGTTCCTACACTGTGCTCCAGAAAAGATAAAAGAGTTCCAGGGTGAATGATTAAGAAACAAAGAGGAAAACTACAGTAAGTACTTTCAACCAACCTAGATTAGCAGGGGGAGACACCAAAAACTTTCAGGGACTAAGGAAGGGGCCCAAGCAGAAGAGCTAAAATGAGGCTGGGAGGGCTTCTAGCTTCCACTACCCCAGAGAACTCCAGCCAGGAAGCCTCTGGGCCATTAAGGCTAACCTTCCAGGATGCAGGGGTCGGGGTTGACAAAGTGGATAAAGTTCCTACGATGGGAAACAATCAATTGGCAAACCTTGGCAGCTCTGAAAGTTTGGAGCAGCTGATCTGAGCCGCTCCTGAGATCTTTGAAGAGTTCAACAATATATACCTACAGGATACAAGAAGGCCAAGGACCTGCCAATTATGGGGATTACCATAAAAGAATAGAGAATTGATGGGATATGAGTATTCCCACACTTTAAAATAGCTTTGTCAATAATCAAATCAAACAATGAAAGTTCTTAAAAGCATGAATTGAGAAGACAAGAATTTTAAAAAATCTTCATTTCATCACTTTTTGCATCATCTGCCTAATTATCCTCATGCCATTATCAGAAATTTTAAAATCTAATATAATTGGTAATAGATGTCAAGGCCAAATACAGTGTTGGATTTGGATGATGCCAACCAATCAGCTTGAAGCGGTGTGTAAGGACGGCCTCTGTTCCAGACCTATAAAAAGCTTCCACAATCAGTTTGCTGAAGAGTTTGTGATTGAAGCAGGCTCGTGGCAGAGGACTTGAGGAAGAACCAGACCAGGCTGGAACTCTAGGCTAGGTAGGCTTTTTCTTAACTTTCTTGGGTTTCTTCTACCCACTAAGTACCTAAATATTTCCTAAGTACCTGCTTTTCTCTGGTTAATCAGACAAACAGGGGATAAGATCATGTTAATGCTTCATTTTTGTGGATTTTCTATTTTGATTTATCTTTACCTGCTTTCGCCTTTAACTAATAACTTTATAAAGCATTGGTATTATGAAAGAGAAAATAAAGGTGATCACACAGTATAGATTTTAAACATCACAGTTTTGGCAACCACAAAGGGACAGGAAAGATGTGGAAGGCAACAAAAAGCTTAACAAAGAGGGATCAAAAATCTTACTCCAACAATGGGCTCCATGAAAATTTGAATGGACCAAACAACAAGAACTCAGTGAGACAATAAAAAATTGTAATGCTATGCTTTGATAAGGTTGGATTTATACCAGAAATTGAGGCATAAACTCACTCTAGCTCTTGAACAAAATCAAAAGGCAGAAAAAATAGAAGAAAATTTAATTGATTTAGAAAAGAGATCAAGGAGAGAAATTCTAAAAATCACGGGACTAACAGAGAACCATAACCAAAAAAAAAAGTTTTAATACCTTATTTCAAAATACCTGAAATTAAAACTACCCAGATCTATTAAAAGTAGAGGGCAATGTACTGCTTGATAAAGCCAAAGACTCCAGCTTCTGGGATAGGAACTCAGTATTTGACAAAAACTGCTGGGAAAACTGGAAGACAGTATGGCAGAAATTAGGCATAGACCAACATCTTACACCTTACACTAAAATAAGGTCAAAATGGGTACATGATTTAGACATAAAAGGTTGATACCATAGGTAAATTAGGAGAGGAAGGAATAGTTTACCTCTCATATCTTTGGAAAGGAGAACAGTTTATGACCAAACAAGAGAAAGAGAATAGTATGAAATGCAAAATGGATGATTTTGATTACATTAAATTAAAAAGGGTTTGTACAAACAGAAGCAATGCATCCAAAATTACAAGGGAGACAGAAAGCTGGGAAACAATTTTTATAACCAGTATTTCTGATAAAGGCCTCATTTCTAAAATATATTGGTGCAGTGGATAAAGCACCAGCCCTGGATTCAGGAGTACCTGAGTTCAAATTCGGCCTCAGACACTTGACACTTACTAGCTGTGTGACCCTGGGCAAGTCACTTAACCCCCGTTGCCCCGCAAAAAAAAAAAAATTTTAATTAAAAAATTTTTTAAAAATAAAATAAAATATATTGGGAACTAAATCAAATTTATAAGAATCCAAGTCATTCCCCAATTGAGAAATGGTCAAAGGATATGAAGAGGCAGTTTTCTGATGAAGAAATCAAAGCTATCTACTGCCACATGAAAAAATGCTCTAAATCACTATTGATTAGAGAAATGCAAATTAAAACAACTCTGAGGTACCACCTGACACCTATCAGATTGGCTAATATAACAAAAAATAATAAATGTTGGAGAAGCTGTGGAAAAATTGGAACACTAATGCATTGTTGGTGGAGCTGTGAACTGATCCAACCATTCTGGAGAGCAATTTGGAACTATGCCCAAAGGGCTATGAAGTTGTGCATACCCTTTGACCCAGGAAATACCACCATTAGGTCTTTTTCCCAAAGAAATCATAAAAAAGGGAATAGGACTCACATTTACAAAAATATTTATAGCTGCTCTTTTTGTGGTGGCAAGGAATTGGAAATTGAGAGGTTGCCCATCAACTGGGGAATGGCTGAACAAATTGTGTTATATGAATGTAATGGAATACTGTTGTGCTGTAAGAAACGACGAGCAGGCAGATTTCAGAGAAACCTGGAAGGACTTACATGAACTGAGGCTGAGTGAGATGAACAGAACCAGAACATTGTGTGTTGATCAACTGTGATAGACTTGATTCTTCTCAGCAATACAATGGTCCAAAATATTTTCAAAGGACTCATGATGGAAAATGCTCTCCAAATCCAGAAAAAAGAACTATGGAATCTAGATGCAGATTGAACTATTTCTATTTTTTTTGTTTGTTTTTTCTTTTTTGAGGTTTTTCCTTTTTGCTCTGATTCTTCTTTCACAGCATGACTAATACAGAAATATAGAAATATGTTTAATGTGATTGTACATATATAACCTATATCAGATTGCTTGCTGTCTTGGGGAGGGGAAAATGAGGGGAGGGAAGGAGAAAAAATTGAAACTAGAAATCTTATAAAAACAAATGTTGAAAACTTTCTCTACATGTGACTGGAAAATAATAAAAATACTTTTATGAAAAAAACAAATGTTGAAAACTATCTCTACATGTAATTAGAAAATAATAAAATACTTTTATGATTAAAAAAGTCACAACTTCCCCAAATTTCACCTATCAAATCAATAATCCTTTAATCATCTCAGTTTCTAATTGTTTATATTATTTCTTATTTTTTTAAAGTTTTATTCTCTTTATTCCTAACACAGGCAAATGAGCTGAGGATATCTCTGAAGGTTTCAGCATGGTTCAATATTTCTTTGTGTTCTTGAAATTGCTTCTTTACACTGCCTCTTTATAACATTAGACTGTTCCCACATAAGTGAGGCATCTTGTTACACTGTTCAGAAAGAAATTTGAGTCTTTATGTTGTTTTTTCTCAATTTAATTTATTTGTTACATTTCAAGTTCCAAAATGCCCCCTCTCTCTTCCTCCCTCCTTCCTTCCCCACCCTGCACTAGAGAAGGCCACCATTTGACACAGATTTATAAATATATGTAAAACCATATTACTCATGCATCTATTTATCAGTTCTTTCTCTGAAGGTATATAGCATCTTCTTTCATAGATCCTGTGTACTTTATTGAGTATTTATAATACTCAGAATAACTTGGTCATTTCCAATTGTTCTTTAAACAGTATTGTCATTACTGTATATAACAATTTCTTGGTTATGCTCATTTCATTTTTCAATATTTCATGCAATTCTTTCCATATTTTTCTAAAATCAACCTCATCATTTCTTATAGCACAATAATATTTCATCACAACCCTATATCACAATATTTTAGCCATTCCCCAATTGGTGGACATGCCCATAATTTCCAGTTCCTTGCCACCATAAAGAGGACTGTTATAAATATTTTAGAACACAAAGATTCTTTTCCTTTTCCCTAATCACCTTGGGAAACAGACCTAATAGTAGTATTGCTGGGTCAAAGGGTACACACAGTTTTGTAACTCTTTGGATCTAATTCCAGATTATTCTCCAAAATGGTTGGAACAGTTCACAGTTATACCAACAATGTATTAGTGTCTTTTTCCACATTCCCTCCAACATTTGTCATTTTCCCATTCTATCATTTTAGCCAGTCTGATAGGTATGAGCTGCCATTTTAAAGTTGTTTTAATTTGCATTTCTCTAAACAATAATTATTTAAAGCATTTTATATATAGTTTTGATTTCTTCATTGAAAAACTACTTGTTCATATTCTTTGACCATTTATCAGAGAATGATTTATATTCTTATAAATTTGACAAAGTTCTCTATATATTTGAAATATGAGTCCTCTATCTGAAAAACTGTCTAATAATTTTTCCTAATTTTCCACTTCTAATCTTGGCTACATTGGTTTTATTTGTATGAAACCTTTTTAATTTAATATAATCAAAATGAGCCATTTTACATCCCACAAATTCTTCTCCTATCCATAAGTCTGATAGGTAATGTATTCCCTATTCCCTGTTCTTTGTGTTTATATTTTATATTTTATAACAGTTTGTTTTATGTCTAAAACTGTCCAAATTCCATCTGAAAGCTGCTTCCTTCTACATATATTAGCTGTTTTTATTAAAACAAGATTCCCTTCCTACTCCTTTTATGTATTTATTCCTCTATAACAATCTCATGTCATTTAACAAGGAACATAAATCTTTTCCTTTAAATAAAAATACCTTTTAAGCCCTTTTCATCACTAAACTACTCCATCTTATACCAAGATCTCCACTTGTGTATGGTTTACAAATCTCCCTGAGATTATATCTTCTACTGTCAAATGCAGTAGTTTCTGGTGCCTATGACTTTCTTAATACAAAACTATTCCTATGCTTTTTCAGGCTGCCTCTCACTATCTGCATACAGCACATAGGTCTTCTTTCAAACTGCAAAAGCTAACACTGGTGCAGGTGAGGTAGTTGACCAAATTCTAAAAACTTGTTTTTCCTTCTTGTCTGAATGACCTCCAAAGAGATCATTATTACCCTTCTAGTTTTAGTTCTTCCCCAACTATATACTTAGAAAGGGGGGGGGGAGGAAGGGAAGGAAATCACTGAATGACTTAGCAATTATAGCATAATTCTTCACAAATTTCCAAGAATAGAAACCAAAACCTTAAAACTTCTTTAGTTCTCAGAGATTCATAGGATGGTACCAGCTGTTAAGAACTTTTTTATTTTTCTGGGTCAATAGTCACTCTTCATTGCTAGCTACTATACGGATCCACACAGTCAACAAATGCTCTGAAAGATTGGCACTGGCCAATGGACAGCTTTTGCTTTTAGGCTCTTCCAAGCAATATAATACTTTCGTTACAGAATCATACAATAACAGAATTTGAAGACTGGAAGGAAGCTCAGTGGCCATCTAGTCCAAGTCCCAAAGGCATCTGCCAAGGATGAAGCACTTATCACCTTGGAGGCCAGCCATTCTGGTATCTGGTTTGGGACTCCTGTTATTGGTAGGAAGTTTTTCCTGACTTTAAAACTGTTTGCTTCTTTGCATCTTGCGCCCATTTCTCCTATTTCTAACCCCTCCTCTGCATGACAGCCCTTGTATACTTGAAGATAGCTATCAAATCTGCCCCAAGTCTTTTTTTCTCCAAGCTAGACGTCTCCAATTATTGCAACAGAGGCAGCTAAGTGACATAGTGGATAGAGAGCTGGTTGAGGAGTCAAGAAGACTTAAATTCAAATCCTTCCTCAAACACTTAACAGCTATGTGACCCTGAGCAAGTCATTTAACCTGTTTGCCTCAGTTTCCTCACCTATAAAAGGAGAATAATGAAAGCACCTCCCTCACACTTATTAGCATAAAATGAGATCATCTTTGTAAAGTGTTCTGCAAACCTCATAGCACTATATAAATTTTGTGTTTGTGTGTATGTGTATATTTTATTATTATTATTATTATCATTATTATTATTATTAGATCCTCATATGTCATGGACTAAAGATCCTTTGCCATCCTAGTTGTCCTTCTCTGGACACTCTCTATCTTATCAGTGCCCTTCTCAAACTATACCTCCCAGAACGGAACACAACACTCTAGAGGATGTCCGACCAGGGCTAGGTACAGAGGAACTATCAACTCCCTCTTCTTGAAAACTAATGCCTCCCTTAACGTAGCCCAAGATATAAGCTATTTTGGTTGCCAAAACACTAGAACCTAGAGATCTATTTTTTTTTTCAGACAAAAAGCGATTTTTGTATCTGGATGTAAAACCTTATATTTACACCTACTGTATTTCATCTTCTTAAATTAGGTGCAATCCTCTCACCTGTCATGATCTTTTGGCATCCTCTATCGGTTGTGCAGCATATTGGCTATCTTTCTAAGCTTTGTTGTCATCTGAAAATATAATGAGCATGCCATCTATGTCTTTATCCAAATCATTTATAAAAATATTGGCTATTTGTAACTGTTTCCCTTTCTAGATATTCATCAATGATCTCTTTTTTTTTTTTTTTGGTGGGGCAATGAGGGTTAAGTGACTTGCCCAGGGTCACACAGCTAGAAAGTGTCAAGCGTCTGAGGCTGGATTTGAACTCAGGTCCTCCTGAATCCAGGGCCAGTGCTCTATCTACTTCGCCACCTAGCTGCCCCTGTTCCCATCATTTTCTTTGTTTTTTCTTTTGGTGAAGCAATGGGGTTAAGTGACTTGCCCAAGGTCACACAGCCAGTAAGTGTTAAGTGTCTGAGGCCGGATTTGAACTCAGGTCCTCTTGACTCCAGGGCTGGTGCTCTATCCACTGCGCCACCTAGCTGCCCCTTGTTCCCATCATTTTCAACCCAGCTCCTTCCTGTTAAGTGAGAATCAGATACAGAATAGAATTTCAATGTTTCCTCCATCTTTTTTGTGAGAGATGACATTTTCACTAAAACAAGTCAAGAAGTTAGCTCTTCTACTTTTGGCAAGAACTCCAGCAGATATCTGGATAATTGAAGCCCCATATCACCTCTATAATCATCCTTCTGTAAAAGGTTTAAAATGTTTCCCAAATTCTTTGCCAATTTTCTTTTTCTATCCAGGTGATCTGTCATATAATCCAGAAACAGTTACTTTTGTTTCTCCATTCATTGAACTTCAGCCAAATATTATCTACTATATTTCTCCCTTTTGATTCCTAGATTTTTGCACATGACTAATGTAATTCAGGGGAGTTCAGAAAAGCAGCAGCCCACAGAGAAATAACTTTTTTTTTTTTTGGTGAGGCAATTAGGATTAAGTGACTTGCCCAGGGTCACACATCTAGTAAATGTTAAGTGTCTGAGGCCAGATTTGAACTCAGGTCCTCCTGAATCCAGGGCCAGTGTGCTACCTAGCTGCCCCGAGAAATAACTTTAACAAATTTTATTGCTACTCACAAGAGGAGGAGGAGACTAGCTACCAGCAGAGACTACAGCCTCCATGCACATATTGGGTGGCATAGAGTAAGGCTTCTTAAACTTTTTCTACTTGCAACCCCTCTTCACCTGAGAAATGTTTACATGACTGGGTACATAGGTATATAAAATAGGTATACATAACCTTTTACTGTTGCCTTTTTTTCTACCCGCCCCATTCAGTTACATGACCCCAAATGGGGTCACAACCCGAAGTTTAGAGGCTTTTGCATAGAGGGGGAATGGAGGGAGAATCCACACTCCATCTGAAGGATCCAAGCCCTTCATAAGTCAAACAATGTCTCTGAGACACAGAGTCAGTATAATACTAATGGGAGACCATCCTGTTTTTTCTAGGACTGGTATAGTGAAGGTATTTTCCAAATTGCTGAATGAGGAATGATGTATGAGGAGCAGGGAAGTAGGAAGCCTAACCTTAATTGTGCCAATCCAACAAGAAGCTGAAAGGGGATGAGAAGTTAATGCCTAGTCTTTGAGTTTAGTAGCCTTGGCACACTATCATCCTGTAGAGTTGGGGCCCTACCAGTAAAACTGGTTTTCACTAGTTGACAAATATGCCTTTTTATGCAGGGTGTGTAAGTTACCTCTTTAAGTTACGTGTGTATCCACATTGTTATTGTTGTTCAGTCTTGTTTCTTGACTCTTTGTGACCCATGGATCATGCTGCCCATGGGGTTTTCTTGGCAAAGATACTGGAATACCATTTCCTTCTCCAGTTTTATGCAGGCAGGGTCATGCAGCTAGTAGGTTTCAGTGTCCAAGGTCACAGATCTAGTAAGTGTCTGAGGTTAGATTTGAATTCAGGTCTTCCTGACTCCAGGCTCAGCACTGATAGTGGTTAGAGATCCATTGAGCCACCTAGCTGCCTCATGTATCCACATGGGTTTGTCTAAATGTGGCTGGCAGGGCAGTGTAAACAATTACCTCTAGAATATTGTCAAGGGATCTTTGATTCTTGACTAGAGTGGAACAGGAGTTTGGGGACCACAAGGCTGACCTCTTCTCACTTCAGAGAGGGAATACCAGACTAGAATTATGTCACACAGAGCATTGAGTAATCATTCTCTCCACCAATAAGGAAAGTCTTATACAAATGCACCAGGCTTAAGCCCCCAGTTATATTAATACAGGATGTCCCATCACCTGTTCCCCTTTTACTTATACTGTGTCTTTTGTATAAGGTAAACTCATCCAGAACCATAGGCCATTCAAGTTATCAGTTTCACCCCCATCAAGTCTCAATGATACACATGATATGAACTTTGCTTCCTTGCTTTGGTTCCTCTATTTCTTCTTGCTTGTTGCCTAAACTTTGGGCATCTATGTATAGACCTTTGAGGCCAAGAATTTGACTGCTATCTCCTTTCTTGGATTTTGTCTCCTGTCAACTTCTTCCCTCATCCTTTGTAGTTTAAAGCCTTTTTGATTAGATGTTCAAATCACAAAGACATTCTTACTAGCTTTTGTTATAAGAAAGAAAATTTAGTAGCATGAATTGAGGGCACAAATCTGCCAGACAAATTTATTGATTAAATAATTTCAAGCATGTCTGTTTAGACAGAAAAATCCAAAAGGTCAGAAATTCATTCTGCCTTTGAAAACCTCTCTAAGCCAGCTGAGTTTGAGTTATAATTTATAGGTTTCAAGAACAAAGACAAACTCCATAATCAAGATCACACAGGAAAACAAAGTCTAATAAAGAGCTTTGATTCATCAGGCAGCACAATTGTGGCTTAACTTTTTTTTTAATCTTGAGGGATCATTTTCCCAAAACTGTTCAAAACTCTTTAATTACGCCCTTGAAGGATTCTGTTTTTCCTGGTAAAAGTTGAACTCAAGAATTACTTCTATAGCTGTGTGACCCTGGGCAAGTTACTTAACCCCCATTGCCCCGCAAAAAAAAATTTTTTAATTACTTCTATTAACTGAATATATGTATATATGTATGTATGTATGTATGTATTTAACTCTTGCTCTTACTCAATTGATTACTGGGAGTAGTCCTTCCTGGGCTGATCAGGCCACTCCCTTTAGAAACTGTTTAAGCCTTTGATAAAGATAATTTTAAAAGATTTCAGTGTAGGTCATTGTGTGTCAATTGATAGTTAAAAACTGATAAGCTTTCTCATTTAGATTAGACCAAGGACTTCAGATGAAACTACTGTCCTAATACTATTTTGCAATATGTAGTATAAAGAGGACATGGGTCATGGTGGGGGTGGGGAGTAGATAGAGTAATTCTAGAGTTAGATGTAAATTAAGTGTACTACAACATCCTTATGTTTTAAGCCATTGTCCAAAAGTCCAAGTCCCATTCTCAACTACCATTTTATTAACCAGGTATTTAACTTGTCAAATTATTTTTTTCTTTTCTGTATCCCTTGCCTTCAATGGGCAACAGTGAGGAAAACACCATCTGTGTCTTTGTGGTCTTCTGATTTTCGTCCAAAATTTCATAAACATTGGAAATACTTTTTGCATTCCTTCTGGCAATATCATTCATGTTCATGAGTCCCTCAAAGTGGGTAGTTGTCATCCATTTTGATAAATCCTAGGAGGCTCTCTGTTATGTCTTGGATACATGCCCTGGGAAGACAAGTCTCTCTTGCTGTGATCAGATTGTCAAACAGCTGTCTCAGAATCACTGAGCTAGGAATCAGTAACTATTAATAATTTTCAAATCTTCCTCTGACCTTTACTGCTTGGTCTTTTAACTGATAGTCTCTGTGGTTCCACTATATCATTCTTTAGAACAAAGCTTCTTAAACTGTGGGTCTCAACTCCATATAGGGTCACATAACTTGATGTGGGGGTCGTGAAATGTTTGATTTGTATACCTATTTTATATATCTATGTACCTGGGGTCATGTAAAAATTTCTCAGGCAAAAGGGGGTCTCAAGTGGAAAAAGTTTAAGTCCTGCTTTAGAAGATAAACAACTTCTTTCTCTTTAGAAAAAACAGCTCCCTCCTCTTCAGGAAGACCCATAAATCTTTTATTAAACTCATATCGTAGGTGTCTTTTTTCTTCCTATTGATGGTACAGTTCTAATGCTTTAGTTCTAGTTTGATGTTGGGATGAAAGGAAGGACTTTCAAGTCATTAAACATGTAACAAAGGAGGGGCTTACTTCGCCTTAACACAGCAAGAATATTCAACAAGGATACACAAGTAGCTTCTCTGAAGGCAGGTCCCCTTCCCTCCATCTGGAAACTTGTTGGGCTCCTAAATTATCAGGGTATGGTGATTTGCATAGTTTTAGGGCCTTACCAAGTCTGAGAAGTCCAGATTACATGTGGCAGGGGCTTTTTTATACCCCATGACCTGTAAACTAAAATAAGAAGCTGTAGTCCAAGGAAGTTGCTTTAAAAAACACTGGTCCTGGGGGTGGCTAGGTGGCGCAGGGATAAAGCACCGGCCCTGGATTCAGGAGTTCCTGAGTTCAAATCCGGCCTCAGACACTTGACACTTACTGGCTGTGTGACCTTGGGCAAGTCACTTAACCCCCATTGCCCCGCAAAAAAAAACAAAAAACAAACAAACAAAAAAAAACACTGGTCCTATCACACTTCCCTTCCTCTTCCATTCTAAACATTCTGATCAGGGACACCCATATTCAACCTCAGATCCTTTTTTACCCATTGAAACCTTACTTCTTTTTTCCTTTAGTAATACTTAACTGGGTCATGCTCGTAATCTCATACTTTGTTAATCCCTGCTACTGGACAGGCTGAGATTGCTGAATCATTTGAACTCAGGAGTTCTGAGTTGTAGTAGGTTAAGCCAATTGGGTATCAGTACTAAATTTGGCATTAATATGGTGAGCCCCCAAGAAGTGGGGAGAGGGGACAGCCAGCAAGCTGCCTAAAGAAGAGCAAACCAGCCCAGCGATTGTTAAGTGAATTTATTTTTGTCATGTTGGCTGGTCTATCAGTCTAAATCCCAAACTTGATCAATTAGACAATCCTAAATCAGGCCAATCCTTCATTTGGTGTTAGTTGCCTGTATTGGACTGGAAATGACCTTGTGGCTGTGATGGTTGAAGTGAAGGAGGACTAGGGAGCATTAGGTGATTACACAGACATGGCAGGATGGCAACCTACGACCAGGTCCCTTCTGGCAGTATGTGGTGGGTAGTCTCAATGGGACAGAATGTCCCTGCCAACCTGATGGGATTAGTTTGGTGGATGCTAAAGGAGGTTGAAATAGAAAGTAAATATAGCACCAGGTGGAGCATTCTCTGGCTATTAATAATGATATTCCACTTACAGCCCGTTTTTGTGAACTTGCATTTGTAGTTAGCAAGTTCCTTGCCACAACCCTTCTACCATCCTCCATCTGCTTTTGGCCAAATGTATATGTAGACTGTATATTAGACTGATTGGAGGAATTTGCTTCTGATTTTGGGGGGGTTATCTTTGGTCTTCCTAGGGTCCCTTTCAGGTATCTTCTGGGGTTTATGTAGAAGGGGCCTTTGAAGCATTCCCCAATTCCCTAATATGGAGGCACCATGAAGGGGCTTTCCTGGGCATGCCCAGACCTCCTACAATATAGTCTGTGTCCTCTACCACTTAGGTGGAGGCAGCTGAAAGAGGGGTTACACTCTTTTCTGGTTCACTCTGTCTCCTGAATTCTCTTTCCTGTGAGTTCTTTACTGTGATGTTTAAAATGTAATGTGTGTGTCCTTACCTGCCCCTCCACATCCCACCCCACCCCCCCACTGTGGGAGGAGAATTAGCTAAGGTTTACTGATAAATTCAGCAACAGTTTAGGCTTTTAAGTATTTATTAAAGTATATTAGGGGTTAGCTAAGAGAGAGAGGGAAAGCCGCCTTTACCTAGCTATCCAAAAGAGAACACATGAAGTTCAGAAAGATAGGAAACCTGTCTACCCTAGCCTGCTTCTTCTGCCACCACAAGCTTGTTTCTGAATGAAAGAAACTGATCCTGAGTCTCCTCGAGTGGAAGCTCTCTGCCTAACCAGAAGAGGGGCGGTCCCCACACACAGCTCCAAGCTAATTGCCCAGTCGATTTCAAGTCCATTGATTGACATGACCTAAAGGCAGTCTAGGAATAGAGGTAACTTCCGGTCGCCAATCTAACCTTCAAAATCTCAGAAAGGTCACTTCATGCTTTGTAGGTTCTCACATTCCTATTGTTTCCAGAAGGTGAAGATTGAACAGGTGAGAGAGGTAGGACTTTCTTCCCCACTTCTCAGGGAGAAATGGGCTTGGAGGTGTTTGTTTCCATTCTGTTTTGTTTGTCCTTCTCCGTTTCAGGTAGTGATCCTCACTGGATATGGGAGTTAGAGTCATGAAGACTTTGGAGCCAGTGATGCAAGTAAGTTGTTGCAACTATCCAGCCTGGCAGGAAAGCCTGAAGAAGCCAAGGTACCTTGGACTCAAGCCTGGGTTTGGACTTGGAACTTAGAACTGTGCTGTATAGGAAAAGAGCTAAATATGAACCTAATGATCTCCCCAGACACAAATGTCATGGGGAAAAATAGGGTAGGGGGTTTGGGGAGGGGTTAGGGGTTTGGGGTCCTTAGGGGTTTGGGGTCCTTAGGAATTCCTCTTTAAAATTACACCCTCTTGCACACAAAAGCAATTAGAATTAGATAGTAGTTTATTTCAGGGCTGAGGAAGGGAAGGGAAACCATGAAAGAAATCCTTGGATTTATCATGGGGAGAAAGGCATGGCACAGAGGTAGCTCTGAGATACCAATCTCCTTGAGCAGGAGACAGGAAGGTAGTTTTATAGAGGACTGATGGGGGTGATCATCTGACTGAGGAAAGTTCCCTTAGTGAGGGAGGACCATCCCCCACTGGTGGTGGCTGGGGGAACTGGGTGAGGGGTGGCTGCCATCTCTCAAGCCATCTCCTCAAGACACAAAGGCAGCAGCCACACCTAATCTTATCTCCCCAGGGTTGAGGGAGACTAGAATGAAGGGTAGAGGTCCTGAAGCTAGCTCAGTCCGATCTGGTTCCACTTACCTCTATAGGTGTGTCTGTCCTTTGGTTTAGCTTCTCAAGGAGAAGGTTCCTTTAAGTACCCCAGAGAAATTCTGGGGTGCTCTGGGCCCATAACACAAAGGCGGTAAAAGGGGGAGGGGTGGATTATCCCTCTCCTCTGTTGGGAGGAGTAAGTTTGTGTATTTGTGCTTATACCTTTGAAATAAATATTTCTTTGTAAAAGTTAATACAAATGTTAATGCTAAATGTTAAATGGAATTAGAGTGCCAGAGACCCACTTCTACAACTTATCATGATAGAACCATTTGCAGAGTCTAGACACCTCCCACACCCAACAAGGGTACCAGAGAACCGGGAGGAAGAAGTGAAACCTGCCCTTTAGGCCGTAGGAAAATATGTTTTGAGTTCCAAACACAACCTGTTTTTAAATAGTCACTATATGTAAAAGGACACTTGTAAGCTTTGTGGTTTCCTCACAGGTGCCTTTGCTTCACATGTTGAATTCCTTAAGCCTGAAGAAAGGCAGCACAGGAAATATGTTTTTGTGGGCCCAAAGTACCCCAGAAGTTCTCTGGGGCACATCAGAAACTAAACCACAGGACAGATACACCTAGATAGGTAAGTGGAACCAAGATTGGACTGAGCTAGCTTCAGGACCTCCACCCTTCATTCTGATCTCCCTTACCCCAGCGGAGATAAATTTGGGTGTGGCTGTGGCCTTTGTGTCCTGAAGAGAGAGATGGCTTGAGAGATCTGTAGCCACCCCTCACCCAATTCCTCTAGCCACCACCAGTGGGGGATGGTCCTCCCTCACTAAAGGAACTTTCCACAGGCAGATGGTCACCCCCATCAGTCCCCTATAAAAGTACCTACCTGCCTCCTGCTCCAGGAGATTGGTACCTCAGAGCCACGTGCTTTGTTTCATACCTCTCTCCCCATGAGAAGTCCAAGGATTTCTTTCATGGTTTCCCTTCACCCCGCCTTGCCTTCCCTTGCCCCTAAATAAACTACCATCTTATTCTAACTGCTTTTGTGTGCAAGAGGGTGTAATTCTTTAAAGAGGAATTCCTAAGAACCCAAACCCGTATCCCATTTTCCCCCAAAACATATGTTTAACATGATTTTACATATATAACCTATATCAGATCGCTCGTTGTCTTGGGGAGCAGGGAGGGGGAAAATTTGTAATTCAAAATCTTTCAAAAATGGATTTTGGGGGGCAGCTAGATGGCAAAGTGGATAAAGCACCGGCCCTGGATTCAGGAGGACCTGAGTTCAAATCCGGCCTCAGACCCTTGACACTTACTAGCTCTGTGACCCTGGGCAAGTCACTTAACCCTCATTGCCCCACCAAAAAATAAAAATTAAATTAAATTTTTTAAAAATGGATGTTGAAAACTATATTTACATGTAATTGGAAAAAATATATATTATTAAGGGGGGAAAAGGCAGTATAGCACTGCATTAGTTCTCCAGTGAGTGAATACAAGATGTGAATGTCCAAAAGATGATCTAGGCACATACATGGGCTAGCCTTTCTAAAAGGCTGTAGTATCCCTACTCACCACAATAGATTTTTAACCTGAAAATACCTAATCTGCTCCATGGGCTGAACTCATGGCTTCAAGTGGCAGCCCTGGATAGGCCTAGAATTAATCTAATGGATGACATCGACTATTACTCAAAATATTAAAATATGAAGGATTCAATTTAAACCCAGTTCATGAGCCCCTATTCTGTCTGTTTGGGCTCTCCTTTTCTGGCCATAACTTTATCCACATCCTTAGGACTCTGTGAGAAAATGGGTAGTTGTCTCCTCTTAATGACCTGTTTGTAGGACAAAGGTCTCAGATCCCCTCTTCCCCCTCAGGTTAACACAATCACATGGTTCAAGGAGCCCTGGTCTCAATAAGGTCTGCTCCAGAGTTGTGTCCATATAAGGAAGTATAAGGTGCACTCCTGAGTTATTCCCATACAAGGAAGAGGGGTGGGAATAGTGCATTCTGATTAGCTAGTTTTTGCGTGTAGATTGTAACCCTTGAGTAATAGGACCAGTGATGAAAAGGGGGAGGGGTCCATTTGCATTAGGGACTAGGTTATAAAAGAGGGCCTGCAACCCCCCTTTTGGGGGACCCATTAGCATGTACACTAGGGTGCCTCCTTCTCATGAGAAGAAAATAAAGAGCCTTTGTCACTTCGCTGCTGAGTTCCCAAGAACTATTGAGAAGAGGATGAATTTTTCCCTCACAATTGGAGGTCCCACTGAGATGTAAGGAGCTGCGGGGGGGCCCTCCAGGTTCCAGTACTCCCAGCACTCTCTTCTCCAGCAATGGTCGGAGCCTGGAGGTGGGCCACCCCCAACTCCTGAGTCCAATGAACTGAGCAGAGACGTCACAAATGCAGGGTGGAGTATGCTCACCAAGGGGGTAAGAATTTATCAAAACAGGGACTGCTGTGGGGAGGAAGGAAAAGCTAGCGCTCTGGTTTGTTAGGCTCATGGTGGGGAGTCACTTGCTATACGTCTTTTGCAGGGGTATTGGGTGAATTTATGAATGAAAGCTTACCTCCCAGGATTGTGAGGATAGAGCAAAATGTTATTGGGGTTTATTATAATGTTTTATTTGGGGAGGAAAGCCAGGAGAGAGGTCCCTAAATTTCATCTCTTGAGAAGAGAGCATGGTGCAGAGGTGTGGCTCTCTGGGATGCCTTTCTCCCTGAGTAGGAGAAGTGTGTGTGTGTGTGTGGGGGTAGTCCAGTAGGGTCCTCATCTGACTGAAGGGTTACCTTGTTGGGGGAGGGCCATCCCCCACTGGTGGTGGCTGAGGGAATTTGGGTGAGGGGTGGCTCGAGATCTCTTAGGTCATCTCTCTCTCCCCCTCACACCACAGGGACAGCAGCCACACGTGATCTTGTCTTCGCTGGGGGTGGAGGGAGACTGGAGTGAAGGGTGGTGGTCCTGGAGTTACTCAGTGGGTCTGTCCTTTGGTTTGGTTTTGTGGGAATGGGGTTCTTTTAATTTGCCCCAGGGAACTTCTAGGCCCATTAGAAAAACAAAAGGGTTTGCTTGGAGAAGGTGGGTCCTTCAAGAGTCTGGGATTAACAAAGATCTGTTGTCCCCAGGCAATTCATTTGTTTGGGAAAGGGGAGTATGAATTCAGTGCCTTTTCTTAGAAAAGAGAAAGTAATGTGTATATAATACTTGTGGGATTTAGGAGGCTCATTCTATTTGAGAGTTAATTTGTTGCAAAGAGATTAATACTAGGGCATCCAAATTGCTGCACTAAAGTGTGAAAGGGATCTTGCTGTTTTAATCTGGACTTATTGCTATATTAAGAAAACTTTATTATTTGGCTTGCAACTTTTGTGAGAAATCATTTTTAAAAAATGTTTGAGAATTCCACTTTAAAATCCTGAGAAAACTGTTGATTCCATGTTTTAATTGGTAAACTGTTGACAGATGGAAATTATGGTAATATTTAGCAATTGTTGCATGCTATTGTAAATTGGTTTTATGATTTTGCTAAGGGTTAAATACTGTTTGAGTTTATTGATTAACTGAAAGTTTTCACTGCAGCTTTTGTGTAAGAAATTGTACCTATATAGCCCTCCTCATTAATTCCGATAAAAGTTTTCTATTCATAGAGATTTTCATTCTTTTACATTAATTACCTTTATTCTGAGTTATCAGATCTGAGCAAACAAGGTGCCAACTATCCACGGGGAGAGAGGACTCGGTTTCCCCTGCACTATATTCCATGAGGCTTGGCAACTTTTGTTCTTTTATGGTAACCCCCATGATTATCCCAGGTGGCATGATAAACACAATGTTGAATTTGGCCATGGCATCTGGTATCAATGGTATTAGATTCTTTATGAAACAAAGGTGAAAATTCTATTCTTAATTGTCTTATATTAAATTGGAAGGATATAGGAGTATAACTTTATGGACTCCTTTGCAGGTGGCTTGGGAAAGTTTTTAGCATCTCAAGTTTGTTTCAAGAGAAGGAGAAGAGGGTAACTTATAGAATGTTTTGTTATGGTTTTGTTTTTTGTTTTTGTTTTTTTTTACATGTAAGGTATTTTATTTTTTCCGTTACATGTAAAGATAGTTCTCAACTTTTGTTTATACAAGCTTTACAATTTCAGATTTTTCTCCCTCCCCTCCCTCCCCCCCTCCCCTAGACAGCAGGTAATCTGATATAGGTTATATCTATATATCTATATACATATACATATAGATATATAGTGTGAGATTTAAAATTGGATATTAGATCATAAATCTCCCCTACTTAACCCTTCCCTTAATTCATCTCCCAGACTAGTAAATGGAAGAAGCTTCTGGTTTTCTAGATAGAGCCTTTATTGTATATAAGGTGTTGTTGATTAGAAGGATAGGAAAACAGAAATACAGTACAAATCGTCTTAAATCTAGGCTGTCTATATTCCTTATAAAAACTCACCAAACCGATTTAGGCCACCTTTGGAGTGAGTCAGACCGTCTGTGCCGCGCCGCCCGGAGTCCCGCCAAGCCGGCAAAAAAGGCTACTCCCGTTCTCTCCACCCCGGAAGTCAAAAAAACCCGGCAGGCAGTCTGACATGCGCAGCAGGCGCACTGTACCTGGCAGGCAGTCTGACATGCGCAGCAGGCAGACTGTTCATCTCCTCCCCAAAAGGGTGGTCCTTGAAAAACTGGCGTCTTTCACTTATCCTAACCGACTGTTAAAAACTTTCATATTTTACCACATTTCCCCCCTTTGCTTCCTCAAGAAACGGAATGTTTCCTTGATGGAACAGTAAAAAGAATATAATAACTTTTGCTGACTAATAATATGCGAACAACAATACAGAAAAGGAAGAGAGGAAAGTTTTGTCCAGAGGGGCGATTTTTTTTTTTTTCCTCATGAACCGACGCTTTGACATTAGTCTTGCAAAGGGAGAGCCTCTGCAGAGAGTACATGTTACAGATAGTATATAACAGAAAGGAGATAGTAAAAGCTAATAAAGCAAAACAGTTCATATAAAGTCTCTGAGTTCTCTTGTCTTCTTGAAGTGGTAAGATGTCATCAGGAGGAAACTGGATTCTGGTCTGGAAAACTGGATTCTGGACTCTGGTCTGGAAAGCTGGATTATCTTCTTTAACTGTTTGAATTGCTGTATTTTTAAAACCTTAGCATAGCATTGTCAATGATCAAATTAATAAATTCCATTACATTCCCTCCTTTATATGGTTAGACTTGTAATAGAGGGTTGAGGTAGTTATGCAATGTGTAACACTTTTTACCACCATGTGTCTGGATCAAAGCCAAATTTAGTATGTGTTCATGACACCTGAAAATGTTATGGAAAGGTTATCATACCATATCTCATGGTTCTGAGACAGCCAGTGATTGTGCTAGGCCACAGGTGAATTCAACTGAGTGAGATAAAAAGATAAATAAGTTCAGTTAAATTAGGTTAAATTAGGAGGGAGAGAGGATGAATACTGGACTGTGCCTAGTAATTGTGCTCTACATAGTCACCATCATAAGCAAACCATGGACTTACGTATACCTGTCTCTCCTTTTGTTGCACATATATTCTCTCCAGGGCCTGCGTCAGAGTTCACAGCAAGTTAGTCTCTGAAATGATAAGTTTCCATATTTCTGAAATCTCATTAATTTCACCAAAGACAATATGATGGTAAAAATGTGTGCTATGCTGCATAACTGAGAATATATTAGTGATATATACAATAATTCCAAACCATACCCAGAGTATAATGACATATAAATAATAAACGAATGTAAATAGCTGATTATATTAGACATTGTTACATAATCTTCTTTTAGACATTATTACATAATCTTCTTTTAGCAAGTAGACCACATCATCTTATACATGAATTCTCTGGTATAACAGTAGCAGATACTTAAAGTGGTGATTAATTCATCAAAAAGAAATAAGACTTCAATTAGCAAGATTCAATATTCAATGTTTTCAGTGAGGTATCAAGCAATTTCTGGTACTTTTTAGTTAAACAGAACAACATACAAGAGAAAGGAGAAAAATAAATAAATAAAACAAAACTCATTAGAACTCATGGTTCTCTCAAAAAGAAAGAGTAAATAAAAAAAAAAGAAGAATTCTGGTAGCTTCTGAGGCCCGATAGCCTCACCCACAGCATATACTTAAAATGTCTTTGAATAATCACTTAGTTTACAAAATTTAGTTTTAAAGAAAAGCAAAAGAAACAAAAGTAAAAAAAAAAACCAAAGCAAAACCAAAAATAAAAAATAAAAAGCAAAAGATTCGCTAAGCACCCTTTTGTGCTCTTAAAGAACTTAAAGGTGCAGTCAATTCCAGGTCTTTTCAGTGCCTTTCAAAAGTCAAAACAAAAACAAAAAAACCCAAAAATTAATAAAATAAAAAAAAAAAAATAGTTGAGGTAGGCCAGAAAACTAGGCCATGTACTTCAGTGCTTTTGCCTGTAGAAGGAAATGCTTGTTAAATTATAAGGTATTTAAGCTGCTAGAGTTTGGGGTATGCCACATTGTTTTAACTGGTTCCCCAATTCTCTGCATGCCAAAGTGGCAGGGGTTTCTGAATTGTCATTGATCTTTCTAATGCTGTCATAATGTTCTTTATGGTAGAAAATGTGGAGTTCTGTAGCATCAGTTTTGTCTGTGCCACTGATTTTCAATAAAGGCTGATTTAATTGATGAACCACAACATTCAGCTGATGCTGCTTAGCAAATGCTACAATTGTATCATTTCCTCCCCACTTTCCAAATTTCTTTAATTCATCAACATATTCTTCAAAAGGGGAGTCATTTACTATAAAAGACTCAAACTCTTGTCTATGGTTAATCATATAAGAAGCAGCTTCTTGTCTGTGTCTGAGATGATTTCTACAGTGACCTTCTAGCTGGTCTGCTAAAGCCCTAAAAAGGCAATTTCCGTCTCCTGATACTTTACGAAGACTGAGTCCCAAAGCATTTAACTGATCAGTGGGATTCTTAAATGGGAACTTCCTGTTTCCTCTGAACTTTCTTTGCTCTTTAACAGTTGCTATCGTTAGGGTTTTTACCTCTTTAGCGTCTACCTCAGGTCTATCTGAAATCTCTTCACCTATGAATGGTGCAGGCTTTATATGAGAGCAATGAATCCATGAGTCTTTTTCACCAATTTTAATGGCGGTAGGAGTTGTCAATAATACCTGAAAAGGTCCTTCCCAGGCAGGTTGAGTTCCACTGGTTCTCTGAAAATTCTTTACATATATTTTATCTCCTGGGTTGAAGTTATGCAATGAAAAGTCTAATGGTCCTGCCTGGACCACAGCTCCTGCCTCATGGAGTTCACGTAGCCTGGTCTGTAATTCCTGTATATAGGAAGCAACAGAAGTATCACCTCCCACCAGTGATGTATAAACTGGGGAAAAAGTTTTAGCTTGGATAGGAGGGTGACCAAAAAGCATTTCATAAGGAGATATATGAAGTTCTCCTCTTGGTCTACTTCGTAGATAGAATAATGCCAATGGTAGAACATCAGGCCATTTCAAATGGGTTTCAGTACATAATTTGCCAATCATACTCTTAAGCTCTTTATTCATACGTTCGACTTGGCCTGAACTTTGTGGATGGTAGGGCGTGTGGAATTTTGGAGTCACTCCCAAGAAAGAGTAGATTTGGGATAAAATCGAATCAGTGAAATGTGTGCCTTTGTCAGAATCGATGCGGGCTGGTGGGCCAAAACGAGGTACTATCTCTTTAAGAAGAATTTTGGCAACAAAGGCAGCTGTGGCTCGGGGGCTGGGAAAGGCCTCCACCCACCGAGTGAGCTGATCAACTATAACAAGGCAAAATTTATAATGTCCTGCTTTTGGCATAGTAATATAATCAATTTGTAAGTGCTCAAAAGGTGTATATGCTAGAGGACGCCCTCCATAAGCTTTGACCTTAAAAGCATACTGATTATAAGACTGACATGTGGAGCAGCCCGAGCAGATTCGAGATGCTGTATTAGTCACACCTGGTGCTATCCAGGTTCTCTTAATAGAGTCTACAATGCCTTGTGTACCAAAATGGCCTTTTCTGTGAACAGAGAGGCATACCTGGTGGTAGAATTTCCGGGGAAGAAATGGCTTACCTTCCGGAGACACCCAGATGCCATTGATCTGTTTCGCCTTAAATTTCTTTTTCCACTTTTCTACTTCAGAATCGTCATAGGTTAGGTTGGAAGGAATATCCTCAGAAGGTGAAAGGTTAAATACATGTTCAGGAGCTTCTAATGCAGCAAGCTTGGCTGCAGAATCGGCTCGTGCATTTCCCTTTGAAACAGGATCACTATTCCCTGTGTGGGCAGGGCAATGTACAACGGCTAGGGAAGAAGGCAGTTTTAGGGCATCTAAGAGGTCCTTGATAAGGTCCCCATTGGCAATAGCCTTGCCCGAGGATGTTAGAAAGCCTCGTTGACGCCAAATCATACCAATAAAGTGGCATATGCCAAAGCCATATTTCGAGTCAGTAAAAATGGTGGCACTCTTATCTTTAGCTATATTACAGGCCTGTGTAAGAGCCACAAGTTCAGCAGCCTGTGCACTAAAATGGGAAGGCAGAGAAGCTGCCCAGAGGGTGTCATAATCAGAAACTACAGCAGCTCCAGTAAAACGGGTTCCCTCTCTCATAAATGAGGAACCATCTGTATAGAGGACAAGATCAGGATTTTCTAAAGGTGTATCAAAAAGATCATCACGGGGTTTTTCAGCCATATCAACTAAAGAAGCACAGTCATGCAACGGTTCCCCCGAGAATGGTAAGTTAGGGAGTAGTGTTGCTGGATTAAGAACTGTGCAGCGTTTTAAAGTGATATTCTCATTACCTAACAGGGTTATTTCATACTTAGCCAGCCTTTGATCTGAAAAGGCTTGTGTCCTGTGACGTAGTAAGAGAGCCTCCACTTTGTGAGGGCATTGCACAGTTAGAGGGTTACCTAGGACCAAATCAGAGGCTTTTTCTACCAAAAGCGCTGTGGCCGCCACTGCTCTAAGGCAAGGTGGCGCTCCAGCCGCTACAGGGTCCAGCTGAATTGAATAGTAGGCTATAGGACGTTGGTTAGGCCCCAGTGACTGAGTCAGGACTCCAGAAGCCACCCCCCTTTGTTCATGCACAAAGAGAGTGAAAGGCTTACTATAATCTGGCAGTCCTAGGGCAGGTGCTGATAACAAGGCCCGTTTTAATTCTTTTATGGCTGAGAGATGCTGGGGATCCAACTGTAAACTGTCTGGAACAGAACTTTTTGTAAGAGCTATGAGGGGTTTAGTAATTTCACCAAAAGAGGGTATCCATTGTCTACAGTACCCAGCTGCTCCCAGAATGGCTCTCAACTGCCTCTTAGTAGTGGGGGCAGAGAGTTGTTGAATGGCCTGGACTCTCTTAGAAGAGACAGAGCGAGTTCCAGCAGCCAAAATAAATCCTAAATATTCTACCTGGGGCAAACACCATTGTACCTTTGTCTTGGAAACCTTGTGTCCTCTCTTGTGCAGCTCCAGCAGTAAGTGACGGCTATCTTCCTGACAAATTTCAGCATTAGGAGAGGCCAAAAGTAAGTCATCTACATATTGTACTAGTGTGGAGCCCTTAAAGGTAATAGAGGCCAGATCCTGCTGTAAAATTTGGGAAAATAATGTGGGACTGTCTACAAATCCCTGTGGGAGTCTAGTCCAGGTCCACTGTCTATTTTTCCAGGTAAAAGCAAATAAATATTGGAAGTCCTCATGTACTGGTATGGAGAAAAAGGCAGAGCAAAGGTCTACCACTGTGAAACATGTAGATTCATAGGGAATTGAGGAAATTATCATAGCCGGATTTGCGACTATAGAATGTCTAGGAATAACATAATTATTAATCGCTCTAAGATCTTGCACAAAGCGATAAACAGGTTTACCATCTGGCCCAGGCTTGGGTTTTTTAACTGGCAAAATGGGAGTATTGCATGGAGAGTGATGACATGGAATAATAATACCCTGGCTTTTCAAAGCCTCAATTATAGGGGTGATCCCTTCTATTGCTTCCCTAGACAATGGATACTGTGGAATGGAGGGGGGTGGTCCCCCCTTAACTTTAAAGGTAACAGGCATGGCAGACTTAAGGAGCCCCACCTCATTAGGGGATGAGGCCCATAAAGACTCAGGAATGTCAGAGGGGATTTTGGATACCTCCCCTGCTGTTCCTTGAGCTTCTGTAAGTAAAATTGGTAATAAATGAACAGTATCCTCTGGCAATTGTAAGGAGACAGCCCCATCTGGAGCACAAGATATGGTTGCTCTAAGCTTGCAAAGGAGATCACGACCTAATAAATTTACAGGGGCATCAGGCATGAGTAAAAATGAATGTTCCACTGTTAAGGGCCCCATAGATACCATGCGAGGATTCAATTTTGCCACTCTCTGGCTCTTTCCTGAGACTCCCACTACATTCAAAAATCCTACAGGTCTACACCCAGCATCTGGTTTGCTTACTAATACTGATTTAGAGGCTCCTGTGTCTAGCAGACAATCATAATAAGTCTCCCCCACTTTTAAGGTGACATGTGGTTCATTACTCTGGGGAGGTGAATGGACTGGCACAAGTGCATTCAAAAAATCTGGATCTGGGAATATATGGCTTTCATTATCTATGTTCCATTCCTCCCCAAGACACCATCATTCCTGTGTCCTCTTCTGAGGGGGGTCTTGGTTACCATTATTCTGGTACTGCCTTTCTGTATTCCTCCAAAAAGATCTATTTCTATTTTGATTTCGCCTGTAATTAGAATTAGAATTTCTTCTCCAAGTCCTACATTCTCTCAATTCATGCCCCTCCTTACGACAGTAACAACACACCTTAGTGTCCTTGTTCCGGTGTCCACATGGCTGACTAGGAATCGCTGGTGCCAGAATGCTCTGTTTAGGGTGATCTGGATCTTCCTCACGTGAGTCAAAGACATAATTTGCAAGTTCCTTAATTCTATCTACTGAGAGATTTCTCCAGTCTGGACATTGTTTCAGAAAGTATCTGCGTATTTCTGGCAGTGAATTATAAACAAATGTGTTGAGAATGATACAGGAATCTCTTAAATCTACTGGATCCAATCTGGTGTACTGTCTAGCGGCCTCACAAAGTCTATCATAAAATCTGTTTGGTCTTTCATTAGCCTCCTGAGGTAGGCTTAAAAATTTCTGCCAGTTTTCCGGTTTTCTAGAGCAAGATTCCATTCCCTTCAGAAGTGTTTCTCTAGCATCTTTTAATCTTTGGAAATCCCTATCATCATTATAATTCCACTCTGGATCCTTTAGAGGCCATTCCACATCGGCCTTACCTTTCGCAACAAGGGCATTTCCTGCTGAGATAATATCTGTAATCTCAGTTGGGGACAGTAAAGTTTCCAAAAGGCAAGTAACATCAGCCCAACTGGGTTGATATGCATTAAATATAGTCCTTAACTGTGAAATTACAGTGTTTGGATTTTTCTCAAAACTAGGGATGATTGATTTCCATGCGCTCAAGTCACTTGGTCTAAAGGGGCTATATTTTCTGACTTGAATTGGCACTCCCTTCTTACTATGTTCTATAGCTTCCTGCAGAGGGAGTAGTTTCTGCTGATCTGATTCTGAACTTGGATCATCTCTAGTAGAAACAGCCATTTTGAGGTCTCTCTCCATATGTGAGAGTTTCCCCCACATCATAACAATGATAATAACAAAAACAATGATAATAACAAAAACAAAAAAAAAACAACAAAAAAAAATAAAATCCTTAGTCGTATGAACTATGGATGTGGTATTAAAAGGTATTTCAATTGCAGGCATAAAATTTCTACTTATATTAAACGTATTTTCCCAAAGATTCTCACGTATACTATTATACAAAAAACTTTTTGCTGCCTGAATGAGGAAAAAACCAATAATGTTATGAAGGACCATTGAATAAACTATTCCTCTAAGTCGGGATGTTATGCTGTCCCAATACATTCCGATGAGAAAAATCAAAGGGATGGTAGAATATTCGAGCATCTTGCCCTTTAAACTGGGCTGGCTTTTCTGTTTAAAGCAAGACTTTTAGAGGCTTAAAGTCTTTAAGGGAGATTAGACAAAGGGAAAGTCCGCGGGGGGGGGGGGGGTATTTGGAAAATCCACCGAATTAGCCGGTTTATGGCCAAACTAGGGAGGGTGGGAGGGTCCTTAAGGTCCCTTCGGGGTCGCCAAACTGTGAGATTTAAAATTGGATATTAGATCATAAATCTCCCCTACTTAACCCTTCCCTTAATTCATCTCCCAGACTAGTAAATGGAAGAAGCTTCTGGTTTTCTAGATAGAGCCTTTATTGTATATAAGGTGTTGTTGATTAGAAGGATAGGAAAACAGAAATACAGTACAAATCGTCTTAAATCTAGGCTGTCTATATTCCTTATAAAAACTCACCAAACCGATTTAGGCCACCTTTGGAGTGAGTCAGACCGTCTGTGCCGCGCCGCCCGGAGTCCCGCCAAGCCGGCAAAAAAGGCTACTCCCGTTCTCTCCACCCCGGAAGTCAAAAAAACCCGGCAGGCAGTCTGACATGCGCAGCAGGCGCACTGTACCTGGCAGGCAGTCTGACATGCGCAGCAGGCAGACTGTTCATCTCCTCCCCAAAAGGGTGGTCCTTGAAAAACTGGCGTCTTTCACTTATCCTAACCGACTGTTAAAAACTTTCATATTTTACCACAATAGATATATAGATATATACACATAATAACATTAATCCTATTTCTGCATTAATCCTGTTACAAGAGAAAAAATCAGAGCAGTGATGCAAGATTTGTTATGTTATGTTAAATAATTTGTTAGATAAAGCTTTGAACAGCATGGGGCATTCGTGGCATCTCTCACCGGAACAGATTTTCACTCCTGAAGCAGGATCCTGGGGTTCCTGGATTCTCTTTCTTGGTTTTGGGCGTGCCAAGGTACCAGGCGGTTTGAGTCCGTAGGTGCCAGGCATGCCAGGCGGTTAGAGTCTGTAGGCGCCAGGCATGCCAACCAGGGTGCCAGGTGGTTAGAGTCCATAGGCACCGGGTGTGCCAAGCAATGTTCCAGGATATGCCAAAAAGTGTGCCAGGAGGGGGTGGTTCCCAAGAATTCAAACGGTTCATTAAAGATGAGGAATGCCACGTCTAGTGATACAGAAAAGGAAGAAAGTACACCTCCCCAAAATTCCCAAAGACAGCCCTTTGGAAGACAAATTAGAAATCTGCGATAAACCTGAGAGGTATAGAGAAAAATGCAAGAAGAAAATGATAAAATATTGTTGCCTAATATGGTCTGGGGTTCCCCTCAAGAGAGGTTCAGTTCTTTGGCCTAAATTTGGGTCTAATGAAAATCAGGTATCCCAAGCCTTAAATGTATATGTGAATAGTAAAAATCCCCCAAATCAAGAAGATTTGGATATCCTTACTTGGGAAGGGAAAAAGTTCCCCATAATAGAAATGAAAAGCATGTTTCTCAGAGAATATATTTCTGCCCTCTCTGCCTCTGTTTCTTTACTCTGACAGAAGGGACTTCTGGCCCAGACTCCTCTCGAGTTTCCAGCTCACCAATTTAAGCCTGGAGACTGGGTATTGATAAGAGCCTGGAAGAGCAACAAGTTGGAACCTGATTGGGAAGGGCCGTTCCTGGTGTTACTTTTCACTGACATTGAGGAGCGAAACTGGACTCACTACTCTCAAGTAAAAGGGGCACCTTTTCCAGAAGAAAAACCAGAGCTAAAACATGAGCAGTGGACTGTGAATAAGGAATCTGATGGACCGAGGGTGAAGTTTAAAAAGACTTCAATGTACAATGTACCAAGCCTGGTACAAAAAGGGGGGAAGGGAGGTAACATTTTGGTGTAGTGGGAGCTGCTCAGGCAAACAAGTAGTGGAGGAGCAAAAAGGATTTGGTATATGGGCATCTAAAGGAGGAACTGATCCCATAGGAAGAATAGGAATATCCTTTGAAAATCCCATGGATTCTACAACCCCCTATCCTTTTAAGACTCCAGAAATAACCTCTCCAAGTTCAGAAGGGAAATTAGGAAACCCTGAAACTCCTGAATTACAGGCCAGTGAAGTTAAAGATGTGAGACAGACAGTGGAGACAAACTGGATTTGGAGATTCAGATGCTCGGATAGAATGGGTCAGCACTTTGGGAAGACCAGCTGCCCATACTCTAAGTCCACATTTTAGCCTGGAGGAGTTCCGGTGTCTCCTTCAAGTATATACCAGAACAGGTTGGCAAAGGGTGGGAGTTGCAGGAATTTGGAGCTACTCTTCCCTATAATAAAAAGGACAGCAGAAAAGATCATACCCACTTTTTGTGTGTGTGTGTGGGGGGGGCAATGAGGGTTAAGTGACTTGCCCAGGGTCACACAGCTAGTAAGTGTCAAGTGTCTGAGGCCGGATTTGAACTCAAGTACTCCTGAATCCAGGGCTGGTGCTTTAACCACTGCGCCATCTAGCTGCCCCCGATCATACCCACTTTTGTTGGAGTCCCAGGAAACCATCCCTCCTGTCTCTCCAGATGGGTGAGAGCTTTTCTGGTCTTGGGTAATATGAGTTGTGTCCAAACATGGGAAGTAACCAAGAACAACTAGGTAGATTTTTCATCCCTGATCCTCCCCCAAGCTGACCTATGGTGGTACTGTGGTAGAAGACCAATTTTACCCCCTAACTGGAGTAGGACTTGTGGGCTGGTGTGGCTGGCCACCCCCTTTACCATGGCATCTGAGCATTTCTCCAAATCTGAGTCTAAATCAAGAAAGAAACACAGCCCAGAGGGGCAAAAAGGGTCATCTGATGCTCTAATCTGCCTAGATAGCATACCAAAAGGCAAAGGAGATATTCAATAAATGGAATGAGAGGAGCCAAATAGTCAAAAATAAAGAGGAGAGATTGTGAGAAAATGGGTAGTTGGCTCTTCTCAATGTGGATATAACAGTCAGTCATACTCCTCCTGACCTGTCTGTAGGACAAAGGTCTCAGATCCCCTCCTCCTCCTCAGGTTAACACAATCACATGGTTCAAGGAGCCCTGGTCTCAATAAGGTCCACTCCAGAGTTGTGTCCATATAAGGAAGTATGAGGTGCACTCCTGAGTTATTCCCATACAAGGAAGAGGGGTGGGAATACTGCATTCTGATTAGCTAGTTTTTGCACATAGATTGTAATCCTTGAGTAATCTAAGCAGTAATGAAACTGACTGTATATTTTACTAAATATCAGCAAATATGAAAGGAAAAAGATCATGCCCACATATGGAACTACTTGCTTCAAGACATTTTGTATATGTCCCCATGGCTTTTAGGTAGCACAGCGGATAGTGTGCTGGGCTTGGAGTTAAGAAGACCTAAATTCAGATACAGCCTCAGACATTTACTAGTTATGTGATCCTGGACAAGTCATTTAACCTCTATTTGTATTAGTTTCCTCATTTGTAAAATGGAGATAGTAATATCACCTACCTAGTTGTGTTTTGTGAAGATCAAACAAGATAATATTTGTAAAGTGCCTAGCCTGGCACATAGTAGGCACCTAATTAATTCTTGCTGAATTCCTTGCTTTTCCTCAATCTTTGGGGGCACAAATTATTATTGAACCATTCAAACTTGTGGTTCTGGAAAGGAATAAGAAAAATAGGGTACATGTTTTCAGGACTTCATGTCTGGATCATGAATAGTTTATAAGAAAGCATGAGGAAGAGCAATCGGTTCATTCTCCAGCTCACTAACCCAAGGGGAGTCTCAAGAGTTAATGGTGTAAGAATTGGAGATCCTTCCTCTATGTGACTCCAGTCTCCATCTCTTCTGAGACCTAGAACACTGCTGGTCCCCAGAAAGCTCAGCCTCTATCCACTTTAGTGTCAGGTTGCAGTTGTAATAGTACTAGTAGCCACCACAGTAACAATACCATCAATTTCTGTCTGTCTCATGGAAACTCAGCTGACCCAATCCTGTATACCAGCCTATACATAGCTGGAGGCAGCACTATTTCCCTGTCTTCTTTCTGTCCTAGAGAAGATGGAAGAGTCTAATTTAAAAGTGTCTTGCTGACTGTCTGTCACCCACTGTGGAAATTTCTGGGGCTCTCTGGTCCCCACATTAATGAATTGGCTAAAATTCTTAAGTACCAACTACATGTGGAGAATTTTTAATTCAGTCATACAAACAGTGTCTTACCAAGTGTTAACTAAGTACATAATGGTAGGTACTTGGAAAGCATTAGCTGTGGAGACCTTTAGAATGTAACCCTCACTTGTATGGAAGGCTGGGGTAGTTTTTCTGAGGGACTGTTCTGTGATGATGCAAATGCAGAAAGATATGTGACTCCTGATTAACTGAGAGACTGCTAAACTGACAACACCTGTGCAAGGGACGGAACTTCAGAAAAGGCATTGGAGATAGGCAAGAAAGAACTTCTGAATGGCCGATTCAGAAGCCATAGAAATGTGGCGAAGCCAGCCCGTACTAAATTACCTTGATTCCCATAGCTTGTAACCCTAGAGATTGTTAAGAGAGAACTCCCTCAACCCCTCTCAGAATATTTATTTGAGCTGGGATTTAATCTCCCTCCCAAACTGAAGAGCTCATTTGCTTTTGTTTATTTTTTGGTCTATTCTAATCTGTATAACTTCCCCAATCTTGTTTACTGCTTACTTTGATAAAGAGGTTTACTAGCTACTCATGATGTGTCTTTTATGTAACCAACCTTTTGATGGAGATTGCAAGCTGTTACCCTCTCCTTGAGAGTGATGAAGAAAGTACCTTTTACTCTTAATACCTAGTAATTCTTAGACTACAATTATTTGATATGTGATATTTAGAAATAATTCTAGTTTGGAAACCAAAGATGGGTGAGTCACAATAGTACTGGATCCTGCCAGGCCTTCCCTCACTTAGCAACTGGTAGTCCATTCTCTGCAAAGGTAGAAATTTCACCTTGGAAATCTCAGATCATATATCTATCTTGCCACATATAAAGTGTATCTTTGTATCACACACCCACTACATATATATTAAGAAAATAAGTATTGTTTTATTTTCAAATTTGTTTTTGCTTTAGGTTTTTAATAATTTCTCACAACAAAGCAAAATTAAAATTTGGAGGAAACCCACGCACACAGGTAAAAACCATGCTTTTGACTGGACAGAAGAATAGAATTGAGAAATTAGCAATATTTTCTATCTTTCAACATAGTTCCATGAGTCACATGTTGTCTTAAGCAGCAGTTCAGTAACAAATGAATCTTTCATATTGAATGTCAGTTTCAGTTCCTTGAATAAGAGTTTGCAGAAGTACTTCCTTTCTAAGATATAAGGTCTTTTGGCAGGTAAGAGATCAAAGTGAAGCAGACAAACTGTTCATAAAGTACACGTTTTCTCATCTAAATAAAAATTTAGCTATTTTGTTGCCTGATTTCTTTGTGCAGTTTCATCTGAGAGATTTTTCACCTCTGGCCTTAAACTATTGTACAAGAAGACTTGATGTTTCACTCTCTGGATAGCTATATAGAGTACTATTTGCAATTAAACTTTAGATATTACATTAGTGGTATCAGAAATGAGGACGATTAGAGAAATTATAGCAATGCAAAAAGATACCAGGCATTAACTAATCAATCAGATTCACCCTCTCCACCCCCACCAAAAAAAAAAAAACCAACCCTCCTCCAAACAGATTTAGAAAATATATCGGGTTGAATCTGGATTGGGAAATCCAGACATTTCCAGAAATGAGAATCAGACAAAGAGATCTATGGGGTTGGGCTCTGGCAAGGAGCAAGTCAACCAAACCACTCCACTATAGGAAGAAGCTGTATCCTGGGGTAAGACGAGATCCTAGAATCAGCACAGAAGAGCCTAAACCTGTGAAGGGTGCTAGAACAGATGTCAAGTAGCAGATTTGTCTGCCACTACCAAGTTCCAGGTGACAAATCTAGGGCAGACTGGGAAGACCTGTACCCAATAATGGCGTTCCAAAGAAAGGCGTGGTCTTGGGTCCTGGGCTGGTACTGAGAGGAACAAGTTTAGAAGCAAGCAGCAGTAGTCTTATTTGGACCTGAGGGCATTCTCAATTCTAGCTTCTAGCCTAGTTTGAAGCTGCAGTAGAATTGTAGGGATCTCAGAACAAAGGGTAATAAGTCTAGGTTCTGTCACTCAGAGTCAATAGAGCTTTCTAAATGACTAATAGTGGCTGAGTCTAACCAAAGTGTAACTCTTGCTCAGACCCAAACTGGTCACTGAAAACTTATAAAAGTCCCCACACTCAATACCCACAAGAAAGCAGGAGCAGGATCAGCACTGATTTTTCCCTCTAGTAGTGCTGCAGAGCCCAGTTCTAACATAAAATCTGAAATCAGAAAATACATTAGAAGAATAAGCACACACACAAAAATCCCACCATAAGCCATTTTGGTGACAGAGATGTTCAAAACACAAACCTAGAAAAGAATGACTCCAAAACATCTACAAGAAAAACCTCAAGGGAAACCACAACTTGGGCACAAACTCAACTAAAATTTCTGGAAAAGAAGAAACAAGAATACAAAAAGTTAGTTTTTAAATATTTTCTGTAAATGAGTGGGACAAAAGGGGGGAAATGAGAGCTAGGGAAGAAAGAATTTGGAAAGAGAATTAATAGCTTAGAACAAGAGGTGCAACAAACTCCTGAAAATTAGAATGGACCAAATAGAATGTAATGACTTCTTTTTCTGTTGTTGTGTTCAGAGGTAGTTCGGAAGGTTCTATAAGTTTTAGTTTTTCCAGTTAGTATGATCTAAAGAGAGGTATGGTCAATCATCTCCTGGTCTTTGCTCTGGTCTGTGAGTGATCACAAGCATTCCTTTCTACCCTGTAACTGTGACCAGAGTCCCTGCTCCTGGTAGTCCTTCTCCTCATCCTGGAATTGTGACCCAGAATCACACATCAGCAATGCAACAAAGTCCTGTACCCAGTGCCAGCAAATGTCCCCGTCATCTCCTTTTCACCAGTTTTCTGACACCCCCCTGCCCCCCCCCACACACACACACCAACTCTGGGCTGAGAGCTCCAGAAACTGCTACTGCCAGTGTTGATTCAGCTAACTTCAAGGCCTGTGCTAGCTTGCTGGGGTGACTGAGCTGGACTGCTCTCCACATCCCAGTGAGACAGGCCCTTTCTGCCAACCTTCTAAGTTGTCTTGAACTGGAAAATTCTTTTACACCATCCTTTTGTTGGCTCTGCCACTCTAGAATTCATTTTGAGGCATTATTTTAATGTTGTTTGAAAGGAAATTTGGGAGAGCTCAGGCAAGTTCCTGCCTTTGCTCTGGCATCTTGGCTCTATTCCCAATTCTTGGTTTCAATAATTGCGGGTGCTTTAGGACCTGTTGCTGGCCATGTGGCGGTGATGGAATTCTAGATGAGCTATTTAAAATCCTAAAAGATGTTGCTGCTAAAGTGCTACAATCATTGTGCCAGCAAATCAGGAAAGCTCAACAGTGGCCACTGGATTGGAAAAGATCAGTTTATGTCTCAATCCTAAGGAAAAGCAATACTAAAGAATGTTAAAATCACTGAACAATTGCACTCATTTTACACATCAGCAAGGCTGTGCTTAAAATTCTACAAGCCAGGCTTCAGCAGTACATGGACTGAAAGTACCAAAAGTGTAGTCTAGTTTTTGAGAGGTAGAGGAAGTAGACACCAAACTGCAAAGATTTGCTGGATCGTGGAGAAAGCAAGAGAGTTCCAGAAAAACATCTACTTCTTCTCCATAGACTACACTTCAAACCTTTAACTGTGGGTCACAACAAGATGTGGCAAGTCCTCACAAAGATGGGAATACCCAGTCATTGTCTCCTGAGGAATCTGTCTGTAGGTCAAGAAGCAACAATTAGAACTGAACATGGAACAACAGATTGGTTTAAGATCGGAAAAGGAATAGGACAAGGATGTATATGTTCACCTTATTTATTTAACTTCTATGTAGAGTACATGATGCGAAATTCCAGTCTGGACAAATCAAAAGTCAGAATTAAAGTTGTCATAAGGAATATCAACAATCTTAAATATGCAGAAGATAATACTGATGGCAGAAAGTAAAGAAGAATTAAGAAGCCTCTTGAGAGTGAAAAAGGAGAATGTAAAAGTTGGCTTGAAGCTTAACATGAAAAAAAACCTAAGATCTTGGCAACTGGTCCCATCACTTCCTGGAAAATAAAGGGAGAAGAAATGGAAGCAGTGTCAGATTTTCTTGGGCTCAAAGATCACTTGCAGACAGCAACAGCAGCCATGAAATTAGATGCTTGCTTCTTGGAAGGAAAGCTATGGCAAATCTGGACAGCATACTAAAAAGCAGAGACATCACCTTGCCGACAAAGGTCTACATAGTCAAAGCTATGATTATTCCAGTAGCAACATATGGCTTTGAGAATTGGACTATAAGGAAAGCTGAGTGAAGCAGAATTGATGCTTTTGAATTATGGTGCTAGAGAAGACTTTGGGTCTTCTCATTGAACAACAAGGAGATCAAATCAGTCAATACTTAAAAGACATTTATTCAGACTATTCACTGGAAGGTCAAATACTGAAGCTGAAGCTTAAATACTTTGCCAACATAATGAGAAGACAGGACTCGCTGGAAAAGACCCTCATGTTGGGAAAGATTGAAGGCAAATGGAAAAGAGGATGGCAGAGGATGAGATGGATAAAAAGTGTCAAGGAACATGAGCTTGAACAGACTTGGGAAACAGTGAAGGATAGAAGGGTCTGGTGTGCTATGGTCTATGAGGTCGCAAAGAGTTGGACACAACTGAACAATAACAACATCTGGCCATGTGGTGGCCCATTCCTGAATGGATTTTTCAGTTTAGTGTAGGGTAGGGGCTACCTGAGTTCAAAGAACAAAAAGCTTCCTGTTTGGGGTCTTAGTTGCATCTCTTCCTTTTAGCAAGTAGTTTGCTCTTTTCCTTTGGCTCTCCTGTACATTGGCGGGGGGGTGTATTTCTCCACATCCTTCCACAAGCTTCTATGAGGAACATAAACTTAACTAAATGAATTTGGACCTGGGTTCTACAGGCTTTACCCACTATTTTCTTTCCTAAGTGGGTGACCAAATGCGATTTTCCAAATGGATGTGTTCTGGCTTAGATGCAACCTTGTGAGTTCTAGAGGTTCCAGTGAGAACTTGTGGTTGTGACAGTAACCTGGTAGCAGGGAAATCTTCATTAGTGAATACAACCACTAACAAGAAGATTGGTTCAAGCATAGACCAGATATGTACCAGAAATGGATTATATAGTGTAATGCCAAGGGATATGTAAAATGCCTAATTAGTTGTCCTACAAACTGCTTTATGTTCTCATAGAGGTTTAAGTATTTGCGTCACAGAAAATATTTACACTACTTCTGTAATTACATCCTGTTTTAAGTTTCTTTTTGTTAAACATAACCTTGTGAGTATCCTGTGTAGCATACCTTTTAAATTAACTGCCCTATCCCTAATTAATAATATATATCGGGTACTTTTTAAAAAATTGTGTCCTTTTATGGGTGATCTAGATGTGAGCCAATAATAAAAATTGTCCAGGGGAACTGGGTTAGGGTTAAGGATGCAAAGCACATAAGAACAGAGAGGTCTAGCCTTTTTCATTAAAAGCAGGCCCCCTCAGCTCCGAACCTGGCCCAAGTTATATGTCCGGGTCTGGAGCAGAAACATCCCTTGGATATCTCAATATCTACATCCCCTGTGCAGCTGCAGCAGACCCAACAGCCGTTCTAAGAGGTCAGACGTTATACTAGGCTTAGAAACAAAATATAAAATCCATTTCTGGAATGCTATTCATACAAAGATTTCAAAGCACTTTACAAACACGAGGCACAAAACCAGTGCTAAAACCAATCTAACATCATTCGAAGTGAAAAGAACTCTTAAGTGGAGGGGGAGGAGAGGCAGCGGCGAAGAGTCAATCTCACTATCGGTCCCTGTCATATGAACGTGGCTGGGCTCTCTCCACTCCCCGACTCTCCAAAGTGCCAGAAATGCAAGCAAGCTGGCATGGGTCTCGGTTTCCCTCACTGTAAAGTGGGTTGGGCTCAACGGCTTCGGATGCCCTGTCCAATTCCAGATCTCTAAGCCTTACCGGAAGGGAAATGAACCACACGGAGAGCAAGTGCCAGATAAATTCCCTCCCCAGTACAACTAGATGAGTTGGCAGAGGGCTTGGCTCCGTGACGTGGCGGGCAGAGTTCTCTCTCACCCCGCCTCCTGATCCACGCGTGACGCACAGCGGATAGGGCGAGGCAGGAGAGGTCGGTGAAGAAGCCTCAGGCGCCTCCCCTCTCTGGTTCCAGCCCACTAGGAGGAAGTGCCACGTGTACGTCGTGCGCCTGCGCGGCCAGGCGGCTGACAGGCACTTCCGGCGAGGGCGTCCCTTCTCCCGGGTCCCCCTCCCCGCCTCCTCTTCCTCTACTTTTCCGTCCCCCTCCCTCCCCCTAGTCCTCCCCCAGTCCCCCAACCCCGCTCCCCTCTCCGGCAGCGCTGGCTCCAGGGCCGGGAGGCTGTGGGCCGCATGACGAGAGACTGAAGACGCCGCCACCGTCCGCCCGTTCGCTCACGGACCTTCACCTCCGGGCCCTCCGGGACGGCTCGGCCCGGCCCGACTGGAGCAGCTCGCGCGGTCGCCATGGCCCAGCCGGGGAGGCTCGGCGCCAGTTCTCCGGCGCAGAATGGAGCCGTCTCCGCCGTGGGGCCGTCCTACAGCAACGGTGAGTGCCTCGGCCGGCCTGGGGAGAACGGAGGACGCGCGGCCCGGGAGGGGGCCGCCTACTTCTGCCCGTGCCCCCGGCCCGGGCGCCCCGCCGGCTGCCCCAGATTGTGGGGTTTTTCTTGTCAAGGTCCCCACCCCGCCAGGCGACTGACACCGAAAAGTCCCGGCCACTGCAGAGATCTGGACCCTGAGGGATTTCGGAGCCGTCATTTTAAAAGGAGGGAACTGAGGTTTCTGAGAACTTCACCCGCGGCTACACAGCTCCAAGTGAGGAAGCCGGGGATTCCAGCCCTGCCTCTCCACCACACTACCCCAAAAAGCTCCTAGTTATAGTCCCGGGGCAGGCATTCCCTCTCCCGCCCCCTTCCATTCCGAGAAGCACCCCCCAGCCCACCCCACCCCCATCCCTACCCTTTACCTAAGCCCGGAATGCGCCCTGTCTAGGGCGAGTCTCGGAATCCTTACTTAAAGCCTTGTCAAGCTCCATGGACACCAGCTCCGGGAAGCCTTCTCTGATTCCGACCCCCCACCCCATTTGTTAGCGCTTTCCTCAGATTACCCAGATTGTGGACGTGTGCTATTCCCCCGTAGAATGCAGACTTACTCGGAGTGAAACGTTTGAGTTAAAATCTGCTTTTCTGCTTACTCTGACCACTGTAGGTGTTCTTTAGGAAACGCATTGGATAATAGTCGAGGAGATAGCAAGGACATACCTTGTTTGTTCTACTTTTAAGGACCAGTCTAGAATTAAATAGTATTATTGGATTTAGAGTTGGAAGAAACTTTTGAGATCGTTTTGGAAGAGGAAACTGAGGCTAAGAAAGGTTTTAAGTTGTCGATTGTATACTTAAGTTCGGGGGCGGGGGGGTTAGTTGTTAAACAAATACTTAAGTGCCTGCTATCTCTAAGGCACTGTTAGGCTTTGGGGTTGTTATGTTTCTGAGGTAGAGGAGGATCTAGATACCTATTGATACCAGGTACTTCATCTTTATGTTTAACTTTATGTTTATCCATGAAGATGAGCAACTTTGTCGTAGTTGCCTAGGGCACCGAGAGGTCAAGGCACTTGGGGGAAGGGAGTTTCTCACTGAACCCAAAATCTCTTTGATTTTGTGACTACCTCTCTAGTCACTATGCCGCAGGGCACTGGGGGATACGTAGACTAAAATGGGCGGGGGGGGGGGGTGTCCAGTAGCTTACATTCTGAAACTACTCACTCAAAAGTTCCCAATGTTTTCTTAATTGCCAAATCTGAAGGTCTTTTCTCTGTTCTAAACCTTCTGAACCGATTTGCTGTATTTGGCACTGTTAACCAGGAGAGTGAGGAGTCCAGGATAATACCGAGTTTATGAACTTGGGTAATTGGAAGGTAGTTTGGCACTGACAATGCCAAATCTTGCCATTTTTATCCCCATAAAGTCTTTTATATATGTTTTTCTCACTCACATATCACCATAGTTCAGGCTTTCTTTGTATTACCCCTTGCCTAGATGATTGCAACAGATTCTAATTGGTCAACCTGCCTTAAGTCTCTCCTCACACCAGTCTATCCTGCACATTGGTGTCAAAGTAAATTTTTCATAAGGGCGGATCTGCCCACGAGACTCCCATAATCAATCAATCCCATTGGCTTCCTATTGCCTCTAGGATCAAATATAAATCCCTCTGCTTATCTTTTAAATCTTACATAACCTGGCCTCAGTCTATCTTTCCGGCTAGATCCAGTCCCAACTGCACTTCTGTCTCTTCTTCTAGGGGGAAACTCCATGGCCTTTGGAGGTTGGAGTTGCCATCCCCTTTGCCTGGAATGCACCTAAGCACCACCATCTTTCACAGATCCTAAAATCACCTTAGTGCTTAAAGCTCCCTTATCCTCACTTCCCAATCGCTAGTGTCCTCCCCTTCCAGACTACCTTGTATTTAACAACTTGATTTATAGTTGTATTTTCTTGATTTAACTTTATCATCTATATCTTCTCAATCTCTCTCTCTCTCTCTCTCTCTCTCTCTCTCTCTCTCTCTCTCTCTCTCTCTCTCTCTCTCTCTCTCTCTCTCATTGCCTACCCCATTGGTAATTGTATCCCCAGAGCATAGTGCCTGGAGTGCTGAGTACTTGCTGATGGATTAGTTTTACTGAGAAAATAACAGTATTTAAATATATTAGTAAGTGCAAGGAATTTTGAGGCAGGAGAGAGCCCTAAGTAGCTAGGGAAATCAACATCGAAGGAAGATAAGAACTCTGAGAGGTAGAGAATCCTTTCCTCACACACTGCTTAACTTTTAAACAAGGTAGAGAGGTTGAAAGACTTTTTAAAGGCTCCTTGTTAGTTTCAGGAGAGTTCCTAGTAACAGGCTGGAGAATAGTTACAATCAAATCCCTGACCCTTCTGCCTGAAGTAGATATGTGACACCATAAGTTTGATAGGTTTGCCATTTGGAATGGGAGGGTCGTGTCATTTTATAGCTTGTCTTGGACTCCCAAAATTGACTTAAAATGTGACTTACTAAGTTCAGTGTACTTGAGAAGAAGTTAATTGGTAGTTCCTTTCTAACATACCAGTTGATCATTGATTGGGATTTGAACTGTTTAACATGTTGTTTGAAAAGAATTTAATATATTTAGTATGTTGCTTTCTGGACCTTGCATCATCTCTTTGATTAAAGGGGAATTTAGTATTGTAAGGTGGCATTTGAAGAGGAATTCACTTACAGTATTTAAAATGTTGATAAATTTAAATTATGATTTTGTCATGATTTGTAATATATTTTGTAATAATGTACAATTTGTTATATACTTTAAGTGATACAATGACATTTACCACAGAAACAAATTGTCCTTTTGTGTGTAGGGTAGTATGTGGGCAGAAGCAAGAATAAGTAAAAGAAAAGGCTGCGGCATCTTGAGCTAAACTGAACAATATGTTCATTCCATTAAACTAAGGGGGGAAAATTATGTAAACTGATTTTTATCACTAGGCTATTTAACAACTTGCATAAGTAAAGTTGGAATAATTTAAAGGCACTTGCTCTAAGTATCTCAGGTTTCATTCACAATGTATAGAAAAGCTTGTTATCTTTCCTTATAACCTCTAATTACAATTACAGTGATACAAGAAGCAAATATCTATTAGTGCATTTGTAAACTTAAAAAATATAAAACTATAATCGTAATATTTCAAAATGATTTTTAAGTGTTATGACAGAATTGGAGCTATTTGTATGAACTTTGCATGCATATATTGAACTATAATAGATAAATGCCCTCTTCGGTTTTTTAGCTTTAGTTTATATTCATCTTGAAAGCCTTCTATTGTGCCTAAGTCTCCACAGTATTATTTAAAAGTATGAACTTCCATGAGATTCTGATTGAAATATATTGGCTCACTTAGGCATCTAACTCTCTTTGACCATGAAGATGATAATTTCTTTTGAGAGTAAAGAGGTTTCTAACTTCCTCGCAGGAAAGGTGTTTCTGATGTCAGTTATATTCACTTCCAAGTCCTAAATATTTGCTGGCCAAGAATGACACTGAAAACTCCATACTTCAAATGGAATATAATTCAGTTGAGTTACATATTATATGTATATACATGTGTGGTGCTTTATAGTGAGGTAAATGGTATGGATACCTTGAAGGTAGAGAGAGGAAGCTGAGGTGTCAGTGACTTAATTAGGGCACACAACTAGTAAATCTCAGACTTGGGACAAGGGACTCCCAGGCCATTGTCCTTTTTTTTTTTTTTTTTTTTTGGTGAGGCAATTGGGGTTAAGTGACTTGCCCAGGGTCACACAGCTAGTAAGTGTTAAGTGTCTGAGGCCGGATTTGAACTCAGGTACTCCTGAATCCAGGGCCAGTGCTTTATCCACTGCGCCACCTAGCTGCCCCCATTGTCCTTTCTACTACAGCAGCCTGCCTTACTTTAAAAACAACAACAAAACCCATATAGTTTATGAATCACAAGGGTGAGGTTATTCATAGGTTGTCTAGAAAGGTTTTATTAGAGTAAATTGCTATATGCATATATACCTTTCAAATTCTAACTTTAAGACTTCTTAAGCTGTCTTTGGCCAGTTTGTAGTTAGAGTCAAACACTGTTGAATGCCATTAAACAGCTACTTTATTGAACAAATTGATGAGAGCTGTTAGGACATGTCTGTGCCATTAATACGGAGAATCCTTTTTAGTATAATTGAATAAAGTATGAGTTGATTATCTAAATTTTGATCAACTTATAATTTTTTCATTTGATTTTAGGTCTTAATTCTCGCAAATTTGTTGTGTTTTTTTCCTTTTTTTTTTTTGTCAGCCAATGAATTCTTTGTCAATAGTAAAGCAGCTACTCTAACAATCTAAATATAGCTTTACTTGTGTTAAAGTGTAGAGTGCTTATTTCAACATTCTGAGGATCATTTATAAGAATTGAAAGTAATTAGAATCAAAACACAAAAATGAATAAAAATTGACTTGCATATTGTGCTGGTAATTAGTACTGTGAATGTCTTGTGCTTTTATTCAATCTAAATGTCTTAATGTGTCCTATTGATGGCACCATCATCCTTATTTTCAAAATTGCCAACAATTATTTATTCTTAAATTCCAACTTTTATTCAGAAATCTGTATCCCTTGTTCCTTACTCATCTTCCTGCTTTATTGACTTTCTTTGTTTAATTTTCCTTTCTATAGTATTACTTTCTACCTTCACACTTTATGGATTTATTACTAGTTTCTTGAAATCACCTTATATTTTGCATTTTAACATATATTATTTTCTTCTTTTAGATCATTTCTTATTTGTATTTTAAGCATAAATATGCCAAAAGATTGTCCTCTGGAAGACATTTGGTTTCCATTTTTACATCCTTGTGATTGTTTAAAATGCTTTCAGAGGAAATATTATGTATGTGGTAATTTTGTCATTAAAATTGTTACTAAAAAACCTAATCCTTTTTACTTGAAGTGAAGATATAGAGGAACTGAAGTTGGCACTGTTGTGACTGATACACAGAAAGACTACTGCAAAAATGTGAATTAATAATGATTATATGGATTATAACAGTAACTAGCGTTTATGTAGTATTTTAAGTTTTGTAAAGCATTTTTAAAATGTCTCATTTGACCTTCACATCAACCCTGTGAGGTAGGTGCTATAATTATTCACATTTTACAACTGAGGAAACTGAGGCAAAAAGTTAAGTGACTTGCCCAGGGATACACAACTAGCAAATTCCTGAGGCCAAATTTGAATTTATATCTTCCCGGTTCTAGGCCTATTGTTACAGCTATCCACTGTACCACCTATCTGCCACTTAACTGTAGTATTTAATATTGTAACCCATTAGAAAAAATCCCATTCCTATACCCAAAAAAAGCACTTAAAGAGTAGAGAAAAACAATTTAGTTCAGCATTCCGGATTTGCAAAGAAAATTTAAGACTGATTGTATTTTTTGCAGTTCTAGTTGTTCATGATGAAGTTCTTTTGTAATTCATTGTATCAGCCTTCAATGCTACATAAATTCCCTTTTTTCTTCCCTTACTAATTTACTTCTAATCTTCTGTGGCTTTAGGAGCCAAATTTCCAAGCTTGTTAGACTTGTGTGTTAAATCAGTTACTCTTTTGGGTGTTGATGATTTGTTTGTTTTTTGTGAGAAAGATATTCATTAGTGCACAAATTGTTTATGGTGATCCATTATCCATTAACCACTTCTATTTAGATAATGGGCTCAAACCAAGAAAGTAAAAAAACAAAAAAAAAAAAACACCTTTGAGCAACCCAAATAACATTTCATAATCAAAAAACCTTGTTGTATTTAAACATCACAGTTCTATAACTATGTAATCTAAGAGGTAGTGAATTTTTACCTTTTGTAATTCCAATTATAGGCTAAAAAACTATCTGAGATTATCTTTTCTTCAGTTCTTGAATTGTAGATCAGAGTTGTAGAAGCCTGACAGGAATACCCTCATTATAATGGAGAGATGAAGTTTCAAGGGCAATAAGACTAATGCCTACTTCCAAACGGAAATAAACATTTTTATTCTGAGTTTAAAAATACTTTTAAAGTCTTTATAATATTCGGTATATGAATGTTTAGATTTTAGGGATATCAAAGTTATTTTGTATTGAAGTTTGTGTTATTTGTATAAAATAGCTTGATCAAAACATGAAAACGATCTTTTTGCACAAATGTATTGTTTGATTTTTTTTTCTTCTTCTCCAAAGGTCCTGTGCAAAACCCATTGATGCAGTCACAAGTTTCAGTGAGCCAAGGATACAATTCTCCATTTCCAGGATCTTACCCTCATCAGATACCAGCAAAGACTTTGAATCCAGCCTCTGGACCGTATAATTATAGTGCTTCTCAGACTGTTTCTTCATTAAATAGTTATCAGGGACCTGGGCAGACTCTCAATAGACTCCCCTTGGAACCTAATCCAGTGGCACCTTTGCATTCTACTGCCCCTGTTCCCCGAATGCCACCACCGCCTTCATCTCAAACCCCAGCTGCTGTACCAGCATCTTCTGATAGCTTTCTTTATGGACCTGACCCCTCACCATCTTCAAACTGGCAATATAGTCACCCACCAGTGGGATCGAAAACAAATAACTTTGTTCCTGTATCAACACAACCATCTTTATCAGGGAATACAAATCTGTTAAGAAATAATCAGTATGTTTCTCTTGGAGCTCCTTCACTTCAAAACAACTACGTGAAAACAGGTAGTTCTTATAGAAGCATTTGGACTTTTTAAAAGTGAAACTATTATTCTTAGGATTAAGTTCTTCTTTTAAAAAAAAATCTGAAAAATTTGTGGATAATTGTTTTCATAGTCATTAGATGTCAGTCAAAAAAACTACTCAAGAGCCAATTTACATCAAGTAATTGAGAAAATTCTACCAAACAGATAACTATACAATACCTTTTTTTTTCTCTCTAGAGCATTATTTTTAATCCATGTTGCTTCTTTTCTGAGATTAACGTCCCTAAAATGGGCTACTAGAATAGACTGGAAATTTCCTTTGCCTCTTGCCCATATTTTTATTATTTCAGGGTCATTGATAACTATTCCTAATTTTTTGTTTGTTAGTTTTGTTTTTTAGGGCAGTGAGTTGATAAGGGACTTCAGTTACTAACATTTAGTATCTGAATATCATTTTAAGATCACCTTGCTTTCCTTTTTATTTTGGGGTTGACTGTATAGGAGAAATATTTTCATCATTCTTTTATATTTTGTTCCCACTTAAAGATTCCTTCATATGCTTCAGAAAAATAATAACTACCACTTAAATAGCATTTTTAATTTTCAAACTGCTTTACATATGTTATTTCTTTTTTTTTTTTGCAGGGCAACGAGGGTTAAGTGACTTGCCCAAGGTCACACAGCTAGTAAGTGTCAAGTGTCTGAGGCCAGATTTGAACTCGGGTACTCCTGAATCCAGGGCTGGTGCTTTACCACTTCGCCATCTAGCTGCCCCCTATATATGTTATTTCATTTGAGCCTCACAGTGATGGGCCTCTAAGATAGGTGCTACATATGCCTACATTATTTTTACAGACAAGGAAACTGAGACTCAGAGAAATTGAATGACTTGTCCAAGGCTTCACAGCTAGTGTGTCAAAAGTAGGATCTGAACCCTCTTCTTTTGACTTTCATGTTCTACAGTCTTACCTACAATAACACATTGCCCTCACGTTTCAGTACTTTTCTGCTGTGTTGCATTTTGGAAATGGGAAAGATGGAGTTCATGAAGAAACATTTACTCAGTACCTACTATATACCATCCACTGTGTAACATCATGTAAGAAATAAAAAGATTGGTAAGATACAGATTTGCCTCATGAAGCTTATGGTCTAGTAGGAGAGATAAGCCATTCGCATTTCACCTTAAGTGTGGCTATTTGCATTTTTCTCCTTAAGAGAGTTATGGGGGCAGCTAGGTTGCGCAGTGGATAGAGCACCGGACCTGGATTCAGAAGGAATCCAGCCTCAGACACTTAACAATTACTAGCTGTGTGACCCTGGGCAAGTCACTTAACCCCAATTGCCTCACTTTAAAAAAAGAGAGAATTATGAATCAAGTACTATGGGAGCTTGGAGGAAGTAGACATTATTTCTGTTTAGGAATATCATGAAAACCTTCAGAGAAGACTTGGCATTTCTGCCAGACATTTCAAACAGGAAAGACATGAGGAGAGTTTGTGAAGGTGAGAAGCATTGAGTGTGTTTAAAAAGGAAAACAAATAGTCCAGTTTGTCTAGTGTTTAGCGTATATGAAGAAAAATAGGGGAAGATAATAGCTGAAAAGGTAAATTGGGGGCAAGATTGTGAAGGGTGTTTGTGAAGGATCATTGTTCTGGTGAGCAGTTTCAGTGGGAAATAGTTAAACCATTAAAACTTTCCGAGCAGGGGAATTATGTTAATATGATAGATTGTAGGGGCCAGTTGGATGGGGAGAGACCCAAAATAATAATGGGGGGAAATTTGTTATGTCTTGGCACTTTATAGATGGTCAGCAAATTATAATTAGCAACTATAAATGAATAGTGAATAAAATAGTTCTTTAAATTATCATTGGAATTTAAAATACTATCTTCTCCAAAGGTGTACAGGTTTTATCCTCATGATATTTAATTTCCACAAAATTTAAGTACTTGGACACCCAGATTCTTACCCTATGTCTTCCTAAGTCAGTCAGTATTCACCTCGAATATGGGAGAAGACACATAGTTAACTATGCTTCCACTTTTCTTATCTGAATACAAGAGGCGGGCAAGCAGAGCTAGGAGAGAGCAGTGCAATCCTGCCTGGGTATCCTGAAGTTGAAGGGTACTTACGGCCCCTGACTGATGGCTTACAGACAGTTTCCCAAAAGGGTACAGAAAAGTATTAAAGGGGGAACCTGTTGTGCAGATCCTATACATTAAGGTTATTTTGAATTGAGCATCACTGAGTGATTTCCCCTGAAAATAGAAAACAATGTGATTGGCTATTTAGAAACATTCCCCACCTTCATTTTGGTCTTAGAACATTTACTCAGTATCTACTATATGCCATCCACTGGGTAACATCATGTAAGAAATAAAAGGATCAGTAAGATACAGACTTCCCTCTTGGAGCTTATAGTCTAGTAGGAGAGATAAGCCATTCACATTTCTCTTTAAGTGTGGCTATTTGTGTTTTTCAGATTAAGAGAGTTATAAACCAAGTACTCTGGGAACTTGGAGGAAGTAGACATTAGAACATTATATCTAAAGAATACCAGTTATCAAAACAATACCCTCAATCAGTTACATTTCAGATGCTTCCCAAATCTTTGTTATGTGGACATATAATTTTCCTTGTACTGTATTCTTTCTGTTCTATGAGAGAGAATAATTATGATTAGTGTGTGCTAACACAATTAGCGTGGGGTAGTTAAGTTGTTTTCTTTTCTTTTCTTTTTTTTTTTAGTGAGGCAATTGGGGTTAAGTGACTTGCCCAGGGTCACACAGCTAGTAAGTGTTAAGTGTCTGAGGCCTTATTTGAACTCAGGTACTCCTGAATCCAGGGCTGGTGCTTTATCCACTGCGCCACCTAGCTGCCCCCTGGGGTAGTTAAGTTGAAAGCATTAATGATTTTTTTACACTTCAGTTCTGTTTCTTATACAGTTAGAGATTGTCTTTCCGTTTCACCATTTTAAAAGGCTACAATAAGTGCCTAGTTCCTCTCCTGTGTTAAAGCAGAATCCTGGTGGAACTCCATCATTATTTTCTGCATAGAAGAACAATAGGGTTTTTTTTTTGTTCTATGTTTAACTGTTAGTTAACTTAGTTTAACTGTTGTTTTATCCTCAGCTTCTGAAGAGTGATGAGAACACTAAAGCGGAGGTAGACCCAAATGTCTTGTCCAAAGTAATAAATTGGAAAGAAAAAAATAACTCTAGGTTTAACTATCTTAATAATTTTAGACCAGAATTTTTCCTATGAAACACCTAGTTTGTTTTTAGTCTTAATTTACTGAATTGTGTTATCTTTAATAATCCGTCCTCTGATGCCTTGCTGTGGTGGTCAGTAGACCCTGGTTTCTTGAAGGTTTAACCAGGCAGAAGAGGTCTGACAGAATTTTTAGTTGTTAGTCTGGGCATAGTGACAGATTGTACATCTTTTATCTGAGGATCAACCATATTAATTTTGGAGAGGCTCATAACCAATTTGATAACAGAATGATGCAAATTTTTTTTGCAATGGTCTTAAAGACTATTAAATCAAAGAAGGGTTGTGCTTTTTGTTCATGGAGGGACATTGGACTAGACCAAAGGTTCATAATCTTTTTGTGGGTCATGGTTCCCTTTGGAATCCAAAGCCTATAATCCCTTCTCAGAGTATTTTTAAATGCATAAAATAAAATGCAAAAGAATACAAAGGAAACCAATTATATAGAAATACAGTTAGTAAAAACATTTTTTCTTAGAAAAACAAAGTTCACAGACCCCAGGTTAAGAACCCCTATCCCATCAAATCTTTCAAGTATCAAAGTAATGGTTTCTTGCTGTTTGTTTCAAACTGCCAAATCTACATTATGGCCATTTCTCAGAAACTGCAATGAGCAGTCTTTAGACGTGTAGCTTTTGAATGTGTAGCCTCATGGCATTTTAAATTTTATATTATTACTTAAATGCATCACAAAGACTTGGCTTTACTGTCATGGATACTTCTTCCACAGAGGTAGATTAAAACTAATACTACTATGTGAGAATGATTTTCATTTGTTGTGGCACAAAAACATTATGTTGTGTTCTTCAAATGAAGATTATCACAGTGCACTGTGTTATAGGACCCAATAGGTTACATTTATATCACAGTAATAAGGCATCTGAGGAGGAGTTTAGTGTAGGTTTTTTTAAAAGTATGCAAATGTAGGTATCTTAACTCACTGGTTCAGATGAAAATGATATACTAATAGAAGCCCCACTAAGCAGAGATGTTAAGCAAGCTATTCATGAACAAGTAGAATTTCTGAAATATTAATTGCCTTTTTGGCAAGCTTTCATTGACAATGATTTTAAGAATATTTCTGTATTCTTTTGTTATATGCATTTTCAGAAATGGAATCAGCCTTTTATTAGGATATGTATTAGGTCTTTAAAAAGACAAGTAAATTTGTTCTGGGATGAAAAACTGACTTTTACAGTTTCTTTTTTAAAAAACTGTCTTGTAGTTCAAATAAGTAAGAAGGAGCAACTGGAATTTATTGAATTGAGGGGGAGGGGATTGGCATGTTCAGACCTATGATTAAGGAACATCAATGTAATGTGGCAACTGAGTCAGAGGATTGATCAGAATGAGGAGTGATTTGAGGCAGGGAGACTAATGAAAAGGCAATTGGAGGAGTATAGTTATGAGGCGATGAGGCTCTGCATCAGGTGTTGGGCGGTGTTCAAGGAAAGACGTATATTGGAGATGTATTTAAGATAAAAACAACAGGTTTTGGAGCCCGATTGGCTATACAGGTAAGAGAAAGTGAGGAGTTGGGGATAACACCTGGATTGTGATACTGGGTGACAGGATAGAAGTATTCATGACAGGGATAGGGAAGTCAGAAATAGAGGAGGGTTTGGGGAAAAAGATAATGAATTTTGGACTTGTTAAGTTTAAAATATCTGAGACATCTAGTGACAGGGAGGCATTTGTAGATGAGGAAAAGTATGGGCTTGTCATACGGATCTGAGAATTATCTGCATAGATGTAATTGATAAATTCATTAGAGCTGATGAGATCACTTAGTAAAGTAGTAGTTGTATAGAAGAAGAAAAACCCCAGGACAGAGCTTTGGGAAAACCTATATGACCTGGATATAGATCCAGCAAATGAGACTGAAAAGGAATAATCATAACTTAACTAGGCTAGTCCATGACAGATGTAAATTCCATCATCATGCCCATAACTTGAAGCCTTTCCTAATTGATATTACCTGCCATTGCTTTTGTATATCCAAAGTCACTTGCACACCACAAATCATCTTACTTTAGTGAATAAAATTTAGATTATGAAATGTTCTATATTGTGGTTTTTCAACGTGGAGTTAAAAAAAAATAATTCCCAGATTACACTGAGACTGTAATAGAATTCTGCCATTGATATGGAAGAATTTAAAGTTGGAATAGATCTTAGAAATTTAGCCTTCACATTTTCCAGATGAAACTAAGAAACCCAAAGGTTAAAAGATTTGCCCAAAGTGACAGATGTAGAGAACAGCAGTATCAGAATTTGAACCTAGGCCTTCTGAATAAAAATGAGTGTAGTTTCTACTATGCTAGATATTAAATTAGTATATATACTCCATGTTAAATGTAAGTTTGTTACATTTTTGTGACCAGATGTATCTGAAATTCTTGTTCACAGTCTTTGCTGATTTGGTCATGTACCTTGCCCCTTTGTTCTTTTTATTTGTATTGCCAAAGATAATGTGTGGGTGCTGTCACAGGTAAGAGAACTAAATGGGGAGGCAGCTAGGTGGTACAGTGGATAAAGCACCGACCCTGAATTCCGGAGGACCTGAGTTCAAATCCGGCCTCAGACACTTGATACTTATTAGCTGTGTGACCCTGGGCAAGTCACTTAACCCTCATTGCCCAGTGGGGAGAACTAAATGGAAGTAAGCTTTGTCTTAGCTTTTATCAATAAGACTGACTAACCCTCTAAGTAGCTACAAATTCAATGGTGAAATAATGTTTTATATTCATCTCTTCTGTAGTTTCTGAGTGTTAACTACAATTAAACAGGCATACTAAAAGTGTTTAAATATGAGGACTTTGGTCACCCTTATTCTAATAAATTAGTCTTATACTATTTTTTATGTAGAATTCTTGAATTTATACGGACTAGTAGTGAATTAGAAAAGATGTATGATCCACAAAGAACACATACTAGGTAAATCATTGATTGTGAGTGATAGGAAAAAAAAATCAAATCTACTTGAGCCATAAAGGTTGCTGAATAATGTGCTTTATAATTGCCTTCCCCTTGCTCTTCCTCCATACATCTCCTAGTGACTTGTGGGAGAGGGATATAATTCACTTATAAATGGGGAGAGGGGAGAGCATAGTACTTTTCTTGTTTTGTTTTGTTTTGTTTTTTTAAAGAAAATTCTTTGTGCCAGAGTAAATGATCATAATAGCAAGAGCATCATAAAAATCTCATTTTCTACCCTCATTTTACAAGGGAGGAAAATGAAGCTCAGAGAAGGAAAGTGATTTTCCCAAGGTCACAATGCTGCCACAGATTATCTGACCTGAGACTAAAACCTTGGTTCTTAAGTTCCATTTAAGTGCTCTTTTTACTCTACTAGTTCCTACTTAGTTTTCTAATGAAAGAAGAATGCAGTTAGAACAGAGATTACAAATTAGTGAAATATTAGTACCAATTTTATAAAACCGTAAAATCTCAAAGTCGAAAGGAACTGCAGAGGTAACCTATACCTGATTTAGAATCTTTTTCTAACATGTTTGATGTTTAATGTCCACTTGAAGACCTCTTCTACCTTCTGAGGTAGCCCTTTTAACTTTTTTTTTTTTTTTTAGTGAGGCAATTGGGGTTAAGTGACTTGCCCAGGGTCACACAACTAGTAAGTGTTAAGTGTCTGAGGCCGGATTTGAACTCAGGTACTCCTGACTTCAGGGCCAGTGCTCTATCCCCTGCGCCACCCAGCTGCCCCACCCTTTTAACTTTTGAACAGCTCTAATTGTATGCAGGTTTGGTTATATGTTCTGAAACCAAAGAAATTAAATAGAACACTTCTCCCCACACACACACTATTTATTTAGTTAATTTTTTTAATCGTAAAAGTATTTTATTATTTTCCAGTTACATATATTTTCAACATTTCTTTTTATAAGATTTTTTGAGTTCCAGATTTTTCTCCTTCCCTCCCCCCTCCACAAGACAGAAAGCAATCTGATATAGGTTATATATGCACAATCACATTAAACATATTTCTGCATTAGGAATCTTGTGAAAGAAGAATCAGAACAAAAGGGAAAAACATCAAAAAAAATAAAAAATTTTTTTTTAAAAAGGAGAAACTTTATGGTTCAGTCTACATTCAGATTCCACAGTTCCTTTTTTTTTTTTTTTATTGCAGGGCAATGAGGGTTAATTGACTTGCCCAGGGTCACACAGCTAGTAAGTGTCAAGTGTCTGAGGCTGTATTTGAACTCAGGTCCTCCTGAATCCAAGGCCAGTGCTCTATCCCCTGTGCTACCTAGCTGCCCTCAGATTCCACAGTTCTTTTTTCTGGATGTGGAGAGCATTTTCCATCCTGAGTTCTTTGGAATTGTCTTGAATTATTGTATTACTGAGAAGAGCTAAGTCTATCACAACTGATCATCACACAGTGTTGCTGTTACTGTGAACAGTGTTCTGCTCACTTCCTTCAGCATCAGTCCACTTAAATCTTTCCAGGTTTTTCTGAAATCTTCCTGCTCATCATTTCTCATAGCACAATAGTATTCCATTACATTGATATACCGCAACTTGTTCAGCCATTCCCCAATGGGCATTCCCTCAATTTCCAGTTCTTTGCCACCACAAAGAAAGGTGCTATAAATATTTTTGTACATGTGGGTCTTTCTGGTTTTTTATGATCTCTTTGGGATACAGACATAGTCCCTTTGGGCATAATTCCAAATTGTTCTCCAGAATGGTTGGATCAGTTCACAACTCCACCAACAATGCATTAGTGTTCTGATTTTTCCACTGTAACTATTGGAATGATGCCACCTGCTGGAGACTTACTGTAGAAGAGCTCCGACCATGAGGTGAAGGTCTTTGAGGGCAAGACTGTGCCTCTTTTCTTTGGCGTCAGGAAGTTACCTTTGCTTATGGGAGGAAGAAGGGGGAGCCTGGCGCTCTGACTTTCGCTCTTTCCTGTTGACTCTGGCGGAGAGCAGAGCTAGAAATGCGCTCTCCCTTTAATAGATAGATGAATGTAGGCCTTCTCTCTCTCTTTACCAAATTCTTATTCTCCTTAATAAATGCTTAAAAGCCTAACTCTTGCTAAAGCTTATAATTTATTGGCAACCACTCATTAGATATTTTATACAGACCAGCTAGAATTTTAGCCCTTAACACCACAGTTTCTCCAGCATTTATTATTTTCCTTTTTTGTCATATTAGCCAATCTGATGGGTGTGAGGTGGTATCTCAGAGTTGTTTGAATTTGCATTTCTATAATCAATAGTAATTTAGAGCATTTTTTTATATGGCAAAAGATAGCTTTGATTTCTTCATCAGAAAACTGCCTGTTTATATCCTTTGACCATTTCTCAATTGGGGAATGACTTGCATTCTTATCAATTTGATTTGGTTCCCTATATATTTTAGAAATAGGGCCTTTGTCAGAAACACTGGCTATAAATATTGTTTCTCAGCTTTCTGCTTCCCTTTTTTTTTTTTTTTGGTGAGGCAATTGGGGTTAAGTGACTTGCCTGGGGTCACACAGCTAGTAAGTGTCAAGTGTCTGAGGCTGCATTTGAACTCAAGTCCTCCTGACTCCAAGGGCCAGTGCTCTATCCACTGCGCCACCTAGCTGCCCCCTCTGCTTCCCTTTCAATTTTGGCTACATTGCTTCTGTTTGTACAAAACTTTTTTAATTTAATGTAATCAAAATGATCCATTTTGCATTTCACAATATTCTCTATCTCCTGTTTGGTCATAAATTCTTCTCCATATATCTGAAAGGTAAACTATTCCTTACTTTCCTAATTTATCAATGGTATCACCCTTTATGTCTAAATCATATACCCATTTTGACCTTATTTTGGTATACAGTGTAAGATGTTGGTCTTTTCCTAGTTTCTGCCATACATCTTCCAGTTTTCCTAGCAGTTTTTGTCAAATAATGAGTTCTTATCCCAGAAGATGGAGTCTTTGGGTTTATCAAACAGTAGATTACTATAGTCATTTATTATTGTGTCTCCCGTGCCTAATCTATTCCATTGATCCACCACTCTCTTTCTTAGCCAGTACAAATAATTTTGATGACTGCCAATTTACAATATAGCTTCAGATTTAGTACAGCTAGCCCACCATCCTGTGATTTTTTTTTTCATTAACTCCCTTGATATTCTTGACGTTTTGTTCTTCCAGGTGAATTTTGTTACTTTTTCTAGTTGTATAAAATAATTTTTAGGTTGTCCGATTGATATGGCACTGAATAAGTAAATTAATTTAGGTAGAATTGTCATTTTTATTATATTAGCTTGGCCTATCCATGAGCAATTGATATTTTTCTAGTTATTTAGATCTGATTTTATTTGTGTGAAAAGTGTTTTATAATTGTGTCCGTAGAGTTCTTGGGTTTGTCTTGGCAGGTAGACTCCCAAATATTTCATATTGTATACAGTTACTTTAAATAGAATTTCTCTGTGTAACGATTGGAATGACGCCACCTGCTGGATACTTACTGTAGAAGAGTTCTGCCCATGAAGCGAAGGTCTTTGAGGGCAAGACCAGGAGTCAGGAAGTGACGCAGACTAGTGGGAGGAGGTCGCCATCTGTTAAGGGCTAAAATTCTAGCTAAACTGTCTAAAATATCTAATGAGTGGTCGCCAATAAATTATAAGCTGTAGCAAGAGTTAGACTTTTAAGCATTTATTAAGGAGAATAAGAACTTGGTAAAGAGAGAGAAAGGCCTAGATTCCTATCTATTAAAGGGAGAGCACATTTCTAGCTCCCTTCTCCGCCAGCGTCCTCAGGAAAAAGACCGAGACTGAGCGCCAGTCTCTTCCTTCCTCCTCCCACTAGTCTGCGTCACTTCCTGATGCCAAAGAAAAGACTCCTGGTCTTGCCCTCAAAGACCTTCGCTTCATGGGCAGAACTCTTCTACAGTAAGTATCCAGCAGGTGGCATCATTCCAATCGTTACATCTGTCTATCTCTTGATGCTGAGCTTCGTTGGTCATTGACAAAAATGCTGATGATTTATGTGGATTTATTTTATATCCTACGACTTTGCTAAAGTTGTTCATTGTTTCAAGTAGTTTTTAGTGGATTCTCTAAATATATCATCATATCATCAGCAAAGAGGGAAAGTTTTGTTTCCTCCTTGCCTGTTCTAATTCCTTTAATTCCCTGTTCTCTTATTGCTAAAGCTAACATTTTCTAGTTCAGTGTTAAATAATAGAGGTAATAATGGACATCCCTGTTTCACCCCGAACCCTAAGACAACCAATAAAATGTTTTGTTTGTTTTTTCGGGGCAATTGGTGTTAAGTGACTTGCCCAGGGTCACACAGCTAGTAAGTGTCTGAGTCTGGATTTAAACTCAGGTCCTCCTGACTCCAGGGCCGGTGCTCTATCCACTTCACCACCTAGCTGCCCCCTGTTTGTTTGTTTTTTGGTGGGGCAATGAGGGTTAAGTGACTTGCCTAGGGGTCACACAGCTAGTAAGTGTCAAGTGTCTGAGGCAGTATTTGAACTCAGGTCCTTCCTCCTAAATCCAGGGCTTTCTCCACTGCCCCACCTAGCTGCCCTTCCCCCCTCCCCCATTCAAATGTTTAAAGACAGTTATGTTCTCCATTCCTATAATTCTTCTTCAGGCTAAACATCGACAGCTTCTTAGACTGCTCCTCCCCAATATGGTTTCAAGTTATCTCACTGTCTTGGTAACTCTTCTTTAGATGTACTGCAGCTTATCAGTCCTTCCTAAATCATGTTGCTCAAAACTGATCAGACCCCTCTCAGTGTGGTCAGACCAGGCACAATACAGTGTGACTCCTAGGGCTCTCATGCCCTGTTGTTGATTATTCAGTTTACAATCTACTAAAAGTCCTAGATCTTTTTCTTTTCCTATTTATTAAAATATCTTTTTAATGAATTTTACAAAACTATGTCCATATACAAAGAAGATAAAAAGATTTTATATGAAATGCATCTCCTACATATTTCATTTTTTAAAAGCATTTAATAAATTTGACACTAGTTCCCAAACCACCTTGCCTGTTTATGTCTTTCTGAACTTCTTTCTTCTTTCTTTTTTTGCATTTTAAAAATATTTTATTGAATCTCTTTACATTTTTTTTCCAGGCAGAGGTAGCTGTGGCAGGGGCTGTTGGGGGAAGGAGGGGGGGTGGGAGTGGGGGGAGAAGAGTAGTCACTGTTAGTATTACTTCTTCTTTCTCCCCCCCCCCCCCCACTTCTTTCTTATAGCTTTCCAGGTCATTTTCTTATGACTACATGCTAGTCACAGCTCTCCAATTCTGTACTTACACAATTTTTTTTTTTAACCCAAGCATAAGATTTTATTTACTTTCATGTATTTGGGTTGAGCTCATTATTCTAACCTATTGACATCTTTTTGGATCCCAATACTCTTTTCCAAACTGTTATCTATCATACTCTGCTTTGTGTCATCCTCATATTTTATAAGTATGCCTTGAAGCAAGTCATTTGTAAAAACATTGAATAGAATCTGGACAAGGACAGAACCATGAGGATGCAGTAATGAAAACCTTTATCTAGGTACATATTGATCCATGAACCACTACTCTGGGTCTATTTATTCTGGCAGCTTTAAATCCATCTAACTTATATCTCTTTATCTTGTCTCCAGTGACACAGTGAGAGAAAATTCCTATGTATTCTATCTGCATTTAGTCTTCCTCAAGTTGTAGAAAGTCCATGTGTAAGTTTCAAATTATTTGAGATCTATAGTATAGAATAAAGCCTTTAAAAATATATTCTGTATCATAAGTTAGCATCCTTTAATGACTTTGGGAAAATGACAAATGAAAATGTGCAAATTCATAGGTGTTTTAATTTATAGGAAAAACATTGGAAGCTTTATGAATAACAATGTCCCATCTTAGAAGTTTTACATAGAGCCATGTTGAATATAAACTGAACTGAAATAGTTTGGCAAACTTTTTTTCCACCATTAGCAAAATCAATTCAATGTTGACTTTTACCAAGAATAGAGTCTTGATAAGTTCAGAGGGGTATTAATGAATTTTAACTGAAAATAGGTTAAAAATACATAGATACAAAGAAGTTGACTGGAAAAAGAAATAAACAAATAAACAAAAAAATGAGGGCAGCTAGGTGGTGCAGTGGATAAAGCACCGGCCCTAGATTCAGGAGGACCTAAGTTCAAATGTGACCTCAGACACTTGACACTTAATAGCTATGGGTCCTTGGGCAAGTCACTTAACCCTCATTGCCCTGCAAAGAAAAATAAATAAATAAAGAAGTTGACTGTACTGACTACCTAGAGTTCATTTTGAATTGCAAGGTGGGGTGTACTCCAAATGCTTAAGAGTATAATAAAATAGAATTTTCAAGATTAAATTATCAAGTTGGTCTTGAATGTAGAAATTTATATTGTTGTAATTAGTTACTACTTGAAATTTAGAGAGAAGGGACAATTTCAGATTTCATAAAGGAAAGATTCCTATTGATTTGTATTTCTTTTACAAGTGATGTGAAAAACCAATTATTTCTATAGGCTCTGTACCTCCACCAACAAATCAGCCTTTACCTACAATTTATCAACCAACTCGAGCTCCTCTTGGACCACCTCCATCTGGAGGCCCACCTCCAGTAAGATCATTGGATCCCCAGAGAAAAACATCAAACAGTGTTCCACCCCCACCACAGCTTAACTCAGCTGTGAACCAAGAAGGTAAGCAAGTCATAACAGAAATAACTTTATTAAAAAATCAAATCTTAAAGTAACTTTCTGATATTTTAGTCTTATACTTAACAAGTTTACAAAGCTCAAATTTTGACTTTTTATGGAATAATAATAGAAACTTATATTCTTATAGACTTCTTTAGTTACAAAGTGTTTTCATATATACAGAGTAGGCCAAAAGTCACAAAAGTATTTCAATATTTAATAACTCATATTTTTTTGTTTTTAATTTACAATAACATAAGCATCATATGCAGTATATATAGGAAATGAGTTTCTATTACATGTGAAAAATCAAATATCATGAATGGCAAAAGATTAAAAAAATTAAGTTTCAAAAAGTTATTAAAACATCATGACTTTTGGCCCACCATGTACTCTTATTTGGGAGGAACCTTTATTTCTTTAGTTCAGTTAATTCATTAGTGTGTTTTCTACCATTATGCCATTTGTCTAGAATTATTTTGGAGTGGCTATCTCAAGGGTGAGGCCCTAACTTTTAAAAAATTCTATAATGCAGAAATATGTTTAATGTGATTGTACATTATATAACCTATTTCAGATTGCTTCCCATCTTGGGGGGGGGAGGGGAGGGAGGGTAGGAGAAAAATTTGGAACTAAAAATCCTATGAAAACAAATGTTGAAAACTATCTTTACATGTAACTGGAAATAATAAAATATTTTTATGATTAAAAAATAATAAATTTAGTTTTTAAAATTCTAAACCTAACAGACACCAAAACCATGAGCATTTTCATATGCAGAATGGAATGTGTAAAAAGAACTTTATATCAAACTGAATGTTTTTCCAGTACTGCTTGCTATTTAAAAAGATATATATAATAAATTCGGTGCATTGCTTTCAAAACTACCCTGCCTCTCTGTTTCTCCTGCTGAATTTCCTTTTGTTCTCTGCACTTTTAAAAATGTTTGTTGGTTCTTCTCTTTTTACCTTTTTTTTTTTTGCATTATCATTGCTACACTCTTATTACTTATTACCTTCCCTCTCACCTCCCGTTTAAAAAGAGAAAAAAAATAAACCCTTTAAACAAATAAGTGATTATACTTGATTTTTGCTTGATTATAAGCAAAATTCATCTGTACCATGGCCATGTACATTTTACTTCCTAAGCTTATGTTTCCAGGGCCACTTCCATGTTGCAGTAACTCCAGGAGGAAAACTTCTAGGGTGTTATTGTTATTGGTTTGTTGTTGGGTTTTTTTTTATTGATGCAGTTTATTTTTTATTTCACTTTTATTTTCAAAAGGGAAAAAAAGGAAAAAAAATTAGGAAAGAGAAAAAAATTCATTAAAATCCACCTGCAGTTATATTGTTATGTAATTACTACTAGTAATTTACATACTTTCTATTACTAATATATAGCATTTTAAAATGTAATTGGGTACCTAGCAGCATTGCATTGGTGCTTAGTAAATACTTGTTGTTTGTAGATTACATAAGATATTTTCCAGCTTCCCTGAGACAGCAGTTGTGGCAGGTAAAATTCTGAATCTAAATAATGTCATTTTAAAGCATTATGATTTGGGGAAGTAAAACAAGCAAGTAGATTTAAAAGATTGTTGCGAGTATATGTTATAATTTAAAACCAGCAGAAGTAATAATTGTCAGAATTGCTCTAGAACCAGAGTTCTTAACCTTTTTTGTGTTGTGGACTCCTCTAGCAGTTAAACCTATGGATCCCTTTAGCATTTAAATTAAATGTATGGACACCTCAGAATAATGGTTTGTTGCCTAAATTCATAATACAGAAATTCCAATTTTCATTTTATGGTTGGGAAAATAAAAATTCAATTTTTTTCCCATCCAAGTTCAAGGATTTCATGAAATCTATACACAGGCCCCTTTGGCATCTATGGACCCCAGGTAAACAGCCCCTGTTCTAGAAGCAGGTTCTAAAAAATTTTTTAAATTTAAATAAAATTTTTAAAAGCAGGTTCTGTCTAGTAGAAAAAAATTTAGTAATCCCAGAACTTTAAATTAGAAACTTCATTCAAATCGGAAGAAATTTACCAACTTACTATTGTTAAAATTGATTTTTTATTATATCTGCCATGACTAAAGTCAAGGGGGATTTTACTAATTGGAAAGATCACATTTGAAGCAGTATAATTATATTTCCAGGTATAGAGGTAGTTGGTAGATATTAATGTTCTGCTGAATTTAGCACCTTAGGAATTTGAGTTCTTTCAGGTAGGTAGCACAGAAGTTTTTGAAGTAGCTTTGCTTTTCAAAAACAGATATACTTATTGAGAAGATGCCCATCAGTTGGGGAATGGTTGAACAAATTGTGGTATGTGATTACGATAGAATACTATTATAAGAAATGGTGAGCTCTCAGAAAAACCTGGAAAGACTTAGATAAACTGATGCAAAGTGAAATGTACTGTGTACAATGTAACAACAATATTATAAGATCATCATCAGCTGTGAATGATTTAGCTGTTCTCAGCAATACAATGATCCAAGGCAACTCTGTAGGACTTATGATGAAAAATGCTGTCCACCCCTAGAGAAAGAATGGATGGTGTCTGAAGAGAGATTTAAGCATGCTTTTTTTAAACTTTATATTTCTTGAGGTTTGTTTTTTGTTGTTGTTTTTTACTGTTTTCTTTTATAACATGACTAATAGGAAATATGTTTTGCATGGATATACATGTATAACCTATATCAAATCGCTTGCTTTCTCATTGGGGGGGCAGGGAGGGAAGAAGGGAGAGAATTTGAACTCAAAGTTTTAAAAATGAATGTTAAAAATTGTTATTACATGTAATGGGGAGGGAAATAAAATACTAAACAACAACAAACTAAACAAAAAACCCAGATAACCTTGTTTATGACTAATGTAATGCTTCTTAAACCCTTGTGAAATTTTGTTTGGATTTTGTATTGCCCTTTAAAAAAAATTTAAAAACTGAACCTAACAAGTTTAGCTCAGGCGAACAAACTCTTTGGTCATAATCGTATAGTGTATGATTCTTCATAAGTGTCCTATAAAATTTATAGTCATTTAAATTCTCTGTACCTATTTCCTTATCTGTAAAATGAGGGCATTGTACTCAGTGGCTTCCGTGCCCTCTAGCTCTGACAGATTATGATCTCTCAGATGGTTGCATCTTAAATAAGAGCCTAGATTTAGAATTGCATTGCCAATATGTATTCTGAGCAAACAGGATTCTTGCCTTAAGAGAACTTGCATTTCCTTCCACTGAGGTATTGTCTAAATGATGCCCAAAAAACTAGACTAAGAAGCAAACTACTTAGGTATTTAGGCATTTTAGCTTATATGATTCCAAACATTTGAATATTTGAAAGAATCTAGTATAATTATATCAGTTTCTTACTTAATATATTTGGCACCTTGTCAGCACAGCTATTTTATCTATAATGATATTAAAATTTGTCTGTTATTATTTCAGTAGAAAATGAGAGTACAATTTGATGAGATTCTCTTACAAAACTAGTTCTTATGTTTTGTTAATAGTTCCAATATTGGAAAAATTGTGAATAATCATTCTTGATATTGAGCCCATTAAATGATTTCAATGAACTTTTTTCCTAGGTGATATATCAACTGCCAATAATGGCTCCGTGGTTGAGAACAGTTATGATACAATTGAAGGAGGTGGCTTCATGGGTAAGGTACTATTTAAGTGCCTAATGTAAAAAATTTCTCTTGAATGGAAACTTAGTAGATTGTTTGAAAATCAACTGAATATACAAGTTGTCCCCAACTTGCTAATGGTCGGTCATTTATAAAATGAGTATATAGAACTGAAAGTATGCACCCTTACTTGATCAACACTCCTCTGTGTGTATTGTCTCCCCTGTTAGAATGTAAGCTCCATGAGGGCAGGGATTGTCTTTGCTTTTATATTTGTATCCCCAAACATGATAAATACTTAATAATTTTTTTTTACTCATTCATTTTTCTTACAGAAATAGTATTATAAATGGTGGTTGGTAGTCTCAAACTAACCTAAGAAAAGCCTGTTTAATCCATAATATACTCAGAGTATAGTACTTGATACAGAAATGTTATAAAAAATTAATTTCCTATTGTAGAAATTTATTCAAAATTTTAATTCAGGACACATTTTTAAAATATTATGTGCGTTCCCAAGATGAGAGAAGGGGGTGTGTGTCTGTATCCTGTGAGGTCAGAGGGAACTCTTTTTTTTTTCCCATTACTTTCATGGAAATAAGAACGGGGGCTCTTCTCTTGTCTCTCAGCTAGAGTTGATGATTCTATGGCCTGTGGCTTGAGCTCCAATTGGTTAGGGGATTAAGACTCTGGGTATGGAGTAGGAAGTGAACAGATATAGAACAATGGAAGTGGAGTGGGGGGGGAGATAAATCCCCTGGGGATAGTTCGTAGTTTGAATTGGTCCCCTTTCTTTTTGATCACAAATTCTGTAAATTAACCCACCCACCTATTTTTCTTTTCACTGCTGTCTTGGTTTTTCTTCTCCCTTCCCTTCTGCAGAATAGATGGATTTTCCTTTGTTTCTGTCCTTAAAGTGAGCACACTGGGACACTAATACACTATTGGTGGAAGAGTGAGTTCACTGATTTAACCATTTTGGAGAGCAATCTGGAATTATGCCCAAAGAGTAATGAAACTCTATATACTCTTTCACTCAGAAATTCCACTATTCTGTTTCTCAAGGTGATTGGGGAAAAGGAAAACAACTTTTATATTCCAAAATATTTATAGCAGCTCTCTTTGTGATGACAAGAACTGGAAATTGAGGGGATGTCTACCAATTAGGGAATGACTAAAAAAGTTGTGGTATATGATTGTGATGAAATACTACTGTGCTATAGGAAATGATGAGCAGGTTGATTTTAGAAAAACATGGAAAGAACTTAAATGAAATAATGAGTGAAATGAACAAAACCAAGAGAACCTTGTATACAGTAACAGCAGTATGGTTCAAATAATAATTGTGAATGACTAAATCGTTCTGAGTATTATAAATATTTAAATCAGCTGCAAAGAACCTATGAAGGGAGATGCTATCCACCTCCAGAGAAAGAACTGATAAGTAGAAGTATACATAGTATGGTTTTACAAATGATACAGAGAGAGAATGTGTGTGAGTAATGGTGGCCTTCTCTACTACAGGGTGGGAAGGAAGAGAGGGAGACGGTTTGGAACTTAAATTGTAATAATAAAAAATAAATTAAAAAAAATAATAGAGTGAAGTTTTCCAAATATCTTTATTTTAGCAACTGTAGGAAATATGGGATTAAGGACTTCCTCCCTATTGTTTCCCTTTTCTCTTACCTTTTTCTCTTTTTCTTTTCCCATCCTTTAGACCCTATAATGAAAAATGCATTTAGAGGTTAAATGGAATCCTTGAATACATATTTTTTGGAGGAAAAATAAACTCAATTTGTTCTGGGTATTTCATCGTAGGGATAGGATCAGCCTTTCAGGAATGTGAGAAGATTTCTAGTTCCAAATTTTTCTTGCTTCCCTCTCCTCAAGACAGCAAGCAATCTGATATAGGTTATATATGTACAATCACATTAAACATATTTCTGCATTGGTCCTGTTGTGAAAGAAGAATCAGAACAAAAGGGGAAAACCTCAAAAAAGAAAAACAACAAGCAAAAAAAGTAGAACCAGTATAGTTCAATCTGCATCCAGTTTCCACAGTTCTTTTTTCTGGATATGGAGAGCATTTTCCATCATGAGTTCTTTGGAATTATCTTGGGTAATTGTATTGCTGAGAAGAATTAAGTCTTTCACAGTTGATCATCACACAATGTTGTTGATACTGTGTACAGTGTTCTCTTGGTTCTGCTCATTTCACTCAGCATCAATTCATGTAAGTCTTTCCAGGTTTTTCTGAAATCCGCCTGCTTATCTTTTCTTACTGCACAATAATTTTCCATTACATTCATATACCACAACTTGTTTAGTCATTCCCCACTTCAGTTTCCAGTTCTTTGCCACCACAAAAAGAACAGTGATAAACATTTTTGTACATGTGGGTCATTTCCCCTTTTTTATGATCTCTTTGGGATATAGACCTAATAGTGTTATTGCTGGGTAAAAGGGTATGCCCTTTGTCTGCCCTCCTTTCTTGAACCTAGTTAGGTGAAAAATTAGATGGAGAGAAGTAACAATAGCAAATGGGCTAGAGAATGGGAGAGAAATCTTACCTTATTTGTGTGTATATCAGTTGGAGATTGATTATTATATACTGCATTTTGTTGTGTGACAGTAAAGTATACATTATGCTGAAGTTACTGCATTTTTTTCCTTCTGCATTTATTTTCTCTTGTTTGTTTGTTTGGTTTTGGCAGGGCAATGATGGTTAAGTGACTTGCCCAGAGTCACATAGCATAGCTAGTAAGTGTCAAGTGTCTGAGGCCAGATTTGAACTCAGGTCTTCCTGAATCCAAGGCCATTGTTTTAGCCACTGCTTCACCTAGCTGCCCCCTTCTGCATTTATTTTCAAATTATCTCTCCTGGATCTATCTTCCAGGCCAGCTGTTATTCCAAGGAGATAGTTCACATTGCCTTCTATTTTTTCATTCATTTGGATTTGCTTTATTGTGTCTTGATTTCTCATAAAGTCATTAGCTTCCATTTGTTCAATCCTAATTCTTCAGCAATTATTTTCTTCAGAGAGCTTTTCCATTTGGCTTTTCAAGCTGTTGACTTTTTTCATGACTTTTCTGCATCACTCTCATTTCTCTTTTCATTTTTTCCTCCACCTGTCTTACTTTATCTTCAAAGTCCTTTTTGAGTGCTTCCATGACTTAAGACCAATTCATATTTTTTTTGGAAGCTTTGGATGTGGGAGCTTTGACTTTGATCATCCTTGTCACCAAAGAAACTTTAAATGGTCCGCATTTTTTTCTAGCCTATTTCTTGACTTTTAACTCCTTCTTAAAGTGGGGCCCTTCCTCCAGGATGCACTTTCCCAAGCTTTAGGGGGTCCCAGGTGGATCGATTTAAGGAGAGGCAGGTTCTTCACTTTCCTGGCCTGTGCTCTGGTCTGTAAATAGATTCAATCTTGCTTGCTCTTTAACCCAGAAACAGAATTCTGTCTCACTATGGTTGCTAGCTTTGGGCATGCCTATGCCCCTCCCCAACCTGGGCCCTCCACTCAAGACTGCTTCCTGGTTCTCCGCACTTGCAAGACAACTGAGTTCCACCTCAGCACCAGCAGCAACCCCTGAAATCTCCCCTCAGCCAGCCACTTGCCAGATGCTTGACCCTTTCACCAGACTGTGAGCTGAGTTTCAGACATAGTCACAGCTGCAGTTGATTCAGAAGCTCGGGAGGTCTCTTTCTCTGCTGCAGCCTGCCTGGGGCTGGATCTGTGTTGGTGTGGCCATGGGGCTGGGTTCCACTCTCACCCTGGTACAGCCGACCTTTCCTGCAGACCTTCTAAACTGTCTTTGGAAAATGATCTTACCCCATCCTTTTGTGGGTTCTATTGCTCCAAGAATTGTCTTATGGCATTATTTGGAAATTTTTGGAGTGATTATGTGGGGAACTCCGAGAGGTTACTGCCTTTCCTCCACTCTTCTGCATTTATTTTATTTTATTTTATTTTATTTTATTTTTTTTAGTGAGGCAATTGGGGTTAAGTGACTTGCCCAGGGTCACACAGCTAGTAAGTGTTAAGTGTCTGAGGCCGGATTTGAACTCAGGTACTCCTGAATCCAGGGCCGGTGCTCTATCCACTGCGCCATCTAGCTGCCCCTTCTGCATTTATTTTAATCTGGTAGAGAGATACTTGTCATTTGACTTATTTCACAAAATCAAATTCTCAAACTGATTGAACTAAGCACTCACTATGGGTAAATGTATTTAGCACTTTGAAACTTTTTGAGCACGTGTTTTGGTTTTGATCAAAGTAAGGATTCCTTTGATTTATTTAATAAAGTTATTTCTAAACCCTGTTTTTCAACTCAAAATTATTTTTTTTTCTTTTAGCAACACCACAACTTACCAACCAGAATCCCAAAATGAGTCGAAATGTTGGCTATTCATATCCCTCCTTACCACCTGGTTACCAAAACACTTCTCCCCCTAATATGTCAGGAAGGCCGTCCACAGCATTGCAATACACTACTGGGCTGCAGCCATTTTCTCAGGTAAATGCTTTTCCTCATTGCACCATTTCTCTCTTCTTAGTTTAAAGAATTTTGTACTTGGGCAAATTTCAGGATAACTTTCCATATTTTATATTTGCTTAATTGGTTAGGATAATGTGAATTGTTATATATAAAAATGTTTGTCTTTATGTTTGTTTTCTCCAGAGCTAAAATATTGACATGGAAAAAAATCAGTTTTATTCGTCAGATAAATTAAATAGCGAAGCCCCTCAACGTTGTATTATATCTACTTTTACCTTAAAATTACTTGTTCTGAAATTATATTTTTAGTCTCCCTTAGGTGCTAATCATTTAACCACAAACATGGGTGGGTTAAGTCTACATCCAGAAGGACTACGAGTTATCAATCTTCTTCAAGAAAGAAATATGCTTCCAACAACCCCTTTGAAGGCTCCTGTCCCAAACTTGCACGAAGACATACAAAAACTTAACTGTAACCCAGAGTAAGATTTTTAACAATGTTTCTTATGGAATGTAGCTTAAAATAAGCCCCAGAGTTGTTTTCTTACATGTTATATGCAGCAGTATATGGGTAGCTTTTGCCGGGGCGGGGGGGCGGGGGGGGGGGGGGGCAATGAGGGTTAAATGACTTGCCCAGGGTCACACAGCTAGTAAGTGTCAAGTGTCTGAGCTCAGATTTGTACTGAGGTCCTCCTGAATCCAAGGCCGGTGCTTTATCCACTACGCCATCTAGCTGCCCCAGGGTAGCTTTTTAAAAATGGTTTCTGTTTAATTAGAAAGATATTTTATTACATGTTCCATTCAATTATGAAATAAACCTAATTAAGACAGAAAACCAGTTGCTACTGCATATTAATATCAATTCATCTAAGCATGTCAAACCTTGCCCATGTTGCAATGTTGATATCATTTCATCTGCTAGATATGATGACACACATCTTTAATCCCAGCAGCTGAGGAGGCTCTGAGGCTGGCATATCTCTTGAGCTCAAGAATTCTAAATTGCACTGAGCTATGATGATCGAGTGTCCACATTTCAGCATTAATATGGTAGTCCCCAGGAATTGAGGACCACCAAGATGTCAAAAAAAAGAGCAAATCAGCCTAGGCCAGACACAGGGTCCATCAGAGTTTCTATGCCAATCAGTATTGGGATTGGTTCTGTGAGTGGGCCCCTACATTTTTAGCCTGAGTGAGGTACAGACCCTGTCTTTAAAAAAAAAAAAAATTACTTCTAAGAGAATGTTAAACCATACTTGTGATGCAAATTGGGATTGTGATGACCCAAAATAAAGTACTTAGCACAATGCCTGGCATATAATAAATACTATATAAATTTTAGTTGTTGTTATTATTAAAAATTTTATGCCATGTTTAATTCTATCTTGTAGAAATCAAGTAACTTATGTGTTTCAAATGGTCTTATACAAAGTTCTAACAATTGGAATATGATATACTTGAGTTTCAAAATACTTATATTTTCATCTGTATATATACTCTTTCCATTGATGCTAAGGACACTCAACCCACCCCCACCTCCCATGCTTTAAATGGTTTCATGAGTTGCCATGACCAACTTTCACTGATGAGCCCTTAATTGTTAGCTAGACAACCATTTGCCCACCACAATAGCTAAGAAAATACTTTACCTCTGTTATCTCATTTGATCTTCACAAAACCCTGGGAGGTGGATGCTCTTATTATCCTCTTTTTAAAATGAGAAGATTGAAGCTGAAAAAGATTAAATAACTTGTGCAGGGTCAACCCACCACTAATAAGTGTCTCAGTCAGCATTTGAATCAGGTCTCCTGATAACAAGTCCAATGTTTTCTTTGCTATTTCTTCTAGCAGTCACTATGATGAATCATCAGAATAGGTCTTTTATGGAATACCTATTAAATAATAATAATACACATTTATATAGTGCTATAAAATTCAGATATTTTAAGTGCATTATTTCATCTGATCCTCACAATACCATTGTTACATAGGTAGTATAGGTACTATTATCCCCCTTCTACAGAGAGGATACTAGGATTTAAAGAGGTTTATTGGCCTGCCCAAGCTCCCATAGGTAGTAAGTGGCAGACCTACCTTTGAACTACTTCAAATATAATTTGTAATTATGTAAGTAAAGGATGAAATCATGGTATTAGGATAAAAAAGCCAGCCTTTGGAGTTAAGAAGATCTGTATTCAAGTCCTGCCTCTGACATACTCTCTCATTTGTTACAACCACAAGCAAAATTACTTCTTTATTGCCCACTGGTAACTCTCCAAGACAGTAAATTACCAGACGAATTGCTGATCAGCAGAAAGTTTCCACCCTAGGCATTCCCTGCATGGATCCTTCCCCTCTCCCTAATAATGTATGTAAAAATAAAAATAAATAAATAGAATTAACTCAGCCCATTCTGAACAAGATATGCAGTTTTTTGGTTGTTTTTTTTTTAAGTCAAGGAGAAACAAGGCCATGTGAGTGTAAACTACCTGCCCTCTCTTTAGATGGGATTCAACTAAAAAGAGTTAACTTATTGAAATTGGAGAGGATCTGTTTGATATTATTCAAGTGAGCTATGATGATCAAGTGTCCACGTAAATTTCAGCATTAATATGGTAGTTTCCAGGAATTGGGGACCACCAAGTTGTCCAAAAAAAGGACAAACCACCCTAGATCAGAAACAGGGTCCATCAAAGTTTCTATGCCAATCAGTATTGGGATTGGGTCTATGAGTGGGCCCCTACATTTTCAGCCTGAGTGAGATGGAGACCCTGTCTTTAAAAAAATAATAATAATTACTTATAAGAGAATGTTAAACCTTACCTATAATGCTAACTGGGATTATGATGACCCAAAATAAAGTACTTAGCATAGTGCTTGTAAAGAAAAAATAAATGCTTTCTTCTTAATCTTTAATTATATTTCCACAGAAATATTTGAAGCAACTATTTACGTGTTATATGTTTTCATACAGGTTGTTTCGATGTACTTTGACTAATATTCCTCAGACTCAGGCCTTATTGAACAAAGCCAAACTTCCTTTAGGGCTACTGCTACATCCTTTCAAGGATTTATTGGTATGTTAAACTTTTGGAAGTGACTAACTTTATGTTGAGCAGAATTACATGGATTTTGTGTTCGTCTTGATGATATTTGAATTATTGTACGATGAGTTTTGTAAGTTATAGTTCTAGTAACCTAGATGATAACTTTAATTTATTACTTTTTGTCATTCTTTCAAAATTTAATCCCATTTAGAATGGTTTTTTTGGAATAAAAATTAAATATATTACTGAAAAGTTTAAGGAATATTGTGGCATGTGGTTTTTACCATTTAAGGGTTAAACTTAAACCCCAGTACACGGCAATTTTCTCTTTTTTTGCTATTTCAGTGGATTCTCATATTTAATCTTCTTAAGGTTGTTGTAGCTTTTGACTCTTTAATGTGTAAAAAATACATAAAATTGGAAAACGATAAAACTAAATTTCATGCTAAGAAAAAAATTTTGTTTAAATGGAAATTCTTTCATAAGAATTTATCAGCCTATTCACTTAGAATACATTTAGAAACTTGGCATTTATGCTTAGAACAATTGTACTTAAAGCTAGCTTTGTATTTGGTATTTTTAACAATTTTTTAAATTTCTTCAGTATTTTTAACTGTTAATGCTGAAGAGATGGATTAATCCTTGGCTTTTAAAAATGAAGAGTTCTTGTCCTTTTTTTTTTTTTTTTTTTGGTCCTTTAAAAAAAAAAAAAACTAGCTCTATTTTTTGGATGTTGTTTTTCCCCAGCAATTGCCTGTGGTTACCTCTAGTACAATTGTGAGATGCCGTTCATGCAGGACATACATCAACCCTTTTGTCAGCTTTCTTGACCAAAGGAGATGGAAGTGCAACTTGTGTTACAGAGTAAATGATGGTATGTATTTTTTAAATGGTGATTCTTAAATGTTTTTTGTTCAAGAACAGTTCCCATGTCTTTTTCCTTAGTCTCTGACTAAATTACATATTGAGGAAGAGGAGAGGTATAGGAAGAACTTACTGAATATAGTCTTCTCAGTAATTCAGAGAGGGCAAGAGGTCTATTTCTAGAATCACACATTTTCGTTGCAGTTTTCCCTAGGGTTTTGATTGCCAGTTAAGAAAACATTGTTCAGGGGGCAGCTAGATGGCGCAGTGGTAAAACACTGGCCCTGGATTCAGGAGTACCTGAGTTCAAAGCTGGCCACAGACACTTGATACTAGCTGTGTGACCCTGGGCAAGTCACTTAACGCTCATTGCCCTGCAAATATATATATATATCAACCAAAAAAAAAGAAAACATTGTTCACATACTATTTCTTTTGTTTTTGATGCTGTTGTTTTTCTTTTTTGAGGTTTTTCCTTTTTGCTCTGATTCTTCTCTCATAATATGACTAATGCAGAAATATGTTTAATGTTATCGTACATATATAACTTATATCAGATTCCTTGCTGTCTTGGGGAGGGGGAGGAGGGAGGTAGAAAAATTTGAAACTGGAAATCTTATAAAAACAAATGTTGAAAACTATCTCTACATGTAACTAGGAAATAATAAAATACTTTTATAATTAAAAAGAAAACATTGTTCAATTAACCATTTTCAGTTGAATTTATACCAAAAAAATAACATTTTTGTTCATTTAACTTTGAAAATTAATTCAATTTTTAGAAGCAAAGTAGTAAAATCAGCAGTTAGGATAAGCAGACTGCTTTCAGGGATTTAAAAAAATTATAAACAACAAATAGTCCAACTTGTAAAATGAGAAAATTTCATATGCAAAACTCTTTTTACAATATGACACCCATTTTAATAATGTAGACCAAAGAGATAGACAAAAAATACATTTGCCATACATCTCCTTTGAGCTCTAGCTGATATTCCATTACTTTGGGGGGGGGGGGGAGTCATGAGGGTTCAGTGACTTGCCCAGGGTCACACAACTAGTAAATGTCAAGTGTCTGAGGTCGGAGTTGAACTCAGGTCCTCCTGAATCCTAGGCTGGTGATTTATGCACTGGGCCACCTAGCTGCCCCAGGGTGCGCATATTTTATAACCCTATAGTACTATTGTGAAGCTCTTTGTATACAAATGGAAAACTCTTTGTAAATCTTCATGTTCTACATAAATGTCTGCTATTCATGTAATATTTGAAAATGTGACTATTTGGAAAATGCTAAGGCTTTGAGCCTTTATTACTCATGCATTCCACAAGAATGTATTTGGTACCTTTGATGTGCCCAGCTTCACACTAAGGATACAATAACAAAAATGAAGCAGTCCTTTTTTTTTTTTTTTTGCGGGGCAATGAGGGTTAAGTGATTTGCCCAGGGTCACACAGCTAATAAGTGTTAAGTGTCTGAGGCTGGATTTGAACTCAGGTCCTCCTGACTCCAGGGCCAGTGCTCTATCCACTGCGCCACCTAGCTGCCCCTGAAGCAATCCTTTTAAAGATGTTATATTCTGGAGGGAGGGAAGGAGACAGATACAACATTAACACATATAAAAAAACATATAAAATGTATTCACAATAATTGGTGTGGGGAGACAAACTGTAGGAGATGATAAGCATTTGAACTGTATCTTAAAGGAAACTAGGAATTCTATGAAGCAGAATTAAGGAGGGAATGCATTCCCCCATGGAGGACATCCTGTGTAAAGGAGATGGAATTTTGATTATGGGAAATAACAGGTAGGAAAGTGTGGCTAAAATGTTTTGTGCCAAGCAAAGGAGTGGAGCTTCTTTAGTAACAGAGTAATATGGTCGGATCTGTGTGCATTTGGCAGCTTTTTTTTTTTAAATAAATTTAATGTAAAACTTTTTTTTCAATTACATGTAGAGAGATTTTTTTGTTCCAAATTTTTCTCCCCTTCCCCCCCAAGGCCAGCAAGCAATCTGATATAGATTAAACATGTTTCCACATTAGTCATGTTGTAAAAGAAGAATCAGAACAAAAGGGGAGGAAACACAAGAAAGAATAAACAACAACAAAGGTGAAAATAGTATGCTTCAATCTGCATTCAGACTCCTTAATTTTTCTGAATGTGGAGAGCATTTTCCATCATGAGTCTTTTGGCATTGTCTTGGATCATTGTATTGCTGAGAAGAGTTAAGTCTATCACAGTTGATCATCACACAGTGTTGTTGATACTCTGTACAATACTCTTTTGGTTCTGCTCATTTCACTCAGCATCAAATCATGTCTTTCCAGGTTTTTGTGAAATCCATCTGCTTATCACTTCTTACAGCACAGTAGTGTTTCAGTACATTCATATACCACAACTTGTTTAGCCTTTCTTCAATTGATGGGAAGCCCCTCAATTTCCACTTCTTTGCCCCCACAAAGAGAGCTGTTATAAATATTTTTCTACATGTGAATACTTTTCCCTTTTTTTTTATCTCTTTGGGATATAGACCTAGCAGTGGTATAGGTGATGAGAAAGATAGTGGTATCCTCAACAGAAATAGGGAAGTTACCAAGAAGGGAGAATTTTTGGAGAAAGATGATAAGTTCTACTTTTGGATATTCTGAGTTTAAGATACCTCCGTATCATTCAGTTGGAAGTTCCCAGTAGGCAATTGGTGATATGTGACTGGAGCTCAGGGGAGAGGAGGCCTGGATATATAGATAGAATCAGTTGCATATAGATAATCATTAAATCTATTGTGTGTTTTTTATTCTAAATTTGAATTAACATTAGGCCAAACGAATTGTTAGGCATTGACTTAAAATTTTATCATTATATACAGTTCCTGAAGAATTTATGTACAATCCTATGACCAGAGTATATGGAGATCCTCTTAGAAGACCTGAAGTTCAAAATGCTACTATTGAGTTTATGGCTCCTTCAGAATATATGGTAAGTTTACAACTTAGTTTATCCAATACCTGTCTATTTAATCTGGACCATCTCACTATGTAGTCTTCAAGAGTGACCTACAGGGGGCAGCTAGGTGGCACAATGGATAAAGCACTGGCCCTGGATTCACAAGGAGGACCTGAGTTCAAATCTGACCTTGGACACTTGTCTCTTACTAGCTGTGTGACCCTGGGCAAGTCACTTAACCCTCATTGCCCCCACCAAAAAAATAAATAAATATATGTCGAGTGACCTACAAATTCTCCTTCTCCTTGTTTATGATATTTTAGTAATATCTGATAGCATTTTTAGTTATTCTTTATTTGAATTAAAACTGTAAAGGTTTTAGAATCTCTTTATCTCCCAAATGTTCATGGAGATGCTTAACTAAAGCAGATAGTGATTATCTAAGAGGAAGTTACAGCCTCTCCGGTTTCCTCATTTAATTTTTAAAGGGTATTAAATAGTTTGAATGTCTATTCCTCATTGATAAAGCTGTAGGAATGTATAGAACTACATTATAATTGAATTTGACTTAAGTTCCATTGGTTAATTGTTGTCCATCATTCTCAAAGAGGACCAAAATGATATCACTATATCAGTCAAGTTACCTTGTGTTCTACTGTGGCTGATCAGACCAGTATGAGCTCAGAATGCACTACCACAGGTCAGACACAAATAGTCCATGTGAACATTTGGGGTAGACTTTAAATTTGCATATCTCACATTTCTTTTGAGCTGTTGTAATTCTGCTTTCATTATAGAGTACAGTGCCTTCTTTGATGTGAGCATGCCATGCTGGGTGGTCTTTGCCAGCATCTCCCATGCCATGCAATCAATTCTGGAGTTCTTCAGAGAGACCTTGAAAGTGTCCTTTTATCACTTTTTTTGACCTCCATGTGAGTGCCTTCCCAAGGGCAGCTTGGTAGCATATTGAATAGAATACTAGCCCTGGAGTCTGGAGGACCTGAGTTCAAAGAAGTTCCATGTGAACTTAATCAGCCTATAGCTGTGATATATTTAGCTGCACAAGGCCAAGTGTGGACCCATGAATTTTTACTTTAGATATTCAACACAAAGTTATATATAATCACACCCCTATTTTCATGTTTCTTTTTCATGACTTATTAAAGGATCTATATTCACTATTTTTAAAATTTTTCTATACAAAGCTATGTCCTATTAATTAAGTTATGAGTGAAGTAGTATAATCTAATTTTCTTGAAAAATGAGGGTATGTTTTAATAAAGCCATTCTTTTCCTTTCTTTAGTTACGTCCACCTCAACCTCCTGTGTACCTCTTTGTATTTGACGTGTCTCACAATGCAGTTGAAACTGGATATTTGAATTCTGTTTGCCAGAGTTTACTGGACAATCTAGATTCGTAAGTTTTTAGCTTTGCCTATAGAATTTTATCACAAACCTGAGGCTAAGTGTTAAGCATTAATCCCTCAATTTATAGGTTGAGTTCCAAAAATTCATTGACGTCACAGGATTGTGGGACTTAGAGCTGGAAGGGACAGTAGAGGCCATCTGATCTAACTCCCTCATTTTACAGATGAGGAAGTGGGGCTCAAAGAAAGTAGGTGACTTGCCCATTTGTCTAAAACGCAGAACTTTTTTTTCCAGTTGAAACAGTGTTTCAAATATTGGTTAGATTCCTAAGCCAGACCATATAGTGTATTATACAATAATGTAGTTGAACTACAGTAGAACTGCGTGGTAGAACAAGAGAGCAAAATGATCCTGTGCAGAGGGAGAGAGAAGTAGGGAAAGGGAACCACCATTATCACCATTCCATTCATGGAAGAGGAACACTGCATGTAGGGTGTAAGTCTCCTGAGGATTGCCTACCTAGTAATTCCAAAGCAAGAACAATAGGAACAAAAACTTTGTACTTGGTTGTTTTTTTTTTTCAGTAGTACTTTTGTTTAATATTCAAGATATATGGGAGCTATCTCATATGCATATATGACATATAAAGGGAACTACCTTTAGTCCAGTGCACTATATTAGTCCTTAAGAGTTTATTTATAGGGGCAGCTAGGTGGTGTGGTGGATAAAGCACTGGCCCTAGATTCAGGGGGACCTGAGTTCAAATTTGACCTCAGATACTCGACAGTTACTAGCTGTGTGACCTTGGGCAAGTCACTTAACCTTCATTGCCCCACCAAAAAAAAAGAGAGAAAAGAGTTTATTTATACACATACATTCTTTTTTTTTTTTTTTTGGTGGGGCAATTGGGGTTAAGTGACTTGCCCAGGATCACACAGCTAGTAAGTAGTGTCTGAGGGCGGATTTGAACTCAGGTCCTCCTGAATCCAGGGCCAGTGCTTTATCCACTGTGCCACCTAGCTGCCCCCACACATACATTCTTCAATGTATTGTTAATTTTGCAATTTTTTTCTAATTAGTACAGGAAGTCTGTATTAAAGATTTTTGTTATCTATAAATGGGTCTTAGATATTTGTTAAACTTTTTGAGGAAATCTTTTAAAAACAGGAAAGTTGATATTTTTTAAAGAACATTCTGTGAACTTGAACATCATAATTATAGTATATAATAAAAAAGGATATATTTATCTGAAATTTTCAAAATATTATCATTAATAGAATCAATATTATTTAGAATGGGGCAGCTAAGTGGCACAACAGATAAGAGTGCAGAGCCTGGAGTCAGAAAGATTCAGGAAAACTTCCTGATTTCTAATCTGGCCTCAGATGCTTACACAAGCCATGTGACTCTGGCCAAGTCACTTAACCCTGTTTGCCTCAGTTTCCTCATCTGTAAAATGAGCTGGAGAAGGAAATGGCAAATCACTCCACTATCTTTGCCAAGAAAAACCCCAGATGAAATCACAAAATCTAAAACAACTGAACAACAACAAATGATTTGAAACAGTTTTTGGTGTTGAGGATTATTACTTTGTGTAGTTATTTTGCTGTTTTGAAAAAAGTATGTTTAAGAGTTCCTATACTCAGGATGTTGAGTATAGGACTTGAATTCTGTTCCTAGCTAAATTACTGGCTCCCATATAACTGCTTTATGTACATAATCACATCTGTTACGTATTTATAATACTTCACATTTATTGGTTTTGTTGCGGAAGTAGAGATTGTTTTGGTCTTGAGCACTGATTTCATTAGTGTAAGTAACTTTGAGTATAGAAACTTCTTTCTGCCAATGCAGATCAGGTCATCTGAAATTTATAGCTTTAAATAGTTGCCTTAGTGCATTTAGAGGTTAATTGACTTGCCCACAAAGCTATTATGTATATGGCACCGGCTTGAGCTGAGGTGTTCTGAATCCAAACCCTAACCTCTCTCCACTGTGTTACATTGACTCTCCACATTTATGTAGTGCTTTATAATTTACAAATCACTTTCCTCATAAGACTTTGTGAGGTAAGTTGTACAAATATTTCTACCCCCATTTTACAGATGAGGAAATGGACTTTAAATGTGATTTACCAAGTATTATAGACAAGTGAGTGTCAAGAGTCAGGACTCAAATCAGTGTGCTCTGACTCTAGGTCTAGTGTTCTTCTAGTATACTAAGTTACCTATCAAAAGTTTCTGAAATTCATAACAGGTATTAAATCTCCTGTCATTGAACTATTTGGGTACAGATTTATGATAGAAATTAACCTTATGAACTTCTTTTTAGGCTTCCTGGTAACACTCGAACAAAAATTGGCTTTATAACATTTGACAGTACAATCCACTTCTACAGTCTTCAAGAAGGTCTCTCTCAGCCTCAGATGCTAATAGTTTCAGATATTGAAGGTATATTTATCAATTTAAAGATTAAAATTAATATTAAACTGACTTTTTGGAAAAAATATTAATCAGTTATTATGTTGAGCATTAAATGCTAAACCTTGTATGCAAATTATATAATTTATCATGCTGGAAGGGACCTTGGTGATCCTTTAATCCAGCTTCCTCTATTTGACAAAAGGTGAATGAGAGTCAGCAGGTTACCCATACCTCCTGTCCTAGGAGAGGCATACTCTGAGCTAGTTAGTGTGGTATTTATGAAATACATCTTGGCATCACAGATGTTATTTTCTCATTCTTTACTTGAATTTATTTGTCCTACTAAGAGGTTGAGTTGCTGACAAGTGAGAATTTGTGTAACTAGAGAGCCTAGTGACCTTGGTAGACCTGGGACTAGGACCTAGTTTTCATGGCACTAGTCTTCCTTATTTTATTATACCATGCTAACCCTCTCTGATCAATTAGCATAAATTAACATTGGAGTCTCAATCCATTAGGATCATAATTAAAACATATAGTGAGACACTATCAAAGAGTTGAGGATTTAACAATGTAAATTATAAGAGCTTTCATAATTGATATTCACTGTTTAATTTCTATTCTGCTAATCTTTTCGGGAGAAATAATATCTCATTAGTAAAAATTGAGAATTTCATTTTCCATATCTGTAAAATGAGAGGGTTTGCTTAGAAATTCTCTAAGGTCCCTTCAAGCTCTAAGGCTTTATAGATAGTATTTCAGCTCTCAACAAAATAAAAATGTAGAGAATTTGTTTTGATTCCTGAAAGGTAGAGTTAGATATTACAGCATTTAAGACAAAAAGTAACTTAAAAGTAGTATGAGATATTTCTTATGCGAAATGCCTATTACACATTAAAGATACCACTTTACCAAATATGTAATGCTTTTAAATTTAAAATGTTCAAAACTAAAGTGCTACGTTTAATTTTTTTAAAATTTCATTACAAAGCTTTTAAGCCTTTTTTTTTTTTTTAGTTTAATCTAAAGTATCACATGTGATAGGATACACTTTTTTTGCCCTTGGACCATGCTCTGTGGTTTGCTATATTGAACCATCTAATTTTTAGAAACTATGATGGCACCATTCTTGTTGAGAGATATGATTACTTTTTGAATTACACAGCTGTGGGGAACTGCACCACTTCAGTGCAGTAACATAACATCCACGTGTTTCTGGTTATTTCACATTTGCTTTCTGTATGTGCCAAGATCACGCCTATGGCTGGCCTCTAGGAGCAGGCAAAGCTGAGGCAGCATTCCATTCCAAATTATTTCCTTATAGAAACATAGTTTTTTATGTGAATCAGTAGTGAGTTCTTGGCAAATAGCAGGAAGTCACAGGCCAGCCAATTTGCTATTTCAAAGTTGTTTGATTTTAGGGTTTTACTGAGAAGGCTAGCCTGTGTTACATTGTTTCTAGAATGAGAAGGCTAGAAACACAGGAACTAATAACTTAGTCCTCATGTAAACTCAATGTCATATTTTTGGCAAGTGCAGAAATGTTGCATCTTTGGAGTTTTAAGGCAAGTAATTTCATCATTTTTATAAAGTTTATAAATTATTAACTTTAAAAAACAAACTTTTGTATTTTCAGATGTGTTCATACCAATGCCAGAAAACTTACTTGTAAATTTAAATGAAAATAAAGAGGTAAGAATCATTTTATGTCAGTATACATTTTATGATAACATTTTAAAGCATTAAGAAATTTTAAATTAAGATGATAAAATATTGCTTGTAACATTTTTCAAACAGATGAACTTTTTAATGTTATTATTTAGTATTTAAAATTTATCATACTTTCACACTTGTGTTTAGATTGACATATTAGAACTATTGTGTAACAAAGTACTTCCTTATTAGTAGTAGGGTGGCAGGTAGATATATTTCCTAAGTGAGTAGAATCTGCCAGTCTGCTTCACCAGCCATTTGAGGACCAAAGGGTCTCTTGAGCTAAGGCATCAGATCATTTTAAGAAGCACCACAGGGGCAGCTAGGTGGCGCAATGGATAGAGCACCAGCCCTGGAGTCAGGAGTACCTGACTTCAAATCCGGCCTCAGACACTTAACACTTACTAGCTGTGTGACCCTGGGCAAGTCACTTAACCCTCATTGCCCCCACACCAAAAAAAAAAAGAAGAAGAAGAAGCACCACAACCATGCTGCTTTCCCTGCACACTGCTTTTCTGATTTGTAAAATGATGGGGATTTGGTTCAAGAGAAACAATATTATTGGCTAGCTTATATAGCTAAATGTGCACTTTAAAAAATTGAAATTGCTATCTTTAAATTTACTATCAGGGGCAGCTAGGTGGCATGGTGGATAAAGCACCGGCCCTGGATTCAGGAGGATCTGAGTTCAAATCCGGCCTCAGACACTTGACAGTTACTAGCTGTGTGACCCTGGGCAAGTCACTTAACCCTCATTGCCCTGCCCCGCCCCCCCCACCCCCCCAAAAATTACTATCTTAAATCTTGAAATAGGGCACAGTGAAAACTATTTTAGGGTTGACTTTAGATTTAAAATGTATATGAGGGAGATAAATGGCTATGTTTCATGGCATTCTTTTTTTTTTTTTTAGTGAGGCAATTGGGGTTAAGTGACTTGCCCAGGGTCACACAGCTAGTAAGTGTTAAGTGTCTGAGGCTGGATTTGAACTCAGGTACTCCTGACTCCAGGGCTGGTGCTCTATCCACCGAGCCACCTAGCTGCCCCTCATGGCATTCTTTATAACATCATATCTGTTAGTAAGCATTTATTAAGTGCCTAGTATATGCTAAGCGCTGGTTGGGCTAAGTGCTGAGGATACAAAAAGAGGTAAAAGACAGTTCCTGCCCTTACAATCTAATGGGGGAGACAACCAGCAAACAAATATGTACAAACAAGTTACATATAGGAGAAATTGGAAGTAAGAGAGGGAAAGCACTTGAATTAAGGGGTGGGGGTGTTGGGAAACACTTCCTATAGAAGATGGGATTTTAGCTAGACTTAAAGGAAGCTGGGGAACCTGGTAGATAGAGGGAGAGCATTCCAGGTGTAGGGGACTGTTGGAGAAAATACCAAGGACTGAGAGATGAAGTGTCTTTCTTGTTCATGGAATAATAAGGCCAATGTCACTGGGGAATAAGATATAAGAAGACTGGGAAAAATAGGAGGGGACTAGGTTATTAAGGGTTTCAAATGCTAAACAGAGGGTTTTGTGTTTGATCCTGGAAGCAATAGGGAGCCCCTGGAATTTAATGGGGGAGAGGGGAGTACAATAGTTTGGCATGCAATTTAAGAAAATAACTTTTGTGACTGAATAAAGGATGGACTGAATGGGGTGAGACTTGAGGAAGGCTGACCCACTGGCACATTATTGGAATAGACCAGGTGTGAGATGATGAGGGCTTCATGCATCAAAGTGGTAGCATTGTCAGGAGAGAAGGGGGCTTATTTTAGGGATTTTATGAAGGTAAAATCCACAGGCCTCAGTAACAGATTGGATATGGGGGATGAGGGATAGTGAAGAGACATGTGAACTTGAGGTACTGAAAGGATTGTGTTGCCCTTGATGGTAATGAGGAAAATAGGTGGAAAAGGGTTTAGGAGAGGGGGTAAGATAATGAGTTCTGTTTTAGACGTGTTTAAGATGTCAACCAGACATGCAATTTGAGGTGTGTGAAAGGCAGTTGGTAATTTGAGATCAGAGGTCAGGGCAGGAAATGTAAATTTGAGAATCATCACAACAAAGGTGGTAATTAAATTCATGGATTTATCTATTATAAATCTATTACATTAGACATTTTTTTCATAACAAAAAGCTTTGTCTTAGAACCTTAGTGGAAGTTTTGCATTTACAAGAGCTTTAAGACATGAATCATAATTTGTACTGCTTGACAGCTGTGTAATGTAGACTAACTTAAGATGACTCACTTCTCTTAAGACAAGCTCATCATTTGATGTTCCAGTTGTAAATTCTCTTGCTATCTTCAGTGACTGTCTTTCCTATGTTATTAACTAGTGAATTTTTTATATGTAGTGAAATTCCAGTGTGTTCTTCATTTCTCCAGCTTATTCAAGACTTACTGAAAACTTTGCCACAAATGTTTACCAAATCTTTGGAAACACAGAGTGCTCTGGGACCTGCGCTTCAGAGTGCCTTTAAGTTGATGTCTCCTACTGGTGGTCGAATTTCTGTTTTCCAAACACAGCTTCCATCTATTGGAGTAGGAGCATTAAAATCCCGAGAAGAACCTAATCAAAGATCATCTGCTAAGGTTAGAAAATTACCAATTCTTAGTTTCTAAAAAGTGTCATATTTGTGCTCATGCATAACACCCATTTTTTTAGATTTGGATATGCTTACTGCATTTACTTTACAAACCTTAGGATCTTATTCAGCCCTATCCTTACCTAATCTTCCCTTCCTACTTTATTAAGCTTCTAGTAAGCTGTAGAGCAGAGGTGCTGCCCCCAAGGTGAGGCATATTGAGGATGACTCAGGTGCTTTCAGAGGAAGAGGTGAACTGCACAGAGACAAGCAAAACCTTAAATTCTGGCTAGGTTTACTGCTCTGTACTGCATTTGAATGCATTGTGGAAAAGTTGTTGTGTTATATACCATACCATTGAGAGATAGAATGATAAGAGTACTAAACTTAGGCCTGGGTTTATTTTTTTAATTCTTTTTTATGTTATTTTTAGTTCCAAATTCTCTCCCTTCTTTCTCCCCCTTGTGCTTCTCTACCTGTTGTAAAGGCAAGAAAAATAAAACCCATTACAAATATGTATAGATTTGCAAAACATGCCTGCATTAGCCATGTTCCTTTCTCTCCCCCTCCCCCTGGGAAAGAAAAAAGTAGAAATAGAAGAAAATGTGCTTCATTCTATACTTTGAATCCATCTGGAGTTGGATAGCATGTTTCATTATGAGTTCTTTGGAGTTGTTGTGGGTCATTGTGTAGATCAGAGTTACAACAGAGTTGTTTGTCTTTACAATATTGCTGTTATTGTGTACATTGTTCTTCTGCTTCAATTCATTTCCCTCCACATCACTTCAAACAAGCCTTCCAAGGTTTTTCTGAAACGATTCTTTCCTCATTTCTTTACAGCGCAATAGTACTCCATTACATTCATATGCCATAACTTATTTAGCCATTCCCCAGTTAACAAGCATCCTTTCGGTTTTCAATTCTTTGCTACCACAAAAAAAAAGCTGTTATAAATATTTTAGTAAAATGGTTCCTTTTCCTTAATCTCTTTGGGATATAGATAGACCTAGTGGTGATATCTCTGTGTTGAAAGGAAGTTTAATAGCTTTTTAGACATAATTCTAAATTGCTTTACAGAATGGTTGTATTAGTTCACATTTTCACCAACAGTGTATTACTATACTAGTTTTCTCACAGCCCCTCCAGTATTTTAAATTTTCATTCTTTTTTTGTCATATCAAGCAATATGAGTGTGAGGTGGCACCTTGGATTGACTTAATTTACATTTATCTGATAATTAGTGATTTAGAACATTTTTTTTAATATGGCTATTGACAGTTTGAATTTCTTCCTCTGAAAACTGCCTAGTCCTATTCTTTGACCATTTTGTCAGAGAATTACCTTTGTGGTAAATTTGATGCAGTTCCTAATATATTTTAGAAATGAGACCTTGATCAGAGAAACTTGTTGCAAAGAGTTTTCTCCCAGTCTCCTGCCTTCTAATTTTACCTTTTTAATTTTATGATATCAAAATTAACCATTTTACCTCCTGTGAATTCTTTTGTCTCTTGTTTGGTCATGAACTCTTCCCCTATCCATAGATCTGACAGGTAATTTCTTCTGTGCTCCACTAATTTGCATAAGATATCACCCTTTTAATCTAAATCATGGACCCATTTTGAGCTTGTCTTGATACAAGCTTTTCTTCTTGTGAGATGTTGGTCTATACGTAGTTTCTGCCTGACTACTTTCTAGTTTTCCAACATTTTTTGTCAAATAGAGAGTTCTTGTCCCAATTGCTGGGATCTCTGGGTATCAAATGCTATGTTACTGTGCTTATTTGCTTTTATATACTCTATTGTGTTCCTAAGCTGTTTCACTGTTCAGCCTCCCTTTTTCTTCTCCATTGCCAAATTGTTTCAATGATTATAGCTTTGTAGTGTAACTTGAAATTTTGTATTCATAGTCAGACCTGGATTTAAATCATTTCTCTTACATACTTTCTAGCAAGTCATAATTTCACTGGCTTTGAGCCTCAGTTTCTTCCTCAGTAATATGGGGATAATAATGTAAGGCATTTTACAAAACTTAAAAGTGCTGTGTATGGTATTATTTTTATTACCAATATAATTTACTTTTATGAAGATATATTTGTGTGTTTTAGAGTAACAACCTAAAATTATTTGGGGAGAAATTATCTGGAACAGTAATTGTGTTATTATTTAGAATAATGTAATGATTACTGTATAATAACATTAACAGGAAATACATCTTACACCATCTACCGACTTCTATAAGAAGTTAGCCTTGGATTGTTCTGGTCAGCAAGTAGCAGTTGATTTGTTTCTTCTCAGTGGGCAGTATTCTGACCTGGCTTCTTTAGGTAAGTTATTTTAAATTATTTAAGTGATTCTAGATTTTTGTAATAGAGATTAAGTGTAATGGAAAGGAACATAGACATGACATAAGAATTTACACTGCATCAAATTTGAATAGCCTGTTTTCTTATTTTACTTGTGTGGTAACTTAAGGGAAAGAAATTTCTAGTTTATAGTTTTAAGTCATGGAAGAAAATTCTTATTAAATGATGCCATGAGAAAGTAGAACAGCCTTGGATTGGATTAAAAATTTTGTAGCCCAAGTAATCACAGGAATAATAAACTTGCATTCTGCAAATTTATAGAGATTGTGTATTTCATTTTCCAGGCTGTATTTCAAGATATTCAGCGGGTAGCGTCTATTACTATCCATCTTATCACCATCAGCACAACCCAGTCCAAGTAGAGAAGTTACAGAAAGAGTTGAAACGATACCTAACCAGGAAGATTGGTTTTGAGGCTGTCATGAGGATAAGGTGTACCAAAGGTGAGGAAATAACATTTTACTTGGAAAAGAACATTTACTTTGCTTGTGTGTGTGTGTGTGTGTGGATGTGTGGATGTATGGATGTGATATACTTAGAAATATGTACTGGTCATACTTAATCTTTGTTTAGTTTTTGCTTTTAATGGCAGCTTCTTATTATAGCTGTTAATTTATGTCATTTGCTTTTGCTAATATAGTCTTAAAATCTTTCAGAAACAGCCTAATCTTTTTTCAAAAGCTTGCATTTAAATTTTATTATGGAATAAGATTTCAATAGTCATATAATAGTCTGAAAATTATTCTAGTGATAATTCTCCTAAATGAAAACAAATATTTTTTCTTCTAGGTCTTTCCATTCATACCTTCCATGGAAATTTCTTTGTACGATCAACAGACTTGCTGTCCTTGCCCAATGTAAACCCAGATGCTGGATATGCAGTACAAATGTCAGTGGAAGAAAATCTTACCGACATTCAAATGGTTTCTTTTCAGTCAGCTCTCTTATATACGTCTAGCAAAGGTCAGCAACCTGAAAGAGCCATGGCGTTCTGAAAATTGTACCAAAAATTTTGTTAGCTGAATTCTAGTTAACCCTGCTTTTGCCAAAGTTAACATTTTTAGATTTATTTCCCTAACTCTTGAGGCTTATAGCTTGAAATGGGAGAGGTAGAGTAGGTAAGAACTTCTTTTTAAAAATTTTAATTTTTTCTTCCTGAATTAACCCTAACTTTCAAATAGTCCTAGGGTGGACATTAGCTAGAAATTGTAAAAGCCTGGAGAAAATTGTAAAAATTTGAGGAAGGTTCCCCTCCCCCAAAGGATTTCTCATGTAAGAAGTAGAATTTGAGCAAAGCCTAAGAAAAATAAGTTTAGGGGCAGGTAGGTGGCACAGTGGATAAAGCACCGGCCCTGGATTCAGGAGTACCTGAGTTCAAATCCAGACTCAGACACTTGTCACTTACTAACTGTGTGACCCTGGGCAAGTCACTTAACCCCCGTTGACCCGCAAAAAAAAGAAAAGAAAAATAAGTTTAAGGACAGGGACATCCTAGTTAGTGGAGAATTAAGTGATACTTAGTTGACTAGACAGAGGTGTTAGGAAGTAAGCTGGGACCAGACTCTAAAGCACCAGGATATTTATATTTTATTGCAATTATTGGGGAGGTATTGAAATTATGGAGCAGTATTTGCAGCTTAGGGGATTGTTGTAGTAGAGAAGAATCTGGAAACTACAAATCCATTTTGATAATTCAAACATAAGGTGATAAAGAACCTGGAGAAAAATGGTAATATTAGGAATAGACAGATTTAGATAAATTATGATGAAAGAATTTACAAGATTTGGTAACTGACAGAAAACTTCTATTTTAGCCTTCTTTTTTTCTTTCTTTTTTTTTTAAACTATGACTTGACACTAAGTAGCAGGATACAAAAATAAACCCATAAAAATCAGTAACTTATCTCTCTAGCAATAACAAAATCCAGGAAGAAATAATGTAACAGGAAGTCCTATTCACCATAACTGTGAAATACATAAAATATCTGGGAGTCAGTCTACCAAGGGGCACTCAAGACTTATATAGGCACAATTTAGAAACACTCTTTTTTGGGGGAGGGGGGAGAGGCAGTTGGGGTTAAGTGACTTTCCCAGGGTCACACAGCTAGTAAGTGTCAAGTGTCTGAGGCCAGATCTGAACTCAGGTCCTCCTGAATCCAGGGCCAGTGCTCTTATCCACTGCGCCATCTAGCTGCCCCTAGAAACACTCTTTAAAGTAGGGATTCTTTTTTTTTTTTTTTAAGTGAGGCAATTGGGGTTAAGTGACTTGCCCAGGGTCACACAGCTAGTAAGTGTTAAGTGTCTGAGGCTGGATTTGAACTCAGGTACTCCTGACTCCAGGGCCAGTGCTCTATCCACTGCTCCATCTAGCTGCCCCCAAAGTAGGGATTCTTAATCAGTGGCCCATGAATAGATTTCAGGGGAGAGTCTGTCAATTTGATGGGAAAACTGTTACATTTTTACATTCACTAACCTTCACTTTCCTTTGTAACCCTATGTATTTTATGCAGTTCATCAGACTGCCTAAGGGGTCCATGACACAAAGGTTAAGATTCCTTCCTTTAAGGAAATAAAGAATGATTTAATGGGAGCATGAGGGGGCTACCTCACTCATGATGAGACTATACTAATATGCTACCTAAACTAATTTACAGATCTATTGCTATACCAATAAATTGTGAAAAGGATACAGTATAGAGCTAGATAAAGATATTTGCAGAATTCATTTGGAAGAGCTAAAGCCCTATAATATCTATGGAAATACCTCTGAGTGGCTTTGGAGAATGATGGTACCATTTGGTGAAAGAGAAACTTGTTTCAGGAAAAAGCTAAAGAGTTTATTTTTGTTTTTTGCTTTTTTTTTTTTTTTTAGTGAGGCAATTGGGGTTAAGTGACTTGCCCAGGGTCACACAGCTAGTAAGTGTTAAGTGTCTGAGGCTGGATTTGAACTCAGGTACTCCTGACTCCAGGGCTGGTGCTCTATCCACTGCACCACCTAGCTGCCCCTAAAGAGTTTATTTTTAAATATGTTGTTTGAGGTTACAATGAGATATCCAAGTAGAATTGTCTAGCAGGCAATTGGAAATACAGAAATCAGCATTAGGAGAGAGATCAAGAATCAGAGGAAAGTAGATCTAGAGCTGGGAGGGTCCTTGAGGTCATTCAGTCTATCTTCATTAAAACATGAGAAAACAGGTCCAGGGAGGTTTAGCGACTTGCGCAAGATCACACAAATAGTAAGCTTCAGGTGGGATTTGAACCCTTTTGATACCAGCTGTCATAGAAGTAATAGTTAAAGTTATGAGAAATTTCTAATGGTGACTCAGTATATAAAGACTAAGAGACAAAAAGATGGACCTTGTGGTATGGCCACATTTAAGGAATGAATGGAAAAAGAGCCAGATACATCAGAGAGATAGGAAAACCACAGTATGTATACTATGACATAAGCCAGGGTTGCAGAGTTTCGGAAAAAGAGTAAGCAGTCAGCAATTTCATATGCTGAAAAGAGGCCAAAGATGATGAAGATTAAGAAAAGTTGATCAGATTCAGTGATTAGGAAGGTGGTCTTTGTTTGAGCTTGGAGACAATTTTAGCAATCTGTGTAGGAACCAAATTATAAAAGATTATCAAACCAAGCAGTCAAATTAGATGGGGGGAAAAGTATATCATTATGTTACTAAGCAATAGAAAAATGAAAGCAATGCTTATAAATAGTTCAAAAGTTTGGCAATAAAAAGGAGAAAGAGGAACATGGTTAGCAAAAGCAGTAGAATTAAGGGGTTTTTATTTTAAAAATCCATTGTGGGGGGCAGCTAGGTGGCACAGTGGATAAAGCACCGGCCTTGGATTCAGGAGGACCTGAGTTCAAATCTGACCTCAGACACTTGACACTTACTAGCTGTGTGACCCTGGGCAAGTCACTTAACCCTCATTGCCCTGCAAAAAGACAAAAAAAAAATCCATTAGGTAGGGGGCAACTAGATGGCACAGTGGATAGAGCACTGGCCCTGGAGTCAGGAGTACCTGAGTTCAAATCCGGCTTCAGACATTTGACACTTTACTACCTGTGTGACCCTGGGCAAGTCACTTAACCCCAACTGCCTCACCCCCCCCCCCAAAAAAAAAATCCAATAGGTAGAAGAGAAATTCTGAGTACAAAGGAAGAATAAAGATCATTAAAGGAGACAAGTGAAAGGCCTAGACTTGGACAAAAGGAAGATTATTTCTTTATGGGGGGTAAGATGGGATATACAGAAATAAAATAACTTTTTGAGTTTAACAGGGTGGGAAAAGGAGGGAGTCTTAATTTGTCTCAGTAAAGTTAGAAGTGTTTATGCATGTTGGAGAAAGGAAAAGGAGGAGAGTTCTAATAAGAAAGTTTGCAGTAGCTATATGAGGATTGTGTTAGGAAGTAGTTGATTGAGGACTGAGAGTCAGCATTGAATCCTCTTAAAATGAAAGTCAGTTATATTGAGCTTGGTTGAGAGTTCTAATTCCCCTCAATATGGAGAAAGACGTCCCTTGTTATGTTTTTCAAAAAAATAATTTCCTGGGGGTTTGGGGTTTTTTGTTTGTTTGTTTTTTGGGGGGGTTGGGGTTTTTTTGTTTGTTTTAGTGAGGCAGTTGGGGTTAAGTGACTTGCCCAGGGTCACACAGCTAGTAAATGTTAAGTGTCTGAGGCCAGATTTGAACTCAGGTACTCCTGACTCCAGGGCCAGTGCTCTATCCACTGTGCCACCTACCCGTCCCTCCTGGGTTTTTTTTTTTATCCTCGGTTATTACCTTATATTTACTATCTTCACCATACCTTTTTAGTATGTTTCCAATTTTCATTTCCTGTTTTTCTTTTTGATACCATCCTTCCCTCTATTTTTTGAGCATCGGGAAATGGAATTTGGAACCATCCCCAAATTTTTGGAGTTTTTTTGATGCCCTACCACTGAATATCAAATAATAAAAATTGTATGTATTGATTATGCTAAGCCTTTTCCTAGAATAGCAAATCTCTTAACTGACTTTTGACCATATTTGACTGGTTCTATACAGCCATAAAGAAAAGGTCCCTATCAGCAGGACTAGGTATGTAATTGGCAGGAATTGAATATAAGTAATTTATGGAAAGATAGGCATTAAGAACTCCTTGATCAGTCACCCTGTTGTCTGATGAGGGCTTCCAAAATTTTCAAGGGATTAGATTTCAAAATATGGTAATAATAAAGGGGTTGGATTAGTTAATATCTCTAAGGTCCTTTCTAGCTCTAAATCCTATATGTCAGAAGTTCTCAAACTTTATTATTTTAAAATAATAACTAGGTTTCTTTTTTTTTAAATGTAATTTGAAGGGGCGGCTAGGTGGCGCAGTGGATAAAGCACCGGCCCTGGATTCAGGAGTACCTGAGTTCAAATCCGGCCTCAGACACTTAACACTTACTAGCTGTGTGACCCTGGGCAAGTCACTTAACCCCCATTGCCCCGCAAAAAAAAAAAAAATGTAATTTGAAGAGTGGCATAATTTTACATTTTTGCAAATTTCTGTAATGTTTGGCTTAATAGAAGTTGGCTAGAGTCTCATATCTACTCCTGCATTTAATCTGTTGTGATAATATTTTGGTTGAAATACATAAAGAAAATCTGATGTCACAAAGATATGTTGGAAAGGTGTGTATTTTACTAATTTTTTGAAAATAATTGTGGATATTCTTCTTTGATAGTACACCAAAACTCAAGAAATGGTCGTGTTTTTGTTTTTGTTTTTTGGTGAGGCAATTGGAATTAAGTGACTTGCCCAGGGTCACACAGCTAGTAAGTGTCAAGGGTCTGAGGCTGGATTTGAACTCAGGTACTCCTGATTCCAGGGCTGGTGCTCTATCCACTGCACCACCTAGCTGCCCCGAAATGGTCATTTCTTAAAACTTAGCTGCAATGTGGAATCTGAAACTGTAATTATCCTTTTGTACTTTGTTACATAAAAATCCATTGGTCTATCTTATATTATCAATGTATCTTTTACCAATAGATGATTTTGTAACAGCATACATTTGGTCATTATTGGCTCACTGAATTATATAGTTCTTCCAAATGGACACATTTCATATGCAGTTTTTTTATTTTATTTTTGTGGGGCATTGAGGGTTAAGTGACTTGCCCAGGGTCACACAGCTAGTGTCAAGTGTCTTTGACCTGATTTGAACTCAGGTCCTCCTGAATCCAAGGCCGGTGCTTTATCCACTGAGCCACCTAGCTTCCCCCAAGCTGCCCCCATATGCAGTTTTTAAAAAACCAAATTCATTTATATCACCTGATCACCTCAGAAAAATCTCTTAAGTATTGGGAAGCTGTCAAGCTCATGGATACAGGTTTTCCAGAATTTAAGAAAATATCTTCCAAATTCACCTCTGTATAGCCATAGTTTTCTTTCAAGCAAAAAACGATAAAAGCGGCTTGTTCAGTGTGCAGCTGAAACAGTTATACCAGTGCTTTTCCTCAAGACAAGCAATCATACCTTAGTATGTAGTGGAGGAGCTTTATGCATACTTTCCATTTTGTCATATAAAATGTTAAAAAGATGTATACTTGGGGCAGCTAGATGGCGCAGTGGATAGAGCACTGGTCCTGGAGTCAGGAGTACCTGAGTTCAAATCCGACCTCAGACACTTAACACTCACTAGCTGTGTGACCCTGAGCAAGTCACTTAACCCCAATTGCCTCACTAAAAAAAAAAACAAAACAAGATGTATACTCAAGGGTCAAAATTTAATAATTGTCCTTGCTTAATTAAGGACATTCTTAAGTGAAATTGTCTCTTTTGTTTGATTGTTTTTAACTACGATTGTTTGATGAAGAATTCAGTGATTACTGGTACAGTTTGGTGTCACTGCTTTGATTCACGCTAAGGTGCCAGCACTGGTGCCTACCATTACATTTCCATTGTTTCCTTCTGTTAGTATAAATATCAACACATTGTTCCAGGATAAACCATAAGATTCAAAAAAAGTTATTTAACACTTTGAATATTTCAGCATCACTTATATTTGCTTCCAGGCATTCCCATAAAAAGGATCTTCAATGTTTGGCGGGCACTGATGCAAGTCCAGCCATGTTTGTTGATGTGTCCATTTGTAAGGCAAAAGTACAATTCTGCAGATTAAATGTTAACTCTGTTTTCGTGTTTGCAACTAAATATTTAAAATTTATCTTACTATGGAAAGCACTACCCCTTATGATTGCTTTTGTACCTCCAAAATTTTTATAAGAATGGCTTATGCATTGAGGATATCCTTAAAGAAAATATAAGAAGGCCTTTGCTTAAATTTTCTATACTAGACTACTTTTTCACAAACTAAGAAATGCAAAGCATAGACGATCTTATTGTATCATTAATTTCAAGAAAACAAAATGCGGCTTTAAAGGCTTGCCTCAAATTTTTTTTCCACACATAAAATCAAAATTATATAAGATTACATGACAGATTTGACCATGGAGATAACTTCTTCATTAACCTGCTAAAGTATCAACAACAACCAAGGAATGAAAAAGAGAGGCATTCTTATTTAAAGAGTTCACTAGGATCATGGGAAATGTTCCAGGTGATATCCAAATAGAACTCTTATGGTGAGTTCCTCTAAATACCATTGTTTGTGTTGTAATGACATTGAACCTTGGAACACCACCAAGGACACTCAATAAAATCTATAGAAATCAGCTTAACTATCCACAGTGGATAAACAGCATAAGTTGTAATTAAGTAAAAACTTAAATCCTTTATTTTCTTTTTAAAGATTCAGTAATGTCTCTAATTCTAATCACAAGAATTAATTTCAGTCCCAGTGTCCTATTTCTAATTTACTTGCCTCATACCTTTATTTGCATTTCTTTCCCAAAGGCGAAAGGAGGATTCGTGTACATACTATGTGTTTACCAGTAGTTTCAACACTGAATGAAGTCTACCTTGGAGCTGATGTTCAAGCAATTTCAGGATTATTGGCCAATATGGGTAAGAGTAGTTGATAACCTACTATAATAATTTTCTAGTGGTATGATTGGACAAACCCCCAAATGGTTGTTTTTGGAGAATACAAAGGCTTTCTTTTGTATTACCAGATCATGTTACCTTCCATAGATTATTTAGGCTCCCTCCATAGACAAGTTTGATATTAAACTTTTTTCTTTTCTTTTCTTTCTTTCTTTCTTTCTTTTTTTTTTTTTTTTGTGAGGCAGTGAGAGTTAAGTGACTTCCCCAGGGTCATACAGCTAGTAAGTGTCAAGTGTCTAAGTCCGCATTTGAACTCAGGTCCTCCTGAATCCAAGGCCAGTGCTTTATCCACTGTGCCACCTAGCTGCCCACCCCCAAAACTTTTTTTTTTAAACAAAGATCCACATTGTATTAATAGTAGCTAGACCTATCTATTCTATTTTTCCCCTCCTCCATATTAGTTTTTTATCCTTTTCTGCTCTGGGAAAAACTGCATAATTTGTTTTTTTCCAATTGCAATTCTATCAGTTCTACTTTTAATAATGCATGGTTACATTTTCCCTATCTTTATTGCTTTTTGGGGTGGGAGGGCAAGGCAGTGAGGGTTAAGTGATGTGACTGTCAAGTGTCTGAGGCTGGATTTAAATTCAGGTCTTCCTGAATCCAAGGCCAGTGCTTTATCCACTGCACCACCTAGCTGCCCCTGTCTTTATTGCTTTTAAAAGTGTTTTTCTTCTGTGGAACCCAGTAAAGAAGTTATGCCCACCTACCTAACTCCATAAAGTGTTAACAACATATTAGTTGAAGTTTACTTTTAAAAAAAAATAGTGCCTCCTTATCCCACTCTCCAAAAGAGGCTCTTTAGGAAATTTAATTTTTTGATGATCACCCCTAACACTGATTGTGTAACTACTATAATCCTTCCTTTTTGTTCCCCCCAGCTGTTGACAGATCCATTACTGCCAGTCTGAGTGATGCTCGTGATGCCCTAGTAAATGCCGTAATAGATTCTCTGTCTGCTTACCGCACTTCAGTCCTAAGTAGTCAGCAGCCTGGTCTCTTGGTTCCCTTTTCTTTACGTCTCTTCCCACTTTTTGTGTTAGCTCTTCTTAAACAGGTAAGAATGAAATGGAAAAGTTAAAGGAGACAAATATCTAATATGTTTCATATTAATGATTTTAATGTTTTCTTTAGCAAATGTTCTTACTTTGCTACTCTTTCTATATTTTCTATTCTCACTTTTTATGAAGCTCAATACCAAGTATCAGAAGTCTCAACATTGTCTATGAATTTTCAGATTGGCAGTCCTTAATCACTACGAAAAAAATTCATTTTACCTTATGAATCCATCACAATTTATATTTCTGATGAATTGGTCAATACATGAATGATTCTAACAGCCCCTCTATTTTATCTTATCTTCAGTATTGTGGTACTCCTCTTAGACCACAATTTACTTACTTGTCATTATGTTTGTATTCAGCTTGCTTTTTTCATTGTGACCTTTGGTCTACTAGTTCCAGCCAATTAGCTTCGCTCATTGACCATCAGGTCTAACTAATCTGGGCTCCCTTCTGTTCTCATCCTTCTTTAACCTCAGTAAAGTTGCCATTGGTAACATCTTTCCCCATCCCAACGCTCATTTCCCCCATTTAATTCTTTGTACCTTTTTTATCTTCTATAACACTGTACAGGTTTGTTTCCCCTAATCCTATGGCAATACTCTGTTCCTCCTTTTTGCTACCCTTGTCACCTGTCAAACCATTACATATATACTTTTCTGGATCCTCCTTTCTTTGTGTATTTGCGCTATCGATCTACTCATCTGAATTAAACTTTTATCCTGTATGTGAGAATCCATGTGCTCTGTCTTGAGTTCTTACCTTCTCCCATTTCTTTATAGCCTATAACTTGGATTTTTTGCCTTCACCTAGAGCTTAATATGTAGCCATTTAATTCTCTGTCCTTCTCCTATGTGCACTAAAGGATCCCCATAAAGATCTGCTGACATTTTTGTCATTTACATGTAGATACAAACATTTGTATATGTATTGTGTATGCATTTTATGCTTGAACTGTCCTTTTCCTATTCACCACCTTAATTTAGGTCTACCACCTATAACTTAAATTGTCTGCTTTCTTTTTCTCACCTTCATGTTTTCTTCTGTCAGTTCTATCAAGAGCTATGAAGCTCCAATTTATTAAATCATCATAGAGAGACAGATAAAATGGCTTATATTTTATATACATGAGGATTATTTATCTGATGACAACATATAATTCATAGTAATTATAGGACTGTGACTACTAAGCATTGTCAAAATTTGACTTACTGATAAAGCTAATTCAAATAAGTAAAAAAACAAATGGCCAGTACTTTCTAATGATTCTTATCAATGTTAAGTCTTGAAAAATAGCTCTTCCATTGGTGTTTAGCAAATGAAAGTAATTTGCTTTTTGGTGTGGGGGGATTTGATATGTTCTGTTTACAGAAATCATTCCAAATTGGTACTACTGCTCGCCTGGATGAACGTATTTTTGCTATGTGTCAAGTGAAAAATCAGCCCCTGGTTTACCTCATGCTTATGACCCATCCTAATCTATACAGAGTTGACAATCTCTCAGATGAGGTAGGTTACTTTCTTAATAATGAATCCAAAGAAGAAATGAAGAAGGATTCATTCCATTTATTGTAAACTTAAAATTTCTACTGTGAAGACTCAGAATTTGGTTTAGTGACTCATTTAAGGAATATTTCAAATTATAGCTGTCATTTAAGAATTCCCCCCAAAATGAACTGATTGGAAAGAAATGTGCATTAATAATCAATTATTTAATTGGTATTGTAAGGTCACTCATTGTAAGTTGTTCTAGTAAGGTCCATGAATTAAGGAAAACGGATTACAGAGGCTATGGCATTAATTTCCCTTAGAGAAAATGTGATAATTGTGATTAATGTTTGTAAAGACATCCCAAGTCTAATACAGATATTTTCAATAAACTATTTCCTTTCCATGTAATTAAAGGAAGAAAGGTTATTGACATATGATAGAGTTTATTAGGAATTAGAAAACTCTAATGATACTTTTAATAGAATTTTAAAATTTTTGTTGAAATAGTAACCATAAGTCAATCCTGTATTTAAATTTATTAGATTTAATTAACTAGACTTACTTATAATTACCACTTCTGGTTTTACTAATTGCATGTCACACTATAAACATTTACTGATGCTTTAAGTTGATAGTGGTTTCAACTTGTTAGGATAGAGATGAATAGCAGCAGCTGATTTTACATTAGAAGATACAGGGGGTAGCTAGGTGGAGCAGTGGATAAAACACTGGCCCTGGATTCAGGAGGACCTGAGTTCAAATCTGGCCTCAAACACTTGACACTAGCTGTGTGACCCTGGGCAAGTCACTTAACCCTCATTGCCCTGCAAAAAGAAAAGAAGATACAATAATTTCAGCCAACAAAATTGTGTGTGTGTGTGTGTGTGTGTGTGTGTGTGTGTGTGTTTCATTTCCTGCTCCTTGAAGTCTGGAACTTTGATTTTTCTCATTATATCCCCTGAACCTAGCATAGTCCATGGCACATAGTAGGTAGTTAATAAAAGGCTTTTTGATTATTGATTTAGAATCTTTTCCTGCTGACAGCATTGTGATTTTTTTTCTTTTTAACCTTTAGGGAGCCCTCAACATCAATGATAAGACTATACCTCAGCCACCTATTCTGCAGCTATCTGTAGAGAAGTTGAACAGGGATGGAGCTTTTCTTATGGATGCAGGCACTGTAAGTACCCATGTTCTGACTGAATAGGATAGTCATACTGTCGTACATTTAGTCATAAGTCTTAAATAGTCACTTAAAATAGTAAATGCTTGAATGAGCAGATTCAGTATATTAATATATGCCAAATGAATTTTCTTCCTTAATTGCCAGGTAATGATGCTGTGGGTTGGAAAAAATTGTGGACAAAATTTTCTCAGCCAAGTTCTTGGAGTTCCAAACTATGCATCTTTACCACTCAATATGGTAAGAATGTCTCAGTGTAGTATTGTAACACCTAAAGAGAAATTCAAAATTATACCATATTTGTCTATTTTAAAATCAGAAAAGAATCATGCTTCTTTCTAAATAGTAAATGTTTGTTTCAATTAGAAATGGTTTCCAACAGTACAAGTTGATAAAAATTTAAATTTTTTTAGATCATTTCCTTTAACTGATGTGTGACTATTTCTCATATATTTAAAATAAAGGTACATGTGAAACATAGTATGAGATATTAGGAAACAAAACAAAAAGAAATTTATCTAGTTACTATTTACATCTTGAAATTCCTTTTACGTGTGGAGAATTGTAAGAAAAGTTATATACTATTATCACCTCTTTCAGTGGATCAAAATTTTACTTGCTTTCTGTTTTTTGGAGGTTTTTTTTGGTGAGGCAATTGGGTAAGTGACTTGCCCAGGGTCACACAGCTAGTAAATGTTAAGTGTCTGAGGCTGGATTTGAAGTCAGGTACTCCTGAATCCAGGGCCAGTGCTGTATCCACTGCGCCATCTAGCTGCCCCACTTGCTTTCTGTTTGAAGGAAAGAAGTTGGGTAATTACATCAAGTAAATATTTACCTCAAAGTTAATGACCAGATTTGAAGCAGTTATGCAACTAAAATTTCAGAGGAAATTTGGAGGAAAGGTAGTATAATCGAATTGTGTTTAATTCAGATAGATGCTGTAGAATCTGTGAATCTCTCTAGTATTTTCAAGTCAATAATATATAATTCCCATCATTATAGAACCTGAATGATTTCACCACCACTATTTCATTATTAAAACATGGATATTGGATGATATACTAAGTCATCCAGGGGTCTATGCAGTGTTCAATAGGACTACCTTGGTGTGAGACCTTACCAAGCCCTTTTAGAGGCTATTCATCTACCTTTTGTGTCCACCTGATTCACCCAAGTCATCTGTGGCTTGTATCAAGAAGCCGTAGCATGCACAGAAGCCACACCCTCGTAAACAGTCTTGGCAGATGGGCTAAATAAACCAGGGTGAGGGTAACCAACAGGCCTCAAACCTGTCAGTGAGTTAGAGATTTGTCTACCCTAAGCATGTGAATGGGCAGATGAAAACAGTTTGTTCCAATGGCAATGAAAGTGGCTGAAGCAGGCAATGTAGAGTCCTCAGAGGTTGGTCAGACATTGAAGATGCCAAGGTTATCCACGACATCCAGGGCCATTGCCAGTTGTCTTGACTTTTGTCTTGCCCCTGGACTTCGATGACTCTGAAAGAAAGAGGGTGACCACTTTGTGCAACCCTACCTCACTTAAGTCCAGCTCATTCATAAGTCAAGTCATCACCCATCATGTCATTGGTCCTCTTTAAAAACAAAGGACAAACAATAAAGTCATTTCAGAAAGCCAGTAGGTGCTGGCATTTCCAGTCTCCGGAAAAACATCTGAAGGTACTACATATACTGAAATAATACTGAGCAATTGAAAATGGTGATCCTATTTGTAATATAGCCTTATGAGGAAATTATTTACTGAATGAATCATTTGTTCTAGATTTAATAGCTTTAATAGATTGAAAATGAGTATTCTTTAAGGTAAAGAATGTTATATATATATGAATATACATGAAAAGTATATTCATGACCCCTATTACTGTTGATAGTACCACCATCCTCCCAGTCACCAAGCCTTACAACCTAGGTAACAACCTCAACTAATCACTCTCTTTCATTCTTCTTTATCCAATCAGTTGCCAATACCTGTCTATTTTACTTTAGTAACTCTGTCTCTCCTATAAGTTTCCTTCTTTCCTCGGATACCTCTGCTTCAAATACTCATCACTTCACACCTATATCATTACAATAGCCTTTCAATTGATCTCCTTGGCTCAAGTCTCTTTCCTACTCCAATCCATCCTCCATTCAGGTGTCAGGTTGATCTCCCTAAAGTGAAAGTCTGACCATATACACCCCCTACTTAACAAAATCCAGTGGCTCCTTATTCACTGAACTTTAGTGGCTCTCTATCACCTCCAGGATCAAATATAAAATCCTCTGTTAGGTATTCAAAGCCCTTTATAATTTAACCCTTCCCTCATGTTTCCAGTTTTCATACACATGTACACAGACATTTACAATTTTCAGTCCAGTAACACCGACCTTGCTTTGTCCTCAAACAAAATACACCATCTCCTGGCTCCATGTATTTTTTTTTTTTTAATTTTTATTTTGCAGGGCAATGAGGGTTAAGGGTCACACAGCTAGTAAGTGTCAAGTGTCTGAGTCCGAATTTGAACTCAGGTCCTCCTGAACCCAGGGCCGGTGCTCTATCCACTGCGCCACCTAGCTGCCCCTTGACTCCCCGTTCCTGAAATTCTCATCTTTACCTTGTGGTTTCTTTGGCATCCTTTAACTCTCAGCAGAAATCCCCCTTTTTACAAGAGGCCTTTTCTTTTTCTTTTTTTTTTTCTCTTTTTAAATTTTTTTTCTGTTTTTTCATCATAGAAGTATTTTATTATTTTCCAGTTACATGTAAGGATAGTTTTCAACATTTGTTTTCATAAGATTTTTAGTTCAAAATTTTTCTCCCTTGATCCTTTTCCTCCTCCTTCCCCAAAACAGAAAGCAATCCAATATAGGCTATACATGTACAATCACATCAAACATATTTTTGCATTAGTCATGTTGTGAAAGAAGAAGCAGAACAAAAGGGGAAAACCTCGAAAAAGAAAACAACAAAAGTAGAAATAGTATGGTTCAATCTGCATTCAGAGTCCACAGTTCTTCTTTCTGGATGTGGAGAATATCTTCCATCATGAGTTCCTTGGAATCATCTTGGATCATTGCTCTGCTGAGAAGAGCCAGGTCTATCACAGTTGATCATCACACAGTGTTGATGTTACTGTGTACAATGTTCTCCTTGTTCTGCTCACTTCACTCAGCATCGGTTGACTCAAGTCCCCAAGAGGCCTTTTCTAATTTTCCTTAAAGCTTAATACCTTCCTTTTCCAAGTCTCCAGTTTATCCTGTGTATATTTTTTTGTACATATTTGTTTATATTTTATCTTCTCTATTAACTTTGAGTTCCTTGAGAGTAGGAACTGTGTTTTTGCCTTTGTTTGTATGCTGAGTGTTTAGTGCAGTGACTGGAACATAGAAGGAGCTTATTAAATGCAAGTTGATCTATTGATTGGTTGATCTTTGTTCAACAGACATACCTTCCAGACCTTGATACTGCAGAATCTGCCAGAATAGGAAGTTTCATCTCATGGCTTAGAGAACATAGGCCGTTCTTTCCAGTACTTTATGTAATAAGGTGAGCAGGATTTCTTTTATTCCTTTTTCTTATTTGAGCATGGCAATTGTACCTTATAAAAGCTTGACTTTTAAGTCATAGATGTTACTGTAATAAATTACTGCAAAAATACAATTTAGAGTAATAAAAAAGACAGTGAACAAGAAAGTTATTCATCCTATGGAAGATAAATATTATCTTTGTATTTATATCAGTCAACTAACAAGTATTTATTAAGTATCTAGTATATGCTGGCCCTGGAGATATGATTACAGTGAATGAAATAATCCCTACTTGCAGGAAGCTTCCATTTTAATAGGAGAGACAACTGACACATGGTATATACAGAGTAGATATAAAGTTGTTTAATAGTTTAATAATAATAGAACTCTTCAATATTTAAATAACTTTACACTTAACAGTTTTGTTAGCATATTAGGCCTGACAATTCTAATATCTATCTCTTTAAGTCATGGGGTTTCATATCGTAGAATTGTTACTTAAGAAAAGCATCTTGAAATAAATGTATACAAGGTATAATAATGATACTTAATAAAATAATTTAAATAGCTTATGCTAGTTAAGAGCTTATTTGTAATTATTGTTGTTTATATTACGATTGCTATTGTTATTGTCATTATTAAATGAAATCACATGAACATTTTCTCATTTTATTTCTTAGGGATGAGAGTCCAATGAAAGCAACTTTCCTTCAGTACATGGTAGAAGACAGAACAGAATCTGCCTTATCATATTATGAGTTTCTCCTGCATGTACAACAGCAAGTGAATAAATGAAGAATATGGATCATCTTTTCCCAAGGAAAATCACGTGTTGAGAACACTTGAGCTTGTAATGCCCTCTTTTAAAAAACTTTTTTATTAATTTTGTGGCCTAGTATGATGGTTAAGATATTTTCACTGTGATTTCAATAAACTACAGCAAATAATGGACCACAGAAGAAAATCAAACATGCATCTAAAGATGCTGTATTTTTCAAATCAAAATATATCTAAATATGATTGGGCACTTTTTATTTGCTGCCAATTATGTTTGAATGGTTGTAGACTGAAGTAAGTTGAAGATAATATTGAGACAAAGTACATCTTGTAAAATAAAGACTTCTTTGTTGCTCAAAATATATATATTCTTATTTTTTATTTTTGCTGAATTTTTTGCTGCTACAATTAAAACCTCACGTGACTAAGTGTTGCAGGGAAGTTATATCCACTGATAAGACCTTTTAAAAAAATATATAAAAAGTTTAATCCACTTATAAGTCAATGGATGTTTGAAAACCTTTGTTGTTCCCTCCTTTTTTAAGGAAAAAAAGGGGGGGTTATCTTGTTAAATAAAACTAAAATTAACTTTTTCTGGGGCAACTAGGTGGTACAGTGGATAAAGCACTGGCCCTGGATTCAGGAGGACCTGAGTTCAAATTTGGCCTCAGACACTTACTAGCCGTGTGACCCTAGGCTTAACCCCAATTGCCTGGGGGGAGGGGGGGAGGAAAGAAACTTTTTCTTAGTTCAAGAGGGAAATATGAAGTAGTACATTCAAGCTTTTAAATCCATCAGTATTCTTTATACTTGAAGGACAAAGCCCTAATGCAACAAAAACTATAATTGTTTATCTGATTTGGCTACAGTAGGACTGGACTCTGTATTCAGCCTTGTTCTGCATTGAAAATAATCTGAGCTCAGTAGGCATAAATACTCTTGTGATTTTTTTTCCTAATAAGGGAAAGGAGTAATGCCTGTATATTAGGGAGATGTGAATCTTTAATGCTCTTGATCCATTGTAAGTTCTTGTTTGATATGTTTCTGATTTCTTCTTGTATTTCATCAACTTTCTGGCCTATAATGAACAATAAATATATTCTTTTGATAAGATATGGATGAATGAAAGAAATCAAATGTTTAATGTTGTTTCAAATGCACCTGAAACTTAAGGTAACTTTCAGGAGTATGAATGATGGCATTGGAAATGGTGCATAAGTAATTTTATTCTTGGAAATTAAAATCTATTAAAGCATGAACAGATGTTTGATTCAGTGGATTTTTTTTTTAAGTTTTCATAAATTTTAGTGACATTAATATTTTTTTAAAGGCCTGGTTTTAGGATTTGTTCAGAAATAATGGGTTTCAGTTCAGCAAAGGAAATATTTAAGCCAAAACTATTCAAGGCATTTTGTTTACTTATTTAGTCAACGTGCATTCATAAACTATAACACAATGGCAAATATTAATAAAGAATTTGGCTCAAGGATTTTTCACAAATTTATCCTTCCTTGTGAGTAACAACTCATTAGTAAATGAAGTTTCCTTTAATTAATACCTAGTAGAAGCTTTTTATTTTAATGGAATATAAATATGTTTACAATGTTGGCCTAGGTTGATCAGCAAATGAATAGTAATGGTTAAGATTTACATCAGTATGAGCTGTACTTTAACTGAGTTGCCTTGATACAAGGGGAAATAAAAGAACTTACCTGGGAATAGAGCTACTGTTTTCTGTTGGATCAGAAAAATTTAACATATTTGTATTATTTTTAAAGAGACCTAAGCAGTGTCAGACTCTGTTCTCAGTGTTCAAGTCCATTGTACTGGAAGCTTTGTGAAAGATGTTACCAATATGTGATTTATTATTTTATTCACTTGGTGTGTGGTAGCTTTCAAATTATAACAAAATAGGGGTTTTTTTCTGTAATAAAATTCATTTCACCATATCATGTGTTGACATTTCTCAAAAGAACTAAAATTCTTATAAAAATAAGAATTGTACATTATTTTAACTTTTAAAACCCTTTGAGGAGTTAAAGAATCTTCCAGGGTGGGAGGTACATCCTTCTAGGGAGAGAAATCCTCCTTGTGCCTCAAACATCCCTACAGGGGAAATGGTTCTTATTTGCTCAACATGCTTTGTTAGCATATTTCATAAATCTCTTATTTTTTTAATTCCTATTTTAGATATTTTCTAATTTATGTGTGAACTAGAATGATTAGAACTTTGAATCCATGGGTCATAATGAATATTCCATTTAGGATTCTCCATGTTTGGTCTGTAATTTCTATAAACAGTGAATGAATGAACCCTCCTGGAGGTAGAATGCTTTGGAAATGTTGATATTTAAGTAATTATTCTTTGCAATATGAAATTTTCCTTTTTAATTCTATTCCCAGTAGTGGGCACATGACCTGCTGTTTCATCTTCTATTACATTTTGATGTTGTAAAACAGTCCGATATTTACACAATGCCATATTTTTCAATGTAGCTGTAAACTATTAGAAATGCTTGCATTTTCTATAGCTCTACAACTGCTAAAGGTAATAAGCAAGAGCAAGTTTGTTACCTGTTTGTGAGCAATGACAGTCCTACCACAGCAAATGCACTCTATTTTTCTAGTTTCTGGGATTTTTAAAATAATATATCTATAAGTTTGACTTACTAGTATTCAGTCAAAAGCAGTAATCTTAATTTGCATATATTTTCATTATTTTTAATTTAATATATTGAATCTAATAGACTGTTCTGCAATAATTAGAATAAAATTTATTTTATTCATTTAACAATAATCAAAGATGCATAACAGCTATTATCTAGGGGACCATCAAATGTGATTTTATGTTCTTGTTCTATATTACAATGTAATCCTTATAGTAAATTTTAATTTTGTAAAGTAGTGTATAATATTGTAACATTAAATTCTTCTCAAACCCAAATATGTATTGTTCTTTAGTGTGATGTGTTAAATCTTGCCCCTTTGAAACATTAAGAGCCAAGATTTACTTGTCCTCTTTTTTTTATAGTTTGTAATTTTCACTGTAAAAAGACAAGTCATTTGTAACACATGCAAATCCTTATTTTATCTGTACTAACTTATCAATTTGGCTACTCAATAAAATTAATTGAAAGAGCTTATAACAGATGACCAATCATTTGGATTGATAGATGCACCATACTACAAAAGAAACTAATCTGTGTCATGTTGCACTATGTTACATAATATTATGTGTGTGGGAAACAGCAAAACTGAAGGAATTTTGAATCTTGCATCCAGGTTTGAGAGTTAGACTGTTATTTCCCATTGACTAGAGTACATACAAGCTTTGTGTCCAAGCTCCATTTGTAAAATGAGAACACCAAGCTACCTCAGGAATGTTAGGGTCAAATAAAAATTGTATACTAAATGCATTGAAAACATTGAGTAGTGTGATAAAATGGCTGTTTTTTTTTTCCTTTAAATGTATTAATTTGGCCATCTATACATCCATTCACACACACACACACACACAACCCGCCAACACACTCGTTTTACCAGGGCTAGTCATTCACATTCTCAAAGCCTGGGCCAATCTCTTAAGACTATATATACATTGCTGAGTAGCTATTGATCTTCATTGGTATAGGAAATTTTCCCACCAAGATTTCCTTATAGCAATGAAATTTCAGGCTGGGGCCAACAAAATTAAAGTACAAAACATCCATTTTATTCTAAAAGTAATTAGAGGGGCAGCTAGGTGGCGCAGTGGATAAAGCACTGGCTCTGGAGTCAGGAGTACCTGAGTTCAGATCCGGCCTCAGACGCTTAACCCTGGGCAGGTCACTTAACCCCAGTTGCCTCACTAAAAAAAAAAAAATTAATTAAAAGTAATTAGAGTTCTTATCCAAGCTTTGCATATTTGCAAGAGAAAAATATCTATATTCCATACTTTGTGGTTCATTGTGGAATTCTTTTAAAAAAAATTAACTTTTTTTTTAAAAAACCTAGATTTGGGATGAGTGGCTTTGAATCTAAGGCCTCAACTCTGAGATCAGTTATAATCTTTTTATTTTTGAAATAATTATGAATAATTTAATAGTTCTCACTCATTTTAAATATGGAGGACCTTTTTGGTATCAAATTTAACAGACCCCATGAAATCAGTCCCTTGATTGAGGAAATGATGAAAAAAAGCTACTTATGAATCCAATAACCTTTTTAAATGAATTTTTATTTTAATTAGAGCATCTATATGCATTTGAAAAATAGCAATTCATATGTGAGAATTTACAATGTATACAGAAATGCTCATTTTGCTTGGTGTTTAAGTTCAGAATAAAATAAATGAATAAAAAATGCATTATATGGTCTGCAAAATCTACATGTTCTTATCATATTTGACCATGCTAATTTGGGGGGGAGGGGAGAGAGGCTCCAAGCCTGTGACTCCATTGGAATAGGGGGCTACAAGTGTGCAGTAGGTAAGCTCTTTACACTAATACAGACGAAATTAGTTGGGTCACTGAGTTTGTAACTCACTCAGGTCACATAGTAGTAGGTGTTAAGAGATCTGACTTTAACCCAGGTCTTCCTAACTGTAAGGTGTCCAAACCTCCCATTCTTTATATTCTGTTAGAGCTAAACACTTTACAATTATTTTTAATGGCATACTTTGTATGCATATGGATTCCTGGATCCTGGAATTCTTTGGCCTAGGGACTGGGAACCACTGTTTATTTTATTTTTTCTTTTTGCAGGGCAATGAGGGTTAAGTGACTTGCCCAGGGTCACACAGCTATTAAATGTCAAGTGTCTGATGCTAGATTTGAACTCAGGTCCTCCTGAATCCAGGGCCCATGCTTTATCCACTGCACCACCTAGCTGCCCCTGGGAACCACTGTTTTACAAAACTGAAGAAAAATTTCAGATCCAGTGTGTTATTGGATTTTTGTGTATGTGGCAATTTCCACATCATATTTCAGGACCTGCTAATACTCAAAAACTAGGAAAGAGTTTCTCATAAGAGACATAAAACTGGATTATGGATTCAAATAGCCAGGGTCTTATATCACAGCAGTTAGTTATATAGGTACATATGGAATAGCTTTTGACTGCTTAACTGGAAAGAGTGGAGTTGTAAAAAGAGCACCAGACTTGAACCCAGGAAACCTGGGTTTGACTCCCATTTCTGACCCTAGTTTTGGAAACATTTACGTGTCATCTAACCTCTTTGCACTTCAGTTTCTTCATCTGTAAAAACAATGAAAATAATTGGATTACTTCACATGATTATTATAAAGAAGGTACTTTCAATATTAAGCCACCATATAAATGTAAATCATTATGTATTTAATTGCCTGAGGAGGACAGCTAGGTGGCAGTGGATAGAGTACTGGCCCTAAAGTCAGGAGAACCTGAGTTCAAATATCACCTCAGATACTTAATAGCTGTGGGACCCTAGGCAAGTCACTTAACTCCAATTGCCTTAAATGTCTGAGACCATCTCCAGTCATCCTGATATATATCTTATCACTGGACCCAGATGGCTCTGAAGGAGAAAGTGAGGTTGATGATTTTGCATGGCCCTCCCTCCCTTAAATCCAATTCAGTGCAAGTCATTACATCACCCCAATGTCATGGTTTTCTTTGAGAATAGCCAAACAACAACTGGCTGAGGACATGCAATTTACAGAGACCTGCTAGAAGACCAAGGAATAGGAGGTCTGTAAAGATGTGGAAAGATACCCATATCAGATTCTTGACCTTGTCTCTCTCAAAAACACTCGTATGAATGAAGGCAAGAAAGTTTAAAAATGGAGTTCATGTTATACTTAGAGAATCCTAGAGAATCAACTAAAAAACTACTTGAAACAATTAACTTTAGCAAAGCTTCAGGATATAAAAATAAATCTGCACTAGCTGTGTGACCCTGGGCAAGTCACTTAACCCCAATTGCCTCACTAAAAATAAAAAATAAAAAAAATAAATCTGCATAAATCATTTTTATACATAAACAACAAAGCTCAGCAGCAAGAGAGAAATACCATTTAAAATAACTGGACAATATAAAATATTTGGGAGTCTGCCTGCGAAAACAAAAACAGGAACTATATGAACACAATTACAAAGCACTTTTCACACAAATAAAATTAGATCTAAATAATTGGAAAAATATAATTTATTCATGGATAGACCAAGCTAATAAAAATGACAATTCTACCCAAATTAATGTACTTATTCAGTGCCATACCAATCACACTACCTAAAATTATTTTATAGAGCTAGAAAAAATAATAACTGCATCTGGAAGAACAAAAGTTCAAGAATATGAAGGGAACTAATGAAAAAAATGGGGGCAGCTAGGTGGCGTAGTGGATAGAGCACCGGCCCTGGATTCAGGAGGACCTGAGTTCAAATTCAGCCTCAGACACTTGACACTTACTAGCTGTGTGACCCTGGGCAAGTCACTTAACCCTAATTGCCCTGCAAAAAAAAAATGCACAGGAAAGGAGGCTGTCTGTACCAAATCTAAAGCAGTCATCAAAACTATTTGGTACTGGCTAAGAAATAGAGTGGTGGATAACTGGAATAGGTTAGGCACAGGAGACACAGTAGTAAATGACTATAGTGATCTACTATTTGATAAACCCAAAGACTCCAGCTTCTGGAATAAGAACCCACTATTTGACAAAAACTTCTGGGAAAACTAGAAGAGAGTATGGCAGAAACTAGGCACAGACCAACATCTTATACCTTATACCAAAATAAGGTCAAAATGGGTACATGATTTAGACATAAAGAGTGATACCATAGGCAAATTAGGAGAGGAAGGAATAGTTTTGCTCTCAGATCTATGGAGAAGGGAAAAATTTATGGCCAAAGAAGAGATAGAGAATATTGGGAAATGGAAAATGGATCATTTTGATTAAATTTAAAAGGTTTTGTACAAACAGAAGCAATGTAGCCAAGATTAGAAGGAAAGCAAAAAGCTAGGAAACAATTTTCACAACCAGTGTTCTGATAAGGGCCTCATTTATAAAATATATAGAGAACTGAATCAAATTTATAAAAATGCAAGTCATCCCCCAATTGAGAAATGGCCAAAGGATATGAACAGACAGTTTTCAGATGAAGAAATCAAAGCTATCTATTGCCATGTGAAAAAAATGTTCTACATCACTATTGATTAAAGAAATGCAAATTAATACAACTCTGAAGTACCACCTCACACCCATTAGATTGGCTAATCTTACAAAAAAGGAAAATAATAAATGTTGGAGGAGCTGTGGGAAAATTGGAACACTAGTGCGTTGTTGGTAGAGTTGCGAACTGATCCAACCATTCTGGAGAGCAATTTGGAACTATGCCCAAAGGGTTATGGGCTGTGCATAGCCTCTGACCCACTAATACCACTAACCATATGTGTATCCCAAAGAGATCATAAAAAACGGAAAAGGACCGACATGTACAAAAATATTTATAGCAGCTTTCTTTGTGATGGCAAAGAACTGGAAATTGAGGGAATGTCCATCAATTGGGGAAATGGCTGAACAAGTTGTGGTGTATTAATGTAATGGTATACTATTGTGCTATAAGAAATGATGAGCAGGAACAGTTAGGTGGCTCAGTGGATAAAGCACTGGCCTGGGATTCACGAGGACTTGAGTTCAAATCCAGCCTCAGACACTTGACACTTACTAGCTGTGTGACCCTGAGCAAGTCACTTAACCCTCATTGCCCTACAAAAATTTTTTTTAAAAAAGAAAGAAATGATGAGCAGGTAGATTTCAGAAAAACCTGGAAATACTTAAGTGGACTAATGCTGAGGGAAATGAGAAGAACCAGGAGAACATTGTTCACAGTAACAGCAACATTGTGTGATGATCAGTTGTGATATACTTAGCTCTTCTCAGCAATAAACAATAATCCAAGACGATTCCAAAGGACTCATGATGGAAAATGCTCTCCACATCCAGAAAAAAAGAACTGAGGAATCTGAATGCAGATTGAACCATACTATTTCTACTTTTAAAAATTTTTTTTTCTTTGTGAGGTTTTCCCCTTTTGTTCTGATTCTTCTTTCACAACATGACTAATGCAGAAATATGTTTAATATGATTGTACATATGTAACCTATATCAGATATCTTTTAATCTTGGGGAGGGGGAAAGGGAGGGAGAAATATTTGGAATTCAAAATGTTATAAAAACAAATGCTGAAAACTATCTTTACATGTAACTAGAAAAAATAAAAGACTATTAAGATTTTTAAAATATTTTTTCAAATGGAGTTCAAACTGGAAAAGATTAAGAACAGGTTGCCATTTCTAATGCATAATGCCCTTTATGGTTAGGTTATACCTGTCCATGAGACCATGAGGGAAGACTCACATGGCCCACTGATCCCTTATTCTTGCCTTGGGAAGAGCCTCGCACAGCTTTGCCAAGCAGGTAAAGGGATACCAGGTAGGTATTTCTGCCCAAATATATCACCAATATGTTTTGCCAATTAGTTATGGAAGTACAGGTACCACCCTGGAAGTATTCTTTAGTAAGAGAAAGATTTTCTAAAAATAAAATATAATTATGCAACTCAAGTTTTTATACTGGACAGGGAATTTTGGCAAAAGCAGAACATTTAAAGCAAAGGCAGACTTGAAGTGTACATGTACTTATTGACCTTTAAAAGGTGGCTTTTGACAAACAAGGGCAGCATTGTCCTAGGAGATGAGAAGGTCCCATAGACAAACCAACTACTTTGATCTTTATCAACATGGTAGCAATTTCTTTTGTAGCTCTGAAAATTGTATCTGTGTGCCTATTGCTAACATTTGCTCATAGCTGGAATGTCAGATTAAAGGATAGGTAACACTATATGAGATATATGTATGTGTGTGTATATATGTGAATTAGCATAACTCAACTAGAAGACTATCAATTTTAAACTTTTTGATGATCTTAAAAAAAGATAAACCCAACAGCAAAACAATATTTTTAAAATGTGTCATTCATTAAGAATGAATGGTTGGGGGGGGGCAGCTAGGTGGCTCAGTGGATAAAGCACTGGCCCTGGATTCAGGAGGACCTGAGTTCAAATCCAGCCTCAGACACTTGACACTTACTGGCTGTGTGACCCTGGGCAAGTCACTTAACCCCCATTGCCCCACAAAAAAAAAAAAAAGAATGAATGGTCAATAAGGAGTTTAGATTATTACCCACTAATCTGCCAGGGGTAATTTGGTCAAGCTGCATAATAGTTCAAGTAGCCTTTCCTTTTATTAAGGAACAGTTTGAAAGGACAAAAGCTACTACTAAAATTATGTGACTGAAGCCAGTTTGGAATCACCATTAACCAAAAGTACTATGAGACAACCATATGAAAAAATAATAAGAAAAAGTACAAATCAAAATAATCCTGAGATTTCACATCCTGCAAATTGGTAAAGATGATCAAAGATAGAAAATACTCTCTGGGGCAGCTAGGTGGCACAGTGAATAAAGCACCAGCCCTGGATTCAGGATGACCTGAGTTGAAATCTGGCCTCAGACACTTGACACTTGCTAGCTCTGTGACCTTGGGCAAGTCACTTAACCCTCACTGACCTGGAAAAAAAAAGTGAATGTTGCAAAAAAAAAAATGGGGGGGGGGGGATGAGGGTTAAATGACTTGCCCACAGTCACACAGCTAGTAAGTGTTAAGTGTCTGAGGCCAGATTTCAACTCAGGTCCTCCTGAATCCAGGGCTGGTGCTTTATCCACTGTACCACCTAGCTGCCCCAAATGTTGCAAAATTTTAAAGAACAAGCATGGTTCAAAAGAAGAGATATGAGAAGACACTTCCACCTTTTCAGAGGTAGGAGGTCCATAAGTATACATTTAAATAGATTTTCTGATTTTTTTTTCATGTTTTTTTTTTCTTTTATCTTTACAAATATTATTTGTCATGGGGTGGCTTTCTGGGAAAGAAGGGAATTTGGGGGAAAATTAAAGAAAACAGAGTTCAGTTGTTTTTCTGTTGTGTCTGTTTGGGTTCCATTTGGGGTTTTCTTGGTAAAGATAATGCAGTGATTTGCCATTTCCTTCTCCAGCTCATGTTACAGATGAGGAAACTGAAGTAAACAGGATCAAGTGACTTGCCCAGGGGTATACAGTTAGGAAGTGTCTGAGGCCAGATTTTAACTCAGGAAGATGTCTTCCTGACTCAAGGTCTCCACGGCTCCACCTTAGGAAACGAAAGACATCAATAAAAACTTAAAAAAAATTTTTTTTAAGTAGTATGGAGTTGTGCAAAAATTATGCATAGCCTTGGAATTAGAGGACCTAGGTTTGATTGCTGATTATGCCATATATTTAGCTATATGACCTGGGGCAAGTCACTTCATTTCATTGGGCTTCAGTTTCCTCATACGTAAAATGCTGGGTTGGATCAGATAATTTCCCAAATCCTTCTAACTCTAAATTTTATGGATTTTATAATAGGGATATGATTACAGTAAACCGTAAGCACTACACTATTAATCATACACTGAAGTATGAAAGATAAACCAAATTAAAACTTCCAATAAAGTATTAATGTCAAGAAAACTAAATTCTGCTGTTTTTGCATGCTTTTAATCATTTGGCTGTCAAATGTGTATATGACTGTGAGAGAGATTCAATGAAGTGCAAGTTTCTATGCTTGATACAGCTACTGGAAGAATTTTTTGTGTTGTTAACCAATTCATTTGTTGCTTTTGATTTTGGAAATTAAAGAGTGATGCTTCTGAACTAATCTCGAAACTGAAATGGCCACTCTGGATAGTGTTGCAAGTCCACTTATCAACTTCACCTCTATATTTGAACGTAATTGTCATTTAAGTTTTCTGGAATCCAGTTCCATACAATTTCTCTAAGTTGTGAATAGATCTCTTCCCTTTGCAACTTGGAATTTTATATTTGATTCTGGAAGGAAAGAGCCACTGGAATTTGTGGAATACAGGGAAGTGAGAAGATCTGACTTGTGCTTTATGAAGATAACTTTGCTGAGTGCAGTATGAAGTCAAGTGGGAAAAGTTTAGGCAGGGAGGCCAACCATAAGGGTGATGAGGCCTGCACTAAGGTGGTGGTGATGTGGGATGGAATTTGGGGTCAAATTGATCGTGAGTTGTCCCAAAAGAATTACAAGACTCAGTGACTCAGTTTCCTAAATTTTATTGCAACACTGTGGGTGACCACAGGGAGAGAACCAGAATATTGGAAAGGTATCCCTCCAATAGTGAAAGAAAAGACTGTTATATTTATAGTATGGATAAATTGATATTATTATAATAATTATGATAATCTCCACCTTGGGGAGGTACAGGGGAGGGCGTGTCCTCATTATAATATTCTCCACTTAGGGGTGTTACAGGGGAGGGCTTATCCTAATTTGGAGTTCCTGGGTTCCTAAATCAACCCCTGAAGTGGGTAACTTTTTCTGTGGAAGTGTGTTTTGGGGGTTTACGGGTCATAGGTGAACCTGGGGACAAATTTGGCCTTTTCTGTGCATGTCTGTTTCTGATTCCCATGGCTAGTTTCAAAATATAATCATTTTTCATTAGAATTTCTATAGGTTGTCCCTTTACTTTATTGTTATTTTGACCTGACCCGGTTTGGTTTGTTATGGATGCTTATCACTGTGGGTCTGAGAACCTAGCTTAAGTTATCCGTTAACTGGGATCTGACTCCCTTTTAGAGCTAATATCTGTATTAGAGCTTGGGTCTTAGGTTTTTCTATTAACCCTTTTTTCACCTCCTACATCAGTGGCAGTGTCAGAGGAAAGAAGGGGGTATAAAGAGATGTTGTGAACGTAGAATTGACAGGAGTAGGAAAACAGAATTGAGAAATGATTGCCTAGGTTTCAAGCCATTGTGACTGGGAGGATGGTTAACTTTCTCAAGGTATTCAACACAAGGATTTTTTGCTTCTTTCCCAATTCCTCCACTTTCCAGAGGAACCATGTCTAAAATAAAAATTTTTGACACTTCCTTATTAAATGTAACACTGAGGGCGGCTAGGTGGCGCAGTGGATAAGGCACCGGCCCTGGAGTCAGGAGTACCTGAGTTCAAATCCGGCCTCAGACACTTAACACTTACCAGCTGTGTGACCCTGGGCAAGTCACTTAACCCCAATTGCCTCACTAAAAAAAAAACAAAAAAAAATGTAACACTGACAAATAGTAACTGGAAGATGTGATCGATATCCAGGATTTCAGCCACAGAAAGGCTCAAATCCAGCAAGCTTTTCCGTAAAGTGGGTTAAGATAGCAATTGACCACCTAGACGAACTGTAATTGCTCATATCATAAAACTGGGGCTTTCTCATTTCTTCCTCAAATTACTTTTCCTAGACCAATAGAGTTGGACAGTCATTAAAAAAAAAACCCCAAAAACTGTTAGCCCTAGGGAGTTTCATTGTACCATAAAAAATTATAGGATGCATCCAACTTAAGCCTTGGCCCCGTGATTAGTTACCATTTTACTAGCGGCTACTTTAGGGTTTATACAACTCCTGAGCTTATGAAAACCGAAATTCTGGTAGATACGGGTGTAAATAACGTATTATGAAAATTGTGGTTTTTTTTTTAAACCGGGGCCATGTACCCGTGTCCCATCAAATAATCTTCCTCTAGGCCAGGGCGGCAGAAAGTAACTTGTCCCAGGTGAGTTGCTGCACTGGCTCGTCTCCTTCCCTTTCACTAAAAGGGCCGGTGACCCTGGGAAGGCTGGGCCTGGGTTTCACCGGGAATCTCTATTAGCCCAGCGCGGGTCCGAGGCCTTCCCTCCAGCCGCAGGGCCAAAGGGTCGACTGAGCCCGGCCTGGAGCACCCTTGGCCAGGGCTGTTCAGTCCTGGGCACATACTTTCCGCTCCTGGCCCCGAGTTACTATCTCCTGGCTCTGAACGTATAAAAATCCATCCTCTCTCCCCTGCTGCCTCGCCTAGATGTCCAAAGTTAGTCCTTATAACGAACTCGTAGGTGTCGAAGCCAGAGAAGAGGCTGCCTGCCCTAAAGATGGCGCCCCGTCACGTGGTCCGAAACCGGGGCGGGGGGAGGGGCGGCCTCGAGCCCCCTCAACGAAAGGCGTTGGACGTCTACAGTGCGTTTGCGCGCGGGGTTGGGGTGGGGAAGGGAGGGGCGGGGCAGTGCGTTCCCTAGGTCCCCTGGCTTTGCGCGAGCCTAGGGAAGAATGGGACATGCGCGTTCCCCGGGGAGTGGGCCCATTGTGTGAGGGGGACCAGCGGACAGCTGCTACTGCTTTGGGTGGCGCCTCCTCAGGCTGGGATGGAGCCGTTGACCGTCGCTACCGGGGAAGACGGGCCCGGACCCCCTGGGCCTTCGGAGAGCGGGGGTCTGTCCGCTTCCCAGCGCCGGGCGGAGCTGAGGCGAAGGAAACTGCTGATGAACTCGGAGCAGCGAATCAACCGGATCATGGGCTTCCACCGGAGCGGGAGCGCCACGGGTGAGAAGCCGGGGCCCCCTGCTAAGTCCCCGGCCCTCGATGACAGTCCGTAGGGGCACCCCTCGCGCCCCAACTTAACCCTCTGCGGCACCTGGCTCCCCGCCGGGACCCCGGGCGTCCTCCGCTCCTCCTCGGCATAGCCCTGGCTCCGCCTCTACCTGTGCCCAGCCCCGGGAGGGGAAACCCCGAGGGCCCAGCCTCCAGCCCTGTCCATCCCCCTGCCCCAGGCTCCCCGCGGGGGACCCCTGCCCTTCTCCACATCTCAGCCGAGCCCAGAGGCGCGACCTAAGTGAAAGTTTCCCTCCCATCTCTGCAGTCCTCTGCCAGCCCCAGCAAGACTGCTTTCCTGGCTACCCCAAAAGGCATTTTCCCTGTTGAGCCCCTTCCCCAGGACAGACTGACCGACCCCAGAGTGGTAGACTCGTCCCCACTGTGCACTCTGATTTATTTGCCTTTCCCCAAAGTCTACACACACACATAGACTTTCTCACACCTCTCATCTCTCACCTCTTTAAAAAAAATGATTGTACTTTGCATTTATTACCCGCAAGATTGGTAACCTGTGGGCCTGCTGAATCAGGGATAGGAATGATGGGATTGGGAGGGAGGGAGGGCCGGTTCTTAGCTGTTCCCTTCTGTCTAAATAGCTAAGAGATGTATTACATTAGTGGAATCGATTATTTTTAGGTGCTATCTTTTTGCTTTTGTGTCTTTCCCATTCCTTGTTTTTTGATCCTGTGAGGCAGAGAAGAACAAAGCCTATCATTATTTTGCTTTTTCACCTCTAGATATCCCAATAAACCACCTTTACTGAGTTTAGAGTTGTTAGTGAGGGTGGTACAAATCTTATAAGGATGTTCTAATGGCACTGAAGTAAAAGAATTGTTTTTAACTAAACAGGTTACATTTAGGGAAAGTTTTCCATGTGGAATAACTGTGAATAGTAACTTTGATTTTGAATATGTTTAGTGTACTCTGGTAGGCCCCTGACAAGGCATAAATTGAAAGAAGACATAGTCTTTACCCTTTGGAAGCTTAAAAGTTAGTAATTTGCAAACCGAATTTAAAAACTACTTTTAATCTGCATTTTATCCCAGTTTGTACTTCCAATTTCATTGAACATTTCCTTTATTAAATAGCCTTTTTCACCACTTAAAAAGCAATAGCAGATTTGTATGTATTTTTGTGAAGAAGTAGCAGTACTCTGGGTAGACTCAGTTACAGAAACATAGCCTTGCAAAATTTAAGGTGATAGTTTGTTCTTGTTGAGTCATTTCAGTCATGTCCAACTATTCATGACCCCTATTTGGGTTTTTCATGGCAAAGATACTGAAGTGGTTTGCCATATCCTTCTCCAGCTCATTTTATAGATAAGGAAACTGAGGCAGACAGGGTTAAATAACTTGTCCAGAGTCACATAGCTAGTAAGTGTCTGAGGCCTGGATTTGAACTCCTTAGACCAAGCCTATTCACTGTGCCTCCTGGCTGCCCAAGGCAATAGATATATATCTCTATTTATACATACATATTATATTTATGCATATAATTGCATATTATTGTATACATATATGCATGGGAGCTGGAAAAATGTAGGAACATTGAAGTATATTTCAAGTACCCAAAAAGATATTTAGAAACAACAGGGTATAATAGAAATAACCTTGGATTTAGAGTCAATTGAGATCTATTTTAGAAACCCACCTTTAACACTTAACAACTTTTGACCATGGGCTAGTTAGTGTCTGTTAACCTTTCTGAATTTCAGTTGGATTATATCCAAAACAAGGATAATGCTTCAATCACCTACCTCCCAGGGTGATGGTGAAGATTGTATGAGATAGCATATATAAAGCACTTTGTAAACTTTAAAGTGCTGTATAAGTGTCAGGAATAAAATAATTTTTTGTCAAGTGATAAAAGTACCTCTTCACTATCATTTTCTAGTGCATTTCCCCCCTTTCTTGAATTACTACTATTTTAATCTTGCCCATTTTTACTTGGCAAATCCTAACTTATCTTTTCAGGACCTTTTGGAAAGAATAACATTTTCAGATCTTTAAGAATATGTCAGTATACAATTCTGTAATAGAAAGATCACATTATCAGTTACTATTTTATTTAGCCACACCCTGTACAATTTGAAATTCATATTTAATAACCAGTTTTAATTTTAGATGAAAAAGAACAGAAATCCCTGTCCCCATCAAACTCATATTACATCCTCTGAAAGAACATATCTTTTCTGTCTTGTTTAGTTTTAATCTTTCACAACGGTGTATCTGGGGATATATTTTGTTATTTTTGTTTTGTTGTTATTTTGTTGATAGTTTTTGCAAAGTCTTTAATAAATTAGATTCAGAACCATAATTTTTAATACATATAGTCTCCTTATCTCTGTAGCAAGCTCTGTATTAATACATACCATCTTGACTATCACCTAGCATGCATGCTTTATTTTTTTTCCTCAGAAGAAGAAGTGAATACAGAATCAAAGCAGCGTGACACTGATAAGCTGAACTCCCTCACTGTTCCTTCAGTTTCAAAGCGTGTAGTGCTGGGTGATTCTACTAGCCCAGGAACAGTGGACCACCAGGGCGGCATTACAGAGATCAAGGGAACCCAACTGGTAGATAAAAAAGACTCTTTGATCAATCCACCTGAGGGGAGTAATGACAGTAACCTTGAACTTCGTCATCGGAAAAGAGATCTTACAACTGAAACTGTCCAGAGAAGCTCTCAGCATGGCTTAGACCAGTATCTTTCCAGATTTGATGAAGCAATGAAGTTAAGAAAACAATTGATTAGTGAGAAACCTAGTCAAGAGAATGGAAGTACAGGGGAAGAATTCGATACTTTTCGAATTTTCAGATTGGTGGGATGTGCTCTGCTTGCCCTTGGAGTTCGGGCTTTTGTATGCAAATATTTGGTAAGGAAAGAACACTAAGATACTAACAATTACCAGGTATTTCAAATCTAAAAATAAGGTCCTTTTCAAAGTTCTTTACTAACATTAGTAGATTAATATTACCAACCTTGGGAGTTTTTTGATAATGAAATTCTGTTATTCAAGAGTTACATAGGTGGGGGGCAGCTAGATGGCACAGTGGTTAAAGCGCTGGCCCTGGATTCAGGAGTACTTGAGTTCAAATCCAACCTCAGACATTTAACACTTACTAGCTGTGTGACCCTGGGCAAGTCACTTAACCCCCATTGCCCCGCAAAAAAAAAAAGGAAAAAAAAAGAGTTACATAGTATGGTGCTCTGGTTAATGAAATTGTTCCTAGTAGAGATCATGTGTACCATATGTTAAATACTATTTTTCAAATAATTCAAATGTATTGAAATAATTCTATACTGAACATAACCTATTTCTTTTGACTACCATTTATCTTTACTGTGAAGTGTCCAAGTGCTTCTTATTCAAGAGTTTAAATTGACAGAATACTGGATAATGAAATCTACTGTAGTAATTACGTTTTACAGTGAAGGAGCATATGCAGAGAAGCTAAGAAATAGTGCTGTTTCTTTTCTTTTTTTTTTTTAGTGAGGCAATTAGGGTTAAGTGACTTGCCCAGGGTCACACAGCTAGTAAGTGTTAAGTGTCTGAGGCTGGATTTGAACTCAGGTACTCCTGACTCCAGGGCCGGTGCTCTATCCACTGCGCTACCTACCTGCCCCAGTAGTGCTGTTTCTTAAAGAACATTCCCTGTACTCAAGATAATGTGTATTCAGTTAGAAAGCTGATTATTATAAATATCAAAGATAAAAATATATTACTGTAAATAGAAGAAAAAAATTGGTAGTTTTATACTCTACATGACACCAAAACTTAATGAGAGGGAACAAATAGCTTTTCTACAACAGGCATGATGGAACTATTTTCAAAACTTTAGGGTCTGTGTAAGGTCTTATCTTCTATATTACTAAAAAGTTGCCTCTGGAATCATGGGAGAACAGAGTTTTCCAAATAGGTTGATTTTCCAGATAAGCATTGTAACTTAAAAAAATTATGGAACATTTTATCTTCTTAAATATTTTTAACAATTTTTTTAAATAATTCCGTGTTTTACTTAGGAACTGTAGTCATGAACATAATTTCTGTATTTGGTCTACCCCTTTTAAAAATGTGAACTTTACATTTTAGATCCTTTTCAGTTACAGGTGTTAGTATTTTTTTAGTAAGGAATGACAGTATAGTTAGCTAAATTATAAGCAGCAGCAAACATATACTCACTGTCCATTGTTGTATGTCTATAATCCAATGGTGATCTCTTCAGAAGCTATTGCAATATGTAGGGCTATTAATCATTAAATTAAACCTGCCCGGATTCTCGTGCTTTTAAAATTCTTAAATTTTATTTGTAGTATTTCTATAACATCCTAACCTCATCTACTTCTAATCTGCTATGGGCTAAAAAACCAGATAACCAACTTTGCTAAAATTATGTCAGAAATAAAAGTGAGCAGGCCACGAGTGAAAACTTGATGAACTTTATTATTTATAGATTATAAGAACCTGGAATTTGGGGGGAGGGGATAAATTCTGATTGAGATTTTCATATTTTTGAAAAAAGACTTCCAGGTAACTACATAAAATATATTTACAACACTTGTCTTGTAAATACACAGAATGTATTTTTAACACCTCCCTCTACTCTGTACCCCCTCCTAACATATACATGTGTATGTTTGTATGCCTACATACAAACAATACATATGCATATATGTGTACATATATACACAAGAGTACATGTGCGTATCTCCACATAATTTTTGAGCCACTCATAAGGAAAGACTTGTTTAGCTGGAAGTAACAAGCCATTAAAAGAAATGGGCATTTGTCCAAATGTTGACTTAGAAAATTTTGCAACAACGTTTATGAATAAAATTCCTTTGTCCTCTTCATCTTTGTTTCTATAGAAACAATATTCTTTAAAACAACCTAAAATTAAGCATTTTACTGTGATTTTAAAGTTGAATCTTGCTGTTGGTATTAATTTGACTTAATGTAATTTCTGAATAATTTGTACACTAATAGCTTATTTTCTTTTTTTCTTTACAGTCCATATTTGCTCCATTTCTTACTTTGCAACTTGCATTCATGGGATTATCTAAATACTTCCCAAAGGTAAGTTAAGTTATACCTATAATATATACAAATCTTCCAATTTTATTCAAGTTGTGCTTAGGTAATTTAAAAAAGCTAATAACACTATGTTCTAAATCATAAAATCTTAAAAAAAATTGATGACTATTTCAGCATAAGTGATATCCTTTGTAAGCATATGTATTTTATTTTATACATTTAAAAACATTCTGAGAAGGGATCTGTAGACTTCACCAGACTGTGAAAGGGGTCTATAACACAAAAATGTTGAAGAACCCTGGGAAATGAATTGTATTCTTCAGCACCAATAATTTAATTCAACAAGCATTTATTAAACACGTACTTTATGCTAAATACTGAACTAGGCACAAGGGATACAAAGAAAAAAATGGAAATGATCCTTGTGTTCAAGGAGCTAAAATTCTACAAGTAAGTTGGTACTTAGTAAGTCAAGCACTGTTGTTCAGTGACTAAAATTATCTCAAAAATGGCTTTTCATAAAGGGTTGGACCCAAAGAGGAAAAGGAAAAAATATATTTGCCTTCCTTCTTGGGTGAGGTGGTGAACTTTGATTGTAAAACATTGAATTTACTGTAAGACACAGCTAATGTATTGATTGATTTTGCTGCATTTTTTCCCCCTTTTTAATTTTTTTAGAGGATAGTGTTTTTCCTCTTCAACATGAAAGTCCTTCAGATACTTGAAGATGGTTATTTTGTCCCCTAATTTTTTTTTTCTTCTCCTGCTAACTCCATTTCAAGCAGTTCTCACGTGGCATAATTTCAACACCCTCTACCATCTTGGCTATTTTCCTCTGGATATTCTCCAGCTTTTCAGTGTCCTCCTTAAAATGTGGCACCTAGAATCAAACACAATCCTAAATGTAATCTCTCCATGGCAGAAAAGTAGTGGACACGTTTGGATACTATGTTTCTCTTAATTAAGACTGAGATTATATTAGCTTTTTGTCTGTCATACTCTTGACTCCTATTGAATTTATCATTCCCTAAAAATCAGATATTTTTCTGGTGAACTTCCCTTCTTGTACTTATGTTGTTTGTTTTTTTAAAACCTAAGTTAAGGGCAGCTAGGTGGCACAGTGGATAGAGCATTGGCCCTGGCTTAAGGAGGACCAAGTTCAAATCTGGCCTCAGACACTTTACACTTATTAGCTGTGTGACCCTGGGCAAGTCACTTAACCCCAATTGCCTCACCAAAAAAAACCCCAACAAAAACCTAAGTTAATTTATTCTGATTAAATTACACCACTTTAGACTCAATTCAATCTTTTGATATTTTTCTGCCAAGAAATTTTTGGATCCTGAATTTATCGTCTTGCTTGTTCACATCCCCCCACCCCCCAACCTTGTATTAGCTATACTTTTTTCCAGATCCTTGATAAAATTGCCAAACAGCATGGGGCCAAGCACAAAATTCATGAACACTAACCAAAGATCTTCCAAGTTGATATCAAACCATTAATTACTATATTTTGCACTTGGTCATCCAACTATTTACAATTTCTATATCTACCTGTCATCTAATCCAGGGCTTCTTAAACTTTTTCCACTCATAATCCCTTTTTGCTTGAGAAATTTTTAGGCAACCCTGGGTATATGGGTACATAAAATAGGTATAAATAACCTTTTACTGTTGCCAAATTTTTTGCAACCCCCACATTCAGTTATATGACCCCATATGAGGTCACCACCCACAGTTTAAGAAGCTTTGATCTAATCCACATATCTAGCTTGTGGACAAGACTAGTCTTAGAGACTTTGTCATTTACTTAGTTAAAATCTGGATAAACTATATTAACTGTGTTCCCCTAATCTACCAGGCCTTCCAACCTAGTAATACTCTTTTTTTGGTTTGTTTGGTTTTTTTGAGGCAATCGGGGTTAAATGACTTGTCCAGGGTCACACAGCTAGTAAGTGTCAAGTGTCTGAGGCTGGATTTGAACTCAGGTCCTCCTGAATCCAGGGCTGGTGCTCTACCCACTGTATCACCTAGCTGCCCCTAGTAATACTCTCTTGTCAAAATAGCAAATGAGGTTAGTCTGATATGATGAATTGACTACTAGGATAACATGGGTAGTAAGTGTCTAAGGGAGGATTTGAAGTCAAATCTTCCTAACTCCAAGTTTAGCACTTTTCTCCAAATTTCGGAGGAGTTAGATCTCTTCCAGAGCCTCCTGACTTAGCTAATTTTATCTTAGACTTCATTAAGAGAAGCATAGTGTCTGTCCACACTTCCACTGTTTTTCTGCTCTGGTTAGACTAGACTATATTCTTTTATAAAAAATAATAAACATTTTTATTTAAAGTTTTGAGTTCCAAATTGCAGCAAGCAATCAGATATAGGTTATACATGTGAAATTAGTCATTTTGTCTAAGAAAACTTAGATAAAAGAAAAAAATGAAAGGGAAAAAATAGCTTGTTTCTGTTTTTGTTCAATCAATATCAGTTCTTTCTTTGGAGGTGGATAGTATGCTTCATCGTTAGTCTTTTGGGATTGTCTTGGATCATTGTATTGCTGATAATAGTTAAGTCATTCACAGTTCTTCATTGAACAACATTCCTGTCACTATGTACAATGTTCTTCTGGTTCTACTCACTTCATTATACATCAGTTCATTACAAGTCTTTCCAGGCCTTTCTGAAATCATCCTGCTTGTAATTTCTTATAGCACAATAATATTACATCACTATCATATAACATAGCTTGTTTAGCCATTCCCCAAAAGATGGGCATTCCTTTTATTTCCAATTCTTAGCCACCACAAAAAGAGCTGCTATAACTTACACAAATAGGTCTTTTACTCTTTTTTGCGATGTCTTTGGGATATAAACTTAGCAGAGGTATTGCTAGATCAAAGGGTATGCACAGTCCTGTAGCCCTTTGGGGATAATTCCAAATTGCTCTCCAGAGTGGTTGGATACATTCACAACTCCACCAACAATAGATTAGCATCCCAGTTTTCCCACATCCTCTCCAGCATCCAGTATTTTCCTTTTTTGTTATTTTTGCCACTCTGATAGATGTGAGGTGATACCTCAGAGTTCTTTTAATTTGCATTTCTCTGATCAATAGTCATCTGGAGCATTTTTTCATATGACTATAGATACCTTTGATTTCTTTGTCTGAAAAATGCCTGTTCATATCCTTCGACCATTTATCAATTGGGGAATGACTTGTGTTTTTATAAATTTGACTCAGTTCTCTATATATTTGAGAAAGGGGGCCTTTATCAGAGATATTTGTTTCAAAAATTCTTTCTCAGTTTTCTGCTTCCCTTATAATCTTGGTTACATTACTTTTGCGCAAAAACTTTTAAATTTTATATAATCAAAATTATCTATTTTACATTTTGTATTGCTCTCTATATCTTCTTTGGTCCTAAATTCTTCCTCTGTCCATAAATCTGACAGATAAACTATTCCATGCTCCTTTTTTTTTTTTTAAGTGAGGCAATTGGGGTTAAGTGACTTGCCCAGGGTCACACAGCTAGTAACTGTTAAGTGTCTGAGGCCGGATTTGAACTCAGGTACTCCTGACTCCAGGGCCGGTGCTCTATCCACTGCGCCATCTAGCTGCCCCCTCCATGCTCCTTTTATGGACTACATTATATTCTTTTTTTTTTTTTAATTTATTTATTTATTTTGCAGGGCAATGGGGGTTAAGTGACTTGCCCAAGGTCACACAGCTAGTAAGTGTCAAGTGTCTGAGGCCGGATTTGAACTCAGGAACTCCTGAATCCAGGGCCGGTGCTTTAACCACCGCGCCATCTAGCCGCCCCTACATTATATTCTTGATAGAGCTATGTTGGCTGTACATGATTACCACTTACTTTTCTATCCATTAACCATCCCGTAAATAATACATTATAGAATTTTGCCATCAATCAAAGATTGCTAACCTATATTGCATTTTCTTCCCTTTCAAAAATTACAACATTTTCCCTTTACATTCTTATTCTATCTCTTACATTCTCTGTAATCTTTGAGGAATCACTGAAAGTAGCTTAAGCAAATGCATTCTTTGCTTCTTAAAATACTCTGAGATGTTTTCATCTGGGCTTCATCAAGGATAGCTAGGAGCTATACATCTTGTGTATCATTGTTATCAATTTTCTTTTGGCCATGTTTGTTCTGTTCTTTGTAGTCCAAAGATCATTTCTTGGCAAAGAAGCAGTTGAGAGTTGTGTTGCTCCTCCTTTTCTTTTCTGCTATTATCATCCCATCTACACTGAGCAGCAGTCCTGTACCTTTGAAGCTTCCATCTTTCTTCTGTTTCTAATCATTTCTTTACTGCATGCTCTTTCAATTTTTGTGAGTTTTCCCCAAAATTAAGTCCTTGACTCTCAGCTCTTTCTATATTGTTCAGTTGGAAATTTCATTTACCTATTTCCCATGATTTCAACTATCACCTTTATATATAGGCCAGTCACATCTGTGTATTTGACCCAGATATCCTGGGTTTTTCGCTTGACTCTTAGATATTTCCATTGTGGTGAGTAAAACTATATGTGGGCACCTTATATCTGTCCCAAGTTTGGGGAAAATTAGCTGGGGTTTCTAATATGTTGCTACTTATAAGATAGAAGCTTTAGCACCAGTTTGGGGGCAGTAAGTATTTATTAAAGCATATTAGGTATTAGTAAAGATAGAGCACATTGCCCTGAAAGTTAGGAAAGCTTCACCAGGATCTAGGGAAGAAGAGAGAAAAGACGCCTTCACTTACAAGTGAATCTTAGGCCAAAAAGGAAGTCTCTATGCCTGTGTGAGCTGAAGCTTCCTGTGGGTCCTGACAAGAGGTGGTCCTTACACACTTTTTCAAGCTAATTGGCTAGCATCACCCAAATCCATTGGTTCACTGGACTTGAGGACGGTCCATGAGCAGAACTTCCCGAGTTCAGAGAACACACCCCCTGAGGGCCAGGCTCTCAGGTAGGTGTGGTTTCAACCAAGTCAACTTTAAGTGACTTAATCAGCAAAGTCAATCCAATCAATCCCAATATTATCCTCTGAGTGTGATCTCTGGGCTTCCAAAAATACATTGTTTTCTCACACCACTCAGGTTAGTTTTCAACTTAAATATATCTTAAAATCCAAATCATTATATTCAGATTCTTAAATGGATTTCTGATCTCATAATGTTTCCTCTAACTTTACAAGTTTGAATCTATTCATCCTTGTCTGTCCTTTCTGAGTCTTGTTCATGTCCTTTTATAATATTGGAAGCTTTCGTTTCTTTCTCATAACATCATGGGTATACTAGTAGAGCACCTGAACCATCAACCTATCATTTGTATAAATACAACCAGTTTGTCCCTAACCACTCAAAAGTCTGGAAAGAGCACTAGACTTGGAATCAGGAAAATTTGAGTTCAAATCCTGTTTTAGACATTTATTAACTTCATTTAACCTCTTTCAGCTTCAGTTTTCTCATCTGTAAAATGGGAATAATGATAGCTTCTACCTTACAGGTTGTTAAAAGAGTCAAATGGGAATGCGTGTGTGTGTGTGTGTGTGTGTGTGTCTGTATTTGTATATGTAGACACACACAGAGTGCCTTATAAATGTTTATTGTACTGTATTCTGGGGCTTGATCCAATCACTACAATGTTTTTTGCAAAAAGGAGCACCTAGAGGATATTCACTATTCTCAGGAAATCCCTCATTAATTTTTATTCTCCATCAAATTGGCAAACATGTCTGCCTGTTTTATGCCTTGCCTGGTGTTTACTATAAGAGGATTATTTAGGGGCAGCTAGGTGGTGCAGTGGATAGAGCACCGTCCTGGATTCAAGAGGACCTGAGTTCAAATGCGGCCTCAGACACTTAACACTTATTAGCTGTGTGACCCTGGGCAAGTCACTTAACCCCAATTGCCTCACCCCCCCCCAAAAAAAAAGAGGATTATTTAACCGTGCTACTTCTGTTATATCTTCCAAGGAATTTTGAATGATTTTATGTAAGTGTATGAGAAAGACTTTTTTGGAAGAGCCTTTAAATGAGCATTTTCCTTTTTCATAATAAACAGTGAGTTTATCTCTACGTAGCCTTGTCAATTACATAGTAGAAAAAATGTCCATTGTAGAATTCTGTAAAAACAAAATAAATCCCATTTCTACTATTACCTTTGTCAGAGATATCCCCTTAATACAGATGTAGATGAATCTCATTAAAGTTTTTGTATAAATGCAAAAATAGATATACAAGTCAATAATTGTTAATGTTCTTTCTGTCACTTTTTTTAAATTAAAAAAGTCTAGAATTTCCTTTCATGACTTTGGCATCTTTCCTTTCTTCAGGAACCTGAGCATCACAATTTTGTTACTTCTAATAAGGATCTTATCTGTATATATGTGGTCCAATCTGGATACTTTTACCATCTTTATTCTCGAGTGCTATTTCTGCTTCTGCTGTAAGCAGATTTGAGACTGTGATTCCACATGCCATGACCTTGATAGTGAAAAGTTAATATAAAAGTATTTGTAGATATTTTCCATTTTTTCACTTTATTAACCTTCCATGTTCATTTTTTGTTTGGTTGGTTTTGGTTTTTTTTTTTTTTTTTGTGAGGCAATTGGGGTTAAGTGACTTGCCCAGGGTCACACAACTAGTAAGTGTTAAGTGTCTGAGGTCGGATTTGAACTCAGGTCCTCCTGACTCCAGGGCTGGTGCTCTATCCACTGTGCCACCCTAGCTGCCCCCATGTTCATTTTTAAATGTCCTCAGAATGACTTATTTGGTTGTCTTGCCAAAATTTCTTTAAGCTGTTTTTAACATAGACTGCTTCTCTCTGCTTTATGAAGCTTTACTACTAATAATCATCCTTATTCTTGCTAAGATTTTACAGAGAAGTTTATAGTCTAAATTGATGTTGCCTCTAGCATTGCTTGTCAAGGTTAGCTAATATGTTTTTTTAGGCTTTTTTGATCTCCTTGTTATACAAATTGATTTAAATTGGCTAAACTCCTATATGAAATTACACTTGGTATTAATATATTTTTTGCTTTCCATTACCCGTTTTTATTATGTTTCCTGTTTAAATAGTTCAAGATTGAGTTGTTTCAATTGCTTTCATGTTTTCTTCTCATTATGATTCTTCTAGTCTCCATAAACTTACCTGTTCTTTTCTAGGGAAAAGCAAAGTCTTTGGTGTCTCTCTCTCTCTCTCTCTTTTTTTAAGTGAGGCAATTGGGGTTAAGTGACTTGCCCAGGGTCACACAGCTAGTAAGTGTTAAGTGTCTGAGGCCGGATTTGAACTCAGGTACTCCTGACTCCAGGGCCAGTGCTCTATCCACTGCACCATCTAGTTGCCCCAGTGTCTCTCATTTTTGATCCATGCTTTCTAATATATTTCTCCTCGTTCTCATTTATTTTCACTTTTTAAAAATTTTGTTTTTGTTTTGTGGGGCAATGAGGGTTAAGTGACTTGCCCAGGGTCACACAGCTAGTAAGTGTCAAGTTTCTGAGGTCAGATTTGAACTCAGGTCCTCCTGAATCCAAGGCTGGTGCTTTACCCACTGCACCACCTAGCTGCCCCTATTTTCACTTTTTGAAGTCACAGGATATCAAAGTATATATTTATATAATATTTGGAAGGTCTAGATCTTCCTAGAAATTCTCTTTTTGTCTTATTCCTTCTCATAAATATTGATGAATAAGGTGCAGCTATTTTGATGGTAGTATTTTTGCAAATTCATGACCTTGGCAATACAAGATAACCAAATGTCCCATGAATAATCTTTCTGATTGCTTTAGGGAGCATAATAAAACCAACTCCCCCAGTTCTTTTCTTTGTTTCTCCACAGAGTGAGTCCCTATGACCCATCCTTTCATTTAGGTTCAACAACTTCTTTCTAATGGTTTCATTTATATAGGTTGTGCTAGGTCAAGTTTGTAATGATTTGTGTCCTTAAGCAGTATACTCACTTGTGGGCCATTGAATAATGATCTCACATTTAGAGTCCCAACAGCCAAATTAAAGTCTGTGGATGGTTCAAAATGATTCTTATCATCTTTCCTTGCCTCTCTGCCTTCATTACTGCAGAAGGGGAAAGAGGCTACACAGGACTTACGGACTCAGGTCCCTTCTGAAACTCCCCTGGTAACATGCTTTGTTTCCCTAAAGGGTACAACCGTTCTCCTACTCAGGCAGATTTGAAATTTCAGTCATCTTTGACTCTTCCCTTAGTTCCTCATTTTAACTACAGCAATCACTAAAGTTCTGGCACTTAGTAGTTGTGAGACAGTTCGGCCATATTTTATTCAGCCAATAAGTTTATTCATCTATAAGTGATGGTAATTATGCTACCAATGCAGTGTAATCCAACAATCTTTTATTAAGCACCAAGGTACAAACACAATAGGAAAAACAGTCTATGATCTTAAGGAGCTTACTTCAACTACTAGGATACAGCACATAATTGCAAAGGTTATACATGATCATTGAGCAGGAAGGAGAAGAGTAATAACAACTGGGATACTCAGGAAAGGAATGTACCTCAAAAATGCCATGAGGCTCAAATGGGAATATACATAAGAAGGACTACGTAAATATTCACAATTGTGATTCTTTGCATCAACAATGTATGGCATAGTACACTTTGCATATAGCAGGTGCTTAGTAAACATTTGTTGATTTGATTTTTCTGTTCATTAATGCTTTAAAACTAAACTAGCAAGGCAGCTAGGTGGCTCAGTGGATAAAGCACCGGCCCTGGATTTAGGAGAACCTGAGTTCAAATCCAGCCTCAGACACTTGACACTTACTAGCTGTGTGACCCTGGGCAAGTCACTTAACCCTCATTGTCCCAGAAAAGAAAGAAAAGAAAAGAAAACTAAACTAGCAATTTGTATAGTAATGCTAAAAAAAAAAAGTCCAACGTTTTCACAGGATTTGTGTCATTTGCTGAAAGTTGTAATTGGATTTATTTATCCCTCTTTTTCTCTTCATTTAGAGTGAAAAGAAGGTGAAGACGACAGTACTAACTGCTGCACTTTTATTGTCTGGAATCCCAGCTGAAGTAATCAGTCGTTCCATGGATACCTATAGCAAAATGGGAGATGTTTTCACAGACCTTTGTGTCTACTTTTTCACTTTCATCTTCTGCCATGAACTCCTTGTTTTTTGGGGCTCTGAAGTTCCATGAAGGCTGTAGACTCCAAAAGAGTATCTTATAAAGCCAATTTTCTGTTCTCTACTACTCTAAGGGAAAGAAACCAGTTTATACTTTTATAGCATTCTTACTTGATAGGAATTTTAAAACCGCTGGATTATGAATGGAATGGCAGGGTCCCCAGTTTAAAAGTTTTGCGGTTTTACTAGTCCTGATGTGAAGAATAGATTACAAGTGTCATTCATTTATTTGTCTTACTCAATAAGAAGGTGTATCTGTTGCCCTTGCCTACATTCCCCTGAGGTTGTATTCTTTCTTTTTTGGCCCATAATAACATGACTATGGTCTTTGTGCTCTTTGCAGAACTGTTAAATATTGTCTTAGCCATCCCTAAGAACTGCTTCCAGTATTTGTTTTTCCTTCTCTTAAAATAAATGAGTCCATCTTCTACATAAATTTAAATTAACTGTGTGTTTTAACCTTCTTGTATACAGCATAACATCTAATAATTGACTGAATTAAACATTAGCTAATTTCCTCATTTTTCCTCATTGAAAACACATTTATTTTCAGTCTACCTAGTATTTAATCAAATAAAAGGAGTTCATTTATACCAAAAAAATTGGAGGAGACTTGGGAAATTATCTGTTGTGTTTCTCCTGCTTAATTAAAAAATGTTTTGGTTTAGTTTGAGTAATCAAAAATAATGGCATTCTAAACCTTCATTAACTCTTGTTGATTTAGTCTTATACTATTCTTATTTTCTTTCATTTGAACAAGGAAATGATTACTATTTGATAACTTATTGCCTCAGGTGTATAACCCAAAAGCATAGGAAAGTTTATACATTTTAATTGACTTTATAAGCTTATATTAATAAGTGCAGAAAAAGCTTTTGACAAAATGTAACACTCATTTCTATTAAAAAATAAATGGTGCTTTCCTTAAATGGTAAATAGCATATAAATAATGAGGATGGTTTCAGGGAGACCTGGTAAGATTTGTATAAATTGTTGTAAGTAGAACCAGAAAAAGCTATACAATAACAAAAATGTTGTAAGGACAACTTTGAAACACTTAACCCTAATCAGCACAATAATCACATTTCTAGAAGACTCATGAAGAAGAAATGAAGGAAATTGTTAGAAACTTTTGTCCAACTATATTCCAATAAAAACCAATGACTTAAAGGAAATGGATGCTATTCACTCCTGATAGGAAGGTGATGAATTCACAGTGTAGATTGAGACTTTTGGAGGGGGAGGGGGACACATGGTCATTGCAGGAATTTGTTTTGCCTGACTACATGTTTGTAATAGATGTTTTGTTTTTCTTGCCTCATTAATGTGGGTTGAGGGGGAGTATTGGAGGGAGTGAATGTGAGTCTTTGTAATATATCTGAAGCCAAGAGAAACATGATAGGGAAAAACTGGAGGCCTTTCCATTAAGATCTGGAATAAAGCAAGTATATTCATTATCACCACTATTATTTGATAGAGTACTAGAAATGCTTACGTTTAATAATAAGACAAAAATTGTAGGAACACATAAGCAAAACAATAATAGTTTTTGCTGATGTATCATATGATGGTACACTTGGAGAAACTTAAGTCAAATAAAAAATTGAAACAATAATTAGCAAAATTGCAGGATATAAAGTAAATCCACATAAATCATAGGCATTTTTGAATATTACCAAAAAAATCCTGCAAGAAGGGATAGAGAAACTTCAAAATAATTATGGAATATATAAAATACTTGGCAATCTACCCACCTAGACGTAGGAGCTATATGAATATACATATAAAAACTCTTTACAAAAGACCTAAATAAGTTAAAAATGTTAGATGCATAGGCCAAGCCAGTATAATGAAAATGATATTTCCTAAATAAATGTATTTAAAACAGTATCGATCAAAATATCAAAGTATTATTTCATAGAGTACAAAACATTGATGTTGATTTAAAGGAATAAGTAGTAAAAAATCTCAAGGAAAATAATGAAAAGAAGAAAATAATGAAAAGGGAGGAAGAGTTCCTGACTATGCCATATCTTAAACTATATTGGAAAGCAGTAATCATCAAAACTATTTGCTACTACTTAAAAAATAGGTTGATCCATGGAACAAATTAAGCTTATATCAAAGAAAATGAACGTAGGACTTAGTGTTCAATAATAATAATAATAGCTATTGTTTATATGGCACTTTATGGCTTATCCTCAACAACCCTGGGAAGTAGGTGCTATTGTTATACCCACATTACAGATGAGAAAACTCATAGACTGAAGTTAAATGACTTGCCCAGGGTCACACAGTTTCTAAGGCTGGATTTAAGCTCAGGTGTTCTTAACTCCAGGTCTAGTACTCTATCTGCTGTGCTACTTAGCTGCGAAAACCCCAAGCTACTGGGGTAAGAACTCATTATTCAACTAACACTGCTAGGAAAACTAGCAAACAGCTTAGTTGAAAGTAGACATAGGGGGCAGCTAGATGGCGCAGTGGTAAAGCACCAGCCTTGGATTCAGGAGTACCTGAGTTCAAATCTGGCCTCGGACACTTGACACTTACTAGCTGTGTGACCCTGAGCAAGTCACTTAACCCCCATTGCCCCACAAAAAAACAAAAAACAAAAAAAAAGAAAGTAGACATAGACCAACAATTCATACTATGCCAAGACAGTGCAAAGTGAATATAAGATTTATATTTAAGAAGTCATAAATTAGAGGAAGAAGTTAACTGTCAGATCTATGAACAGAAGAAGAGCATGTGACTCTTCCAAATAAAGTATGTATGTATGTATGTTTGTTCTTCGTTCCTAAACAGGACCTTATCGGGGTGATATCATGACTTGTAGTGAATTTAAGTGAGGGAGGGCTGTGCAAGGTCACCAACCTCTCTCCTCTAGAGCCATCTGAGTCTAGTGGCAAGATATGTTATCAGGATGACTGGAGGGGGCCTTGGATGTTTAAGGCAATTAGGGTTAAGTGACTTGCCCAGGGTCATACAGCTAGTAAGCTGAGGTGAGATTTGAACTCAGGTCCTCCTGATTCCAGGGCCAGTCCAATGCACACCTAGCTACCCCAAATAAGAGATAAAGGCTTACAGAAGACGGAATGGACGATTTTTTTTTTTTGGCAGAAAAAAACCCCATGAAATTAAGATCAGAAGGGAAACTAAATTGGGGGAAATTATACAGCAAGTTTTTCTGATTAAATTCTCATTTCCAAGATACAGAGTTTTATTCGTATTTATGAGAACAAGATCCATTTCTTTTTTTTTGTTTTGTTTTGTTTTTTTTTTTGCGGGGCAATGGGGGTTAAGTGACTTGCCCAGGGTCACACAGCTAGTAATTGTCAAGTGTCTGAGGCCAGATTTGAACTCAGGTACTCCTGAATCCAGGGCCGGTGCTTTATCCACTGCGCCACCTAGCCGCCCCCACAAGATCCATTTCTAATTAATAAATGTTCAAAAAATATGAACAGGCAGTTTTTCAAAGGAAGAAGTCCAAACTACCAACAAATTTTAAAATGTTTCTAATCACTAATAAGGGAAATGCAAATTAAAGCAACTCTGATATTCCAACTCACTCATCAGAATGTTGAAAATGACAAAAGGAAAACTACAAATATTGGGGGAACTGAGACAAAACAGGAATATTTATACACTAATAGCATAGCTGTGGATTAGAACAATTCTGAAAAGCAATTTGTAACAATGCCCCCAAAGTCACTAAAGTTATACCTTTGACCCAGCTATGCCACTTGTAGGACTATACACCAAATAAAGGAAAAGTATGAAATATACTTTCTGTAGAACTTAATGTACAAAAATATTTTTAACATGGTTGTCAGGTTTTGGCTACGTTTTTAGTAGTGGCAAAGAATAAAAAATTAAGGGGGTACCCATTAGGGAATGGCTGAACACATTATGGTATAAGAATATAATAGGATATTATTTTACTATAAGAAATTATGAAAGGTACAATTTCAGAGAAACTTGAGAAGACTCAAAGGTACTTATAAGTGAAGTGAGCAGAATCAGAACAGGTTATACATTTTTGTTTGTTTGTTTTGTGGGGGGCAATGGGGGTTAAGTGACTTGCCCAGGGTCACAGAGCTAGTAAGTGTCAAGTGTCTGAGGCTGGATTTGAACTCAGATACTCCTGAATCCAGGGCCGGTGCTTTATCCACTGCACCACTTAGCCACCCCCAGAACAGTTTATACATTAACAACAACATAGTAAAGAGAAACTACCTGGAAAGATTTAAGAATAATGATCAGTCTAATGCCCATTCACAATTCCAGAGTACCACAGCTGAACTATGCTGCCTACTTTCTTTTTTTTTTCTATTTAGAATTTTATTTTTCTTCCAATTACATGTAAAAACAATTTTAACGTCCATTTTTAAAACTGTGTATTCCCAATTCTCTTCCTCCCTCTCTCCTCAACCCTGCCCCTCCCCCCCAAGAACACAAGCAATTCAGTATAAGGTATATGTGTGGTCATGCAAAAATATTTCCATATTAGTCAGGTTGTAAAAGAAAACTGACAAAAAAAAAAACAAGAAAAAAACCCTAAAAAATATATGCTTCAATCCGTATTCAGACACCATCAGTTCTTTTTCTGGAGATGGATCACAATTTTTTTTATAAGTCTTTCAAAGTTGTCTTGGATCCTTGCATTGCTTAGAATAGCCAAGTCATTTACAGCTGATCATCTTACAATATTGCTGTTACTTTGTATATAGTTCATCTCACTTTGCATCAGCTCATGTAAATCTTTCCAGGTTTTTCTGAGAGCATCCTGCTCATCATTTCATAGATATTATTGCTAACTGAATTTCCCTTCATACTACTCCCTCCCCATGCCATTTACTCTGTTCTCTATCTCCTTTCACCCTTTGCTGGCTACTTCCTGATAGAGAGGTGATGGGCTCAAAATACAAATGAGACATGCATTGTTGTATGTAACCAATGAGGGAATTTATTTTGCTTTACTATGTATATTTGTTACAATGGCTTTGATTTCCTTTTCAACTGTGGGGAGAGAGGATCTCAAAAAAGCAAAAATGAGGGGGCAGCTAGGTGGCACAGTGGATAGAGCACCAGCCCTGGAGTCAGGAGTACCTGAGTTCAAATCAAGCCTCAGACACTTAACACTTACTAGCTGTGTGACCCTGGGCAAGTCACTTAACCCCAATTGCCTCACTAAAAAAAATATATATATATATAATTGGGAGGGGCAGGTAGGTGACACAGTGGATAAAGCACTGGCCCTGAATTCAGGAGTACCTGAGTTCAAATTTAGCCTCAGACACTTTACATTTAATAGCTATGTGACCCTGGGCAAGTCACTTAACCCTCATTGCCCCACAAAAAAAAAAGTAATTGGGAAATATTTAACAAAATAAAAGTACAATAAAACATATCACATTTTAAAACTACATTTGTGACCTTCAAAGATCCTTATGTATGGGTTAGTGGTTTCTGTTTCCTTTCGATTTTGACACCACTGTTTTACACAATAAAGATTCACAGTTTCACATAAAATTCCCTCCTGTATGTAGAAATGAACATTTTACTTGATGTTAAGTTCAGAATAAAAAAATGTTTAAGGAAATTAAAGTGACAAATTAGTTCCTTTTGAGTTGACTGATAAAACTATTTCTTTGTTTTTCATTAACAGATTCATCCAACAAATATTTGCATGTTACAGTTGCATGAATAAGATAGTTATCTTTTAAATATAATCTAGCTTTATTGTATAAAAGCAACAGTAGCAATGAAATAAACTGCTTCTGGAATGGGCATGACTAGTAATCAACATATGCCTTAGAATCACAGATTGTCAGAGTTGGAAGGAACCTAGCACCACCTTATTTCCCAAAAAGAATTCCTATGACAATACACCTGATATGTGTTCATCCAGCTTCTGCTTAAAAGAGACCTCCAAAGAGGATTAACCCACTCTCTTCCTAAACGACCTGTTCCACTTTTGGATAACTAAATATGAGGAAGTATTCCTTTATATCAATTCTAAATTTTTATATTTGCAACTTCCCTTTGAGGCCAGGCAGAGCCAAGTCTATTTGGTCTTTCCCACAACAATCCTTCAAGTACTTAAAGAAAGCTACTATTTTACAAAGTGACTTGCCCAGGGTCACACAGCTAGTAAGTGTCAAATGTTTGAGGCTGAATTTGAACTCAGGTCCTCCTGAATTCAGGGCTGGTGCTTTATCCATTGTGCCACCTAGCTGTCTCCACTCTCATTTAATTCACGTCTGGTCATTTAAAAAAATATATTTTTTTGGTAGGAATAACATAAGATACCTCATCAGATTCTTTTTAACAATTTAGGTAAAATATGCCAATTCACAAATGTTTATTAAGTGCCCTGCCTGCTAGGAGTCAAACACTGTCCCAGGGTCTGGGGATACAAAAACAAAACAGTCCCTGCCCTCCAGGAGCTTAAATACAAATATAAAGAATACAAGAGGGAAAAGCACAGAAGGGAATCAGGAAAGATTATCTGTAGAATCTGCTATTTATGCTGAGTTTTTAAGGAAACCAAGGATTCTAAGAAGTGTAGATGAGAAAGGAGTGCATTCTGGGCATGGGGGACAGATAACACAAAGGCACAGAAATAGGAAATGGTGTCCTATGTGAAAAACAGTAAGAAGGGACATTTGGCTGGACTGTACAGTACAGGAAGGAAATAATTTATATCAACATTTGGAGTGGAGATTTCTCTACATTTGTGGATCTCACATTTCTTTTGAGCTACTGAAATTCTACTTTGCTCATAGAGACTAATGCCTTTCTTGATGAGGGCATGCCATGCTGGGCAGTTCTGTACCAGTGTCTCTCCTAAGTCTCACAATCAATTTCAAAGTTTTTCAGAGAAACCTTGAGAGTGTCCTTGTATTTCTTCTTCTGATCTTCATGTGAGCACTTGCTTGGTGTGAGTTCTCTGTAAAATAGTCTTTTGGGCAAATGTACACTTGGCATTTGAACAATGTGGCCAGCCCAGTGGAGTTGTGCTTCCTGCAGTAGAGTTTGAATGCTTGGCAGTTCAGCTCAAGAAAGGACCTCCATGGGGGCAGCTAGGTGGTGCAGTGGACAAAGTACTGGCCCTGGATTCAGGAGGACCTGAGTTCAAATCCGGCTTCAGACACTTGACACTTACTAGCTGTGTGATCTTGGGCAAGTCACTTAACCCTCATTGCCTTGTCCTCCCCCCCCCCCCCAAAAAAAGAAAGGACCTCAGTGTCTGATACCTTACCTTGATGGTGATCTTCAGAATCTTCCTAAGACAATTCAAATGGAAGTGATTCAGTTTTCTGGCATGACACTGGTAGACTATCCAGGTTTCACAGGCCTACAACAATGAGGTCAGCACAATGTCTCTGTAGACCTTCAGTTTGTTAGGCAATCTAATACCTTTTCTCTCCCACACTTTCCTTCAGAGCCTCTCATACACCAAGCTAGCTCTGGCAATGTGTATTCAACCTTATCATCTATGTGTACATCCCTGGAAAATATACTGCCAAGCATTCAAAATCTCTCAATTTGTTGTAACTCATGGTTCCAGATATGGATGATGTGGTGCTGGCTAGTAGGGAACCTCTATTTTCTTGGTGTTAATTTTTAGGCCAAAATTAGCACAAGCAGCATTGATCCATACTCATCTACAAACACAAAGTCATGCAGTAGTTCTCCCTTGACTTTAGTCTTGGTTTGTAGCCTTTTCAAGCTAAATAATGACCTTGGCATCATTTTCATCCTCATTGAAGGAATTTGACAACATTGTTGAAAACATCATGCTAAAAAGCATGGGATCAAGCACACAGCTCTGCTTCACTTCATTGGTGACTGGGAAAGCACAAGAACAACATCCATTATCCAGAGCCTATGCAAGTATGCCATTGTGGAACTTATAAGATATATACAATGCAAGTGGGAGGGAATCTCAGAGGGAATACACTAGAAGTTGGGGTGGGGAGGGGGACCAGGAAAGACCTCTCGAAGAAAGTAGAATTTGAGCTGAGCCTTTGAAGGAAGCCAGGAAAACCATGAAGCAGAGGTGAAGAGAATATTCCAGATGTGGCTCTAATTCTAGTACTCTCTTAGTTCAGGTGCAATGTTGGTTTAAAAAAACAATAATAAAACACTTGCTGGTCATTGAACATTTAATAAAAGGAGGTTTACTCTGTCCTAACATAGCAAGGACCTTCAACAAGGATATGGTGGGATTTAACTTCTCTGGACACAGGCTTTGACTCATCTCCCTATGGAAACACATCTGGTTAGCAGGACAGGATTAAGTTATTCTAATGGACTTCAGAAATCCACTGAGTCCTCAGGGCCTAGACTTCACATAGCTGGGACTTTTTGTTCTCTTGCAGGTACAGCTTTGTCCTAGGCCAAAGCTTCTTAAACTGCGGTTTGCAACTCCATATAGTATCATGTAACTGAATGTGGAGGTCATGAAAAATTTGGCCACAGTGAAAGGTTATGTATACCTATTTTATATACCTATATACCCAGGGTTGTGTAAAAATTTCTCAGGTGAAAAGAAGTCACGAGTGCAAAAAGTTTAAGAAGTCCTGTCATAGGCCAACCTCATGTTGTCTGGAGTGGGGAGAAAGTGAGAGCTAGAAAGGAAGTTGTATCAGAGAAACTGAGGCCAGTCATATAAACCAATCAAGTCCAGGGTACACATTTTGTCTTCCTTTTGGAAAAGCCTCTCCTTGCTGTGGATAGGAGGAAAAAAGTTGTCAGTATTAGGGAAAAGATGGTCCTATCACATTCAAGACAGCCAGAGAAAAGACCCAGAATCATAAAATACGGTGTTATTTGCAAGAAGCAGGAAGGCCAGTGCTATTGGATTGTAGATTATGTGTGTATATGGTAGTGTGGAGTGGGGAGAGAGGATGGTGGTACTTTGGGAAGTAATAGGGAAGTTCAGAAACAGGAGAGTTTTGGGGAAAATATAGAGTTCTGCTTTTAACAAGTTTGAGTAGTCTAAGGGACAGTCAGTTTATAATGTCCAAGTGGCAGTTGGTGATGTGAGACTGAAGTCAGGAGAATAGTTAAAGATTTAGGATAAATAGATCTGTCATGGGGTACAGAGCACCCCAGAAGTTTTCTGGGGCACATCAAGGAATCTTCTCCTTGAAGAAACTAAACCAGAGGACAGATAGCCTAGAGAGATAAGCAGAACCAGTTTGGACTGAGCTAGCTTTGGGACCTCCACCCTTCATTCTGTTTTGTTTTTGTTTTTGTTTTTTGCCGGGCAATGGGGGTTAAGTGACTTGCCCAGGGTCACACAGCTAGTAAGTGTCAAGTGTCTGAGTCTGGATTTGAACTCAGGTACTCCTGAATCTGCTTTATCCACCTAGCCGCCCTCCACCCTTCATTCTGATCTCCCTTACCCCTGGGGAGATAAATTTGGGTGTGGCTGCAGCCTTTGTGTCTTGAAAAGAGAGATGGCTAGAGAGATCCTAGCCACCCCTCACCCAATTCCTCCAGCCACCACCAGTGGGGGATGATCCTCCCTCACTAAAGGAACTTCGACAGTCAAATGGTCACCCCTCCCCCGCATCGGTCCTCTATAAAAGTACCTGCCAGTCTCTTGCTCAAGGAGATTGGTACCTCAGAGCCACGTGCTTTGTTCCATACCTATCTCCCCATGAGAAGTCCAAGGATTTCTTTCATGGTTTCCCTTCCCTCCCCCCTTCCCTTCCCTTGCCCCTAAATAAACTACCACCTTATTCTAACTGCTTTTGTGTGCAAGAGGGTGTAATTCTTTTTTTTTTAATGAATAAAGTATTTTTTTTTCTGTTACATGTAAAGATAGTTCTCAACTTTTTTTTATACAAGCTTTACAATTTCAGATTGTTCTCCCTCCCTCCCCTCCCTCCCCCCTCCCCTAGACAGCAGGTAATCTGATATAGGTTTTATATATATATATATATATATATATATATATATATATATATATATATATATATATATATATATATATATACACACACACACACATAATAACATTAATCCTATTTCTGCATTAGTCATGTTATAAGAGAAAAAATCAGAGCAATGATGAAAAACCTCAAAATAGAAAAAAACAACAGCATCAAAAACAAAAGAAATAGTATGTTTCATTCAGCATCTATACTCTGCAGTTCTTTTTTTTTTTCTTGGATTTGGAGATCCTCTTCTATCACGAGTTCCCTGGTGAGAAGAATATAGTCCATCACAGTAGATCAGCACTCAATGTTGATGATACTGTGTACAATGTTCTTCTGGTTCTGCTCATCTCAGTCATCATCAGCTCAAGCAAGACCCTCCAGGTTTCTCTAAACTCCTCCTGCTCATCATTTCTTACAGCACAATAGTATTCCATCGTATTCATATGAGGGTGTAATTCTTTAAAGAGGAATTCCTAAGAACCCCAACCCCTAACCCAACCCTGTACCCCATTCCCCCCCCCCATAACATGGATTCTTACCATGGAATCCATGGATCTATGGAGAGATTTCAGGGGATGTGTAAGCCTTGATAGGAAAAACATTATATCTTTATATTTTCCTTAGGTTCTAACTGAAAGTATCATTTCCTTACATTATGACTTTAAAAAACAAAACAAAAACCACTACTATGAGAAGGGGACCTTAGGCTTCCAAAGGAGTCCATGACATAAAAATGTTTGAGAATCACTGATATAGACAGTCAAGAGTGTCCAGCTCAGATGCTTGGGGGGCACCCATGGTTAAGGAGCTTGACCTGGAGCAAGATTCAGCAAAAGAGACTGAGAGGGATTGGTCAGAGCGGCAGGAGGAGAACCAGGAGAGAGAAGTGCCATTTAAACACAGAAAGGAGAGAGTATAAAGAAGGGGTGACTGACACTGCCAAAGGCTGAAGAAAGGTCAAAAAAGATGAGGATCAAGAAGAAACCATTATATTTAGCAATTAGCAGATCTTTGTTAACTTTGGAGAGAGCTGGTTTTTAAAAAACATTTTTTTTTGAGAGCTGTTTCATTGAATGATGAGGACTAAGGCCACACTGCAGAGATTTTAGAGATTGACTGGAGAGGAAGTGAAGGGATGTACTGTGGTTGACTTTCTCAAGCAGTCTAGCCATGAAAGGAAGGAGAGATAGCTAGTGGAGATGATTGGATCAGTGCTAGTTTTTTTGTTTTTTGTTTTTGTTTTTTTGCAGGGCAATGAGGATTAAGTGACTTACCCAGGGTCACACAGCTAGTAAGTGTCAAGTGTCTGAGACCGGATTTGAACTCAGGTACTCCTGAATCCAGGGCCAGTGCTTTATCCACTGCGCTACCTAGCTGCCCCAGTGCTAGTTTTTTTATACATTGCTTTTTTTTTTTTTTTTTTTAGTGAGGCAATTGGGGTTAAGTGACTTGCCCAGGGTCACACAGCTAGTAAGTGTTAAGTGTCTGAGGTCGGATTTGAACTCAGGTACTCCTGACTCCAGGGCCGGTGCTCTATCCACTGCGCCACCTAGCTGACCAGTGCTAGTTTTTTAAGGATGAGGGACATATGGTAGTGTTTACACACAGCAGGAAAGCAGCCAATAGAAAAGGGAAATTAAATTTTAACGAGATAGTGGAAATAATGGATTAATCTTCTGGAAAAGATGGGATAATTATGAGATATATTCCTATTACTATGATAAGAATAGCTTGCATTTATGTAGCATTTTAATGTGTGTAGAGTGCTATATCTATATGGTCTCATTTGATCCTCAAAAAGCCCTGTGAAGTAAGATTAATTACTATTCCCATTTTAGAGATGAGGAAACTGAGGCCAAGAAAGGTTGAATGACTTGCCCAGGGCCTTACAATAAATGTCCGAAGCAACATTTGATCCCTGGTCTTCTGACTCCCCCAGTCTACTGCTCTATCCACAGTGTGATATGGAGGTCTTCTACCTATAAAATGAGGAGTTTCACTAAAAGACCTTTGAGCCTGATAATATTCCTTCCAACTCTTGGATTCTATGATTCTTTGATCCCAAGGGATAGGACTGCCTGTTCCAGAGACCAGAGTGGGAGTTATTGTGCAATTCTTATTTTTCCTTGTTTTCTCTGCCAAGGAGAATGATCTTTGCACTAGAAAGGACAGGGTGAAAAAAAGAATTTAGTATTTGTAACCCAAAATAAGTAGGGAAGTGATTAGAGAATCGGTCTACCATAAATATTAAATGCCTTCTATGTGCCAGTCTGCTAGATGATGGAGTTATAAAGACAAAACTCGAACTGTCCCTGCCCTTGAGAAATGTACAGTCTGTTGGATGAAATGACATGTTACCTGAACTGGGCATGCCCAGACCAGTCCAAGGTACCCAAAGATGGAAAAGACTGCAAAGCCAGAAGACTTTCACATAGGTGCAAGGCATTGATCTCCACCAATGAGGAAAGTCTCATACTAGTGGTTTTTGAGATTCTGTGTAACAAGGATTTATAGGCTCCCACTGCCTGAAAGCCAAGTGAGTGTAACATTCCACCTCATGTCCAACATTGTCCTGTGGGGAACAAGGTAGAGCCTTTCATTTCTGCCATTGATTCAAACCCCTACCCATTGTATTTCCCAATATCTTTGGAGTCCAAAACAATTGTTTGACCACTTAACAGATTAGCTCCTCTTCTTTTTTTTCCCCCCAGGCAATGAGGGTTAAGCAATTTGCCCACAGTCACACAGCTAGTAAGTGTCAAATGTCTGAGGCTGGATTTGAACTCAGGTCCTCCTGACTCCAGGGCTGGTGCTTTATCCACTGCGCCATCTAGCTGACCCAGATTAACTCTTATAAAGGGATATATAAGAGGACCAAACATACAAACATTTCCCCCCAACTCCAAAGCACCCTCTTGAGCTTCCGTCCCTGAACTCTAGCTTCTCAGAGCTTTCCCATAGGGTGAAATGCAATATCTGGTTTGGAATCCTGGGCTCCAAGGTCCCCATGGCTCCATTTCCTGAGTCTAGGAAAGGACAAAGGAAACAAGATCAAGCCTGTTTCTTGGGGTTCTTCTTCTGCTACTTTATTGCATGGTGCCCCTCCTGTGTGTAAGTGAATGAGCCCTTCATGCCTAGATGTCACTGGAGAGTGGCAGTGCTTCAGTCAGGTAGATTTAGAGGTGCAGGCATCGACATCTATTCAGCCAATGGAAATGGCTAACCATGAAGTAGGCCAACATAGAAGGTTTTCTTCAGAAGCAGGTCCCTGGCTTCTCCCACATGGGTGTCTTTATCTTAGGTGGTCTGGCCATGTGCCAAACTTCCCTCACATATGTAAACACAAAATAAATACAATTAAATACAAAATGGTTGGGGTAGGTGGAAGGTATAGTAGCTAGGAAGAACAGGTAAACCCTCGTGTTGGATGTGGTATTTGAGGCTGAGATGAAGGAAGTATTTTTGGGTATAGGGGATAAGCCTATCCAAAGACACAGAGGGGAGAGAGAATGTTGTGTAAAATGCGAAGAGAGAAGGCCAGTTTGGCTAAAAAGTACAGAGAGAGAAGGAGAGTTAGGTGAGCAATGTGTAATAAGGAAAGCTGGAGGGAATTTGTGAAGGGATTTAAAAGCCAAATCTAGATCTTTGTATTTTATCCTAAAGGAACTTAGGAGGCATTGGAACTTTTTAGGTGGAAGTGACATGATTAGACCTGTGATTTAGGAATATTACTGATAGCTGTGTGGTAGATGGATTTCTGAAGGGAGAGACTTGAGGCAGGGAGACCAATTTAAAGATGACTGTGGTTTAAGTTGAGAGAAAGAGTAAGAAGTGAAGATGTCAGCTCTATAAGATTTGGCAACCAATGATGTAGGAGATGAAGAATGAAGAAATAAAGGTCCAGATGTCTTGAAAGTTACAAATTAAATAGAAGAATGGGGATGCCCTTGACAGAAATAAAACAAGATAATGTGGCTTTGGAACAATAATTACACTTGATTACTTCACAAGTCACCAGGCCCGGCTGAACTACATAATCATATAGTGAAAGAACTGGGGCATGAGATCACATTCTAGAATCTTGCCAGGAATGAAGTCAAGGCATAGAATTTGTAGACTTCATTGTTTCCATTTTTGAAAATCAGGGCATTTTCCTCTCTCCAGGCCTTCAGCATCTCTTTCATTTTTCAATATCTTTTGAAGACCTTTGACAATGGTATAACTAGAACACATTGAAGTTGTAATTCCGTGACTCCTCTTCTACATGAAGGCAGGAAGGGTTGCAGCTATCCCTACCCTCTCTAGGAGAGGGTAAATAAAGTGACAAAGTTATAAAAATTCAACGCAGCAGACATTTATCAAGATTCTCCTATTTGCTGCTTAGTACTTAGGAACAGCTTAAGGAAACAGCCAAGTGTAGGAGAAAAAATGTTATATTTGGATGTTCAAGCTCTAACACTTGTGAGCTCATAGACACAGTTTCACAGTTCCTCTTAGGCACAGTCCTTCAGTTTTCCTAAATCTCTAAAATGGAGCTGAAAATTTTCACACCATTTCACAGGGCTGTTTTGTGAAGAAAGTACTCTGGAAAACTTAAGGCAGTATAAAATGTGAATTATTTTTTATTACTGTAAATAATTATAAATAACAAAACTGATGCAGAATGGCAACTGTATTTTTAGCTTTTTTTTCTCTGGAGGAAAAAAGTGGGGACTTAGTTTCTTTGGCCATTGGGAAGTGATTTGCCCACAGCTACACCATTAATATGTTAATTAATTAATTAAAATTAAATTTTATTTTTTCAGTTGTTAAACATTCATTTTTCCTCCCTCTCATTTCCCTCCCACCCCCATCAGCCCCCTAAAAAAGACAACAAATAAACATAGCCAAGCAAAACAAATTCCCACATTGACCATGTTCAAAAATATGCATCTCGTTCTGCATTTATTAAAGATCTTTCAACAGATAGTATGTTCCGAGGAGGCGAACCTAGATCTTCCTTGTGGCAAAGACCCAACACCCGTTTCTATTCTGTGTCTAGCAGATCCCCTGTCCCTTTCCCGGCAGAGCCTCGGCGCGAGGCGGCCTCCGGCCGCTAGGGGGCAGCAGCGCAGTTGCAGCGGCTTCCTCCCGCGCTCGTCACTCCAGGTGGGCTCCAGCTCCAGCTGCCGGTACTTCCGGTCATCGTTGGCCCGCATTATAATGGCTGCTGCCTCTGTCTAGCACCTTGTCTCTTATCTCTGTTGGAGCGATCCCGCAGCGCGGAGAACAGCGACGCCGTGGCTCACACGCCGGCCTCCCCTCGACGTGGCACCATGGGCCGGGAGTCACGGTGAGTTGGAGGACCCGGGGCGGCGCCCGGGGAAGCGTCTGTGAGGAGAACGTGAAGGCGGCGGCGTGAGGGGGTTATGAGTGCACCGCGAGGCCCGGGGTCCGGGACGGCAGTAGGGCCGCTTTGCCCGCGTGTAAGATGGGCCCTGCAGCCCCCAAGCACCGGGACCCCGCCCGCGGTCCGTGCCCGTTTCCGGGCCCTGACCTCCTGCGGGTCCCGGGCGGCCCCGGGGCGATTCCTTCTCGCCAGCGGAAGGCCTTGTGCCTCCTTCTTGTCGAACTACGGGAAGTTGTAGGAACCTCAAAGCCCCTAACCTTGAATCCTTTGCCGCTATCACTTAGGCCTTTGGCCGTCCATCCACCTTTCTCATTTTACCTTGGATCCTACTTAAGCCTCGGCTTGTCTAGACTAAGGTACTTATGGGCCCTGATTGACAGTTTTCATCTTTATAGCTCCACCTCTCCTTTGAATGAATTGAATAGAAAAGCTTTCTCCTACCTCCTCTATTTGTAAGGGAATGATTTCCTCAACTGGATTCTCTTGCACTAAGATTGCTTTATGTTACTGGTCTTTGCATGCATACTTTTCCTCATTAGACTATGTATGCTTCTTGAGGGCTAGGATCTTTTCTTATTCCTCTGTTCTCCCGTGCCCACCTTGGGGCTCTGAATACAGCCTGATACTTATCAGATGAATGATTCAAACTGTTTCAGGAAATTTTTATTAAAAGATATTCAAGACTGTGGATACAACAATGAAATTCAACATAGAAGTTTGACAGTCTAAAAGAATGAATGTGCATCATCTGAACAGATGTCAAATAGAGATGGTGGGGTAGACTTTACTCAATATTAGTTTTCCCTTTATTTTCTGCTCTCAGCCTTTCTGGTATCTGAAGAATAAGAAATTTGATCAGATCAGAAGGATTAGATCCTGACTGGTTCTAATAGTAAAGGTAATTTTGCTTGTATTCTAGCCGAATTCCAAAGGTTGTCATGCTTGGGTGGGAGTGGGGATAAGCTCCCACTCTCTATAAAATGCTCCAATGGCGTGTGTCTCAAATAACCTCTGACAACCGAATGCCAACTCCTGGCCTTCTGGTGGAACTGTTTCCACTAACAGGAGAAGGGGCGAAGGCAAGTTACTGGCGCCTTAAAACCAGTCGTTTTGGTCAGGTGGGGCTCGTCAGGTAAGCAACTCTCCTAGGGGAAGGAAAACCCTGATTTTAAACCTCTGCTGCCTTGCGGCTATATCCATATATGGGAAATCTTCGGGAGTTAACCCCAAGGAAAAATCTGGAGTTGGAGTCCCTTAGGCAGTTGGATGTTGGACATCACATCCCTCTGGCAACTCCTGCAGCGGCTCTGGTGCCAAACTGTACTGGCTCTGCCTTTCCTTTGGATCCACCAATGTTGAGGAGAGGGAAAACCTGCTGCATGGGCAACAGCTTGTTTTCCATATTGATCTGCCCAGACCAGCGCCCTGGAGAGGACACTCCAGCTACTCCTCACTGTGGTCTGTGGCTCTTCAAGGCGCTGATCCATGGTCATCTTCGACTGGTGGAGGCCTACTACTACTACTACTATTCTAGCCGAAGTTGAAAGGACTTGTATATCTTGTCACTGTGGGGACTATTTAGCCCCTTTGGATGACTTCATGACAAGCGGTGATTCCTACTCTTATCTGGCTTTAGTTTTAGATATTAGGTGCGATCATCTTTTAATGCAGACAAACTAAAAACATGTTCACCAGTTGATCTTAGAGAAAAAATAGACTAATTAAAAAAGTAGGTGCCTACCTTTTGCATTTTAGATAAATATCCTCACTCCCATTTTACTTATGTAGATTTGAGGTGGCTTACAATGTTAGATGTGATGTAAAATAGGGCAATTAGAATAAAAAGAAAAACCAAATAAGAAAATTGGAGAAATACATGTTAATCATCTGAGATTAATTGATGACAGCATTTGGGTGTTTAATCAGATTTTCTAGAGGCAGAGCAAAAAAAGGAATCTTGGCATCTCTGCCTGTTATGAGCTCAATATGCTAGGACATCCTGGGGAGCATTACCATTAGAAAAGGAAATGGCCATTGAAAATCTACCACAAATATTAAATAGTTGGAGGTCTACCTGCTTAAGCAAACTCAAGAAATATATGTATACAATTATGAAACACTTCACACATATAAAGTCAGATCTAAAAGATTGGAAAAAATATCAGTTGTTCATGGATAGGGTAAGCCAATATAAAAATGACAATTCTACCTAAATTAATTTACTTATTCAGTGCCATACCAATCAGACTACCAAAAAATTATTTTTTAGAGTTAGAGATGTAACCCCAGGATGTCCCAGAATACCAAGACCATGTTCTGTGCACGTTCATGCTGCTTGCATGTCATCTCAAACTGAATATGTCCAAAATGGGACTCATTAGACTTCTCCCTCCACCTCTCCCAGACTTCCCCATTTCTGTAAAATGGCATCACCATACTGCCATTGACCCCGGTGTCACCTGTGACTTTTCCCTTAACCCAACAATCCAATCATTTGCCATATCTTGTAATTCCTACCATTACAATATCCCTTGGGTTATACCATTCTCTCCACTCACATAGTATTCATTCTAGTTGAGGTTCTTATCACCACTATTGCAGTTGCCTCCTAGCTATACATCACATTTTCAGCTTCCCTCTCCATATTCCCCAGAGCTGACAGTGATATTATTAAAACAGAGATCTGACCTTGTCATCCCCATACTCAGAAATATTGAGTGGTTTCCTGTTCTTCTGGGATAAAATACAAAGTCTTAAATCCTTGCTTTTTTTTTTTTAATTAAAAATTTTTTTTGCGGGGCAATGAGGGCTAAGTGACTTGCCCAAGGTCACACAGCTAGTAAGTGCTTATCCTTACATTTAAAGCCTTGAACAAGTCTTCCTTTTTACCTTTCCAGATTTATTTTATGGCATTATTCTCTTCAGTGGTATCTATTCATTATAGTCAAAATAATGTGCTAGCTTTCACCGTCTACATTGCATTTTATTTTTTGTATCTGTTCACGATTGGACCTCCTTGTCTGGAGCACATCACCTCCTCTTTGTCTTGTAGAATCCTTAGCTTCTGTCAGAGCACAGCTCAGGTGCCACCTCCTACGTGAAACATTTCTTGATTCAGCACTCTCTTGAAAATATTTAATATTTTGTGTTTGTGTCCATGTTGTTACCTCCCTTTCTTCCCCTATCCATGTAAGCTCCTTGAGGGTAAGCCATTTTATTTTTCTCTTTGTATTCCCAGCATCTACCATAGTTCTTGGATTGTAATAGTTCCTTAATAAGTTCTTGCTGATTGATTCATATAATGTTATTCATGTACATAGTAAATGCTCAGTAAAATTATTATGAATGAATGTTATATCCCACCTCATAAGGCTGGTTAGTGGAGGAAAGAGCAGGAGTAAGAAAGATTCACTTTTTAAAAAATAAATTTTTACTGATATCTTGTCTTTATATCACCTACATTTTCCAGTGTTCTCTCACCTCAACCTTCCAGAATCACCCCTTGCAACAAATTTTAAAAAAGAGGGATAGGGAAGGAGTTCATTAGTATTAACCAACATATGGAATGAGCCTAACAGTGTTCTATACCCATAGTCCCACTTATGCCAAAAAATAGGAAGAGGTGCTTTCTCATATCTATTCATAACAAGCTTACCAAACACTTCTGAGGCCTTCTCTCCTTTATAATGATAATTATTGTAGTGGACCTTCATGTAGTACTTTGAAGTTTGCAAAGTAGCCTTAAAATGACTTTGTATTAGAAGTATTCTCACCCTCATTTTATTGATGAGATCTCAGAGACATTAGTAAGACTATATTACATCTCTTTAAAAGTGTGTTGATTTTTAAATATATGAATTTAAATGGAAGGCCATTATTAATTTGACCCCATTATTAATTTGATTTCAGATAGGCAGGATGATCTCCAGTTGTAGCTGAATCTATTAGCCACGCAGTAGAATTTATGTAGATCTCATGACATTTAAAAAATATTGGTAAATTATTTGGCAAATTGCTAAGCTGTCAGTAATAAAATGTTGTATTTTCCTCCACTCTCCCAAGTTTGTAAAATTGACATTGTCCTCATCTCCTCATTCTTTCTCACCATATGTATCCAGTCAGTTGCCACATCTTGCTTTTCCTTCCTCCACAATATCTCTTGTATCCAACTGTTTCTTTCCACTCATACAGCCACTTCTTTAGCTCAGATACTCATCACTTTTTTCCTAGATGATTGGAGTGGCCGCCTATAGTTGGCTTCCTTACCTCATGTCTTTCCCTGTTCCAATTCATCCTCCACATAGCTGCCAAAGTGATTTTCCTTGAGTACAGATTTGATCATGTCACTCCCCTGTTTGATGAATTCCCTATTGTCTCTAAGACAAAATATAATAACAGCCTTAAAAAACTTTTGCAATGTGAGCCTCCAGCTTATCTTTCTAGATTCATTATGTATTATTCTCTACCCTCTTTGGTCCAGCCAGCCTTTTCTTGGTTCTTCACACCCAGCACTGTATCTCCTACCTCTGTGCCTTTTACACTGACTGTCCTTCATTCCTGGAATTCACTCCTTCTTACTCTACTTCTTAGAAGCCTTCACTCCCTTCAAGATTCAGCTCAAGCACCACCTTCTTTTTTTTTTTTTTTTGTGAGGCAATTAGGGTTAAGTGACTTGCCTAGGGTCACACAGCTAGTAAGTGTTAAGTGTCTGAGGTCTGATTTGAACTCAGGTCCTCCTGATTTCAGGGCCGGTGCTCTATCCACTGCACCACCTAGCTGCCCCCACAAGCACCACCTTCTTACCCAAAGCCTTTCCTGATACTCACAATTGCTAATGTCTTCTCTCCCATATTACTTTGTATTTAACTACATCATATTTATTTATTCTGTATATGCTTAAATATTTTTTTGTTTCATGGGAAATAGACAACCAAAATAACAACACTGACTATAATAACTTCATTCAGAAATTTAATCAATGTAAATTGTCACAACAAGGAGACAGAGCCCCAAATATACTTTTATTAGCAAACATGACTTGCCATATGGGAAGAGATGGCTGCCAAGGATTCACTAGGTCAGAAAAACATTGGTTTGTATAATCTTATAAAGAATGATGAAGAACAAGAATGTTTTAAAGAAAGCCTGGCACAGGTATACAACTAAGCAATGTTATCCAAAGGGCATTCAAGGACAAAAACAAAATGAAGATTCAAATTAAAGGAAAATGGAAAAAGATTATAAAAAACATTTTAATAAACGTTTTTCCCATCAAAGATAATAGAATCTCTTCACTTGGACCCTAATGTCACAGCACCTAGGAGATGTAAAAATGCCACTGAAAAGAACAAAGCTGGGAAAAACAGCCAGTTGGACCAAAAATATATAGAAAATATATAGAAGAGATTTTTGCTAGAGATGATGCAATTGTGAGAGTGTTGAGGGACTGATGTACAAAGTACATGAAGGAGAAGATGCCACAGGTATGAAAAATGTGTCAGATCTTAATACTGCCCCAAAAAGGTGACTTTGAGAACATCATTAACTATTGACCTAGATTATTATTCTCCAATCTATACAAAATCTTTATGAGAACCATTGAGGGCATCTTTAATGAAGGTTTTTTTGAATTTTCACAAGTGATATTAGTATGGACCACACATCTTTACCATTTCATATTTAACTAAAAGATGTAAAAAATATGAAGTCAAATTGTACCCATTATTCATTGATTACTACATACATGCATGTGTGTGAAAATATCACCTTACAACAAGGTGTCTTCCAGCCATAAATAAAGCTCATCCAAAGATTGCCTGGAAGATTCAACAACATAGGTATTTTCAATGATACTCTGATAATAAAAATATAGCAATTTATAAAACAAGGAGATGTATGAACACCTATAGAATTAGCCACTGTGACAAAAAAGATCCAGTGCAGAGTCCAGGTTGAAAAAGGATTTCCTGTAGATGGTGAGGACCTTTAGATGCTCTAATTTGCAGATGATATTGTATTGATTTCATCAAGCTCCAGAACATTGTAGACGCTAGAACCTTCTGGAAGAGATGCATACTCAAATAAATTTAGCCTGTCCATCCATATAGGAAAGAGTAGGTGGATTAAGAATATCTTTTGTCTGGATTTTAACATGCAGCTGTTTGGATAACCTGTAGAAATATGTTTATCTTTGATAGCACAGGGAACATCAAGCTGGGCCCCCAGTTGAACGGGAGGAATAGATTGGTTTGTATTGTTTTTACTGACCCTTTTATAACTATAAAATCATTTGGTGTTGCTTTCTGATAAAAAGAAATGGAGGGGGCAGCTAGGTGGCGCAGTGGATGGATTCGGGAGGACCTGAGTTCAGGTCCGGTCTTAGACACTTGATACTTATTAGCTGTGTGACCTTGGGCAAGTCACTTAACTCTCATTGCCCCACCAAAAAAAAAGAAAAGAAAAGAAATGGAACAGCACTGCTTTAAAGACAAACTAAAAAAGATGAGCATTTCCACGTACAAATTAAAACATAAAAAGAGGCTTATATATTTGAATGTGAATCTATTTAAATTCAGCTTTTCTTTTTAAATATGTAATAAATTCAACTTGTTATTCTCAAAGTCAATTTGCTTTTCTGTTTACTGTTCCCCTTCCTACTGCCTCACAGACCTGGGATGCTCTTTCTAGCAACCTTTGCCTCTTAGAATTCCTGTCTTCCTTCAAGACTCAGCTCAGATGATACAGGAAACCTTTTTTCAGTCCTTCCAGCTGCCAGAACAGCTGTTATTGCTTTTCTACTCTGTGTATCTCTTAGCTGCCTATTTATTTACATGTTGTTTACCTTGTTAGAATGTAAGCTCCTTTAGAGTGGGGTCTGTTATTTTTCCTATCACTTAGTATGGTGCCTGGCATTTATAGCATTTTAAAAAATGGTTGTTGACTGAGTAAGGGGTGTTATCAGGAATTTGTATGATGACATTTCTCTAGCTTCTACAGTTTTATCCTTTTAAAAAATCTTCTCCCCCATCCCCTCTCTGGATCTGTGATTTTCAGTATAGGGAACCATATGGAAACTTCAACCTCAAATGCAGGTCATTGATTGTTTAATTTAGAGTCTTAAAGAATTGGCTGGGCCACTGAGAAGGTGTAAGTTGGGCTTAGAACAAGTATCCCTTAAAGGCAGATCTTCTTGTCTCCAAGGCCAACCTTCTACATGAAGCCATACTGCCTTTTATACATTAGATAATCATTTTCATGTTTAGATTCCCTTACTTCTGTTCCTGATTTGTAAAAAAGGAATGACACCTCACAAAGTCATCGTGAGAAAAAAACACTTTGTAAGCTTTAAAATGTAGTATAAATATGTGGCTTTATTTTGTTTTCATGAAAATAATTTTTATTATAAACTTAAATCTTAAAGAAACCCAAAACTTGATATATGCAAACAAAATTTTAAAAAAGTTAGTAATCTAGTTATAAAATGATATGTATTATTATTACCAATTATTGTTAATTTAATGCTATCAGAAACTGTCCAGGTTGTATAAATTCTGTTAGATTGCTTTTCTCCCTATTGATTATACATGCATACACTATAAACAATTGTTAACATGTTTATTCTCTGGTCCTTGTCCATGCTCCCTAAAAGTGATCTTTCTAATGATTTACTTGTATGTTTTGCTTTAGTAAATGTAATTAATTTTTATTGTTAAAACTACATGTAGGCACTACAGGAAACGATCGGCATCCCGGGGTCGATCTGGAAGTCGATCTAGGAGTCGTTCTCCATCTGATAAAAGAACTAAACGTGGAGATGACAGACGCTCAAGAAGCAGAGACCGAGATAGAAGGCGAGAAAGATCTCGAAGTAGGGATAAGAGAAGGTCTCGATCTCGAGACAGAAAACGCCTGAGGTAAGTGGTGTTATTTCAAATAAGATGTGATGAACCAAAGTTAAATGGCACCTTCCATAGGGATAGAGACTGGACCAGTTAGTTCCTTGGTATAGGGAACTCCCAGGTGTGGAAACTTCCTCTACCAGGGCAGATCTGTAACTTCTCTACAACTTATAGGATACTTAGGGAGTTGCCTAGAGCACTGAGAGGTGAAGTGACTTGTTTAGAGGTGAAATTTTAACCTTGGTTTTCCTGGGCCTAGATTAGGTAAGGAGTTACAAGCTCAAAATATCCCTGTGCATTCTATTACTTGGAGATTCTTTTGGGTTAGTTAGTTCCTATTTTTAGATAAGAAACCTTTAGAAATTTAAGTGTCTTTAGTTATTCACTGCTGATTGGTGAAATAGCACATTAACATATTGTTATTATACTTTGACTCTTCTCCCCTAACCCTTCTTGTTGTCTTGGTTTCCTAAGTTAGAGGAAGGGATTTGTCCACCATCAGGGAACTTTAGAACTTATCCTCCCATAATACCAAGGACTTTATGTAGAATACAGTAATACTAAACTGCTAAATAAGTGGTGGAGACAGAAAGAATTCAGGGAATCTAGAGTAGAAAGAATTTCCCTGTGGTGAAGGGCTCATCAAGAACGTGGAATTTGCTGCTGGTCCTATAAGAAAAGTAAGATTTAGATGGGCAAAATGAAGTAGAGAGACAATGATAAGCATTATTTGTGGGAAGATGGTCAAGAGAACTGTGTTCCAAAAGAGACTGTCTAGCCCTCACCAACTACAAGTATTTTCTCCATTGTCCAAATTTCTCAGAGCACTTTGTTTTTATCATAGCCTACCTTTTATCGTTCTTATCTGTATACCTGTCTTATCTCTCTGTTAGTGTCTAATGTCCTTGAGTGCTTTATATCCCCTTTGTCAGGCTTTGTGTTTCCTAGGTACTTAATAGATGCTTTTTGAAGAAATCCTACTGATATGGCTGCCCTCATGCTTACACTACTCCCTCCCCCCCCCTTTTCCCATTTTTCCATATGAGTAGATTCAGTTAAGTCTAACAAACATTTACTCAGTGTCTTACTGAGTAAATTACATTGTAACATAATTTATGAGTAAACCTACATTGGTAGATAAGAGACTACCAATGCGGGTCTTTCTTAGAAACTTGGTGGGGTTTTTTGTTTGTTTTGTTTTGTTTTTGTGAGGCATTTGGGGTTAAGTGACTTGCTCAGGGTCGCACAGCTAGTAAGTGTTAAGTGTCTGAGGCTGGATTTGAACTCAGGTCCTCCTGAATCCAGGGCTGGTGTTCTATCCACTGTGCCACCTAGCTACCCTGAAGCAACTTGATTTTAATCAGATTTAACTCATGCTGTTGTTCTTTGTTCCTATGTAAGGGTCCTCCTGGAACATGGAGAATATGAATAGTTGTACTTCATTTTCTAGTAGGTTCAGCGTTATGGTTCATTTAGATATTAAAGTGTTATATAAATGTGAGTTATTAGTATAATTAACATTGACATAGTGCTTACTATGTGCCAGGCACTATATTGAGCACTTAAGACTATTATCTCATCTGATTCTCACAACAGGTAAGTACTATTATTATTCCCCTTTTACAGATGAGGAAAACTGAGGCCAACAAGTTAAAGGACTTTCTAGGGTCACACAGCTAGTAAATCTTTGAGGTCAAATTTGAACTTAGATTTTCCTGATTCCAGGTCCTCTATTCACAGCATCACCTAGCAGCCCCCATATTATCTGTCTTTATCAAAGATAATTTTCATTAAATTCTGACAGATATCATATTAATACTTGTATGGCTTTATTTTTCTTGAATAAAATTTGCTAACAATAACAATTTTGTTGCTAACAACCCTGTTAATGTGCTAAGCTTATGCTTTTATATCTTTGCTCTGCAGGTCTGCTTCTAGGCCTCTCTCAATTTTTCTTCCCCAAAAAGGTCAACATGACCTGCATACCTGGAGCCAGTTTAATTTTCTGACTGAATCATCATGTTGTTACTTCCTTTCCTGTACTTTCCAAAATCTATAACTTGTCTTCCCTTCTCTTGTCATTGACAAGATTTGTCATTGATTTGCCATAGGATCCCTTCCTTAATTCCTTAACATTAGAACTGTAATAAGCATGATGATAATGCTGTTGATGTTGTTGAGGAGGAGGAGCAATTTTTTGTTGTTGTTTGTTTTTTTTGTGAGGCAGTCAGGGTTAAGTGACTTGCCCAGGGTCACACAGCTAGTAAATGTCAAGCATCTGAGGCCAAATTTGAACTCAGGTCCTTCTGAATCCAGGATTGGTGCTCTATCCACTGCGCCACCTAGCTGCCCCAGGAGGAGCAATTTTTTTAGATACTTCTTGACTGTGACTAGGAAAATAGGATCATGTTGGGGTTTTTTTCTTGACTAGTTGCTTAAAATATATAATGAGTTAGCTTTTTTAACTTGCTCATACTCATGATACTCACTAATACTCATTAAAGGAAAGGGAAGGGGGCTGGATCTGTGATTTCACTGGTGTAGGGAATCTCCTGAGATGAAGAAGTTTCCTTGACTAATGCAGGTTTCTCTGTCACCTAGTCCTTTTTTTTTTTTTTTTTTTGTGAGGCAATTGGGATTAAGTGACTTGCCCAAAGTCACACAGCTAGTAAGTGTTAAGTGTCTGAGGCCGGATTTGAACTCAGGTACTCCTGACTCCAGGACTGTGCCACCTACCTGCCCCTGTCACCTAGTCTTTAAGATTTGTTTAGAGCACTGAAAAGTTAAGTAACTTGCCGAAGGTCACACATCTAGGATATGACAATGACAGCAGTCAGTAAGCTTTTTGTTTTTTGTTTTTGTTTTTTGCCGAGCAATGAGGGCTAAGTGACTTGCCCAGGGTCACACAGCTAGTAAGTTATTACTGTGATTTTTTTCCCCTAGGGCAATGAGGGTTAAGTGACTTGCCCAGGGTCACACAGCTAGTAAGTGTCAAGTGGCTGAGGCTGGATTTGAGCTCAGGTCTTCCTGAATCCAGGGCCAGTGCTCTATCCACTGTGCCACCTAGCTGCCCCCTATTACTGATTTTTGAATCACTTTTTGGGGGGTGGGGGAGGCAGGGCAATGAAGGTTAAGTGACTTGGCCAGGGTCACACAGGTAGTAAGTGTCAAGTGTCTGAGGCTGGATTTGAACTCGTCCTCCTGAATCCAGGGCTGGTGCTTTATTCACTGCACCACCTAGCTGCCCCAGTCAGTAAGTTTTTATTAATTATTTACTGTCTGCCTGACTCTGTGCTAAGGGCTACAAAGGCAAAAAAAAAAAAAAAGCCCCACAATCCTTGCTTTCAAGGAACTCAGAGTCTGAGGGAGACTGCATGCAAACATATCAATTAATAAACATTTATTAAGTGTCTACTTGATGCTTTATACTGTGCTAAACTGTTGAATATAAAAACAAAGCCAAAATACAGTTCCTGCCCTTAAGGATCTCATAATCTAATCAGAGACAGTCCTTGAACCCAGGCTTGTGTTCTTGCTTTGAGGCCAGCTCTCTTTCCCATTTGCTAAGCCTTCTCTTAATCATTACAGATTTAATAGAATTGTGAAAAAGAGATCTGAAGTAAGCATAGGTTTCAAATGACAATGCTAAATTGTTGACTTTTCCCTTTCTTAGACGATCAAGAAGTAGAGAGAGAGAGAGAAGCAGAGAGCGGAGACGATCTCGAAGTCGAGACAGGAGACGATCAAGAAGCAGAAGCCGAGGAAGGCGCTCACGATCATCTAGTCCTGGCAAAAATAAGAAAGCAGAGAATAGGTAATAGCAGTATGCAGCAGCATTCTGGGATAGCAACAAGGTCATTTTTGTCATCCCTTTAAAAAAACATTCTGTCCACTCTTTGGGTGATATAGTGTTTTTTTTTTTTGGTGGGGCAATGGGGGTTAAGTGACTTGCCCAGGGTCACACAGCTAGTAAGTGTCAAGTGTCTGGGGCCAGATTTGAACCCAGGTACTCCTGAATCCAGGGCCAGTGCTTTATCCACTGCGCCACCTAGTTGCCCCGTGTCCACTCTTAATAATGTTTACTTTTGCCTCCTATCAACAAAATATTAATATTAAAAAATGTAAATAATAACAAAAGAAAATACAAAAAGACTATATTGACATAATAAAAACAAAAAATTGATTGAAAATGGTTATACATGTAATCATATGCTTTTTAAAATTTTCCATTTATTAAGTAAACCAAGCATATTATGTATTAACATGAATTTTGTTGTATTTATTTACATAGTTGCATTCAGTGCATATTTTTGGTTCTTTTATCTCGTCTCATATTTTCCCATATTTCTTTGAATTTTTAATATTTGTTGTTAGCTAATTTTTATTATATTCATATGCTGTCATTTTTCAGCTGTTTTACTAATCATTGAATACATAGTTTGTTTTCAGCTTTTTTTCATTACAAATACTGCTATTGGAAATATTTTTCTATGATAAGTCCTTTTTTCCCCATGTCAGGAGAGTTTAGACCAAATAGTGGAATTGCAGGGTTACAGGGTGTTAGCACTTTCATGGCAGTTATTGGATAATTCCTTTTTGTTTTCCAAAATGATTGAACCAGCAACCAGGAACTAGTTTTGACTTAAAATCAAATGACTCTTCTGTGCCATCCAACACCTGACAAAAAGGAGATTTACTTAGGATTAGCATGGAGAGGATACCCAGCAAGGATACAAAGCAGTGCCATGTAGACACAGCCTCCCTTGAAACATATTTGGTCAGAATGTCTTGGGATCAGATGATGTGATGACTCTTGCAGCAGTAGGATATCCATCAAATATGAGAGTAATTGACTTTATAATGGGCCAGCATAAAAGCTCCTGGCAAACTGGGAACCTGCATCAGCGATTATAACTAATCTGGATGAATCAAGTAAAAGTAGTTTACCTCATGTAGTATAGACTGTAGTTGATATTGCTTCTACTACAGTATGCCTTTTATTTTTCTTTGTTAAGATGATTGACCTTTAATTATATACATTAAAAAAAATTATATACATTTGATATACATAGATCCATCACTTTTAATCCTTTTTGCCTACATAATTAATGTATTTGGTAGACAAAGACTTTCATTTCTGAAAAGAAGATTGTAAAAACTTTGGTTTCGTCCTTTGAATTATATTATCTTTACTTAACTACTTGGAAATTTGATATATAAACATGTGAAAGCGTTTTCATCTTAATGGCCCAAAAAGCATACAGTTGGTCTCAGATAAATATGTCTTCTCTTTCTTCAGGTCAAGGTCTAAAGAGAAAACAGATGGTATAGATGTTTCCAAAGACAAGAAAAAAGAAAAAGATGACAAGGAAGAAGAAAAGGAAAAAGATGTTAGCGTACGTATACTAACTTAGAACCAAAAAATGTTATTAAACTGTTTCCAGAATGGTAAGACAAAATAAAGTAGAATTTGTTTTTCACTTTTGCACAGAGAAATTAAAAAATTTAGAACCATAACTTATTTTAGTTGGGTATCACAAAGATCACAGGAACACAGCTATAGAGCTGGAAGGACCTTACAAGTAATTTAATCTAGCCCTCTCGTTTTACAGATGAGGGAACTGAGTCTCAGAGAGACTAAGTGACTTGTCTAGGACCACAAAGGTAGCAAATGGGACAAATGGGTTTGAAACGCAGGTCTTTTCATTTCAGGTCAGTGCTCTTTTATGTTTTAGCATCTGGTAACTTCTGAGTACTTTAATGGTGATATGCTTCTTCTTTTCAGAAGTAATCATAGTTACCTGATGTAAGAAACTCTAGTACTGAGTTAGTTTTGTAGTTGGATAGATGATATGATTGAAAACTTCATTTTCATTATATGGATAATTGTGGTTTACTCACAGCTTTGTAGTGGGAAAATAGAGCTTTTTGTGGAAGCAACATGAGAAGAATGCATACCTCATAGAGTATGATTCAAATTTGAATTTAGGTGAAACAGCTCTGCTAAATTTCTTTGAACTTTAAAGTCAAATTCCTCAGTGGAAGAGACTTTTAAAAAAACTACTAATTTAATTTAGTGTGGAAAACGTGCTCCTGATGTATACTTAGCAGTTTACTTGTAGATATCAGTGTGTATCAATATTTTTCTTATGTTGTGAACTCATTTGGTATATGTCACAATGAAACATAATTATCAACTCTTTTCTATTTTAGAACTTTGACCAGAATAAGTTGGAAGAGGAAATGAGAAAGCGGAAAGAGAGAGTGGAAAAATGGAGGGAAGAACAGCGTAAAAAGGCAATGGAAAATATAGGAGAACTGAAAAAAGAAATTGAAGAGATGAAGCAGGGGAAAAAATGGAGTCTTGAAGATGATGATGGTATATTCTTAGTTTGCTGGCTTAACAGCTGATTCGTGAATCAAATCAGGAAAACATTAAGAGCTTACTATGTGCTAGGCACTATGCTAAGCACCTGACATACTAAGACAAAAATGAAAGTCTGTTTTCCAAGTAACTTATATTTTATTGAGGGAGATATATGCAAAATAGGATAATTTGGGGGTGTGGAAGAGAGTGCTAGCAGTTAGGGGAAATCAAGAAAACTTCGTGTAGAGAGTGGTGCTTAAGCTGAGCTTGAAAGAAGTGAGAGATTCTAAGAGTACATTCCAACATGCAACTTTTGCAAAGATGTAGATAAGGAAAATGGAGTGTGATATATGAGGCACAGCAGGAAGGCCTATTTGGCTGAATGGGAGGGTGTATGAAGGGGAGTACTGTATAAATAAGATTGGAAAAGTAGCTTGGAACTGGGTTGTTGCCAGAGAAATTGGTCTTTGATGCTGGAGGTTATGGAGAGCCATTGGAGTTTATTAAATGGGAAGGACATTACAGATCTATATGGAGATTGGATTGGAAAAGGCAGGAAGATCAGTTAGCATTGGCTATTGCAGTATTGCTGTCATGAAGTGATGGTGTCCTGAACTAGGATGATGACTTTATGAGAAGAGTGTGTGGAAGTTGGGGGTGGGGAGAAATGGATACAAGCAGTGTTGTGGAGGAAGAATGGACAGGACTTAATAATTGATTGGATATATAGGGTGGAGGTTAGCAAGTGAGTTGAGGAATCAAGCTGAGGTTTGTACCTGTATGAATAGAAGGAAGGTAGTGCTATCAACAGAAATATCAAGAGTTCAGAGGAGAGATGTGTTTGTGGGGAAAGATAATCAGTTCTGTCTTAGACATCATGGGTTGGAGATGCCTGTGGGACATCTAGTTCAGAATGTACAACATGCATTTGTTGATGGAGGACTAGAACTCCAAGGAGAAACAGGCTGACTATATAAAGTTGTGTACATAGAAATGCTAATTAAATCCATAACGGCTGATGAGATCACCAGAATAGGGCATAGAGAAGAGGAGGACCTCAGACAAAGCTTTGAGCTTTGAGTTCAGGAGGCGTGATGCGGATAACCTAGGAAAGGAGATTAAGATGTTAGCAATCCAACTGTGATGCTTAGCTCTTCTCAGCAATAAAATGATCTAAGACAATGCCAAAAGACTTATAGTGGAAAATACTCTCCACATTTAGAAAAGGAGCTATGGAGTCTGAATGTAGATCGAAGCATACTATTTTCACTTTTGTTGTTGCTTTTTTGTTATTGTTCTTGTTTATTCTTGTTTTCTTTTTTTTTTTCGTTTGTTCTGATTCTTCTCTTACACCATGATTGTGATGTATAACCTATATCAGATTTTTTGTTGGCCTTGGGAGGGGGGAAGGAAGGGAGGGTGGGAAAAGAATTTGGAACTCCAAAAATATCTTTACTTGTAATTAGGAAAAAAATTTAAATTAAATTTAAAAAATAAAAGATGTTATCAGTCAGGGTAGGAGGAGATTCAGAAGATAATATTGTAATAAAAAGTATTCTGGGGCAGCTAGGTGGTGCAGTGGATAAAGCACTGGCCCTGGATTCAGGAGTACCTGAGTTCAAATCCGGCCTCAGACACTTAACCCTTACTAGCTGTGTGACCCTGGGCAAGTCACTTAACCCCAATTGCCTTACAAAAAAAAAAAAAGTATTCTGAAGAGAGAATGTGGTCCATAGTGTCAAATATTGTAGAGAGATGAAGGATGATTGAGGAACAACGATCAGATTTAAAAATTTAAGAGACTGTTGGTAACTTTGGAGAGTTTTGGGTCACAGAGCTAAAAGGATCTTTAGAGAATATGCCAACTGCCTCATTTTACAAATGAAGAAACTGGAACCTAGATGTAGGTTAAGTGACTTATCCAAGGTCACACATCACTGTTTCATTGAGCAACGCCATACATGTTTTCCAAAGAAACAAAGGGGGGGAATGTGGTAAAAATTATTTGTGGTAAAGGTTAATATTGCAGTTTTTAGCTGACTCATTTGGGAGGGGCCACATCTGGCCCACCCTGAAGTTACATATGCTACTGAGGTCAGAAGGAGAACTCTCCATAGGCAGTTTTTGAAGGACCTCCCCTTTTGGGGGAGGAAAGATTGAATGCTCCCTGAAGGGAGGTGGAGGGCGCTTCTGGAACACTTGGTTTTCTCCCCTGGGGGTGATGTGAGTTCACTCTGTCTCTGGCATCTGTTTTCCTTGGTGGCACGAGCAACTGTAGACTGTCCAGGTGTTGGTGAGTTAATTACAGAAAACCCTAAATTCCTTTAAACTACCTTAATTGGAAATGGTTTGAGGATTGAATAGGTTGTTTAGAGTTAAGAGTCTTTATCCGTATTTCTATTTTCCTATTTCCTTATCTTTGATTTTTATTAGTTCCACCTTTGTTGTTTAATTAATTCCCAATTAATAAAATATGATCCTTTTGTGAATTAAAGCTTAAAGGCTCCTTTCTTATTGGCCTGGGAGAAATATCTAAAAAGAGCAGTTCAGAGGGGAGGATGAACCTAAAAGGTGCCTCATATTTCTGGGACCCCAATATTAAGGCGAGTCAACCAAATAATGCTCCATATATCAAATTTTGGCCCTCACATCACTAATGAAATTTGAATTTAGCCCCTCTGATTGTGAAGCCAGTGCAGCAGAGAGCAATTTTAGTTGAATTATGAGGTTAGAAGCCAGATACAAATGAGAGAAAAGGAAGTTCAGGCAATTAGATTAAACTACTTTAGAAGTTTGGCAGTGAAAGGGATAAAATAAACTAATAGCTTCATAGGATGGTAAGTTCAAATGAGGGCTTTTTATAAATCAGGTAGAAGGAAATATGTAGGTAGCAGGGAAAGACTCATTAGAAATGGGGAGATTAAAGATTAGAGGGAGGGGGAAGATTATTAGAGAATCTGCTGGAGGAGATGGAAAAGGATGCAGTCAGGGTTACATGTGGAGGGTTTAGCCTTTAGGCCACCTCAGGTGCTGGAGTAAGGGTTGAAAAGAATGTTGATGTCAAAGGATTTTAAAATGTAGGTGAGAAATGAGGAGGTTCACAGTAAATCGCCTATTTTCTGAGTAAAATATGAAGCAAGGTCCTCAATTGATAGGATGAGAAGAGGGGTTGATTTATGAGGTTTGAGGATAGGAGATATTTTGCAGGAGCCACTTTAAGTGACTGAAGTAAAAACATTTCACTTCTTTAGTGAAGAAAAACAGTCAACAGTAGATGACGTAAATTTGTACTGAACCAAGTCAGTGCAGTGTGAGTAGGAAGAGAGGAGGCTTGGAGCAGAGTTGTAATTTGACAGGGTATGAGTGGTGACAGGACAAGAGGGTTTGAGATTTAAGAGGAGAGGAGAGGGGGCAGCTAGGTGGCTCAACGGATAAAGCATTGGCCCTGGATTCAGGAGGACCTGAGTTCAAATCTGGCCTCAGACTCTTGACACTAGCTGTGTGACCTTGGGCAAGTCACTTAACCCTCATTGTCCTGCCCCCACCCCCCACCCCCCCAAAAAAAAAGAAGACGTAGAAGAGAGTTGTCATGTTTGTTGAACTGTTAATGCTGGTGTCCAGCAGGGAAAAAAGTGAAACCAGAGTAGTACCAATTGATTTTGGATTAAATCTACCTTTAATATTATAGATACATTCAATATTGCTTCTTGAATACTTTTTCTTAAGGTCACTTTTTAGGGATAGGGCAAGTCCAAGATGGGGAAGGCAAAGCAAATAATATAGAATCAAGTTCAAGGGTAAACTACTTGTGATACCTGTTCCAAAAGTTGGATGTAGGATAATTTTCAGTGATATACAATCTAGTTGCTGCTACTGGGGAAATTGCTAGCTAAAATACTTTGTCAAATCCAATTCTCTTTCCTTGTTCCTCTTGAACAGTGATGATGATATAAATGGTTAAATATACACATTTGCTAAGCATGTGCTATATGCCAAACACTGCAGTGTGTTTGTAAGCACTGGACAACTTTGCTCCTATTCAGGCTGTTTTTAGCCTTTTTCGTTGTTTATGAGCCTTCTTCTTCTTATGTTATTTTTGATATTATGTTACATACATACATGGTTCTTTTTCAACTTTTACAACCTCTTGCTTTTAGTGATTCCTCTTCCTACCCATCCTTAACTGCAGGCATTTCTGAAGGTTCAGTCTATCAACGTTTTCTCTCTTGGAGAGTTATTAATTCTCACTGTTTTTTTCTTTTTCTTTTTTTTTTGCGGGGCAATAGGGGTTAAGTGACTTGCCCAAGGTCACACAGCTAGTAAGTGTCAAGTGTCTGAGGCCGGATTTGAACTCGGGTACTCTTGAATCCAGGGCCAGCGCTTTAACCACTGTGCCATCTAGCTGCCCCCATTCTCACTGTTTCTTTACCCTGTGCTAACCTAATTATCTATCTTTCTTTCTTTCTTTTTTTTTTTTTGGTGAGGCAATTGGGGTTAAGTGACTTGCCTAGGATCACACAGCTAGTAAGTGTTGTCTGAGGCCGGATTTGAACTCAGGTACTCCTGACTCCAGGGCCGGTGCTCTATCCACTGCACCACCTAGCTGCCCCTAATTATCTATCTTTCAATGTCACTCCTCTCATTTATATTCTAGTCCCACATTTCTGGCTGCTTACTGGATAATAATCATAATTGTTGACATTTTTATAATACTTTAAGGTATGCAAAGTTGACTTATTTGTTCCTCATTGAATCATTGTGAGCTAGATAAAACTGAATCTTTCCTCCCCCCCGCTTTCTTCCAACTCCCCTATCTCTCTCTCTCTCTTTTTTTTTTTTTGGCGGGGCAATGGGGGTTAAGTCACTTGCCCAGGGTCACACAGCTAGTAAGTGTCAAAGTGTCTGAGGCCGGATTTGAACTCAGGTACTCCTGAATCCAGGGCCGGTGCTTTATCCACTGCGCCACCTAGCTGCCCTTCCTTATCTCTCTTAATTATATCACCTTTGTTGTCACTCAGGTCTGAATCAAATGAAGAGGAAAAATACAAATCTGTATGTACATATTCTCTTGTTTTAGATGATGAAGAAGAACCTGCAGAAGGGGAAAAGGAAGGGAATGAAATTGAGGATGAAGAATTAGATCCATTAGATGCATACATGGAGGAAGTCAAAGAGGAGGTCAAGAAATTTAATATGAGGAGTGTTAAAGGTGGTGGTGGAAGCGAGAAGGTAAATCATGTCATTTTTGTTACTTTTTGTTTGGTCTTTTTAAGAAAAAATTTGCGTCTCTGGAGACTTCCAAGAAGATGGAAGAATGAAAGACTATAAAAGAATCTAGTCCTTAGTATCTTCATTAAAAACAGCAGAAACACCAAAAGAAAATAAAGTGCTCAAAGGAACTTATTTTTTAGGGGCACAAATGTTCAGAGAAATGAACAAACATGTAAGTTTCATGACAGTGAAAAAAATATTTTGAATTTAAGAAAACTGGAGGCAGTGAAACCAGAAGAAAAATATACTCAAACTACATGGACAAGAGCACTAGTAATGAAACTAGAATTTCCTTAGGACACATGAAAGATGTGCACAAAGAATTTGAAGGAAGAAATGAAATTAGCAAAAATATATAATGAATAAGGAACTGAGTACAACTAAAGTCAGGACAGATAGATGGTAGGATTAAACCATTTGGTAACATCTGTGGAAAATAGAAATAATTACTAAATTTCAAACTATTTTATGTAAAGCAGTAATCATTAACAGTTCTATATTTGATATTGTAGAAAAGTTGATCTAGGCAAGTGAACTAGGCAAGTGTTGCCAGCTATGGTCATTGTATTGGTTTGTTTTGCTTAACTTTTACTTCTCTGTTACGAGGGAAAATTTCTTTGGGGGATTGAGGATAGTCATTGAGAATTGACAATTTTCTAGGCATAAAAAATATAAATATAGACTGTAGAAAAAAATTTCTGGAGGACAGAATTATAAAGAAAATAGAAAAATTAGGAAATTAGAAATAGAATTGTAATAAATATAAGCAGAGGTAATTGTGCTTAAAGGCAGAGCAAGAAGAGAAAATTTAATATTTCTTAATCTTCCTTAAAACTGATGATGGAAAGCAGTCAGGCCACTGTATTTCAGGATCACCACAGCGCTAGGTGAATAGTTGGCATTTAATAATTGTTTATTGATTATAAATGTGTAGAAAACTTTCCTAGAAGTATTGAAAAAGTATGATAGATTACAGATGACAAAAGTAATAGATGAGCCTCAAATTTTGTTTTAACATATATGGGTTAGTGATTTTTAAGGTTATATATAATAAGCTACATTTTAAAAATTCTTCTTAACCTGAGATTTTGATTTTGTTATGAACTCTACTATTACTCACTGATGTGGTTTTAAAAAAGTTAGTTTATATTTCACTTTTCCTCTTATCAAAAGTGTCTCATAGGACTGATAAATTGTACAAATACAGTATTGAATAGGGTTGTTTTTTTTACTTATAAGTTAAATATATTTGTACTCTTAACAAAGGCAACATTAAGCTTTTTAAATAATAACACTACATTGTGTAATATTTATTCCATTGTACAAACCAGTAAAAATGCATACACTTATTATTTGATTTATCATTAATTAACTTGCCCACAAACTAAGCTATGTCTATTGAGCTAAACTGGTGTTTAAAATTAGTGTGGGACTGTGATAGACTTGGCTCTTCTCAGCAGTGCAATGATCCAAGACAATTCCAAAAGACTCATGATGGAAAATGTTCTCCATGTCCAGAAAAAAGAACTGTGGATTCTGAATGCAGATTGAACCATACTGTTTCTACTTTTGTTTTTTGTTTTTTGAAGTTTTTCCCTTTTGTTCTGCTGCTTCTTTCACAACACGACTAATGCAGAAATATGTTTAATGTGATTGTACATATATATTCTATATCAGATTGCTTTCTGTCTTGGGGAGGAAGAAAAATTTGAAACTAAAAATCTCATGAAAACAAATGTTGAAAACTATCTTTACATGTAACTGGAAAATAATAAAATACTTTTGCGGTAAAAAATAAAGTTAGCGTGGGGTACTCTGCCACAGGGTTCAATTTTGTGGGAAATGTTTTGTTTCATTGTTTCAGAAATCAGGACCAACTGTTACAAAAGTTGTCACTGTTGTGACAACTAAAAAGGCAACTGTAGAATCTGAAAAGAAGAAAGGAGAACTCATGGAGAATGACCAGGATGCAATGGAGGTAGTTCATCATTCATGTTGACTGAAGTCATTGGGTTCATGATCTTTCATTAGAAAGTATTCATGGAGATGTTTTTACAGAAGCCTTGTCAATAAAATTAGAAAAGAGCTCTACCATCTTATTCTCTGATTATCCAGGGACAGGCTAGCTAAATTTGTAGACAATTTTAGAACAAAGAAAGTGGAAGTCATTATCATTTTTATCATTATTGGCTATTCCAGAGTTTTATGTAAGGAAGAATAAGAAAACTGATGGCTTAATTGAACATTTTGGACTGTGGTTTACTTCATAATGCCAAATCTTATTTTAGTTGTTTGATTTTGCAGCAGAGCGGGATTGGAAAATGCTGTCCAAAAAAATCCCCTACTTTGTTGCTTTTATAGAAGGGAAACGTTAAGTGATGACAGTTGTATCTTAGAACCTAGAGTTAAATATTTTAGGATGAGTTTTAAGACCATTTCCTTTACTGTAGTAAAACAATGCTTGCCAAAACTCCACAGAAAGTTTTAAGACTTTTCCCCTTTTGCACAGCCTTTAAAGGTCTAGAGTATTGGGGCAGCTAGGTGGCGCAGTGGATAGAGCACCGGCCCTGGATTCAGGAGTACCTGAGTTCAAATCTGGCCTCAGACACTTAACACTTACTAGCTGTGTGACCCTGGGCAAGTCACTTAACCTCAGCTGCCTTACTAAAAAAAAAAAAAAAAGGTCTAGAGTATTGTGATTGTTATAAATGCCAAGTTAGAGTTTCCAGGAAGAGGAAAATCAAAGATAATTGGTTTCTAATGGAGAAGAACCATCCTTTTCAAATGAGACGTTTTGTAATTTTCTAATCTATAGTATTCATCAGAAGAGGAAGAAGTTGATCTTCAAACAGCCCTTACAGGCTATCAGACCAAACAGAGGAAGCTCCTAGAACCAGTTGATCATGGAAAAATTGAATATGAACCATATAGAAAAAACTTTTATGTTGAAGTTCCAGAGCTGGCAAAAATGTCTCAAGATGGTAAAATATTTTTGGTGTTGGGGATACTTTGATATTGTTCAAAGAATAGATAATTTCTTGAAAGAAGCAAGAGACTCCCCTGTGTCAAAGAAAATGTTTCCATTGCATTTTTCCTGTCTTGGCTTAAGAACACTAAGAGGGAAAACTGGTGGTACCTTGGTGACATTGGTGGGTCTAGAGATTTCTAGGATAGACTTTATGTTAATTTCTGAAATGGATATTTAGACAAATATTGCATCCTAACTACTGTCTTTGTAAATTGGATTTATAAAGACCTGATCAGGAGTTAGTAGTGGCTGGTGCTCCCTTTCTCTACTGATCTGTATGTCTTTCTCTGTCTCCTCTATGGAATAATCACAGAACTAAGTCAAATAATGAGAGAATATAAAGATTCAGAATGTCCCTGGACCTAATTAAAAATTGTCAAGATACTCCTGTTTATATAGAAAACACTTTACAGTCTTTAATCTAGATTATGTTTTGCAGAGGTGAATATATTTCGGTTGGAAATGGAGGGCATTACAGTCAAGGGAAAAGGCTGCCCCAAACCAATAAAAACTTGGGTCCAGTGTGGAATTTCAATGAAGATATTAAATTCTCTCAAAAAGTAAGTGGGTTATTAAGGAGTTTGTATAAGCAAAATGATAAATCCACATTTTCAGATATTTGGCAATGTTTCTTTTTTTGTTTGTTTTTTTTTTTAAGTGAGGCAATTGGGGTTAAGTGACTTGTCCAGGGTCACATAGCTAGTAAGTGTTGAGTGTCTGAGGCCGGATTTGAACTCAGGTACTCCTGACTCCAGGGCTGGTGCTCTATCCACTGCACCACCTAGCTGCCCGCCCCTATGTTTCTTGTTTTTGTTTTTGTTTTTGTTTTTGCAGGGCTATAGGGGTTAAGTGACTTGCCCAGGGTCACACAGCTAGTAAGTGTCAAGTGTTTGAGGCCGGATTTGAACTCAGGTACTCCTGAATCCAGGGCCAGTGAATTATCCACTGCGCCACCTAGCTGCCCCATATGTTTCTTTTTTTTTTTTTTTTTTTTTTGGTGGGGCAATGGGGGTTAAGTGACTTGCCCAGGGTCACACAGCTAGTAAGCATCAAGTGTCTGAGGCCGGATTTGAACTCAGGTACTCCTGAATCCAGGGCCGGTGCTTTATCCACTGCGCCACCTAGCCGCCCCCATGTTTCTTAATAGTATAGTTTTTCCACATCTATAACTTAACAAATTGCTTTGAGCTGATATGTTAAGTGACTTATCCTTAGTCAAATAATACATTTACGTTAGTAAAAAATCAATACCAACAGTGTTGTCTTAACAACTATGTAAAATTGAGAAACACAGTTTTCATCTTCTAATCAATAAACATTTATTGTATTCAGTTTAAAAAAAAAATTGTTGGGCAGCTAGGTGGCGCAGTGGATAGAGCACCAGCCCTGGAGTCTGGAGTACCTGAGTTCAAATCCGGCCTCAGACACTTAACACTTACTAGCTGTGTGACCCTGGGCAAGTCACTTAACCCCAATTGCCTCACTAAAAACAAAACAAAACAAAAAAACCCAATAAAAAAAATTGTTTTCCCCCCCTCTGGATAGGAGTTTGAAATCTATTGAATTTATAGCAGTATATAGTGAATTGTTATTCTTAACAATATATTCTCTTATTTTTCTTTTCAAGACATGGTTATGAAAAGCCTACACCAATCCAGGCCCAAGCCATACCAGCTATCATGTCTGGACGAGATTTGATTGGCATTGCCAAAACAGGAAGTGGAAAAACAATTGCTTTTCTCTTGCCCATGTTTAGACACATCATGGATCAAAGGGCTTTAGAAGAAGGAGAGGGTCCCATAGGTACAGATTCCTTTTCTTAAAAATCTTTCTAGGTTGTGTTGAGTGTTAACCAGATAAGACCTGTTAAGCTATAATGTTCATAAGTGTGACAATAAAAAATGTCTTTATGTACATTCCCTGTATCAATTTGGCACTTTGGGGCTGATTTCCCCTTACCAGCAGGTGGAGTGAGAATCTTCCGAGCTCTGGAGTGACATCTCAGAAGTACAAAAACAGCCTCTCTCCTGGCACAGCTCAGTTTTTAAACTCTGACTCGGCAGGTAGACTCCTTGTGCATCTATCTGTTTATTTATGTTGAGATTTGTTCTTGGCCAGTATCCATGGATCTATAAACTCGACACAAAACATAAGAGGGAAATTTATTTCCCTTGTATTTTAGCCTTGGAAACATTTAGTGCCGGAATCTTATCATCAAGTCCTCAGAAACAGAATTTTTGGTTCATTTTGTCAGAGATTTTTTTTTTAAACTCCAGTAAGGTTTTGGAAAATTGTATACTTCCTCTCTTGGAAACAGAGGGGAATATGTAGTTCTTCTTTGTCTATAATCCCTCGAAGGTTGTCTCCTGATACAGCATTGTGGATTCTGGCATCACAGTGAGTGACTTAATTTTCTTTTGCTATGGTTTGCACTTGAGACATTTACTTCCATTTTGAACAAGACTTCATATAGGTTGACTGAGGAATTTTTCCCCTCATTTATCTTTCAAGTAGCCTGCTACTTAAGCTGCAGTTAAATTTTATTTTATCCTTTACACAAGCCTCTTACTGTAAACATTTTAAAATTCAGCTTTTAAAGCTGCATAAATACTAAAATGTAGACCATAAATGATCTGAACTGCGTTGGTGAGACTTACATTTACTCTTTAAGAGAATAACATCTTTTAAAAATTTTGGTGGTTAGACTTGTAACATATTTATCTTTTCAGCTGTCATCATGACTCCAACTAGAGAGCTGGCTTTACAGATTACTAAAGAATGTAAGAAGTTTTCCAAGACATTGGGACTTAGAGTTGTATGTGTCTATGGAGGGACAGGAATCAGTGAACAGGTATTGTGAAAGCGTATTAAAAACATCTTTTTTCAACTTACCTGAAAATATTAAGCACTGGTTTCTCTAGCCTTTTCACACTTTTCCTCTCAAGATGTAGAACAGAAGTTATGGCCTTTCTTAGAGAAATGGATTAAGGGTGCTAACCAAACCTAACTCATTGTCTAGGTAAGATCATTGCCTCTCTACCTGTCTGCAGTGTTTTGGAGCCATGTCTCACCTGAGGGCAGTGCTTGAGGAGAATGGTCAGAGAAGGAACTGAGAAGTGGCTTTCACAATATTGGCCCCAAACTATATTTTATATATTATTATTTTCTTTATTCAAGATTACTATAAATGTTCCTTCAAATCATCTGAAGTTCGAGCATGCAGTTCTAGTTTGGACATTTCTTTCACTAGGATTGGAAATAATTCTGAAGTAAAGATAATTGTTTCGTGTGTGTGGAGGGGGGCAGGGAGAGAGGGAAATCATATAAGAGATATTCTTTTCCCATTTTTTGTAATCAGGTTGTTCAGTAAAGTAGATTGGTAATGCTACCACTTCAGGCAGCACTATTTAGTGCTTCATTGATGGCTACTGAAGAATAAGAATGTTAATAATGAAAATAATAGTCCCTCATGCTTTTGTTGTGCTTGACAGTTTCCTGGTAGGTTGGACAACATACTCTTTTGTTGCTTCCTTTTTTTTTTGGCAGGGCAGTGAGGGTTAAGGGACTTGCCCAGGGTCACAGAGGTAGTAAGTGTAAAGTGTTTGAGGCTAGATTTGAACTCGAGTCCTCCTGAATCCAGGGCTGGTGCTTTATCCACTGCACCACCTAGCTGCCCCTCTCTTGTTGATTCTTATAAAAGCTCTGGGAAGTAGGCAGGACAGATATGGTCAATCCTATTTACTTAGGCTTAGAGCAGTGACTTTTCTGAAATGACATGATTAGTAAGTGGCCAAGCTGAAACTAGGTTCACTGACAGTGCTCTTTCCAGGATACTATACTGCCTTCCAGAAAAGATAGTCATAAATAAGATATATAAATGAAATTGATGTTAATTTTAAAATATTCCAAAATGACAGTATTTTCATTTACTTTTATCCTCTAGTGTTTTTGTATATGCAGATAAATATCACTTTACTTGATAACACTTGTTTTTAACTTTTGAACCACTCTTTAAAAATCCATTTGAATAGTCATTTAAATTGTTATTGTCCTGGGTCCTTCTGTGTTTTTGAAGATCAATGGGAAATGAAAATAATTCCTAGTTCTCTTTATAGCTTTGGCCTTGGAGCTACTGGGACATTTGTATAGGATGCTGCCACCCTACTTAAGCTAGATTTTGCTAGGTTAAACTCTAGAGGTTTTGGGAATTGCCTGTCTGCTTTGAGCTTTTGCCTTTAATAGTTTATTTTAAAGAAAGACCAAGTGACATATTTTCAAGACTGTATGAATTCTGCCTAGGAAAGTGCCAGTGCTGAGTGTTAGTTTGTAAATGTATTGTCTTTTTTATTAGATTGCCGAACTGAAACGAGGTGCTGAAATTATTGTTTGTACACCTGGTCGAATGATTGACATGTTAGCAGCTAATAGTGGTGAGTAAGAGACTTTTTTTCCTTATGTTTTTTACTTGTTATGGGACTGTACATTTTTTGCTTAAATCAAAGTCTATTCAAGAAAAATTTGTAAATGAATGGATTTTGGAATTCATCTCTTAAAGCTGTAATATCTTGAATTTTTTATTTGACATTTTATTGCAGAATGGGCTCCCAAAAAATTAAATCTAAGACATTACTTATGATCAAGGGATGGTGATAACGTTTTAATTTGAATGCATATAATACCATTTGAGTTTAATTGAAGATTTCTGCTATAATTTAAACACTATGGGTTTTTTTACACTTCTCATATCTAATAATCCTTAACATTAAAATTTCAGCTTAATTTTGTTCTAAATTTATTGTTTTTTATTTTAAAAAAATATCACATTTCTCTTTTTGGTAAATTTGAGGATTTTTTTTCCTTATGGTATTAAGATACTAGTTAAATTAAGATATCGCAGCTTCAAGAAATTCTCTTTTATAAATGTTGCATGTTTTTAGACATTAAATCTTAATGCTTTATTGAAGTATTCCAAATCAAAACTATTACTAAACTGTTGACATTATTTAACTTCTGTGGAAAAAGGCCCTTCAAGATTTATAGAACTGGGCTTCCAAGACTTTAACCATCAAAGGTAGGTAATTTAATGCTGTTCCCAAATTTTGCCAAACTACTTGGGCTTTGAATATAAAATTATGAGATGGGTAGTTTTTAGAAGTCACTTTGTTTTAATGTTGTAAAGAAAGTGCTTTCAAGAGTTTGCATTATAGTATTTAAACAAAGCAAAATAAATTTGACTGCCAGTAGTTATGCTTTTTTTCTTTTAGAATTGTATCAGTTTCTAAATAGCTGAGTATTATGTGAATTCAGGAAATTGATATTAAAAGATATTATATAATCATGCCTGCAAAGTACAGTATATGAAAAAATTCGATTAATGCTGCATTGCTTCAAACACCTTGAATTTGACTTTTTTCCTTTTGAAATCTGTTTTTTTTTTCCTTTAATAGTTCTTGCATTTGTCTTTAAATGCCAGTTGATTTAAAGTTAACTTTCTTAGATGTGCTTATTAATTCTCTTCTTTGTTTTGTTTGTTCAGTTTTCATTCAAAATCTTATTTGAACCAGTGGCAAAATTTAACCAAATTGAATCCTCATACAGAAAAGTGGTTTATATATACAGTAATATGTTTCATATAGGATAATAATCCTTTATGCCTATAAATTGTTTCTGAATATATGGTCATAGGTTATAGACTATTTTGAAGGGAGATTTTCTGAGACTGGATCAGTTAGCACTGGAACTTTGCCTTCCACACATACGCTGTAATCTCTAATATGTTTTTTCCTAGGTGATGCTGTCAGATAATGGCTGATGTGGCTCGATGCTTCATCTCAGTCTTAGTTTTATGATGTGTTTTGGAGAGGGCTGTTTTCTGAGTTTTACAGGTTCTTCAGGCCCTATGATGGTATGCAAGAGAAGAGTTTGAAAAAATAAAGGGCCTCATATACCCATTGCCAGAATATGTTTGCCATTAGATTAAGACTATTAAGATTGAAATCTAATTCACTGTTTTAAAAATATTTACCTATCCCCCTCTGTTTAAATTAGTTAGTTTAGTTCCCATACAGTTTTTTAAAGTCCTTGGTAGTTAAAAGATGACTTGCAACTGATTTTTGGTTTCTGTTTTTATTTTTCTTCTTATTATAGGTAGGGTGACAAACCTTCGAAGAGTAACATATGTAGTTCTTGATGAAGCAGATAGAATGTTTGACATGGGTTTTGAGCCACAGGTAAAAACTTAATTTATTTCTTTAAAAAACATTTTGTCTCTATATCACAGTCAAGTAGGAATCATATTCTTTTGGTTGAGCACTCCTTTATAACAAAACACAATGAAACAAAAACATGTTCCAGTGACTACATTTGATGATGTATATAATATGCTACCCAAGTGATTCCCTCTCTCTCTGCTATGAAGAGGGAGTTCTGCTTTCATTATGTAATTTCTGGAACGCTGATTTACTCAGATTTTCTTTCCTTTAGTGAGTTTTTCATTTATGTCATGATATTCATTGTGTAGAGTGTCCTTTCACTTTGTATCGGTTCATTAAAATCTTTGCATGTTTAACTGAATTCTCATTTCTTATTGAGTAGTACTATTCCATTAAATTAATAAAAAATGCACCAGTAAAAGTTATGTAGGAAAATAACATAAATATATAATGTCAAGAGCCATTTCACAATAGGTGAATATTAAAAATAAATAGTTTTCAAAAGAAGAACCAGAAACTTTCGATGACCATTTAAAATTGAATTTCATAGGATTTTGAACTTTCAGTGACTGAGATTGATAACAATGATGAGATTAATTCTATGAATCACATATGAATACCAGTCTTTATACTTTATAATGATACCATATCCAATATAGGAAAAGAATTGGGGAAAGGTGGCATTATAAATGTTTAGGGATACATTGAATCAGAATAGGCATTTACTTTTTGAATTATGTATATAACAGCTTACAAAAAGTGTGTGTGTGTATAAAATTTATATAGATCTTTCATTAGAAAATAATAAAGGAGGGCAGCTAGGTGGCACAGTGGATAAAGCACCGGCCCTGGATTCAGGCGGACCTGAGTTCAAATCTGGCCTCAGACACTTAACACGTACTAGCTGTGTGACCCTAGGCAAGTCACTTAACTCCAATTGCCTCACCCCCCCCCAATATATATATACTTCCCTTCCTCCCCATTCCTTGAACCTTTCCTTAATAAAGCAAAACTGACCAACAAAATAACCATAACTGATAGCATATACTATATTTTATTCCTATAGTCTCCTACCTCTTTGCTGAGGTCAGGGAAAAGACCATTATATATTCTCTAGCACCAAAATTGGTTGTATTTAATTTGAGTTTAGTTGTCTTTTACTATTATTGTATTCATTGTATATTATCAAAAAACATATTTAAAATAATAATTCTAGCTTTGTTCCTTGAATTAACGAATAAGACATCTATTAAGCACTTATTGTGCTGAGTGCTTTATACAGATAGAAAAGTAAGCTAGATCCTGCTGTCAAGGAGCCATTCTTTCCAATGGGGAAGACAACATATGAAAGGTTTCAAGTGCAAGTCAGATGGAAAAGTCCCATGGTCCTTAGGTGTAGCAGCAAAGCAGACTTTAATACTTTTTCTTTAATGACATATCCACTGACAAAATGATAGTGCAATAGTCTTTAGTAGCAAGAACTTTGTTTTCTGGGTATTCAGTAGCTCTGGCTGTAGCAGCAGCAGGAGCAATTAGTTGCTAGTCTACATCCTCGCATGGGGTGTTTCCCAGGGTGAGGGTTATGGGCACTCGTGTTGTCAGCTCTGCTTTGCCCAAGGCTCTTGTGTTTCTGGTCCTGGGCTGTCCATCAGAATATGAAGGGAAATAATGGTGAAGATGGTGGTATTCTGACTGGCCTGATGCACGCTGCCTCCCAACTCCTTTCTAGGGTGCCTTGCTGATTTAGCTAAGTTAGTTTCCCTGCCCTCTGTGATGGCTGGTTGGCATTTGGGGATGGCTGACCCCTCTCCGTGGGAGTTGCTTCCCCCAGTGATGGAAATAAAGACTGGGCTAGCATGACCAGTGGTCTGACTGGAACTATAAGTATCAGGGGCCCCTGTGCCTATCTGACTGTTGGTGACAGTTGGTTACTTACTATGTGACCATAGGCAATTTATTTAACCTTTCTGTACCACAGTTTTCTGACCTGTGTGAGGGCCAAAATTGGATATATGGAGCATTAATCTCCCCCTTTAACTTTCCCTTTTATATATACCCCCCAGGCCAATAAGAAAAGGAGCCTCTGAGCTTTGGTTCATAAAGGATCAGCTTTTATTGCTTGGGAATTAATTAGACCACAAAGGTGAAACCAATTAGGGAAATAAGGAAGTAGAAATACAGATGAATAGTATTAACTCTAAGCTTAGTCTATGTGATCCCAGAGATTAAGCTAGTTCAAAGGAATATGGGATTTTCCTTTGTAAAACTCACCAAATCCCAAACTGCCCACCAGGCCTAGAACCAGCATGCCCAAGACCGAGCACAAAGCACGTGCTTCTGAACTGCCACCACGAGCTGAGCACTGCCAGAGACTGCTCTAGGCCGAAAGAGCGCAACTTTTTGAACGCCCTGCCCACTGGAAATTGCCTTACCTTCTGGTGAAGTTTTCCTCCCACAAAAGGGGAGGTCTAGTGTTGTTCATCCCCAAAAGGGGAGGTCCTTCAAAAGCTGCTTAGTAGCATGCACAGTGTCAGGGTGGGCCAGGTGTGGCCCCTCCCAAATGACTCAGCTAAAAGTTTCAATATTAATCTTTGCCACACCTGTAAAATGAAGAAAACCTCTAGGACTTCTCATAGAATTACCTTGTGAGTTAAATGAATGTATAAACTTTTGTGTAGATGTTTCCTATAGTTACCATGTGCTTAGAGGATAATTTTACAATGTTGTTAAGATGGAAGATGTGTTATTTTCTCCAAGGAAATTTTGGAGAGATACTAGTCATAACTTTTGTTTGCTATATTTCCAACAGGTCATGCGCATCGTGGATAATGTCCGACCTGATCGGCAAACTGTTATGTTTTCTGCCACTTTCCCTAGAGCAATGGAGGCTTTGGCCCGTCGGATCCTGAGTAAACCGATTGAAGTACAGGTTGGAGGAAGAAGCGTGGTTTGCTCTGATGTTGAACAACAGGTGGTAAGTATAACCCTTTGTGAAATATAAAAGTTCATAGCTAAACTTTCATTACTGAATGTAGCCTTAGAGATAAACAGTAGGATTCATTCTTTTAAGGTATTATTTTAATTAGCCAGGGACTGACCTCCGTACCTGCCATCTACTTAGTTCAGTGGGGTAGGGGTCAGGATGGGGGAGGGAGCAGACATTGTTTCTCACTACTTCCCACTCCCTACCCTAACACCTTCCACTGTGACATAATGAAAGGAGCACCATTTTCAGAATCAAGAGAACCTGAGTTGATTCCTAGTTCCACTATTTACCATCATTTTGTCCTTGGACAAATCCCTCTAAACCAAATTTCCTTATTTATAAAGTGAGAAGTTCAGCAAACCCAACTAACACTTTGACTGCATCTTATATTATATGTTGCATTCCATACCCAGTTGTTCTGTCAACAAAATATGTTGCATTTCTCTAGATCTTTGATATTTTCCGAGGATTATAAAGGCTATTCTTATTTGATTCTTTTAGCAGTGCTGTGGGAAGGTAGATAATGACTTTCTTTCTTTCTTTTTTAGAGAGGCAATTGGGGTTAAGTGACTTGCCCAGGGTCACACAGCTAGTAAGTGTCAAGGGTCTGAGGCCGGATTTGAACTCAGGTACTCCTGAATTCAGGGCCGGTGCTCTATCCGTTGTGCCACCTAGCTGCCCCAATAATGACTTTCAAAAGTTAGACAGGAATCAATGAATTCAGCAACCTTATTAAGCATCTTTGTGCAGGGGTTTATGCTAGTTACTAGTAGTCAGTTTAAAGATAATTTAAACAACAACAAAAAAGATAATTTAAACAGCCTCTTCCTTCAGAGCCCATAGTCTAGTTGGGTAGATAATGTATTATCAAATAGTTAATACAAAGCAGAAGGTGATGAGTACATAAGAGAGGTAAAAAGTAGTATGGAGTATGTGTTGTTTTGGGGGTGGGTGGGTAGGGCAATGAGGGTTAAGTGACTTGTTCAGGGTCACACAGCTAGTAAATGTAAAATGTCTGAGCCCGGATTTGAACTGAGGTACTCCTGAATCCAAGGCTGGTGCTTTATCCACTGAACCACCTAGCTGCCTTTGGAGTATGTGTTTTTTAAAAAAGGGAATGATTTGTTGGATTGCAAAAACCATTCAACCTTGAACATCCAAAAGCTAAAATTATTTCCATTCAGTGAAATTCAATTTAAAAAAATTTAAGTGCCTTCTATAAGCAAAGCCTTCTTCTAGATACTTGGGATGTAAAAACAAAACAAAATAGTTAATGCCTTTACAGAGCTAAAATGTTATTGGAAGAATACAAATGAATAAAATCAATTAACTTCTCTGGGCCTCAGTTGCCTTATCTCTGAAAGATGGGAGGTTGGACTAGAAGCCCTCCTTGGTCCCTCCAGCTCTAAATCTCTCCTGAGAGAAGATGTATATAGACAAATATATCCTTTATAATTTGAGGAGAGAGAATATTAATATCTTGGGTATAAGGGAGGAGAGGTGATACTTTATCTGGGTCAGAATTGAAAACAAAGGGCAGCTAGGTGTTGCAGTGGATAGAGCATCGGCCCTGGAGTCAGGAGAACCTGAGTTCAAATCTGGCCTCAGACACTTGACACTTACTAGTTGTGTGACCCTGGGCAAGTCACTTAACCCCAATTGCCTTCTCCCCCCCCCCCCCGAAAAAAAGAATTGAAAACAAAGATTTTAAGAGACAGACATATATAAAGAGGGCTTGCATATAACTGTCTAATGACTTCATTTTTTTTTTATTACTTTCTTTTCCCTCCCACACCAGGAATGTATTAGGTTATGTGTATCCTGATCTAAAGCCATGTTATGATGTCCAGTTACATAGTGCAATGGGGAAAATGAGGAGATGTTGCCTGAGGCCTATTAGTCTTCTAAAAAAAAATTCAATAACCTTTTTCTTTTTGTCTTATTAGGGGCTTCAATTACGTTTTGTCACAAATAAAATGTGAGTAGTGATCTGTCCAAAGAATATAATAGAATTTATATTAACTTCTTGGTGTTTTTAGATTGTAATTGAAGAAGAAAACAAGTTTCTGAAGTTACTTGAGCTGCTGGGACATTACCAGGAGTCAGGATCTGTTATCATATTTGTAGATAAACAGGAGCATGCTGATGGTCTTTTGAAGGACTTGATGAGAGCATCTTATCCTTGCATGTCTCTTCATGGAGGTAATGTACATGTACAGATTGGTTTGCAGTGAAAATGCCTTGAAATTATTTTCTGTTTCTTAGTTTGTGTGATTGGAGCAGGGTTGAGGCCGAGGATGTTATACATTGCATGCAATAAGAAATGAGATAAATAGTGCTTCCTTCGGCAGCACATATACTAAAATTGGAATGATACAGAGAAGATTGGCATGGCCCCTGTGCAAGGATGACATGCAAATTCATGAAGAAAATAGATAAGTACTTGTCCTGAGGGAAATTTTTAATACTTAATATTGGTGTTCCAAGTCATTTTTCTCTACTTCACTTTTATTTCTTAATTACTGTGTTGGATTCAAATTTACATAAATGATCTAGTGTAAGACAGTTAAAATTATTATCTGCTATATAAGTCTTCTTTAATCAAGGTTAACATCACTGCATAAAATGTCTTCAATTATCAGTTTAATTTTCCTTAAGAGTTTTTTTAGCTATCCTGAGCTTATAGAATTTTATGACAGAGTTTTTGGTTGTTATCCAGGTGTCACAGTGAATGATAGTTAAATTGTGTCTGCCATGATTACATTATTCTGTAGCATCTGTTTTTCTAGATTTCATATTTCTTAACACTCAACTTCAACATAAAGTATAGAGTTTCCAAGAGACTCATGATGGAAAATACTCTCCATCTCCAGAAAAAGAACTTTGGAGTCTGAATGCAGATCAAAGCATACTATTTTATTTCATTTAAAAAAAAATAATAAACATTTTTATTTATAGTTTTGACTTCCAAATTTTATTCCTTCTTCCCTCCCTTCCCTCCTCCCTCTGTGAGGCAGTAAGCAATCAGATACGGGTTATATATGTGCAATTAGATACATTTATTTTAGAAAGAAATCTTTCACTTCCATCAATACAATATTTAAATATATGAAAAGAAACAAAAGACAAGCAAAAACAAGTTGCCCACCTCTTCCCCTTATTCCTCCCACCCCCTTGGCAAAAAAAAATAAATGATTATAAATGATTGTTTATTGTCAAAAAATAGCATGATAGTATGGATAATTTGGACCCTGTATCAGAGACCTTCCAAGCTGACACCATTAATGATTACTCCATGGGTCTATCAATTCATTATTTCCAGCTTTTCCACAAGAATATCATGAGAGATTTTATCAAATAAATGTCTTGCTAAAATTTGGATAATTTATATTTCTGGCATTCCACTGATCAACCAGTTTAACCTATCAAATGTAATGTCAGTCTGTTTGGGCATATTCTTTTTTTTTTTCTTCCAATCTTCTTTTTTTTTGGTGAGGCAGTTGGGGTTAAGTGACTTGCCCAGGGTCACACAGTTAGTAAGTGTCACGTTTCTGAGGCTGGATTTGAACTTGGATTCTCCTGAATCCAGGGCCGGTGCTCTATCCACTGCGCCACCTAGCTGCCCCTTTTTCTTCCAATCTTAATAGTATTTTTTCCCAGTTACATGTAAAGATAGTTTTCAACATTTGTTTGTATAAGATTTTGAGTTTGAAATTTTTCTTTTTACCTCCCCCTCCCTAAGACGGCTAGCAATCTGATACAGATTATATATGTATAGTCACATTAAACATTTCCATATTAGTCATGTTGTGAAAGAAGAATTGGAACAAAAGGGGGAAACCTCAGAAAACAAAAACAAAAGAAGGTAGAAATCGTATGGCTCAATCTGAATTCAGATTTCACATCTTTTTTCTGGATGTGGAGAGCATTTTCCATCATGAGTCCTTTGGATTTATCTTGGATCCTTGTTTTGCTGAGAAGAGCTAAATCTGTCATAGCTGATCATCACACAGTGTTGCTGTTACTGGGTACAATATTCCCCTGGTTCTGCTCACTTCACTCAGCATCAGTCCACTTAAGTCCAGGTTTTTCTGAAATCTGCCTGCTCATCATTTCTTATAGCACAGTAGTATTGCATTACATTCATATATCACAACTTGTTCAGCCATTCCCCATATGATGGGCAGCCTCTCAAATTTCCAATTCTTTAGGTCTGGCCTCTTCTTGAGGAAGTCATGATGGATCTGACTTAAGCTTCCTTTCTTACTGAATATCTGTTCACTAACCACCCCTTTAAAAATACATTCTAGTGCTCGCTTCGGCAGCACATATACTAAAATTGGAACGATACAGAGAAGATTAGCATGGCCCCTGCGCAAGGATGACACGCAAATTCGTGAAGTGTTCCATATTTTTTCATACATTAAAAAAAAAAAAATACATTCTAGAATTTTGCCAGGAATCACAGCCAAGCTTACTGGCCTATCGTTTTTAGGCTCTTGTCTAAAAATTAGAACATTTGCCCCTTCTCTAATCCCATGATGCTTTTCCTGATGACCAGTCTTTCAAAGATCTTTGAAAATGTCTCAGTAATTGCAGTCACCCATTCTTTCATTATCTGGACCATCCTTGGGGACTCCTCCTCTCAGACTGACCAGAGAGCTTTCTGCTGGGCTTTCTTTAACAGGTGCACTCTTCCCTTTTCAAAGCCATGCTCCTGGTTCAGATTTCATGTCTCATGGTCTTTTAAACCATTTAAATGATGTAGGAATCACCAACTATAATAACCTTTTGGTGAGAGTGAAGACCACTGGACTATCATCTGCCTTGCCATTATACCCTTAGGACTTTCCATCGGTATAATAGCTGACCTCTCATGATTTCTCTCTCCAATTGGGTATTGGCTATTATGTTATATCAAGATAATGGAATATTATGACACTATAAGACATGTTCAAAGGGAAAGGCTTAAGGAAATCTGTAGAAACTAATGCAGGGTCCAGTTTATACAATGACTTTAATGTTGCAAAGAAAAACAACTTAGACTTGAAAACTGACTAGTACAGTGACCAAACACTACTCCAAAGTATCAGGCTTCCCACCTTGACAAAGAGTTGATGTTCTAGAGATGTAGCATAAGACATGCTTTTTGGACTTTGCTGATGTATGTCTCTATTTTGTGGGATTATGCTTTCTTGTTATAAGGGAGGATTTGCTTATTTTGGGGAGGGATAAAATGAGTATAGGGAGTGATAGCTAGCAGAAAGAATGAAAGAAAAAGAAAGCATCTATAAAACATTTAAAATGCATAGAAAAGGACAGAAAGAAGTTTAGAGGAAAACATAAGTGGGTTAGTATTAGGAACTAATGGGTAAGTGTAATGTGGGTAATTTAGAGTGAGGAAGACCTGGGTCTGAATCAGCCTTTGAAATTTACTAGTTTTGTGATCCTGGTTATATCATCTCCATTTCCTCATGTATAAAATGAAGAGGTTAGACTGAGGTCCTTTCTAGCTCTAAATCCACATTGTATTTAATGAGATTTGCGGTTTCATATACATATACATACATACATTTATATATAAAAACTCTGTTCCTTCTGTATGGAAATATGTATTTGGTGTTTGTCAAGTTCAGAATAACAAATTAAAATAAAAAAAAAAAAAGATATGTACAGGGCAGCTAGGTGGTGCAGTGGATGGAGCACCGGCCCTGGAGTCAGGAGTACCTGAGTTCAAATCCGGTCTCAGACACTTAACACTTACTGGCTGTGTGACCCTGGGCAAGTCACTTAACCCCAATTGCCTCACTAAAAAAAAAAAAAAGATATGTACTCTTTTTATTGACTTTTCTTACATAGTTTTAAATTGTCAGGTTTTTTTAATAGTCTTTTCAGAAAAGAAGCTAAAGATAAAGACTGATTTTGAAGAAGACAGAGAGTATTACTCAATACTTAATTTCACAGTCTTCTATTTCCTGTATATATTTCGTGAATTGGGAGAGTGGCCAGTGTAAATTGAATTTGTCTCATTCTTTACTTCTAACCATGATTCATTATTATCCTGTTAGTATCCAATGAAATGCAATACTTGATCTTATATGGTTTCACATTTTTGTGTGGTTTGTTTGCAGGCATTGATCAATATGACAGAGATAGCATCATTAACGACTTTAAGAATGGGACATGTAAACTTCTGGTGGCCACTTCTGTTGCTGCACGAGGACTTGATGTGAAACATCTAATCCTCGTAGTGAATTATAGCTGCCCTAACCATTATGAGGATTATGTCCACAGAGCAGGCAGAACTGGAAGAGCAGGCAACAAAGTAAAAGAAGTTGCATTATTTTGCCATTTTCTATACAATATCTTTTTTGCATTTAAAAAATCATTGAAATAGTAATGAGCAAAGGAGCTCAGACCATTTTTGAAAAAGTCTATGTAGGACTTATATGATAATAATTAGGATTAATGAAGAATGTTTATATGTACACAAAAGTGTGAAAGCTTTTGCTGATCTAGTTAAGCTCATTTGAAACACTTAGTCTTTACTACTACTCAAATTTAGTGTTTGAATTGAATAGAATTTGAGTGATGATATTCAGTTGATGCTCTAAACAGTGCTCACTATTTTAATATAAATGATGATATTTAAAGGATCAATTCAGTAGCTTTAAAAGTATTACAATGCAGTATAATCAATACTTGTTTTTATTTTGAGCTGATGTTTTACTTAGCATTCATATCTTAATTGATATGAAGGTTGTTTGGCACTTTGAATGGGAGTTTCTTTTTTCTCTACAACAGTGAGAGTTTCATGAAGACCTCTCTTTTGTTAAATATTGACTTTAGACCTTGAAAATTAAGGATCTTAGAGTTTTTAAAATAATTGCAGTCCAGTCTGCTGTTAATTTAAATTTTATTCTAGTGTCAAATTTAGAAAGTTTCTCTTAAATAATCTTTTTAAAGATTTTGACTGTTTTAGTAGAAATCATAATTGTGGGAATGGCTTTATTTGTAACCTTATTGTTATCTCAGTTTTGTATTTCCATAATGTTTTGTTTTTCTTAATTTACTAGGGATATGCCTATACTTTTATCACAGAAGACCAAGCAAGGTATGCAGGTGATATAATTAAAGCTCTGGAGTTGTCGGGGACTGCAGTCCCTCCTGATCTAGAAAAACTTTGGAGTGATTTTAAAGATCAACAGAAAGCTGTAAGTAAACTTCCCTCCACTCCACCCCCACCCTCCCTCAGGTTAATTTTGCCCAAATTGTTAATGTATTTTAATATTTTTCTCTTTTATTATTTACAAGTCCATCTACATTCCAGTTGTATAATTTTTTTCATAAGAGAATAATTCCAATTTGGGAGAAATTAATCTGAAAATGTTAACAAAATTTTTTCTTGAGGTTATTGAAATGATCAGTCTCCATATTAATCTGTCTTTATATGTCAAAATATTACATTAGCACAGTGAGAAGTAGTTCAATTAGCACACATTTAAAAGATTGTCATAGAATGATGTACATCCTTTTTTTTTCCTTCTTTCTGGTAGGAAGGGAAGATAATCAAAAAAAGTAGTGGCTTTTCTGGTAAAGGATTCAAATTTGATGAAACAGAACAAGCTTTGGCCAATGAGAGGAAGAAGTTACAAAAAGCAGCACTTGGTCTACAGGATTCAGATGATGAAGATACTGCAGTTGATGTGAGTATTTTCATCCTAAACCTCATTTCCATTAGAAGGTGCTTTACAAAATGATGTTTCTTTACATTATCCAATATTTAATTGGAGAAATACAATAATTAAATGTAGGCATAAATCTTAAGGCTTATTATTGTCTTGCCCCATTCTTTTCAGAGTTACCGAAACCTAAACAGTGAGCCACAGAGGTTTGACTATTGCATGAAAGCCAGAGCTATTGGGGTTTTAAGGTAGAGTCAACAAACAACAATCAGGGATGTGGTCTCTTCTGTGGTATTATTGATGTCTTTAATTAGTTAAGGCAGCTTTTCATCAAATCCCACATACTTGACATTATGATATCTAATAATTTTATTGTGAAAGGCAGTATTTTGGATGTAGTTATAAAAAGATATAGTTGTTCACTTCAGTCTTATCACTTAGGAACATTTGTATTTTATTCTTATATTATCTTGAAAGGATCTGATCCCTAGTAGCAGCTCTACTCTGTGTCTGAAGCTAAAGACCCATCTTGTGGTCACTCAGGCCTATGTTCTATTACTTATGAACACACGAACAGGATAAGAAAGGGTCACAAATAGGGTAAGATACATAATGGGGAGATAGGAAACAGGAGTGGGGGGGGCAGTTAGGGTTAAGTGACTTTTTCAGGGTCACATAACTAATAAATGTCAAGTCTCTGAGGCCAGATTTGAACTCAGGTCTTCCTGAATCCAGGACCAGTACTTTATCTACTGTGCCACCTAGCTGCCCTGAAACAATTTATTTATATAGCACCTACTATGTACTAGGCACTGTGCTAAACACTTACAAATATTATCTCATTTGATCTTCATAATAAGCCTGGAGGTAACCCCATTTTACAGATGAGGAGACTGAGGTAAACAGGGGTCAAGTGAGTTGCCCAGGGTCACACAACTAGTTAAGTATCTTTGGCTGGATTTGAACTCAGATCTTGCTCATTCCAAGCCCAGAACTACCTACAACATTATCAGCTCTTGTGGCCTTCTGTGTCTTATTCCTCTCCCTTCCCCCCCCCCCCCCCCAATCCCTCACCCACCATAGCCATAAGAATTAATCCTGGATAGGCATACCTGTCTGCTTCTTTTACTCTTTCCAGTAGATCTTTTGAGATCATTTTTTGGTTTTGGAGGGTAAAAAAGAGGATTCATTCTTTTTATCTATCTATCTGTCTATCTATCTATTTATTTTATTAATTCTTTAAGTATTATTTGGACTAGATGTTTTTGAGACACCTCCCAAATCTGAGATTCCCTAGGGCGGTTTGATTTATTAGTTTTTGTCCCCCAAACTAAGTGTCAGCTGTCTGACCCCACCTCTTGCACAGCCCACGGGGCTTTCTGGTTCAGCTGAAGCAGAGGGGGAGGGGCACCAGCACCTCCCACACAGAAGAGACCCTGAGGGCCTAAGGCTTTCTAATTTCAGCCTAAAGGTAGGGTCCCCAAATCAAAATAAATTTCCACATCATTAAAAGAAAAAAGTTATTTTATAAAAATAAATCACAATAGCCTTGAAATAATTTCCTGTCCTTTTTTGAGTAAAGAAATGTTTCAGGCAAGCAGATGGTGCTATAATAATAGCATCTACTTCCCAGGGTGGTTATGAAGATCAAAATATTTATACAGGTCTTTGCAGACCTTAACGAGCTATATAAATCCTAGCTGTTATGATTATTATTCATTGTTAATTATATTCAAAATAAAATATAATGATATGTCTTTTATATGTGGAATATAATGATATGTCTTTTATGTGGAAAAGCATTTTGGTTCAAGAAACTTAATTACATTTCACTATCTTCTTGGGAATCCGGGACCCCAAGAGTTTGAGGACTTTATTTGGGAGTAGATCTGAAACTCTTATAGCATCTCTCTAAATGGATCATCTAAAGTAGTCAGATCTCCTGCCCTTTAACATACTAAAGGGGATTGATTGTTTAAAACGTTAAATGAAAGTAAATAGTCTAGCTCATAAATACTTTGATATGAGGTTCATTGCTAGGCTTGAGTAATGTATAAACAAACAACATAAAGTAACATAAAGATAACTGAGATCTTTTTTGGAAAAAAATAATACAGTTTAAATCTCTTCCCTCTTGTTTGAAAAAAAAAATACTTGTAAATCAGGGATTCTTGGTTTTTTTGGTTTTTTGCAGGCAATGGGGGTTAAGTGACTTGCCCAGGGTCACACAGCTAGTAAGTGTCAAGTGTCTGAGGCCGGATTTGAACTCAGGTACTCCTGAATCCAGGGCCTGTGCTTTAACCACTGCGCCATCTAGCTGCCCCTAAATCAGGGATTCTTTGAAGTCCACAGATACCTTCACCCTACAAGGAAAACAAGAGTTTCATATTTATTTTCTCTAGCCTCTAACTGAAATTTAGCATTTCCTTCGATTTTGAATTTAAAAAAACACCTTAATCCGAGGAGTCTATAGAGAAAAAAAGGTTAAGAACTCTTGGTATTAAAAATGCAAAAAGGATAGAAGAAAGAGAGTAAAGGATTTCATGTGTAATTAATTACTGGTTATGAAATTAATAAAGGAACAAAACTAGAAGCAAAAAATGTATACTCTAGAATTTTTTGTTAGCTCTGTGACTATAGGCAATTTACTTAACTTCTCTCAGCCTCTATTTCCTAACCCCCCCCCCCAAAATGGGGATAATTATGCTAGTAGTACTTACTTCACTGGGGTATTGAGACTCAAATGAAATTATGTATGTAATTGAAAACCTTAAAGCCCCACATAAATCTGAGTTATTAGATGAAGTGATTTCTTAACTTTGCTTTCTTTCTGGTCTAGATTGATGAACAGATTGAAAGCATGTTCAATTCAAAGAAGAGAGTTAAAGACATGGCAGCTCCTGGAACGTCTAGTGTCCCTGCTCCAACTGCTGGAAATGCAGAAAAACTGGAAATTGCAAAGAGATTGGCTCTGAGAATCAATGCCCAGAAGAATTTGGGAGCCGAGGCTCAGGTATTAAGTGGTTTGTTCAGTGCCTCAGCTCCTTACTTTCTAAACCATTTAAAAAATGCTGAATTGTGTAGCTATATTTTGATACTAAATTATTGCTTATTATTACTTAAATGATTACTATTACTTAATTTATAGAAAATTTGACCTTTTTTTAATATAGTTACTTATATGCTGATACCTATTCTGGAATGCCTAACCTATCATATCTATAATTTATTATGGCTTTTATAAGGAATATAATGATTGATAACACCAATATCACAGAAATGTTTCTGAATAACATTGCATATAGCATGTTTTTCATGGGTGGCTTTATAATAATGTTTAATAGTCTTTGTTATGTTAATAATTTTTTAATCAAGTATGTGAACTTTAGTAGCATTCCCAAAGAATGGTTTGTTAGTTTCTCCAATATTCTGAAGACTTCAGGTAAGTCAAGTAAGTTATTGTAAAATTATTGTTGGATGGGTTGGTTTTCCAGGGGGTTGTGGTAGCACAAATATTCTAATTTAAATGAACTTTTGGGCACTAATAGAATCTTACTCTATGTGTAAGTAATTTAGGAAAGGTCAGGGCAAATGATCTAATGTGACAGGTAAGGAAGTGAACAGCGCTTGTGTGTCAGTAGCATTTTTATTAGAAGCCTCAATGGCATTTTGATTTTTAATCTCTCCAAGGTAGAGGAGGTACATTGAAATGAAATGTGTGTTTCTGTATAGTTGTCAGATCTATAGCATTGGCACTTGTACTTATGATGAGGACGTAGTTTGGTAGGGGAAGAAGCATTTGGGGCTTTGAACAAGTTCATTGGGTCATCAAACAAGAATTTCTGGTGGGGTCAGTCCGCGGTCCAATTTCAACATTAGTCCGTGATTTGATTGTAGCCCTTCTTTAATTACAGGATGTAATGCAACAGGCTACCAATGCAATCCTAAGAGGGGGCACTATTCTGGCCCCTACTGTATCTGCAAAAACCATTGCAGAACAACTTGCTGAAAAGATCAATGCCAAGCTCAATTATGTGCCTATAGAGAAACAAGAGGAAGAGAGGCAGGATGGTGGACAAAATGAATCTTTTAAGAGATATGAGGAAGAATTAGAGATCAATGACTTCCCACAGGTAAGCAACAGATTTCTTTTATCCCATTTTAATGGATATCATGGATCTCTTTCACCAGAATCTTGCCAGGCCCAGTTACCATGATTTGTCTAACGAAAAAGTGTTCTCATCTCATTATTTCTACCACCTTTTCACTGCCCAATAGTGACAGTAGTAAAAACCATTGAATCTAGCAATTGAGTCTAGTGATTGAAATCAGTGTCAGTTGAAGAATGTTTCAGGTGGCTCAGTGTATTTATCCCTCTTATGTTTGTTCATAAGAAAAAACACCCTTACTTGATAAAATACATATTTTCAAAACTAATTCACTTTTTTTGTTTGTTTTTGTGGGTCAGTGAGGGTTAAGTGACTTGCCCAGGGTCACATAGCATAGCTAGTAAGTGTCACTTGTCTGAGGTCGGATTTGAACTCAGGTCCTCCTGAATCCAGGGCCAGTGCTTTATCCATGGGCACCACTTAGCTGCCCCACTAATTCACTTTCTGATAAGATCCAAAAAAATTAGAAAGTGAGAATAATGTAAATGTTATTAGGAACATACTTTATATGTGTAGATTATAGTACATATGAACATAAACTAATTATGATTCTATTATGTTATAAGGTGCTATAATAAATTGTTCTTTTATATTATTTAATACATCGTTTATCCTATCCCTGATCTTTTTTCTACTATAAAATAGCCTTTTCTCTCTTTTTCTTTCATAGACTGCAAGGTGGAAAGTTACCTCTAAGGAAGCTCTGCAGAGGATCAGTGAATATTCTGAAGCTGCTATTACAATTAGAGGAACATATTTCCCTCCTGGCAAAGAACCCAAGGAAGGAGAGCGAAAAATTTACCTGGCAATTGAAAGTATGTACTTCAGAAATTATTAGACTGCCCGAGTTTGATCATTCTTAAATACAAATTGCTGGTAGCAGACAGAAACTATAATAAAGTTGAAGCCAAGGAACTGAAGATTCGGGAATTGTGGGGTTCTTTTTTCCATATGCTCCAAGAAACCTTTTTCTCCCTCATCTGCAAATGGGAAACTTATGTATGTTTGAATGATTTAAACCTTTTGTTTAAAAGCAGTCATAAGTAACAAAGAGTAGGATCTGTGTTTTAAGACCCTTACTTCCAATACTGGCAGATTACCGCCATGAAAATAGATCAGTATTTGTGTCTCCATTTGAGAAAAAGGCTATAGAGCTGGACGACTAAATCGTTCAAGTGGGATGGCCAGTTTTGTCTAAAGCTGTAGAGCCTAATGCATTTGGAATGGAAGTTTTCTTGTTAGTATTCTAATGATCTGTCATATTAGGGAGGAAAAAACCTCTAAAAATGAAAGTATGAATTTTTTTCTAAAAATGTAAAAATTCCTTTTTCTATATTGAATTGTATTTTCAGGAATTTCTTTTAGAAGGATTATACCCATGACCTCTATTTAATCATTTTAATAAAAACTTAATTTTTTTCATAGAAGCAACAACTCTTGCTGCATCAATAGCCATTTGAAGAGGCTTTTATGATGTAGGCTAAGCCAAAAGGTCATCTTCATTGAATATGACTTGTGCTAGCTACACATAGAGAATTGTGGCTAATCTAGTGTTACCTTAGTACAGTGAAATTGAAATATGGACACAACAGAACAAATTTTTTTGAGTCATATATGTTCTGTATCTGGGACTGAGGCAGTTTTTTGTCTGCAAAGAAAGTAAGGAGCAAAAAACCCCCAAACCCCAACATTATGTAGACCTAAATAAAGCTACTAACTGGTTCCAGTAATCATTATGGGTCCTCAAAAAGTATGCTTCTTTTTTTCTTTTCTTTTTTTTTTTTTTAATTTTTTGCAGGGCAATGGGGGTTAAGTGACTTGCCCAGGGTCACACAGCTAGTAAGTGTTAAGTGTCTGAGGCCGGATTTGAACTCAGGTACTCCTGAATCCAGGGCCGGTGCTTTAACCACTGCGCCATCTAGCTGCCCCAAGTATGCTTCTTTATGTGGAGTGGGCTGATGCTTCATTTGAACTGAAATGGCTTTTTTAGCTTCCTTTTTCTTCTTTTTATTTTCCTTTACACACTTTGAGTACTTAATATGTTCAGTACACACATTGATTCTCTTGCCCAAAATCTTGCTCTTGTTCATTTGCAACAATGCTTATGGCATGCTTAGTAACATTATTGAACATTCTAGTTTTGCCATGGTAACATTTATCTAACATTAACTGCTGAACTTGTCCATACCTTTAATATCTCCAGTATTTACCCTTGTAGAGTCATATATATGTAGTGTGAGGGCCAAAATTAGATATACTGAGCATTATTTGGGTGACTCGCCTTAATATTGGGGTCCCAGAAATATGAGGGACCTTTTTTAGGTTTAATCTCTCTTCTGAACTATTCTTTTTAGATATTTCTCCCAGGCCAATAAGAAAGGAGCCTCTAAGTTTTATTTAGTTCACAAAAGGATCAGATTTTATTACTTGGGAATTGATTAAACAACAAAGGTGAAACTAATAAAAATCAAAGATAAGGAAATGGGAAAATAGAAATACAGATAGATCTCTTAACTCTAAATTTAGCCTAAGCTTGTTCAAAGGAATTTAGAGTTTTCCGTTAGTAACTCACCCAAGCCTGAACAGCCCGCCAGACCAAGAACCAGCACGCTGTCACCCCGACCTCAGTCAACCACCAGAGAGAGCGTGTCCAGTGTCCTGGAAGTCCTCGCCTCCCTTCAGGTTGTAATCTCAGGGTAGGCCAGGTGTGGCCCCTCCCAAATGATTCAGCTAAAACTTGCGATATTAATCTTTACCACAAATAATTTTTCCACACATCCCCCTCTTTGTTTCTTTGGAAAACCCTATGGGTTTGCTCAATGAAACAGCAAAAAATAACAGAATATAATATCTTATGCTAACTAACAATATATTAATATCAATATAGAAAAGGGAGAGAGAAAAGTTTTGTCCAGAGGGGCGGTCCCTCATGAACATGATGCTTTGACGTTGGTCTTGCAGAGGGAGGGCCTCTGCAGAGAGTACATGTTACAGATGGTGTATATTATAACAGAAGGAGAAAAACAACAACAACAAAACAAAACTATTCATATAAAGTCTCTGAGCTCTTTCTTCTTGGAGCAATCGTCAGGAGCAAACTGGACTCTGGTCTGGTCTCTGGTCTGGAAAGCTGGATCCACTCCCACCCTGAGATTACGTATGCTACTGAGGTCAAAAGGAGAACTCTCCATGAGCAGTTTTTGAAGGGTCTCCCCTTTTTGGGGGGAGGAAAGATTGAACTAAAGCTTAGACGCTTCTTTCTTTTTTTGTTTTGTTTTTGTTTTGTGAGGCAATTGGGGTAAAGTGACTTGCCTAGGGTCACACAGCTAGTAAGTATAAAGTGTGTGAGGCTGGATTTGAACTCAGGTCCTCCTGAATTCAGGGCCGGTGCTCTATCCACTGTGCCACCTAGCTGCCCCGAGGCTCCTTTCTTATTGGCCTGGGAGATTAAACCTAAAAAAGGTCCCTCATATTTCCGGGACCCCAGTAATAAGGCGAGTCACCCAAATAACGCTCAGTATATCTAATTTTGGCCCTCACAGTAGGCAAGGCAGATGGGTGGCACAGTAGATAGAGCACCAGGGCTGAGTTAGGAAGACTTGAGTTCAGATCCAACCTTAGACACTTCATAGCTGTGTGACCCTGAGCAAGCTGTTTTCTATCTGCCTCAGTTTTCTCAACTGTAAAAATGGAGAATAAATGGCTTCTACCTTAATAGGCTTGTTGCAAAGCTAAAATGAGATCTTTTTTAAGCTGATAGCACAGTGTCCCAGTACATAGTAAGTACTTAATAAGAGCATGTTCCCTTCTTCCCTCCCCCAAGGAACCACACCATGTTTGCAAAAGGGCCTGGGTAACATAAACTCTCTCTACCTCTTTCCTTTTGTGTGTGTTATTTTGGCAAGACACTGAAAACCTGTGATTACCTTTCAAAGTTTCTGTCCATTTTTTCTACAATAGGATTTTACTTAATCTTGCAAGACAAGTTATTCTTGGTTGTAAATCTTTATTGCTTTTTAGAATATGGTAGTCAGGGGTTTTTTTCTTTATTGTAGTTGTACCATAGTTTTATGTGATCTTGAAGGAAGTTTTTTGATACTTAACTCTTTCTTTCTGGTCAGTTTTTTAAAACTTAAATAGTAGATACATTATGTTTCTTTCAATCTCTTGCTTTGTTCAAATATTTCTTGTTGTCTCATGGAGCATTACCCCTTGTTGAAACTTACTTCTATCAAAGGTACTTTAATTCTTCCAGTCTTCCAGGTTCATAACCTTATTGTTAGTTTCAAGTCCTTACTCAGATTTCTGATCTATCTCATAGGCTTCAGGTCTATTTATTGGGTTTTGGGCTGGTTTTTCTTGCTACAGAGAAATTATACATCAACACCTGGAAATGACATAATCTAGAAAGTTCAGGTCAGTGAGTACTTGAATGACACACAGATAAATATTAAACTGTTGAAAGACTGCTAATATGGAGCAGCTAGGTAGCACAGTGGATAAAGCACCAGCCCGGGATTTAGGAGGACCTGAGTTCAAATTCAGCCTCAGACACTTGACACTTACTAGCTGTGTGACACCGGGCAAGTCACTTAACCCTCATTGCCCTGCAAAAAAAAAGAAAAAAAGAAAGACTGCTTATATTTTACTTGTACCTAGTCACTGTCACTGAGTGGGATTTTATTGTTTTGATGAAATGTCAGTGGGAAAAAATGAAAAAAATTACCTTACAGAAATCTTTCCAACTGTAGATTGTTCCTTTTGTCCTGCACTGTCATCCTTTGTTGCTTTCCTCATTCTCCTTTCATTTAATAAAGTACTAAGAAACCTTAATTTGTCACAAAATATGACCCCAGCAATAATATTTTAAAGCCTATAATTTAAAACTTTTATGGATGACCCTTCAGTAGGCAGCAATTGAAAGCTTTCCTTGGCATTTATGTGGAGTGCCTGAAATTGACCTGCAGTGTGTGTCTGTAAACATCATGTGATTCTAATAATATGCTTGCCATTCACCCTCCTAGGTGCCAATGAACTGGCGGTGCAGAAGGCAAAGGCAGAAATTACTAGGCTTATAAAAGAAGAATTAATCAGACTGGTAAGTAAAAATCTTTTCAGGGGTTTTTATTAAACTGATTTAGAAAAAGCAGTGCTTTTGGAGGCATCATATCCCTAGCTAGAACTTGTGAATATTTACCTAGAAAATTAATAATATGATTGACATCTTTTTGAAAAATTGTTTTTTGCCTTTTTATGTATTATTGGATTGCAGCACTCTTGTGAGGCAGAAAAAAGTGCTATTAATTTGCTTGGTAGTGAACTATTTCTAAACAAAGTTAATGGAAGAAATTATACAAAATGCCACAGAAGGAAATAACCTTAAAATAAGATCTCGAGCTAGTATTCCACCAGCATCTTGCATTAAAAAAACATTCTTTTCTTAAGTGAATGAAGAAGTAATGTGGCATAATGAGTAGCCAGAGCTCTTGGCAGATCTTGCATCTAACACATACTAACAGTGTTAGTCCCTTAATTACTTAGTGTTTTAGGCACCTCTGTAAGACTTTAAGTTTCAGAGAAGGTGCTGACCTGCATTGTTAGAGGAAGTTTTTACATCTGGAAGTTCTCTATACCAATGAAAAATTAGAGACCCAGATCTTATCCTTATCCTATCTTAAATGTATATCAACATATATATATATAATGTTAATTATATATGTAGAAACCTCTGGTGAATAAGTAGTTGAGTGACATACAGGTAAATGATAGGCTCTTGGAAGATTGCTAATGTTTAACTTGTACCCAGTAAAGTTAATATTTTCTCCATTTCATAGTTAAATTATTTAGATAAAATATCAAGTGGAAAAAGATACAAAAATTAATTTAGTCTAATTGAGTGGAAGTTTATTATTTTTTCAAAGTTTTGCTATTGAATTTATATAGAGGGTGGCGTTCTGTTTGGGGGTGGGGTTTTGCTCTTTCTGACCTTGACAATTCTTTTAATTACAGCAAAATTCATATCAACCAACAAATAAAGGAAGATATAAAGTTCTATAAACATCTGGAGAAAACCTCTTTACCAGTTGCTGGTGTGTGAAACTTTGTGGCTTCTGTTGTCTTTGGAGTTTACAGTATATTGTAAATTAAGATTTTTTAAAACTTTGTCTTGATTTTTTTATACAAGAAAAACCAGTATTTGCTTAAAAAACAAAACATGACCTTTTTCCACTCCCCTAAGATGATCGGACTTAAAACAAACTTGTTTGCAGAGTTTACTTATAAGTATGGAAATATGGATTAAATAGACTTTAATCCTGATAGACTCCAACTTAATACATATGGAAAGATTTGGACATTTCATTGGAAATTGGTAAAATACACTTTTAGCTTTGGGAGGTTTTTTGGTTTGTTTTTGGTTTTTTGGAGCAATTCACATTACTGACTTACAATGAAATGTTGATTTATTTCCTAAATAAAGGGTAACATTCTCTTTCTTGGCTTGTTTTTGCCTTTCTTGGCATAAATCTGATTGGCATACATCAAAGCATATGAACTAGAAATGAGGTTGTTATCCTCAAATATTTAGAATATGGGCTCAGAGTCTCTGTCTTAACTTTTATCATAGTAAATGGATAACTTTGTGTTCTTTGTACAAATGAAAAATATGTGTAGCAGTCATTTTTTTCTCTATGTGTGAAAGGATTTTAACATTTGATTTTAGATTTCCCTTTAATCTCTGAATTATATTTTTTAATCCCTACAGACAATTGATTTTTATAACCAAGTCTCTAAAGAGTCAGATTTTTTCCAACTCTTTTACAGTTTGACTATATATTTAAATTTGATATATACAAATGCCCCCAGTACTAGATTGCCCTTATTAGAATGTATACTGTTTTTCTTTAAAATTATGGAACACAATTATGACCTAGCATTCATCTTAAAGTTTGGCCTCTCTTCAGGAAAACAAACTGCTTATTTCTTGGGATAGTTATAAATGTATTTGTTTTTTAGCCCTCAGATGACATAAATTCCTGGATCTGGAGCTTCCATGCTGTTCTTCTGATTTAGGCTGTGAAATTTTGATCACCCAGGGGCCTATCTGTACTTAGTACAAGTCTTTCAAATTAAGACACTGAATGGAGAGAAATTTTCAGGAGTTGAATGCTTTGGTAGAAGATTTTTATTAATTAAGAGACAAGAAATCCTCTTTACTTGAGTGAAAGACAGTTTAAAAATAAGACATTGTAAATAGTATCACAAACTCAGTTTCTTAACAGTATGTTAAATAGCTTTAAGTGTCAGAGGATGTCAAACCATTACTACTTCAGGGTAGCATTTTTATCTGAGAAGTTGTCACCTATAAATTAATATGTTTCTGATTCTACCTTGTCCATTGTTTTTCTGGTGGCAGATTAAAGAACCACATACTATGTGTACCACAATAGACAAGCAAAACAGATAATTTCAAACTTCAGCCATCTTTTAGATCTCCTTCTCTTAAGATTATTTATTTACTTATTTTCTTCAGCCTGTGATGGTTTATGCTTCCTTTTGATAGTGTATTTCCATCCTACACACATGACAATTGGTGCTGCCTTCAGCCAGCATCAGTCACGTTGGGGTTGAGACTTTTTAAAAAAAAATCAAAAGAACTCTGTTTTATGTTTGTCCTTCTAGTTATCAAGAGAAGCCATGCTAGAAATATTATTTTGTTCAGAAAGCAAACTGTGTTAGTCCATTGTTCCTAGTGTCACAGTGTCACAGCTGGATTTTTAAGATTTGGATGATGTACAGACTTTAACTTTTTTTTATGCAATATATCAATATTTGTTCCTATGTTTTCTAAATTCCTCCAAAAATAAAATAATAAAATAAGTGTGCATTTTTCTTTAAATCATCTTGGTTCATTAGTTTTCCATCATATTTTGCTTTTATAATTTTTATTCTTTTAGACAGATGAAAAAAGTAATAATGTATTTTGAAAAAACATTCTAACAAAATGTCACCTGAAGCCCAATATGTCTCTTTATCTTTATGGGTATCTTGGGCCTCTTGGAATTTAACCAAGCAGTGCAAAAACCCACTTTTATAAGTGAAAAATGAAAGAAACACACTGTAAAAGGACAGGGGGTGAAGTAGGTTTAGTATATTTCTAGCTTAATATGAGACAGAAGTATGTGGGAGCCAAAAAATAAGCTAATATGATTGTAGGCTAGTCATACTGTTCAAGACTAGGACTCTTCTGTCCCCTGGTTAGATCACATCTGAGAATTCTGTTCCATTTAAGAAGGACTTGGATAAATGGAAAAGCCTCAAGAAGAGAATTGCCAGGTTGGTCAAGGGTCTTGAGTTCATAACATATAGGGACTAGTTGAGAAACTGAGTATAATCAGCTGGGGTGGACTGGGAAAGGGGACAAGATCTTTGTTTTTGAGTATTTGGAGGGTTTTTAAGTAGAGGAGAAGTAAGACTGCTTGGCCCCAGATAGCAGATAGAAGTTACCTAGGGACAGACTTAATGGTAGGGAAATCATCCTAAACAATAAGAGCTATTTAAAATAGAATGGATTGGGGCAGCTAGGTGGTGCAGTGGATAAAGCCTTGGATTTAGGAGTACCTGAGTTCAAATCCAGACTTAGACACTTGACACTTAATAGCTGTGTGACCCTGGGCAAGTCACTTAACCCTCATTGCCCCTCCAAAAAAACCCCCAAAACCAAAATAGAATGGACTGCCTCTGAAGATGGTGGAATTCCTGGAAGTCACTGATGATTTTCAAGCCAAGACTTGTTGACCATTTATGAGGAATGTTGTAGAAGATACACTTCTTCAGGTATAGCTTGGATCTGATGATGTCAGATCCCTTTCAACTATGAGATCCTGTGATTGAATCTGAACATGGAAAAATGCCATAAATAAAAAGATTTTAAAATAATTCCTAGGGGGAAGCTAGGTGGCGTAGTGGCTAAAACACCGGCCTTGTAGTCAGGAGGACCTGAGTTCAAATTCGGCCTCAGACACTTGACACTTACTAGCTGTGTGACCCTGGGCAAGTCACTTAACCCTTTTTTGCCCCCAAAAAAATAAATAATGAAAAATAATTCCTACATAATGAGGTCATTCTGCTTCATTGGAGAAGGGCAGAAGATTCACCAAAATCCTTTTTATACTCAGTTTTATGTCAATGATGTCGATGTATTGCAACCAATTTCTTCCAAGAAATAGTTACAAAGTATCTATGTAATTTGTCAACTGTGATACATTTCACTTTTTGAGTCAAGGTGCTTTTCAAGGAAAAATAGAATAGGGAACAACCCTCAATTGAGGGTGAGGGACCTACAAAGAAATTACAGTTAAGTCACTGTTAGGGTCTGTGTTTGGCTCCTGGCATATCACAGAAAGGGTTGGGTCTCTGGAGGTGATTTGCATGGTAACTTTCAGCTCCAAAATTCCTTAATCTTCTAGAAAGCCTTCAGCATCAGAATCTAAAGTATGCTATATGTTACAGAAGCTACCAAGCTCATTTCAAAGAACTCAATGTATTGTACACGGTCATAACCTTTTTGGTTTTTTTTTGCATCAAGGATCCCTTTGACAATCTGGTAAAACGAAACTTCCTCTCCCTTACAAATGGAAAGGCATTTGGTCATCCAGGCAGGACATAGTGTGGTCTTCAGAAACCCATCTAGTCAGAAGGGTCCCTTCTCCATGTGACTAGGAATTTGCTCTTGGGTAACCAGGGAAGCTGGGTTGGACAGCTTTTTCTCCTTTTAGGGAAAGCTAATATGTCACAAGAGGAAAGGAGAAGCAGCCTACCCTATGTTGTGAGTCAGGAGAAGGAAGCTTCATCAATGAAGCAGAAGCCAATTAAGTCTGGTACCATTTTGTTTCCTTTTAGGGAAAACTAATCCCTGACATAAGAGGGAAGAGAAGGGCAGGTTTAACTCATGTTGTGGGAGGATGCTGGTAGATATTAGTCCTATAACATCTATTAGGTGTATAACCAAAATAAGTCAATTCAGTTTGTTGGTGGTATTTTCCTAGGAGAGATACTATAGCAATCAGATGTTCTACCTTAAAAGAATGCTCACCGTGAGCCAAAACTATGAGAAGCAGACCCCTTGGACCAGAGGAAGCTAGATGTTTTCAGTTAGTCATTTGAGATGGAGACTTGGATAAATGCTCTACAATAAAATATCTACCTCTTAGTGCTCTCCTAAAGAGCACGATACAGCAGCAGCCATTCTAAGGTCAAGACTCTACTTCTTCAAGTGCTGAGTCTTAGGACTACTGGTGACTAAGGTAAAATTTTCAATGCTTTGTTCTTTAATTTTATTTAAGAATTCTGATTTAGTCCCATTTTTTGATGCATCTAACTTTTAGTATTGCAGACCGAAATCTTTACCTAGATTTATGAGAATAATTTTAGAACTATACAGTCAGTCAGGAATTTAGAAGACTAAGAAAAGAGATGCTTTGGTAATTTGCTGGGGAGAAAGAGGCTTTCTACTTTTCCTTTATTTAGTTCAGTTGTGGCTGGTATGAGAGAAACCAAAGCAAAACTTGAATCTTTTCACCCTCAAATATAATGTCCCAAATTGTGATTTAGTATCTCCCATTTTTTACAAGTCCTTAATTGATCTATTCAAACTGTTTCTTATACTAATAATTAGCATTTAATAGTGATTTAAGGTTCGCAAAGCACTTTAGAAATATTTCATTTTATCATGACAACCCTGTGAGGTGGGTGCTCTCATCCCTATTTGACAGATAAGAAAATTGAGGCAGATAGGTTAAATGACTTGCCTAGAGACACAGCTGTTTGTGGCTGCATTTGAAGTCTGGTCTTCATGAGGGAATTTAGAAGAGTAAGTGGTAGTGGGAATTGAGTGAATCACATTGACTCCATCTTGTGACTTAATTCTGGAGGTGGGGCAGCTAGGTGGTACAGTGGATAGAGCACTGGCCCTGAAGTTGGGAGAACCTGAGTTCAAATCTCATCTCAGATATTTACTAGCTCTGTTACCCTAAGCAAGTCACTTAACCCCAATTACCTTAAACATCCAGGACCATCTCTAGTTGTCCTGATGTATATCTTGCTTTGTTGGGGTGTTTTTTTGTTTTGTTTTGTTTTTGGTGAGGCAATTGGGGTTAAGTGACTTGCCCAGGGTCACACAGTTAGTAAGTGTCAAGTGTCTGAGGCCGGATTTCAACTCAGGTACTCCTGAATCCAGGGCCAGTATTCTATCCACTGCGCCACCTAGCTGCCCCTCTGATGTATATCTTGCTACTGGACCCAGATGGCTCTGGAGGAGAGAATGAGGTTGGTAACCTTGCACAGCTTTGCCTCACTTATATTCAATTCAGTACAAGTCATGACATTATCCCAGTGTCATGGTCCTCTTTGAGAGCAAAGGACAAACAACAACAATTCTAGAGGTAGCTCAGTTCCTTTTCTATTCAATTATGGGTCTAATCCAGTTTATGTCTTCTGAGAAAACTATTCAATTGAGAAAACCTTATTGCATTGTTTGAACCTGGCCCTGCATGGCTGTGAAGCTGGATGGACCACTTCTACCTGCTGCTAAGAGACTTTTTTTTTTTTTTTAGTGAGGCAATTGGGGTTAAGTGACTTTCCGTGGGTCACACAGCTAGTAAGTGTTAAGTGTCTGAGGCCGGATTTGAACCCAGGTACTCCTGACTCGAGGGCCGGTGCTCTATCCACTGTGCCACCTAGCTGCCCCTGCTAAGAGACTTTTAATGAAGAATCCAGATTATGCTGACCAGAAACCTGGTCAGATCTGAAGATTGATGCAAGGAGTTTTCTCACAATTATACATCTCTAACAATCCATGTGTCTTATCTGAAAACTGTCCCCATACTGATTATTGTTTCCATGTTCCTTTGATTGAATACAGACATTGGAAGTAGGACACTTCTATTTCTGAATTTAGAGAATTACACCTATTCACTAACCCCCTCCCAACTTGCAAAAAAAATCAGATTACCAAATTTTGTATCTTGGTTAATTGATTTCTTTTAGTTAATTGGTCTTATTTGACTGTTTTGAATGCATAAAATCCTGTTGGGTCTAGTGCCAAAGCTGGGGGTGGTGGTGGGGGGGGTAGGTCCTGATTTGTTAGGCAATTGGCATGCATTGCATGCTCAAACCTTTTATTCCTCAGTCATTTCTTCTTCCGCATGCCTCAGTGACTAGGTCTCAGTCAAAACCATTCTGAAAGCAGCTACACTGATTTGTTGGTTGATATTAATGAGGGTTCACCCCGCCCCCCCTTTCCATATCACTTGACACTCAAGGTTTGTTGTAGAGAGAAATCCAGGTAGAAATGTGAACAAATCACCTATCAATGTCCCAAAGCATTAAACATCTTTCCTTTATGGTTTATTTTGTCTTGGAAACCTAAATTGAAGTATATGTATGTGTAAATGTGCTAATTGTAAATAAATAGGCTGGTAAAATACAGGAATTTACTTTTGATTATTTCCTTGAGCCAGATCTTTTCCAAATATAATATCAGTTTACAGTAGTTAATTGTTCTGAAGATTAAGCATCTGAGAAAACAGTTTGACTTTCAGCTAATCCTATTATAATAGGATAAAAGGAAAAATATTTATACAAGGAGTCTTTTTTACAAATATCAAACAAAAATGAAATGTTTGGCTATTTGCCAGAGTGTCCCCAGGACTACTATTGCCAAATCATAGGTGTGCCCATACTAGCTTTGACATAAATTGACAGTCATGAAAAATCTTATTAATTGTACCTAATACTAACCTTTATGTAATCCCTCTCCCTATCCCATAATTAATCATTTCAAAATGCATGTGAAAATAACTAATAATTTACAATTCAAAATTGCTGTAACTTTTCAGCTTTCATACATATTAAACAAAGGAAGGTATTCTCATCATGTTAACTATGTAAGAGGCTAAATTTTCTTTTTTATTAAAAAATGTTGGGGCAGCTAGATGGCGCAGTGGTTAAAGCACCGGCCCTGGAGTCAGGAGTACCTGAGTTCAAATCCGGCCTCAGACACTTGACACTTACTAGCTGTGTGACCATGGGCAAGTCACTTAACCCCCATTGCCTAAAAAAAAAAAAAAGTTTACAAAAAATGTTTTTTTTATTTTTTTTTTTTTTTTTTTTTTTTTAGGCAATGGGGGTTAAGTGACTTGCCCATGGTCACACAGCTAGTAAGTGTCAAGTGTCTGAGGCCAGATTTGAACTCAGGTACTCCTGACTCCAGGGCCGGTGCTTTAACCACTGCGCCATCTAGCTGCCCCTATTGATTTTTTTAATCACCTTTGTCTTCAATGGATAAAAATCCATTCTTTCCCTCTACTCCACCTCACCCAATTGAGAACAAAAGAAAAACAAAATTCCTGTTAGAAATGTATAATCAAGAGGGCAGCTAGGTGGTGCAGTGGATAAAGCACTGGCCTTGGATTCAGGAGGATCTGAGTTCAAATCCAGCCCCAGACACTTGACACTTACTAGCTGTGTGACCCTGGGCAAGTCACTTAACCCTCATTGCCCTGCAAAAAAAAAAAAAAGAACTGTATAATCAAGCAAAACATGTCTATATTGGTCACGTGTAATATATATATATATAAAAATACACATATGTGCACACACTCTATATATGTGTGTATCTATATACACACATATACATATATTTCTTATTCTGCACTCTAAGTACTTCATTTCTATCAGGTAGATAGCAAGTTTTATCATTAATCCTCTGGAATCATGGTTAGTCAATACATGGGTCAGAGTTCCTAAGTCTTTCAAGGTTGTTTTTACAATATTATTGTCATTGTCTAAATTTTTCTCCTGGTTCTGCTTATTTCACTTTACAGTAGTTCATACAAGTTTCCCCAAGTTTCTCTAAAATTACCCCCTTCATTATTTCTTACTGAACAATAGAATTCTATCACATATACTACAACTTATTCAGCCATTCCTCATTGATTGGTACCCCCCCCCTTAGATTCCTATTCTTTGCTTCCTCAAGAAGATCTAAAAATATTTTTGAACATTTTAGTTTGGATTTTTTTGGCTTAGAATTAATCCTTCCCTTAACCTACCTTCCTAATTTCCCCTTCTCCCTTCTCTCCTCCTTTGACTTGTGTGTTGAGTAAATTGTATTTCTGTAACCAACTCTGTGTGTTTCTGTGTATTTCTTTGACTAGTTCAGATGAGAATGAGGTTCATATGTCACTTGCTTCCTCATTATTCGTATAGATGTCTATTTGCACATCCTAATTAAGTGAGATAATTTTCCTTAACCTTCCTTTCCCCTGTGTATTCTCTTACCTTCTCTTTCCATTCTTTTCCTAAGATCATCAAGATGATCTAGGCCTTCTCTAATTAGATTCTGTCTATGACCCTTGATGATGAGAGGGATCAGAAGGGATACATTTATCTTCTCAGAATGTAAGCAGTTTACCCTTGTTTAGTCACTTGTCATTGTGTTTGCCTTTTTATGTTTCTCTATATTTGAACTTCAAATTGGTTACAAAGCTCTGTTCTTTTCATCAGGAATACTTGGGAGTCCTCTCTTTCATTAAAGATTCTTTTTTCTCCCTTCAAGTTTATACTGTTTTTCAGGGTAAGTGGTTACAAGTCCATATTCTTTGCTTTCTGGAATATTGTGTTCCAAGCTCTTTACTCCTTTAAGATAGTAACAGCTATATTGTGTATGACCCTGACTGTGACTCCTTGGTACCTGAATTCTTTCTGACTTGCAGTATTTTTTTCTTTGACCTAGAAAATATGGATTTGGCTGTAATCTTCCTAGGAATTTTCATTTTAAGGTTTTTTTCAGGAGGTGACCCTTGGATTCTATTTACATTTTGCCCTCTGATTTTAAGAGAACTAGACTCTTTTATTTTGTGATTTCTTGAAAAATGTCTTTTTTCATGGTTTTCAGGAAGTCTTAAATTTTTTTCTCCTTCATTTGTTTTCCAGACCAATTTTTTTTTTTTTGGCGGGGGGGAGGCAATTGGGGTTGTGACTTGCCCAGGGTCACAAAGCTAGTAAGTGTCAAGTGTCTGAGGCCAAATTTGAACTCGGGTCCTCCTGAATCCAGGGCCGGTGCTTTATCTGCTGTGCCACCTAGCTGCCCCTAGACCAATTGTTTTTGCTATGAGATATCTTACATTTTCTACTTTTCCTAGTCTTTTGACTTTATTTTAATATTTGCTATTGTCTCGCAGAGTCATTGACTTCTGCTTGAGCTATTCTAATTTTCAGGGAGTTTTGTTGCTTGGGCAAGATTTTGTATCTCTTATACCGAGGTTAATTAATTTTCTAATTCTTTCTGATATAACATTTATTTTCCATTTTTTTTTCTTCTAGCACTCTACTTTCATTGATGAAAACATTTTGAATTCTTTTTTTCAACTCTTGGTTTATTCCAGGAATTCTAGTTGAGTTTGTGTCTAAGCTGTTTTTCTTTGAGGCTTTGGTTGTAAATGTTTTGCAGTCATTCTCCTGTGTTTATGTCTTGAGCATGTCTGTCACCATAATAGCTTTTTATGGTGTGATTCTTTTTGTTTGTTAGCCCATTTATTCTAGCCTATTTTCTAACTTTGGACTTTATGTTAGGGTCAGAATATGTGTACTTGTGAAGGGAAAGTCTGACATAAACCTGCTGTTGCTTTCTTAGGAGTTTTTCAAATTAAAAAACAAAACAACAAAAATCAAACTATTCTTTGGAGTTTGGTCAGTTCAATTTGGCATCCTTAGGCCATACTAGCTGCCTTGAGAAGCCTTGTTTTTGATGCCAAATCCCAAGGAAGCTTTGTAGCTATCTGGAACCAGTGTGTGAGCTAAAGCAATGAATGGCTAGTGCTTCTGAACTCAGCACAGTGTACACTCCTTGAAATTCCTTCCCAGAGATATGAAGAATCTCAGGAGAATAATTCACCTACCTCTTTTCCCAGGCTGCTTATGTGCCCAACATTACCCCCATGCTTGCTATGATTCTTGCTTAAGACACAGACGAGATGCAGATTGAGGAGTGACTAGTGTTGATATTATACAAGTTGTAGGAAGCTTGATTCTGTTCTGACAGCTTATGGTGCCTCATTAGTCCCACATACATTTAAATAACATTAAATCATAAAATACTTTATAACTTTGAATTGTTAAGCAGTGAAAATATACCCTAACAATTCATTTTTGACACACAATAAAGCAGTAAGTCAATAAGTACTTATTAAGCACTTACCATGTTCCAGGCATTGTACTAAGCACTGAGAATATTAAAAATGGTAAAAGACAGTGCCTGCTCTCAAGGAATTCACTGTCTATTGGGGGAAACATTTTTTAAAAATAATAAACATTTTTATTTATAGTTTTGAGTTCTAAATTTTATCCCTTCTTCCCTCCCTCTCTTCCCCCCTCCCTGAAGCAGTAAGCAATCAGATATAGATTATACATGTGCAATTATGCAAAATATTTCCATAGTAGTCATTTTGTACAAGAAAACTTGAATAAGAAAGTGAAAAATAGCATGCTTCAGTCTGTGTTCAATCAATATCAGTTCTTTCTTTGGAGGAAGATAAAATGTTTCATCATTAGTCTTTTGGTATTGTCTTGGATCATTATATTGCTGAGAATAGTTAAGTCGTGCATAGTTCTTCATTAAAAAATATTGCTGGGGCAGCTAGGTGGCACAGTGGATAAAGCACCAGCCCTGGATTCAGGAGGACCTGAGTTCAAATGTGACCTCAGACACTTCACACTTACTAGCTGTGTGACCCTGGGCAAGTCACTTAACCCTCATTGCCCCGCAAAAATAAAAAAAATAAAATAAGTGTTCTCATTTTGGGGCAGCTAGGTGGCACAGTGGATAAAGCACCGGCCCAGATTTCAGGAGGACCTAAGTTCAAATCCGGCATTAGGCACTTGACACTTACTAGCTGTGTGACCCTGGGCAAGTCACTTAACCCTCATTACCTTGCAAAAAATAAAACAACCCTCCCCCAAAAAAATATTGCTGTCAGTGCCAAATTGAGAAATGGTCAAAGGATATGAACAGACAGTTTTCAGATGAAGAAATCAAAGCTATCTATTGTCATATGAAAAAATGCTCCAAATTACTATTGATTAGAGAAATGTAAATTAAAACAACTTTGAGGCACACCTCATATTTATCAGATTGGCTAATATGACAAAAAAGAAAAATAATCAATGTTGGAAAAGTTGTGGAAAAATTGGAACACTAATACATTGTTGGTGGAGTTGTAGACGGATCCAACCATTCTGGAGAGCAATTTGGAACTATGCCCAAAGGGCTATAAAACTGTGAATACCCTTTGACCCAGCAATACCACTATTAGGCCTTTTTCCCAAAGAGATCATAAAAAAGGGAAAAGGACCTACACGTACAAATATATATATAGCTGTTCTTCTTCTGGTGGCAAAGAATTGGAAATTGAGGGGATGCCCATTGATTGTAGAATGGCTAAACAAGTTGTGGTATATGAATGTAATAGAATATTATTATGCTATAATAAATGATAAGCAGGTAGATTTCAGAAAAACCTGGAAAGACTTACATGAATTAATGCTAGGTGAAATGAGCAGAATCAGAACATTGTACACAATATCAACAACATTGTGTGATGATCATCTGGGATAGACTTAACTCTTCTCAGCAATACAATGATACAGGACAATTCCAAAGGGCTCATGATGGAAAATGCTCTCCACATCCAGAAAAAAGAACTGTGGAATCTGTATGCAGATTGAACTATACTGTTTCTCCTTTTTTTGTTTTTTGTTTTCTGATTCTTCTTTCACAACATTACTAATGCAGAAAACAGTTTAATATGATTGTACATATATAACCTATATCAGATTGCTTTCTGTCTTGGGGAGGGGAGAGGGAAGGAGAAAAATTTGGAACTAGAAATCTTATAAAAATAAATGTTGAAAATTGAAAATATAAAGGAGGGAAGAAACAATAAGGAAAAATAAAGTTTTGATTTGTAAATATATGTGTGTATATATGTGTGTATGTGTATATCTATGTGTGTGTATATATATATATATACACACACACACACATATATATATACATATATATATATATATATAATTCTGTGTAGGTTTAACAACCTCTGTAGTTACATAAAAATTACTGTTTCTGTGTATGATGTTCTCTTGGTTCTGCTTACTTCACTATATATTAGTTTGTACAAGTCTTTCCAGGCCTTTCTGAAATCATCATGCTTGTCATTTCTTATAGCACAATAATATCCATCATATACCACAGCTTGTTTAGCCATTCCCCAATTGATGGGTATTTCTTTGATTTCCAATTCTTAGCCAACACAAAAAGAGCTGCTATAAATATTTTTATACAAATAGGTTTTTTTCTCTTTTTGAGCATGTCTTTGGGATATAAACCTAGCAGTGGTATTGCTGGATCAAAGAGTATGCACGGTTCTATAGCCCTTTGTGCATAGTTCCAAATTGCTCTCCAGAATGGTTGGATCTTTTCACTCCACCAGTAGTGGATTAGTGTCCCAACTTTCCCACATCCCCTCCAACATCCATTATTTTCTGTTTTTGTTATATTTGCCACTCTGATAGAGGTGAGGTGATACCTCAGAGTTGTTTTAATTTGCATTTCTCTGATCAATAGTGACCTAGAGCATTTTTTCATATGATTATAGGTATCTTTTATTTCTTTGAAAACTGCCTGTTTATATCCTTTGACCATTTGTCAATCGGGGAATGACTTGTATCTTTATAAATTTGACTCTGTTCTCTATATAATTGAGAAATGAAGCCTTTATCTGAGATACTTGTTTCAAAAATTCTTTCCCAGTTTTCTGCTTCCTTTGTAATCTTGGTTACATTAGTTTTGTTTGTGCAAAAACTTTTTAATTTTTATATAATCAAAATGATCTATTTTACATTCTGTTTTGCTCTCTATATCTTCTGTGGTCTTAAATTCTTCCCCTGCCCATAAATCTGACAGATAAATGATTCCATACTCTCTCTCTCTCTCTTTTTTTCCAGGGCAATGAGGGTTAAGTGACTTGCCCAGGGTCACACAGCTAGTTAAGTGTCAAGTGTCTGAGGCTGGATTTGAACTCCAAGGCCAGTGCTTTATCCACTGTGCCAACTTAGCTGCCCTCAATCTCTTAATTTGCTTATGTTATGATCCTTTATGTGTAAATCATGTACCCATTTTGACCTTATTTTCGTATACAGTGTGAGATGTTGGTTTATACCTGGTTTCTGCCATACTGTTTTCCAGTTTTCCCAGCAGTTTTTGTCAAATGAGTTTTTGTTCCAAGAGCTTGGATCTTTGGGTTTATCATATACTAGATTACAATAGTCATTTACTATTGTGTAATTTCTGCCTATTCTATTCCACTGACCCATTTCTCTATTTCTTAGCCAGTGCCAGATTGTTTTGATAATTACCACTTTAAAGTACAGTTTAAGATCTGGTACTGATAGACCACCTTCTTTTGCATTTTTTTTCATTGATTTCTGTGATATCCTTGAACTTTTGTTTTTCCAGATGAATTTTGTTAGTATTTTTTCTAGATCTATAAAATATTTTTGATAGTTTGATTGGTATAACACTAAATAAATAAATTAACTTAGGTAGGATTATAATTTTTATTATATTGGCTGGGCCTACCTATGAGCAATTAATATTTTTCTAATTGTTTAGATCTCACTTTATTTGTTTGAAAAATGTTTTATAGTTCTGGTCACTTAGTTCCTGGGTTTGTCTTGGCAGGTAGACTCCCAAGTATTTTATAATGTCCACAGTTATTTTAAATGGAATTTCTCTTTCTATCTGTTGTTGCTGGTATTTGTTGGTCATGTATAGAAATGGTGATGACTTGTGTGAATTTATTTTGCATCTTGCTACTTGGTTAAAGTTAATAATTTCAAGTAGCTTTTTGGTTGATTCTCTAGGATTTTCTAAGTATAACATCACATCATCAGCAAAGAATGATAGTTTTGTTTGCTCATTATCTATTCAAATTCCTTTAATTTCTTTTTCTCTTATTGCTAAAGTTAACATTTCTAGTGTAATATTATATAATAGAGGTGATAATGGGCATACTTGCTTCATCCCTGATTGTATTGGGAAAGCTTCTAGTGCGTCCCGATTACAGATAATGCTTGCTGATGGTTTTAGATAAATATTACTTATCATTTTTAGGTAAGCTCCTTTTATTTATTTTTTTTTCAGGGCAATGAGGGTTAAGTGACTTGCACAGGGTCACACAGCTAGTAAGTGTCAAGTGTCTGAGGCTGGATTTGAACTCAGATCCTCCTGAATCTAGGACTAGTGCTTTATCCACTGTGCCACCTAGCTGCCCCCCATAGTGTTCTTAATAGGAATGGGTGCTGTATTTCAGGAGACAACATTTAAATAACTCTGCAATATATACAAAGGATAGGGGCTGCTAGGTGGTGCAGTGGATAAAGCACCAGCCCCTGGATTCAGGAAGACTTGAGGTTAAATCCATCCTCAGACACTTGACACTTACTAGCTGTGTGACCCTGGGCAAGTCACTTAACCCTCATTGCCTCACAAAACAAAACAAACAAAAAACTGCATCACAGAGTATATTGGTGAGGATTAAGTTATAAGAAGGCTGGAAAGGTAGGAGGGGTCCAAGTTATAAAGGGTTTAAAAACTTAAGCAAGTGACCTAGTTACTGGATTTTATTGAATTATGGGTGACATGATCAGACCTGAACTTTAGAAAGATTAATTTGGTCTGGAAGGGGGAGAAACTTGAGGAAGGAAGACTAATCAAAAGGGTATTTCAATACTCAAGTCATGAGGTGATGAGGGCCTATACCTGGGTGGTGGCAGTGTCAGAGAAAGAAGGGAGCATATATGAGGGACTTGGGGAAAAGATGAGCTAACTTTTCAATATTTTGAGTTTAAAATGTCTGATACATCCAATTTGAGATGCCTAATAGGCAAGTGGAGATGTTTCTAGAGGATAGAATTGAATAAGTAGATTTCAGAAGCATCAGTATTAGAAATGATAATCCATGGGACCTAATAAGATCATCAAGAGAAAATATAGAGAAAGAAGAGAGTCCAGGACAGAGGCCTTGGGGACACCCCCCTTCATCAAGTAGGACCCTAACAAAGATCTAGCAAAGGAAATGAAGGAATGGTCCAACAGTTGGGAGGAAAACAAGGAGAAAGTAGTGTCAAAAAAACCAAGAAAGAAGAAAGTATCAAGGAAATAAGGGTGGTCCACAGTGCAGTGTGGTCCGTAGGTTGCAGAAAAGTAAAGAAGATTAAGAAAAGGCTATTAGATTTGGCAATTAAAAGATCAGTGCTAATTTTGAAAAGAACAATTTCAGTTGAATGATTAGGTAAAAAGGAAGATTGTAGAGAGTTAAGAGAGTGAGAGGAAAGGAAGTAGAAGCATTGACTATAAACAGACTTCTCAAGGAGTTTAGCAACAAAAGGGAAGAGATATTTGAAGTAATAGCAAATGAGGATGGACTGATCAAATGAGGGTTTTTTGAGGACTGGGAAGATATGGACATATTTATAGGCAGTAGGAAAGCATCCAGTAGATTAGGAGAGACTGAAGATAAAGGAGAGTGAGGATGATAGAAGGGACAGTTACCTGGACAAGACAGGATGGAATGGGATCACTTGTGCAGGTAGAGAAGTTTACTTTGACAAGGAGAAAGGCCAACTCCTCACATAAGTCAGGGCTGAAGAAGGAGATAGTGGCAAAATGCATCTATATGATATTAAATGAGAAGGGGAGAATAATGGGCTCTTTTTGAATGACCTAATTTTTTTCAGTGAAATATGAAGCAAAGTGAGGTGTGAAGAATGGAATGGAAAAGCCACTGGTGTGACTGAGATAGTGAATCATTTAGAGAGGTATAAAAGAATTGCCCAGCTGAGATTATGTAATTTAAATTTGTGATGTACATAGTCAGTATAGTTTCACGATTTTCTCCAGCTTTTTTTCAGCAGCGTGTGAGTGGGAGTGAAGGTAATAGATAATGTGAATAATCAAAGACATGCTTGGTAAGGTAAAACTAGAAATAGAATAAAAGCACAAAGAAGCTGAGAAAAGAAAACAGTATAGAATTAAACTAATTCATAAAAGGGTCAAGATGGAAAATGGAGGAGACTATAGCTAGTGTAGGGATGATGGCCTGGGAAAGAACTGAGGGATCAAAGGATTGGAGGTCATGGTGAGAACAAAGAATAGAGTTTGAGGTTGCAAGACAAGGGGAGAGGTCTAAGGACAACAAATTATGATCAGATAAGGGAACTGGAGTGGTATATTTGTAAGTGATAGCAAGATGATCATATGCATATATAGCTGAGATGAGGCAGAGGAGTAGATAATGAAATAGGAAATAATGAGTAGATAACGAAATGAGGAAGCTGAAGAACTGGGAGGTTGGAGTATTTGTGAAAGTATCAGTATGTATGTTGAAGTCTCCTAGTATGAAGGCAAGAGATAGGGAGTAGAAAAAATCCTCTGAGGCAGGCAATGAAAGAAAGAAGAAAGAAGGGGAGTGTTCCAGAGATTCACATACAAAAGCTACAAGAAATCTGATTGGGTGGTATGGATTGTTGTTATTTTTCAGTCCTGTCTGACACTTTGTGATCCCATTTGGGGTTTTCTTGGCAGAGATCCTGTAGTGGTTTGCCATTTCCTTCTCCAGCTCATTTTACAAATGAGGAAATTGAGGCAAACAGGCTTAAGTTAGTGTCTGTGGCCGGGTTTGAACTCAAGAAGATAAATTTTCCCGATTCCAGGCCTGGTATTCTCTCTATTGTGCCACGTACTTGCCCAGATATGGCTTGAGTGAATTTCAAAGGAATAGAGGTTACTGAATGATAGTAGAAGAGGTAGAGCATGGAAGTGACAATGGAGAACAAGAAGTATTCAAACTGCCCCACTTCAACCAGCAAGTCAGAAGGAAGTAGTGAAAGTGCAGCCACTTATGGGAAAAGAAGTCTAGGGATGCTGTATCATCAGGAGGGAGCCAGGTGCAATGATAGCCAGAAGATGGAGAGTGGGAAAAGAAGAGAGTTTACCTATGGAGCAGGTAATTCAGGCAGCACAGTTGGAAGGAGCTTTAGAGTAGGACCTAGCAGTAAGGGGTTGACTACAGGAGGATGGGAATAAAAGAGTGGGCAGTGGAGGACAGAGAATTGGGGTTCCAAATAACCAGGTGGGAGTTTGCTAATAGATTATCAACATCTTTAGGGGTTTGGCCTCTGAGTGCAGCCTCAGGGCCTAAGGCAGTTGAGTTGGTAACAGCTTTTCTCCCTTCCACAGTCATTTGACTTGGATTTAGGAAGACTTGGGTTCAAATTTGGCTGAACTTCTGGGGATCTCCATTTTCTCATGAAGGGGTTTTAATTCCATGACTTCTAAGAGCCATGCTAGTGCCAAATAACCCTATGGTGGGGGCTATGGGGTGTTCAGGGAGGACTAGCACCACCAGGGTGTGATGTTATTGGTCCTCTTTGAAAAAGGAGAGACAACAATCCTCTGATCCCAGGTTCTCTAGGAATAAGCAGGTATTAAACATTCCCTTCTTCTCTGAAGAAGCTGACAGTCTTTGGAAAGAAACAATGTGGAATGGAACCGGTCCTGTCGCTTCCTGATGAGAAAACTCCCCCCTCTGCTCTACAACTGGTTATCACTGGCAGAGTTAGCTTGGGGAACTGACAGGTTTAGTGACATTATCACACAATCTATTTCACAGGTAAGGCTTAAACCCAGGTCCTCCTGATTCTGAGGCCTGGAATTCACCAACTCATCCTACCTCTCAAACACAAATTATATACAAACAAAAAATACAAAATAATTCTTTCAAGTGGGTAGCGTGTAGAGAGAAATGTATTAAATAGGGGAAAAGGAAGGTGGTGTTGGACCTGAGCTTTTCTCAGCTGTTCCTAGGTTCAATCTAGTTGCCATTCTGTCTATCCATGCAGCTGCTGCAGCTTATGCTTGAGGTCTCATGTAATGTAGAGGATTTTATTCTCTCTTACTTATATAGAAATTGAATTAAACCTAAAATTGATAATTTTAGGATGTTGGTTAACATAGACATAGTGGACTTATTTTTTCAATGTTGCTTAACTTTTTTTCATTATCATAGCACAATTTATAAAGAAACCATTAAATGGTTGGTTAGTAATAACAAATGCAAAGGTTTACATGTCAAAGGACAGGGAATGATCCTCTGAGTATAAAAACCTAGAAACTAAGGAGATGTCCCTCAATTAGAGAATGTCTGAACAAATTATGGTATGTCAATGTATTGGCATATTATTATATCTTTAATAATTACAAAAATCATGGCTTCATAGAAACCTGGGAAAGATTGTATGAACTGATGCAAAGTGAGAACCAGGAGAACAATGTATAAAACAATAATATTATAAAGACAAACAACTTTGAAAGATGAAAAATTTCTTATTAATACAATGATCAACCCCCGATTCCAAATGACTGAAAATGAAGCATGCTACTCACCCCCTAAAGGTGATTGAACTCAAGATGTAGAATGAGATATACTTTTGAGATATAGCCAGTGTGAGAATTTGTTTTGCTGGATCATGCATATTTGTTACAAAGGCTTTGTTGTTCTTTTTCACTTGGAGTGGGGAAAATGGGAGGGAGAAAAAAAATGCTTGCTAATTTTTTGTTGTTTTGGTTTTTGTTTTTTGCAGGGCAGTGAGGGTTAAGTGAGTTGCCCAGGGTCACACAGCTAGTAAGTGTCAAGTGTCTGAGGCCAGATTTTTGAACTCAGGCACTCATGAATCCACTGTGCCACCTAGCTGCCCCAATGCTTGCTAATTTAAAAAAAAGAGTAGCTAGGTGGCTGGGTAGATAGAGGGCTGGGCCTGAAGTCAGGAAGACACCAGCTGTGTGGTCTTGGGCAAGTCACTTAACCCTGTTTGCCTCAGTTTCTTTATCTGTAAAATGAGCTAGAGAAGGAAATGGCAAATCATTCCAGTATCTTTGCCAAGAAAATCCCAAAAGGGGTCACAAAGAATCGTACACAACAAAAAAACAACAATTAAAAAAAAACACAATAGAAACTGGATGTTGTGTGGTTATAATGACCAAGAGTTAACAAAGAAATTAATTGAAACAGCAAAGTTGAAAGATATAAAATAAAACCACATAAATTATCAGCATGCCTGTCTAAAAACCAGAAAGGATAGAGAAATTCATTCAAATTTATGAAAGAATGAAATCAATACATGACTTAAGACACAAAAGGTGACATCATAAACAACTTAGAGAATCAAGGACCCACTAGATCTATAAGTATGGATTGGTTGATCCTACAATATGGAACAATGAAAATGGGACAATGTGTGTTCGGCTTTCTTTTTTTGGATCCCTGTTGCTTTCATCTGCAACCCTGTCTGGTCTCAACTTCAAGGAACAAGATGCCCCACCCAGGATAAGCTGATGACCAGAAATAATTCTGTTTAACTCAACCTTAGATATACTCATCACTTTCCCTACTTCCTCACCCTCCTTGCCCTTCTGACTGAAGTGGAAAGTGCTCAACTCCACCCAAAGCTTTCCTTCACAGAAGGCAGAATGTAGACTTTTCAGCTCATTCTGCTTTGCAACTGTAGCTCTGTGAGTTGTGTCTGACTCTTCATGACCCCATGGATCATAGCACACCAGGTTCTTGTTGTTTCCATGACACTATCTATCCATCTCTTCTCTTTTGTGCTTCAATCTTTCCGAACATCAGAGTCTTTTCCTGTGAGTCCTGTCTTCTTCTTATCTGCCAAAATATTTAACTTCAGCTTCAGTATTTGGCCTTCCAGTGAATAGTCTGAAATAATTTCTTTAAGTATTGACTGATTTGACCTCCTTGCTGTCCAAGGGACTCTCAAAAGTCTTCCCCCCCCCCAAAAAAAAATTTTGAAAGCATTGGTTCTGTGATGCTCAGCTTTCCTTTATAGTCCAACTCTCACAGCCATACATCTCTACTGGAAAAAACATAGCTTTGACTCTATGGACATTTGTTAGAAAGGTGACGTCTCTGCTTTTTAGTCTGCTGTCCAGATTTGCTTGACCAGGAATGTTTGTAATGGGTGTTTTATTTTTCTCTCATTTGAAGCAGTGGGGAGGGAGTAAGAGAGAGAGAGAGAGAGAGAGAGAGAGAGAGAGAGAGAGAGAGAGAGAGAGAGAGAGAGAGAGAGGAGAGAAAGTAGATTATTGCTGGCTTTAAGAAGGGACACAGGAAGTTCTGAGCTCTCTTCAGTGACAGGTCCCTGGAAAAAGAAAAAGACTCTGGAAAGAAGAGCCCTCATCCTGGAGAAATTTCACAGAACTTTCCATTGACTGAGATTAGGGACTGACTCTTCACTCTCTCAGTTGAGCTCTCGTTTCCATTCACTCAGTATATTGTCTTGTGTAGTCTAACCTGCACCACCTCTGATTTCTGTTTCCTATCAACTTAGATAAATGGTTTTATTCACTATTCACTATGTGCGATGGTTTTTAGGAAACTGGCATTTGGTGGGAAGGGAGCCTTTCTAAATGGTTTCGGGAACTTCTCTAAACTTCTTCCCTGTTAAGGGACAGCAATCAGAAGAGTGGCTTAAACTGAAAGATTAATTCTCTTAAATTAACAATGCTTTTCCCTAGATGAATAATCCGTAGGGGGAAAAGATAGATATAATTCTGGCCTAGTTCTACCTCTCTCAGGAGAAGAGAGTGCCCAACCTGGAGAATTCAAACTTCTGCTCCCTGCCTGCTCAGAATCAGTCTCCCTTGAATAAAGGTGAACAAAGGACCTATTCATGCCTCCTTTTTGTGGAAATTTATTTTGATTTGGGGACCCTACCTTTAGGCTGAGATTAGAAAGCCTTAGGCCCTCAGGGTCTCTCCCCCTCCTCCTCAGCTTCAGCTGAGCGAAAAAGCCCCATGGGCTATACAAGGCCTGGTCAGACAGCTGTGGGGAAAAAAAGCCCCAGCTCCCTCCGACCTGAGCCGAGCTATCTGAAAGATCCCGGATAGCCTTTGCTGAGGCATGAGGCTCGAGAGCACCCCACCCCGCACCCGCACCAGCTACAGCTCTGGCTGGGGGATTAGCTTAGTCTGTGGGGGCGAAGGAAGCCCCGAGATTTGAGTAGAGAGAAGAAAAGGTATATATAGACCTGGGAGTTAGGAGAAAGAAAAAGGAGCGACGATGGACTAGATAGGCTGACTAGAGGGGAGCATGGACAAGGATGGAGGAGAGTTCGGTTCAGAAAAGGAGAGACGGTGGGCGGCTAGGTGGCACAGTGGATAAAGCACCGGCCCTGGATTCAGGAGTACCTGAGTTCAAATCCGGCCTCAGACACTTGACACTTACTAGCTGTGTGACCCTGGGCAAGTCACTTCACCCCTATTGCCCTACAAAAAAAAAAAATGAAAAAAAAAAAGAAAAGGAGAGACGGGGCTGACAAGGTTACAGGCCTTAATACAAACCAGGGAAAGTGCAACGTGCCCTGAGGCCAGAGGCGGCTAGGGCCCTTATTGTATTCAAGAAGTTCAAAGCGCAGCAGGTGGGAAAGAGACACAGTGGAAAGAGACCGCAGGAAAACAGTCAGGTTGTACATTTTATTTCCCTGTATTCTTAATTTTCAACAGTATCTCATAAATAAACTCTGCTTAGATTATTTAGTTAAGAGGCTTCTTAATCCTTTGCTTATCAATTTGGGAGTGGAGCAGTGTGGTGGAACTTTATAAATGGCCCACATTAAATTAATGAAGTCAGATAGCCAAATAGTCAAAAGTCCCCAGATTAGTCCTCCAGTCAGTTTAGCTCCCCCAAATTAGGCTAGTCAATTTAAAAATATTCTAACATTTTAAGACACGTCTAAGAGAGACCCATGTGGACACACAAAGCCTACAAGGGAGAGCACACACACACACACACACACACACACACACACACACACACACACATCCCTTATACAAGGCTGAGTATAGCTAAATTTGAGCCGCTGAAGTTTGATACAAAGTGATTATTTGCTGGGGGAAGGAGTTCTACATCTATTTATGAAACTATAAGACATTGTGTGAAGAGATTGCAGAGGTTCTTTTTGTGTCTTATGGATGATTCCTTAGGAAGTCAACTGGAATTTTTGTACACCTCAGAATAAGTGTTTTTAAATCTATAAAATAAAATACCTAGGATTACAAAGGGAACCAACTATATTGAAATAGGAAGACTATGATCATGTGTGATCTGGTGGAGGGTCTGTAACTACAGTAAGTTTGAAGTAGGGATGAGAACAAATATTTTGAGATATCTAAAGCAATTCTACGATGTGAAGAGCTGTTATTTCTATCACTTAGAAACTCACAAGTATTGCTAAAACCACTATGGTTTACATTCACAATGGAAAGAAATATTAAATTTCAGTTAAAGGTTAGTGAAAACAAAGATATATTTTTTTCTCAACCAAGCTCACAACCCCCCTAAAATTTTTTCCTTGGGTCCATGGACCCCATGTTAAGAATCCATGGTTTAGAGAATGCTACCTTAACATTTCTGGTTTTGAGAGGCGGTCACCTCCAGGTATGTATTAATCTGGAATAGGTCCTAGTACTAGGTCTTTCTGTATATATAAAAGGAACATTTATTTCTAAGATTCTTTCTAGTTTTACAGCCCATAAAAATAGGGTGAATTATTAGGCATTAGGCAGAAAACAAAACCACTTTGGGAAGGAATTAAAAATTATGCCCATATAGAAAGAAAAGTGTAAAAGAAATGAGAGTTTTAGTGGAGAATCCAAGTGGTGTTGCTTTTTATAATGTGAGGAATACTCATGATACAAATGCAAGATGAGTTAAAATAGGCAGAATTTCAAATTTTGTTCCACAAATAACCTCTTATATTCTGGATCAGCTTTATGCCATATTCTGTGGTCATATGCATTACAATAACTTGACCCTTTTTAAAAATAATAATAATAATAATAATAGTAGCTAATATTTATTTAAGATTTGTGGAGCACTTCATCAAGACCTTATTTTATCTTCAAAACAACCCTGGGAGGTAGGTCCTATTATTATCCACATTTAAAATAAATAATTAATTTTAAAGAATTGTTTTAAAATTTCTTTTCTAATTACATGTAAAGATATTTTTTTGAGTTTCAAATTTTTCTCCCCCTCCCCCCATCCCTCCCCCCTACCAAGGCTAGCAAACAATCTGATATAGGTTATACATTACAATCATGTTAAAAATATTTCCACATTAGTCATATTGTAAGAGAAGAATCAGAATAAAAGGAGAGAAAATGCAAGAAAGAATAAACAGGAACAATAACAACAAAAAAAAGTAACAACAAAAGTGAAAATATTATGCTTCAATTTGCATTCAGACTCCATAGTTCTTTTTTCTGCATGTGGAGAGCATTTTCCACCATAAGTCTTTTGGCATTGTCTTGGATCATTGTATAGCTGAGAAGAGTTAAATCAACAGACAATTTATTTAACAGATTTAATCATCACACAATGTTGTTGATACTATGTACAGTGTTCCCCTGGTTATGCTTATTTTACTCAGCATCAATTAACATAAGTCTTTCCAGGTTTTTCTGAAATTCATCTGTTTATCATTTTTTAAAGCACAAGAGTATTCTGTTATATTAATATACCACAACTTGTTTAGCCATTCCCCAGTTGATGGGCATCCCCTCAATTTCTAATTCTTTGCTACCACAGAATGAGCAGCTATAAATATTTTTGTACATGTGGATCATTTTCCCTTTTTTTATGATCTCTTTGGGATATAGACCTAGTAGTGGTATTTTGGTGCATGGTTCCAAATTGCTCTCCAGAATGGTCAGATCAGTTCACAGCTCCTCCACCAACAGTGCATTAATGTTCTAATTTTTCCAAAGCTTCTCCAACATTTATCATTATCCTTTTTTGTCATAATAGACAATCTGATAAGTGTGAGGTGGTACCTCAGTTATTTTAATTTTCATTTCTTGAATCAGTAGTGATTAAGAACATGTTTTCACATAGCTGTAGATAGCTTTAATTTCGTCATCTGAAAACTGCATATTCATATCCTTTGACCATTTCTCAATTGAGGAATGACTTGTATTCTTATATATTTTATTCCATTCTCTCTATATTTTAGATATGAGGCCTTTATCAGAAACACGGCCTGAAAAATTGTTTCCCAGTTTTCTGCTTTCCTTCTAATCTTGTTTGCATTGGTTTTGTTTGTGCAAAACCTTTTTAATTTAATGTAGTCAAAATGATCAACTCTAGATTTCATAATGTTCTCTATCTCATCTTTGGTCATAAATTTTTCCCCTCTCCATAGATCTGACAAGTAAACTATTCCTTCCTTTCCTAATTTGCCTATGGTATCACCTTTTATGTCTAGATCTTGTACCCATCTTGACTTGACTTTGGTGTACAGTGTAAGATATTGGTCTATACCTAGTTTTTGCCATGATATTTTCCAGCTTTCCCAGCAGTTCTTGTTAAATAGTGAATTCTTATCCCGTAGGCTAGTGTCTTTGGGTTTATCAAACAGGAGATTGCTATACCCATTTACTGCTGTATTTTGTGTGCCTAACCCATTCCACTCATCTACGTCTCTTTTTCTTAGCCAGTACCAAATACTTTTTTTTTTTTTTTTTTGCAGGGCAATGGGGGTTAAGTGACTTGCCCAGGGTCACACAGCTAGTAAGTGTCAAGTGTCTGAGGCTGGATTTGAACTCAGGTACTCCCGAATCCAGGGCCAGTGTTTTATCCACTGCACCACCTAGCCGTCCCCAGTACCAAATACTTTTGATGATTGCTGCTTTATAATACAGTTTTAGATGTGGTACAGCTAGGCCACCATCCTTTGTATTTTTTCCATTAATTCCCTTGATATTCTTGACCTTTTGTTCTTCAATATGAATTTTGTTACTATTTTTTCTATCCTTAGGAAATAATTTTTTGGTAGTTTGGTATGGCACTGAATAAGTAGATTAATTTAGGTAGTATTATCATTTTTATTATATTAGCATGGACTACCCATGAGCAATTTATATTTTTCCATTTGTTTAGATCTGATTTTATTTGTGTGAAGTGTTTTATAATTGTTTTCATGTAGTTCCTGGGTTTGCCTTGGCAGGTAGACCCCAAGTATTTTATATTGTCCACAGTTATTTTAAACAGAATTTCTCTTTCTATCTCTTGCTGCTAGATTTTGTTGGTCATATATAGAAACACTGATGATTTTTGTGGGTTTATTTTATATCCTGCAACTTTGCTAAAGTTGTTAATTATTTCAAATAGCTTTTTTTTTTTTAAGTGAGGCAATTGGGGTTAAGTGACTTGCCCAGGGTCACACAGCTAGTAAGTGTGAGGCCAGATTTGAACTCAGGTACTCCTGACTCCAGGGCTGGTGCTCTATCCACTGCACCACCTAGCTGCCCCCTCAAATAGCTTTTTAGTTGATTCTTTAGGATTCCATCATCATCCATTAAGTATACCATTACATCATCTGCAAAGAGTGATAGTTTTGTTTCTTCCTTGCCTATTCCAATTCCTTCCAATTTCTTTTTCTTCTCATTGCTAAGGCTGACATTTCTAGTACAATATTGAATAATAGTGGTGATAATGGACATCCTTGTTTCATCCCTGATCTTATTGGGAATGCCTCTAACTTATCCCCATTGCATATAATGCTTGATGATAGTTTAAGATAGATAATGGGGGGCAGCTAGGTGGCACAATGATTAGAGCACCGGCCCTGGAGTCAGGAGTACCTGAGTTCAAATCCGGCCTCAGACACTTAACACTTGCTAGCTGTGTGACCCTGGGCGAGTCACTTAACCCCAGTTGCCTCACTAAAAAAAAAAAAAAAAAAGATAATGTTTATCACCTTAAGGAAAGCTCCATTTATTCCTATGCTCTCTAGTGTTTTTAATAGGAATGGGTGCTGTATTTTGTCAAAAGCTTTCTCTGCATCTATTGAGATAATCGTATGATTTTGGTTAGTTTTGTTATTGATGTTAGTTTTCCTAATATTGAACCAGCCCTGCATTCCTGATGTATAACTCACCTGGTCACAGTGTGTTGTCCTGGTGATAAATTGCTATCATCTCTTTGCTAATATTCTATTTAGATTTTTTGCATCAATATTCATTAGGAAGATTATTCTATAATTTTCTTTGTTTCTGTTCTTCCTGGTTTAGGTATCAGCACCATATTTGTCTCATAAAAGGAATTTGTTAGGATTCTTTCTTCCTAATATTCTCCCAAATAGTCTGTATAGTATTGGAATTAATTGTTCTTTAAATGTTTGTAGAACTCACTTGCAAACCCATGGAGTTTTTTTCTTGGGGAGTTCAATTTCTTTTTCTAAAATAGGCTTATTTAAGGATTTTATTTCCTCTTCTGTTAATCTGGGCAGTTTATATTTTGTAGGTGTTCATCCATTTAATTTAGATTGTCGAATTTATTGGCATATAGTTGGGCAAAATAGCTCCTAATTATTGCTTTAATTTCCTCTTCATTGGTGGTGAATTCACCCTTTTCATTTTTGATGCTGGTAATTTGGCTTTCTTTTTCTTTTTTTTTAATCAAATTAATCAAAGGTTTATCTTTTTTATTGTTTTTTTCATAGAACCAGCACTTAGTTCTATTTATTACTTCTATAGTTTTCTTACTTTCAGTTTTATTAATCTCTCCTTTAATTTTCAGGATTTTTAATTTGGTGTTTAATTGGGGATTTTTAATTTGTTCTTTTTCTGGCTTTTTTAATTGCATGCCCAAATTCATTGATCTTCTCTTTCTCTATTTTATTCATGTAGGCATTTAGAGATATAAAATTTTTCCTGAAAACTGCTTTGGCTGTATCCCATAAGTTTTGGTATGTTGTCTCATTATTGTTATTCTCTTGGATGAAGTTATTGATTGTTTCTATGATTTGTCATTTGACCCACTCATTCTTTAGGATGAGATTATTAGTTTCCAATTGTGATGTTTAAAAATCTAATGTGTGTGTCCTTACCTGCCCCCTCCCCAATGTGTGGGGAGAATTAGCTAAGGTTTACTTATAAATTCAGCAACAGTTTAGGCTTTTAAGCATTTATTAAAGTATATTAGGGGTTAGCAAAGAGAGAGAGAGAGAGAGAGAGAGAGAGAGAGAGAGAGAGAGAGAGAGAGAAAACCATCTTTACCAAGCTATCCAAGAGAGTGAATTTCTGAAAATTAGGAAACCTGGCTACCTTCCTCCTTCTTCTGCCACCACTAGCTCCTTTCCTAACCCCAAAGAGTGATCCTCAGCCAAATGGCTGAGGAAGAAATCTTCCAGAAGCCCCCTGTGGAACAAGAAGCAGAGCAGTCCACACACAGCTCCAAGCGAATTGGCTGGTCCGTTGATTGACATGAGTTACAGGCAGTCTATGAATAGAGGTAACTTCTGGATGCCAGGCAGCTTCAGGACACTAATCACACGCTTTCTTTTCAGGGAGATGTTGCCCTGGTTTTCACAATGTCTTTCTCAGCAGGGGGTGGCACCCTGATTCTCACACAATTAATTTTTGGTCTATTTTTCCATGGCCCTTTATTACACATAATTTTTATTGCATCATAATCTGAAAAGGATGCATTTACTATTTCTGCCTTTCTGTATTTGACTTTGAAGTTTTTGTGCCTTGATACATGGTGAATTTTTGTGTATGTGCCATACCCATTCAGTTTTCTCCAGATGTCTATCATATTTAATTTTTGAAAAATTCTATTCATATCCTTAACTTCTTATTAATTTTGTGATTAGATTTATCTAGTGCTGAGAGGGGAAGGTTGAGGACCCCCATTAATATAGTTTTGTTATCTATTTCTTCCTGTAACTTTTTTTTACTTCAGTTGAAGCATAATATAGTCTGCCTCAGTCTTTTACCTTTACTCTGTATCTCTCTGTTTCAAATGTATTTCTTGTAAATAATGTAGGTTTCTAGTTCTTAATCCACTCTGCTATCTACTTCCTTTTTATAGGAGAGTTCATCCCATTCACATACACAGTTATGATTACTAACTGTGTTTTCCCTGCATCCTATTTTTCTCTTTGTTTGTACTTTTCTCTTTTCTTTCCCCATCCCTTCTCACTAGTGTTTTGTTTCTGGCCACCTCAGTCTACCCTTCCTTCTATCAGCCCCACCTCCTTTTTGTTCTTTCCCCTTTCCCCTCCCAGTTTTCCCTTCCCTTCTGTCAGCACCCTACCCTTTTCTTTCTCCTTTCCCTTTTTACTTTCCTATAGGGCAAGACAAAATTCTTACCCAATTTAGTGTGTATGTTATTCCCTGTTTGAGCCAAATCAGATGAAAGTAAGGTCAAAACAATGCTCACCCCTCCCTTCTTTATTTCTATTGTAATAGGTCCTTTGTGACTCTTCATGTGTTTTACCCCATTCTGCCTTCCCTTTCCTCTTCTCCCACTATAATCCTTTTTGTTACCCCTTAAGTTGTTGGGTTTTCTTTTTTCTGTGAGGCAATTGGGGTTAAGTGACTTGCCCAGGGTCACACAGCCAGTAAGTGTTAAGTGTCAGAGGCCATATTTGAACTCAGGTCCTCCTGACTCCAGGGCCGGTGCTCTATCCACTGCACCATCTAGCTGCCCCTTAAGTTGTTTTTTAATATCATCACATCAAAATCAACTTATACCCAGACTTTCTGTCTGTGTGTATTCCTCCTATCTGCCTTAATAAAGATTGGAAGTATCTTTTTCCTTATATAACCTATATCAAATTGCTTTCTATCTTGGGGAGGGGGGAGTAAAATTTGCAAATAAAAATCCTATTAAAACAAATGTTGAAAACTATCTTTACATGTAACTGGAAAATAATAAAATACTTTTATGAAACAAATATCTTCTTCCTGTGTAGGGATGTAAATATTTTAACCTTATTGAGTAACATATTGTTCTCCTTTTTTTACCTTTTCATGCATCTCTCAAGTCTTGTATTTGTAGAATGAATTTTCTGTTCATTTCTGGGCTTTTCATTAGGAAAGTTTTAAAGTTTACTATTTCATTTAAGGTCCATCTTTTCCCCTGAAAGATTATGATTAATTTTGCTGGGTAGTACATTCTTGGTTGTAATCCCAATTCCTTTGCCCTCCAGAATATCATATTCCAAGCCCTCTGATCCTTCAATGTTGAAGCTGCCAAGTCCTGTGTAATTCTTATTGTTGTTCCTTGATATTGAAATTGTTTCTTTCTGGCTGCTTGCAGTATTTTCACCTTAACTTGATACTTTTGGAATTTAACTATGATATTCCTTGGAGTTTTCCTTTTGGGGTCTCTTTCAGGAGGTGATTGGTGGATTCTTTCAATGACTACTCTTCTCTCTGGTTGGAAGACATTGGGGCAGTTCTCCTTGATAATGTCATGAAATATGCTGTCTAGGCTCTTTCGTTGATCATGGTCCTCAGGTAATCCGACTAGTTTTATATTGTCCCTCCTGGATCTATTTTCCAGGTCTGTCATTTTTTCGAAGAGGTATTGTCTTCTACTTTTATATTCTTTTGATTCTGCTTTACTTCTTCCTGTTGTCTCATTGAGCCATAAACTTCCATCTGCACCATTCTGATTCTTAAGGAATTATTTTCCCCAGTCAGCTTTTGCACCTCCTTTTCCATTTGGCTAATTGCCTTTTTTAATGAGTTGTTTCCCTCAGTCAATTTTTGTCCTTTTCCCAAGCTATTGACTCTTTCTTTCATAACTCTTATTTCTTTTCCCAATTTTTCTTCTACCTCTCTTATTTGGCTTATAAAATCCTTTTTGAGCTCTTTCAAGAGGGTTTTTTGGTCTCAAGACTAATTCTTCTTCCCCTTTAAGGCTCCACATGTAGGCATTTTATCATTGTTGTCCTCCTTTGAGTTTGTTTTGATCCTCCTTGTTACCATACCAATTGCCATTGATGAGGGTTCTTTTTGTTTCTTATTTATATTTTAGCCTCTTCTATGCCTTTTAAGGTTGAGTTCTGCTCTTGGCATACAGCATGCACTGTCCCAAGCTTCTTTTGCTGGGGGCCATGGGCCAGGTCACCAACTTTCTGCTCTGAGGCGTCAGCAGCTTATAGCTTGCTCACTGCACTGGAGTGGCCCAGCCTAGTTGAGCTTGTAGGGTAGCCTTTACCCCAACTGGCAGATTGCCTTCTGCATTTGGCTTAGAGGCTGCACAAGTGGCCTACTGTACCACTAGCTTGCTGAGCTAGGACCATGGGTCCTCAGCTGCTGATCTGTGCTGTGACTAAGAACCCATGGCTGGCTTGTCCAGACACCCTCTGCACTGAGCTGAGCTCTCCTTTTTTTACCCAGATGAAGCAGACCTTGCCTGAAGATCTTCTAGGTTATCTTAAGTTGAAAGATTGTTTCACTCTGGTTGTTTTTTGTTTTGTTTTGGTTTTTGCAGGTTTTGCAGCTCCAGAATCTGTTGAGAGGCTTAATTTAATATTGTTTCTGAGGGAAATTTGGGAGAGCTCAGGCAGCTTCCTGGTTTCACTCTACCGTCTTGGCTGCACCTGATGCTTTTGAGAAAAATATAATCAGGTCTTTCTATTTTAGGTGAAAGTTCTAAATGCCCTCTGAGATGAGTACAATACAGAGAATTATACACATAGAAGTCCCTATTGCTATAAATATTATGCTTTAAGATTAAAGTGTATTTTGCCCATAGTTTTTGAATTCTTCTTTGCTTAATGTGGACATACCAAGTAGGTATTATAGGTATGTTATCTAGAAGAAAAATGCTTCCTCTCCTTAAATCCTTTTTCTAAAGGGATTAGAAAGACCATATCAGACAAATAGGGCAGTTAGGTGGCACAGTGGATAGAGTTTGGGGCCTAGAGTCAGGAAGACTTGAGTTCAAATCTGACCTCAGACACTTACTTAGCTGTATGACCCTGGGCAAGTCAGTTAATCCTCCTTGCCTCAGTTTCCTTATCTGTAAAATAAACTGGGTAAGGAAATGGCAAACCACTCCAGTATCCTTGCCAAGAAATCCCTAAAGGGGATCATGAAGAGTTGGACGTGACTGAACAACAAATTGAGGCAAATACATTTTACAACTTAATATCCTTTCCAAATGCAGCAGCAACAACTCCACATCCTGAAAATGGTTCTTTCCTAAACCAGAGGTACTGGTAAATGTTTAACAACTGACTCTCAGGGGGAAAAACGTACACATGACACTCTTTTAAGTTTAACCTGCATTGTTAAAATTTTCTCCATCACTTTCTTAAGTCTGGACAGTCAACAGAACAATAAATCAAACCTCAGTTGGTAGCATTTGCTGATTTCCAAAGTGTAAATGTTCACAGTAAAAATTAAACAATTTGCTCTTTAGAGCCTGTTAGAGTTGATTCCAGCACATCTCTAACTGAACTCTTTCCATTAACCACAGAACAAATGAAGAATATTTTGTTCCAAGAATACTGAACTAAACAATTACATTTGAACTCAATCCTACATTCTGTCAGTAACTAGCAACATACTCATTTTTTAAAGTACTATTTTTTTTTCTCCTTATAATAACTGAAGTAGAAATCTCAGTGGATGTTTGGTTTTCTTAAAGTAACAACTTCTGACAAGGGGCTGGCTGGTAACAGAATCCCTGGGATTTGCAGTTCTTCCCAGTTCAGTACAGGAAGGCAAAGGTTTTTCATTTATGGGCAATAGATGGTGTTTGAAGACTGGGAAAATTAGGAGAGAAGAAGAGGGAGGTGGTGGTCACCTCATGGCATCAGTGCCACCTTGGTAATTGATATTTGCTACATCTGCAATTCCTTTCTTCAGGACCATCAGAGGTAACTTCTAAATAGACAAATGGAGAGGAATGTGACTGTATTTTTTAATAGGGGTGCTACTCCAGTAGCAAGAGGGCTAAGAGGAAAAAAGCAGCCATGAGGAACTGGTGGTTCCTACCCTGCTGCAGTCCCATTTCCACTTAATTTCTTTAATCTTAAAGAATACTGTTGTCATAGTTAATATTTAAATATGTGTATTTGACTTTGTCCTTATGTTGCCTGGTATCTCTGTTTTCAGCGTGAGAGCACAATGGGAACCATACTAGAGAGTGACTTTTCCCATTGTTAGGTAGCTGTACTCTCTAAATGGATGCATAGGCCTGAGCCAGATCATAAATACACTTCTAAGTGCAGAATTACTATAAAAGGGACTGCTTTTAAAAAATCTGCTCCAAAGGGGGCAGCTAGGTGGCCTAGTGGATAAAGCACCAGCCCTGGATTCAGGAGGACCTAAGTTCAAATCCAGCCCCAGACACTCACTTGACACTTAATAGCTGTGTGACCCTAGGCAAGTCACTTAATCCTCATTGCCCCACCAAAACCAAAAACAAATAAAAAAAATCTGCTCCAAAGACAAGAGCCAAAGAGTAAGTGTCAACCAATCAGTCAGTCGACCAGTTAATATGCCTGTTATGTGTCTGGCACTGTGCTACATGTTGTGGATACAAAAAAAAGGCAAAAAGTCACTGCTTTATGGACCTCACAGTCCAATGGAGCAGACAACTTGAAAACAATTGTACAAACAACACATATACCAGATAAATTGGAAATCATCAACAAAGGGAAGACACTAGCTTTAAGAATGCATTAAATAGGGGCAGCTAGATGGCGCAGTGGTTAAAGCACCGGCCCTGGAGTCAGGAGTACCTGAGTTCAAATCCGGCCTCAGACACTTAACACTTACTAGCTGTGTGACCCTGGGCAAGTCACTTAACCCCCATTGCCCCGCAAAAAAAAAAAAGAATGCATTAAATAGGCCAGCTAGGTGGCGCAGTGAATAAAGCACCAGCCCTGGATTCAGGAGTACCTGAGTTCAAATCTGACCTCAGACACTTGACACTTACTAGCTGTGTGACCTTGGGCAAGTCACTTAACCTTCATTGCCCCACCAAAAAAAAAAAGAATGCATTAAATGTTTCACAATGCCCTGAATTTGAAAATATTATGTAGATGTCAAATAGACTAGGATGGTCTTCACAGGCAAGGTAGGCAAATGCCACTGAGGTCTGACACTTAGTCCATTTTATAAGTGTCAGACTGGTCAGGGCAGTTAGGTGGCCCAGTGAATAGAGCACCGGCCCTGGATTCAGGAGGACCTGAGTTCAAATCTGGCCTCAGACACTTGACACTTACTAGCTGTGTGACCGTGGGCAAGTCACTTAATCCTCATTCCCCTGCAAAAACAAAAAAAGAGTCAGACTGGTCAGTAAAGCTAAAAGCAACATGCTTTAAGCTCTCACTGGGCTTGTGGCTTAAGAGGACAGTTGGGAACAGGAACACAGAGCATACAGGAGGAATAAGGGAAATATACAAATAGAAAATCTTTGTTGTTGTCCTTCATGCTCAAAGAAGAACAAATGACATCATCATGTTGGTGTCAATGTATAGGGTGTCTGACGGCTGATTAGACCAATACAAACTCTGAAGGCTCTACTACAAGTTGGGCACAAATAGTCCATATGAACATTTGAGAGAAAGAAGTCTGTAAATTTGTGCATTTCACTTTTCCTTTGAGCTACTTTGTTTCTGCTTTGCTCATAGAACACGGTGTCTTTGATGCAGGCACGCCATGCTGGGCGGTCGGCCCTGTGCCATTGTCTCCTATGTCTTGCAATAGATATCATGGTTCTTCAGAAAGATCTTGAAAGTGTTCTAGTAGCACTTCTTCAGGCCACCATGTAAGTGACTGCCTTGTGTGAGTTCTCTATAAAATAGTCTTTTGGGCAAACATGTTTGACATTTGAACAATGTGTCCAGCCCAGAAGAGTTGCACTCTCTACAGTGGAGTTTGAATGCAGTTAAGCTCAAGAAAGGACCTCAGTGGGGGCGGCTAGGTGGCGCAGTGGATAGAGCACCGGCCCTGGATTCAGGAGTATCTGAGTTCAAATCCGGCCTCAGACACTTGACACTTACTAGCTGTGTGACCCTGGGCAAGTCACTTAACCCCCATTGCCCTGCAAAAAAAAAAAAAAAAGAAAGGACCTGTGTCTGGTACCTTATCTTGCCAGATGATCTTCAGAATCTTCCAAAGACAATTCAAATGGAAGTGGTTCAGTTTTCTGGCATGGTTCTAGCAACTGTCCAGGTTTCACAGGCATAAGGTTAGCACAATGACTCTGTAGACCTTCAGTTTGGTAGGCAGTCTACTACTTCTTATTTTCTACACATTCTTTTGGAGCCTCCTAAATGCTGACCTAGCTCTGGAAATGCAAATACTAATCTTATCATCTATGTGTACATCCCTGGAAAGTATAATGGCAAGGTAAGTGAAATTATCCATAGCATTCAAATTTTTTCCATTTGCCATTTGCCGAAACCTACGTTTCCACGTGTGGATAGTGTGGTACCGGCTGGTGGAGAACCTCTGTTATCTTGGTGTTGTTAGGCCCAAATTAGTACAAGTAGAAGAGAATTGAGGCATAATTTGTTGCACTTCAGCTTCAGAGATTGCACTGAGTTCACAATCATCTGTGGCACAGTGGATAAAGCACCAGCCCTGGATTCCGGAAGACCTGAGTTCAAATCCGGCATCAAATACTTGACACTATGGTGACCCTGGGCAAGTCACTTAACCCCAATTGCCTCTCTCTCTCTCATATCCCTGCTTCACTCCAATTGTGACTGGGAAAGTATGAGAGTGTTGTCTATTATCCAGAAGCCATGCAGCATGCTGTCATGAAACTGACATACAATACTGATGAACTTTTCTGGACAACCAAATCTCACCATGATTTTCCACAGGCCCTCCAGACTAACAACATCAAAGACCTTGTTTAGAGAGACAAATGTTGTGTATAGACCTCTGTTCTGCTCCTGGCATTTCTCTTAGAGTTTTCGTGTAGCAAACACCTTGTAGACTCTTCCTCAGCCCTTTCTGAAGCCACACCAGCTCTCAGGTAGATGATCCTCTTCCAAGTAAAGGATGAGTCAATTAAGGAGGACTCTGGCAAGAATCTTGCCAGCAACAACTAAGAGAGAGACCCTCCCTTGTGGTTGTCACAGGTGAATCTATTTCCTTTTCCTTTATATAGATGGACAATGGAGGCATCCTTGAACTCCTGGGGATAACCTCCTTTTTTTTTTTGACCCCACACTTTCCGTCCGTCTTCAATTTAAAAAAAAAAATAATAAACATTTTTATTTATAGTTTTGAGTTACACATTTTATCCCTCCCTCCCTCCTCTCCCCCTCCCTAAGCTGATAAGCAATTAGATATGTGTTATACACATGCAATTATGTATCTGTGTTCAATCAATATCAGCTTTTTCTTTGAAGGTGGATAGTAGGGGGCAGCTAGGTGGCACAGTGGATAAAGCACTGGCCCTTGTTTCAGAAGGACCTGAGTTCAAATCCAGCCTCAGAAACTTGACACTTAGTAGCTGTGTGACCCTGGGTAAATCACTTAACCCTCATTGCCCTGCAAGGAAAAAAAAATACGGTGCCTTTCTTCTCTTTTCTTTTTTTTTTTTTTTTAGTGAGGCAATTGGGGTTAAGTGACTTGCCCAGGGTCACACAGCTAGTAAATGTTAAGTGTCTCAGGCCGGATTTGAACTCAGGTACTCCTGACTCCAGGGCCGGTGCTCTATCCACTGCACCATCTAGCTGCCCCTGGTGTCTTTCTTCTTGTAGCTTCTCCAGTGCTATTACCATCTTTGCCATTTTGCAGGTGTGAGGTGAAACCATAGGGTTATTTTTTATTTGTATTTCTTGTTATTAGTGATTTGGAACATTCTTTTTTTAAATTTTTTTTTTCATTTTCAGTTCAGAATTTTCTCCTTTCTTCCTCTCTCCCCAACCCAGTGAGAAGGAAAGAAATAAGTAATCATCATGCACTAGTTCATAGAAGTCTTCCCAGGTTTTTCTGAAAGTATCTCCCTCCTGCTATTTCTTGTAGCACAATAGTATTCTATCACGATCATATATTACAACTTGTTTAGCCATTCCCCAGTTGATGGGCATCCCCTCAGTTTCTAATTCTTTGCCATCATAAAAAGAGCTGCTATAACTATTTTTGTACAAATAGTCCTTTTACCTTTTCTTTGATCTCTTTGGGGTATAGACCTAGGAGTGATATTGCTGGGTCAAAATGTATGCACAGGGAGCAGCTAGGTGGCACAGTGGATAGAGCACTGGCCCTGGATTCAGGAGGACCTGAGTTCAAAGCCAGCCTCAGACACTTGACACTAGCTGTGTGACCCTGGGCAAGTCACTTAACCCCAATTGCCTCACCCCCCCCCCCAAAAAAAAGGTATGCACAGTTTAAAAGCCCTTTGAACATATTTCCTGATTGTTTTCCAGAATGGTTAAATCACTTTACATGGAGCATTTTTTCATATGGTTGTTATACAATTCTTTTGAGAATTATTTATTTATATTTAATCATTTATCTATCTGAAAAATTTGATATAAAAGGTTTTTTTTCTTATCCTACCACTTGCTACCTTATTCCATATTATATAGTTTTATTTGTATAGAAGATTTTCAGTTTTATGTAATCAAAGGTACCTATTTTATCTTTTATAATTGCCTCAATCTATTATTTGGTTAAGAATAATTTCATACCCATAATTGTGAGAGAAATATGACCTGTTTCTCTTCTAACTTCTTATGGCATGATATTTAATATGAAGATCATGTATCCATTTTAAATGTATTGCATAATATGGCATAAAATGTTGATGTAAGCCTAATTATTACCAGACTTGTTTCCAGTTTTCCCAGCAGATTTTTTTTAACCAAATTGGGAGTTTTTTCTCTCCCAAAATGATGTTTTCTGGCTTATTTAACACTGAGTTATTGAGGTGTTTTTTTTTTTTCTGATTCCCCTTCATCTGTTCTGGTGATCTACCTTTCCATTTTTTTTTTTTAGCCAGTACCAAATGGTTTTGATGATTCAGTGCTCTGTAATAAAAATGGCGGGGGCAGCTAGATGGCGCAGTGGATAGAGCACCGGCCCTGGAGTCAGGAGTACCTGAGTTCAAATCCGGCCTCAGACACATAACACTTACTAGCTGTGTGACCCTAGGCAAGTCACTTAACCCCAATTGCCTCACTAAAAAAAAAAAAATGGCAATACTACCAAAGTTATTTACATTTTTAATGCTGTACCAATCAAACTATCAAAGGGATATTTATGTAGAACTTGATAAAAAATGTAACAAAATTCATTTAGAGAAATAAAAGATCTAAATGATCAAGGGAACATCAAGGAAAGTGTTAAAAAAAGAAAAAGGAAAGGATGAAAGGGGATTAGCACTTCTACACTTTAAACTATATTATAAAGCATCAATTGTTAAAACTATTTGGTACTTGCTAAAAAAAAAAGAAAGGTGGATCAGCTTATCTTTGCCTTTCTTTACCTCTTTAATTTCTTTCTATTTTTTTTTTCATTGCTATTGCTGGAATTTCTAGAGCTCTATCAAACAATAGTGTTGAGAGTAGACACCCTTGTTTTACTCTTGTATTTTTTGAGAAAGCTGCTATTATATCCCTATTCCATATGATGCTTGTTTTCCTTTCAGGTATACTTTTTTTTTTTTGGCGGGCCAATGAGGGTTAAGTAACTTGCCCAGGGTCACACAGCTAGTAAGTGTCAAATATCTGAATCCAGATTTGAATTCAGGTATTCCTGAATCCAGGGCCCGTGATTTATCCATTTTGCCACCTAGCTGCCCCGAGGTATACTTTTTATGGTATTACAAAAGGCCCCTCTATGCTTCTACTTATAGGATTTTCGTTTTGTTTTGTTTAACTAACCAATTAATTAATTGATTGATTGATTGATTTTTAGCACAAATGAGTTTTGTCCTTTGCCAAAGGCCTTTTCTGCATCTAATGAGATAAACATGTAATTGTGATTATTTTGTTTTAATATTATTCGTTATGCTGGTTGTTTTCCTAATGTTGAATGACCCCTACTTTCCTGGTCTGAATCTAACTTGGTCACAATGAATAATTTCTTGGATGAATTTCAGTAGTCTGTTTGAAAGGATTTTATTCAAAACTTTGAAGGGATATTAATGAATGATATTGGTCTACAGTTCTTTGTTTCATCTTTCTCTGGTTTCGTTACTAGGACAATATTTATCTCATAAAAGGAATCTGGTAGGATGCTTTCTTTCTTTCTTTTTTTTTAAAAATTTATATCATTAACATTTTTTTTAAATGTATAAGGTATTTTATTTTTTCCGTTACATGTAAAGATAGTTCTCAACTTTTGTTTATACAAGCTTTATAATTTCAGATTTTTCTCCCTCCCTCCCCTCCCTCCCCCCCTCCCCTAGACAGCAGGTAATCTGATATAGGTTATATCTATATATCTATATACATATACATATATATATACACACACATACATATATACACATAATAACATTAATCCTATTTCTGCATTAATCCTGTTACAAGAGAAAAAATCAGAGCAGTGATGCAAAACCTCAAAATAGAAAAAAAAAAACAACAGCACCCAAAACAAAAGAAATAGTATGGTTCAATCAGCATCTATACTCCACAGTTCTTTTTTTTTTTTTCCTTGGATTTGGAGATCCTCTTCTATCGTGAGTTCCCTGGAACTCTTCTGTACCATTGCATTGGTGAGAAGAATATAGTCCATCACAGTAGGTCAACACTCAATGTTGATGATACTGTGTACAATGTTCTTCTGGTTCTGCTCATCTCACTCATCATCAGCTCATGTAAGACCCGATGCTTTCTTTCTTAATTTTTTGAGAATAATTTGTGGAGTATTGGTACTAATTGTTCTTTAAAAGTTAGACAGGTGGGCAGCTAGATGGCGCAGTGGATAGAGCACCGGCCCTGGAGTCAGGAGTACCTGAGTTCAAATCTGGCCTCAGACACTTAATACTTACTAGCTGTGTGACCCTGGGCAAGTCACTTAACCCCCATTGCCTCACTAAAAAAAAAAAAAAGTTGGACAGGATTCACCTAAGAATCCTTCAGGACCAATAGGTTTCCCCTATTGTTTCTTTCTTTCTTTTTTACACCTAGTTCTTTTTCCTTTTCTGAATTTGGACTATCTATGATCTTTATTTGGTCTTCTGTAAGTGTGTATATTCTTTCTTTCTTTCTTTTTGCAAGGCAATGAGGGTTAAGTGACTTGCCCAGGGTCACACAGCTAGTGTCAAGTATCTGAAGCTGGATTTGAACTCAGGTCCTCCTGAATCCAGGGCTGGCTCTTTATCCACTGTGCTGCCTAGCTGCCCTCTATATTTTATATTTTGAAGGTATTCCTCTACTTTATGTTGTCAGTTTTGTTAGCTTATAGGTTTTTTGCAGAGTAGATTCTGAAAATTACTTTTTTTTTTCTGGTTTCATTGTACTTTTTACCTAGTTCATTTGCTATTTTGCTAATCGTATTTCTTGCCCTCTTCTTTTTTAATAAGGTTGGCTAAAAAGTTATCAATTTTGTTAAAATTTCCAAATGACCAGCTTTTAGTTATGCTTATCTTTTCCATAATCTTCCTGATTTCTGGTTTATCTATTTCTCTCACTTTTAATATCTCCTCTTTTGTGCTTATTTTGGGTTTATTTGTTGGTTTTCTCATTTTTAAAATGCATGTTTTGTTCATTTGTCCTCTTCTTTTTTATTTTGCTAAGGTTTTTTGTTTGTTTGTTTTTAGGGATATAATTTTTCCTCTGAGAACTAACTTAGCTGCCTTCCAGAAATTCTGGTATGTTGTTTTATCATCATTTTCTTTCTCATAATTATTGTTTCCATGACTTGTTTTTGACCTAGTCATTATTTAAGAATTCACTGTCAGGTCTACATTTGATTCTGTCTTTTGTTTGCACTCCCTCAAGTGATTATTCTTCTCTACTGAATTTGTTGAAAATTAAATATGCTTTATTTGCCTGTCTCCTATAAAAATAATAAACAGATCAGAGAAATAATTTTAATATCTCCTACAAAAATGAATAATAATAAAGAGATATGTCTCTCACAGAACAAAACCAGATCAGAGAACATAATGTCTCCTACAGGATAAATCAGATCAGAGACAGACAGGAAACATAAAACCAATTTATTTTGTCCCAAGAAGAAGTAACATGATCATTCTGGAGACCCTTCCAAAGAAGGAAGCTCAGAGATTCCCTCTTTCTGAGGGTGTATAAGGTTTTTTTTGTCCCCTAGTTGCAGAGTGTTATCAGTTTCAAGAGTATGATACAGAAACAAAGGCAGTTTAATGATTTCAGTTATAACAAGTATGGAGGAAATACAGAAGCATCATGATAAGATTACAGGATTTCAAAAAAGGATTTGGAAAGGAAGAGGATGCCCAGATTTCCCCAAAAGACAGGGACTTACTATCCTGAGGAAAGAAGTCACCAGGTAGGGACTTTTATCTGCTAGCTATCTGGGTTCAGTTTTGAGTTCAGTTGAAGGACATTTTGCTCCTATTAACCCAGGATGTCATAAAAAATACTTTTGGATAATAAGGCACCTCCATCAAATCTAAGTGATCCATACATTCATATTAACACATTATTGCCTGTAATAATTGTGTTTACTACTCCTGCCTTCTTACATTTCTTTGCAATCCCTCTGTGCCAAAGTTTTTGAAGAAGTTCCATGTGATAGAAGAAGAAAGTTGGGTAGCTGAGCTCTCCCCAACAAAAGTCCATGAGCTTCTAGAAAATGCTCAAGACTGAGTCCTGATGAGGAAATACAAGAAAAAAAATTGTTTTCTAGCCCAGGTTGTCAAAGAGAGAAAGACCAAGAGGTCTGTGGACACTGGAAACAGTATCTAGTCAGGAAATGCTTCTTAGAGCCTCACAGACCTTGACCGAATGAAGACCTTCCTGAGGCTTTGTATCAAGGCAAGAAAAGGTACCAGATATAGCACAAAGAGGCCTGATCTTGTGAAGGGAGCAGGAACAGGTACCAATTGGCTGCTTTTTTTGGGGGGGAGGGGCAGTGAGGGTTCAGTGATTTGCCCAGGGTCACACAGCTAGTAAGTGTCAAGTGTCTGAGCCTGGATTTGAACTCAGGTCTTCCTGAATCCAGGGCCGGTGCTTTATCCACTGTGCCACCTAGCTGCCCCGAATTGGCTGCTTTGTTGTTCACTACCCAGTTCCAGGTGACAGATACAGGGTAGACTGAGGAAGGGAAATGATGTGAGATAAAATTAATTGTGACGTGTCCCAAAAGAATTACAAGACTCAGTGACTCAGTTTCCCAAGTTTTTTTTGTTTTTGTTTTTGTTTTTTTTAGTGAGGCAGTTGGGGTTAAGTGACTTGCCCAGGGTCACACAGCTAGTAAGTGTTAAGTGTCTGAGGCCGGATTTGAACTCAGGTACTCCTGACTCCAGGGCCAGTCCTCTATCCATTGCGCCTCCTAGCTGCCCCTAGTTTCCCAAGTTTTATTGCAATACTGTGAGTGACCATAGGGAGAGCATCATGGAGGTTTTTCTTGAATAGAGAAAGAAAAGACAGTTATATTTATAGTATGGATAAGTTGATTATCAGTCTCATTATAAAAATCTCCACCTTAGGGAGGTACATGGGAGGGTTTATTCTAATTTGGAGTTCCTGGGGGCTTAAGCCAACCCCCAAGATGGGTACTTTTTCTGGAGAGGTGTGTTTTTGGGGTTTACATGTCATAAGGTGAATCTGGGGACAAATTTGACCTTTTCTGTGCATATTACCTTTTCATTCACATGCCTAGTTTCTGAATATTTTCATTTATCAATTAGAATTTCTATAGCCTGTCTCTATGTCTTTGTTATAGTAAAGGTCTCTATGATCTGCCTTTTTATATTCTTGTTATGAGTACTGATTAATGTGGGTAACAAGAGCCTAGGCCCTGACTTGTATTAATGAAGGCCCAAGTCTTACTTTATCCATTAATCCCTTTTGGAGTTGGGGTCTATAAGTTATAGCCCCTCTTGGAGCTCAGATCTAAATTAGAGCTCAGGTCTTAAGTTTGTCTGTCAAGCCTTTCTTTGCCTCCATCAGAACTACACTAAAGAGTGGAGGTTCAGGGAATGGAGCAGTCATAGATGCTAAGATGGGTCCTGAGCTTGCACCAAGTATAGAAGCAAGTAGCAGCTGTGTGGCTCTGATCACAGTGGAGTGGGCTCTCGGGGGCGGCTAGGTGGCGCAGTGGATAAAGCACCGGCCCTGGATTCAGGAATACCTGAGTTCAAATCTGGCCTCAGACACTTGACACTTACTAGCTGTGTGACCCTGGGCAAGTCACTTAACCCCCATTGCCCCGCAAAAAAAACCCCCAAAACCCAAAAACAAAAAACAGTGGAGTGGGCTCTCAAATCCAGCCCCCAGACTAATCTGAAGCCCTTAGTGGAACAAACAGTGCAGGAACCCCAGAGCCTGCAATTCTGTCCCTCTGAACCTTCAGAACTTTGCAGATGGTGGACAGAGGCTAAGTCCAGGGGCACTCTAATAGACCTCCAATGAAGTTGTATTGTTCTCACTCAAACCCAGGTCAGGAACTTACAGAGCTGAGAGTTTGTCATGAATCAGCCTGCTTTTAGAATTCTGAAAGCTTCCAAGTTCTTAGCCTGACTCTCTCTGAGTTCCTGGAATAATATAGTTTCTTGGAATACTTTAAGAAAGCAGCAACATGTAAGGAATTAATTGCAATTTGGAGTTTTTATAACCCCATCTTTGCATCATCATGGTCAGATAGAAAAGATGCAGCTTTAAAAGCCTAAGAGGGGGAAGCTAGGTGGCGCAGTGGATAAAGCACCAGCCCTGGATTCAGGAGGACCTGAGTTCAAATCCAGCCTCACAAGACACTTGACACTTACTATAGATGTGTGACCCTGGGCAAGTCACTTAACCCCAATTGTCTCACCAAAAAAAAAAAAAAAAGTCTGAGAGAAGATGGGTGTGGGGGGCGGCTAGGTGACGCAGTGGATAAAGCACCAGCCCTGGATTCAGGAGTTCCTGAGTTCAAATCTGGCTTTAGACACTTGAAACTTACTGGCTGTGTGACTCTGGGCAAGTCACTTAACCCCCAGTGCCCCACAAAAAAAAAAAAAAGAGAAGATAGGTGTGTACTTTAAGAGATTATGGAACAAACAACACAAAAAACATTTATTGAGTCAAAGTATCAAACTAAGTACCTAACCCCCACTGAGGAGTTCCCCCACACCCACATGGGTCTGGCCAAATTATAATAGGGACAGCCCAGGGGTATGTTAAACCAACTGGAGACTCAGCATTGCTAAAGAACCACCCTTCCTGTGAGAGAGGCAGGAAGGGGTAGGAAGACTCTCAGAGAGGGATGGGGAAGGAAGGTAGAGAGAGAGGAGCTGGGGCATTTGATCTTTAGACCTAACCAGGAGACACTGCAAAGCTGATTCTCCTTAGAACTGCAGATTCCAGGCGGTGGTGAGTTTGTGTTCCTTCCAGTGAGGCTGGCTTGTTAAGCCAGCTGAACTGGAAACAAGTTTAGTGTTTGAGTTAGTTTTTGCCAGACCCAAGCTGTTCTGAATAGCTGAGGAAGCAGAGTTTATTCAAGGTACCTGGGGGCTTTTTTTTTACCCTAGAGATTTAGATTCTAACTATCTGGGAAGTGGGTGGTATTTTTCCCTTTTTCTATTCCCTTTCTCATTGTCCCTAGCTTTATTAACTCCACTTATGTTGTAAATTTTGTTATCATTAATAAAACCTGACTTGTTTGTGAAAAAGAGGCTGTTAATCTCCTTTCTTATTAGTCTGGGAGACATAACTGGAAAAGAGACAATTTGGAGAAGGGGAAACTCTGGACCTAGAGGTCCCCCACTATTTTCTGAACCCCAATATTATGGTGAGCTGCCCAATTAACTTCCCATACTAAATGTGGCCCTTACAAACACGACACAAGACTGGCTGGACCATTCTCTCTAAAAATGCCTAGAGCCTGACCATAAGATCCGAAGTCAAGAAGTAATGTCTGAAGAATAAGCTAACAAAAAGAATCCCAACATAAAGAACTACTATGGTGATAGGGATTTTAATCCAAGGCTCTCTTAATGGAATTTAAATCTCTTTTTCCCCAAAGGGGAAGACCAATGCAAAGGCCAGTTCTCCAGGGAATGCAAAGGCCTGTTCTGGAGATTTAAATCCCATTCTTTCCAAGAGGGAAGGAAACCAGAGAAAGACAATGCCTGAAAAAAATTAAAACAAAGGTTTTATTAAACAGGGAACAAAATCTAGCATGATCATGGGTGCTATTTAGCCTATTGCCTAACAGGACACCATTCAATAGACTGCAAGAGTTTATATACAGTTTAAACAAAGACAGGTAAAGAATTTGGAGGAATGCTGGGCTTAGAAAGATCCACTCCCAAGGGGAGAAAGGGGTGTGTAAGGAATTCCAGGGGTGGAGGATATAGCCTTTGATACACAAATCAGAAGGTATTCTTGGTGATCAGCAGTTCCATACAAGGTCTGGATGAGATCTCTTCAAAAACCAAAAGGATTATTTCAAAGTTGGTCCATATCCACAGTCATATATCCTGCAGCCAGACTGTCTTTGATTGGTTTCAGGATTACTGATTCCCTGCAATCCAGCTGGGTTTACTCTCTGTCATGCAAAGCATTGTTGGTGTGTTACCCAATGGAACCAATCCTTATACAGTTCTGGTTACATGGATAATTGGGGGTGGGGGGAGGTCAAACAAATCAAAGTACCCATTTTCACAGGATGCTCAAGATACAATTAAAACATCTGCAAACCAAGTTTCAAAGAAAAACATAGTTTGGGTATAAATTCAACTAGAAATTTTTAAGAGATGAAGCAAGAGGTTTTTTTTAAGAGCCAAAAATAATTTTATCAATGAAATGATAATGCTAGAGGAAAGAATTAGAAAAGACATGAGAACACAAAGGGAAATACTGAAAAAGAAATGAGAGCTATGGAAGAAAAATTTGGTAAGGGAATTTAACAGCTTGATACAAGAGATACAATACCTCATCAAGTAGCAAACTCCCTTAAAATTAAAATGGACCAAATAGAAGTTAATGATTCCATGAGACAATAAGAAATATTAAAATGAAGTAAAAATCCTGAAAGAATAGGAAAAAAACTGCAAGGTATACCATATTTTAAAAAAATTAAACAAAACAGATTTAAGGAGAAAAAAATAAGAATCATTGGACTACCTGACTAATATGACCCTAAAAGACCAAAGACATCAGCTTTCAAGAAATCACAGGGGCAACTAGGTGGTGCCATGGATAGAGCACTGGCCCTGGAGTCAGGAGGACCTGAGTTCAAATCAGGCCTCAGATACTTGACACTTACTAGCTGTGTGACCCTGGGCAAGTCACTTAGCCTCAATTGTCTCACCAAAAAAAAGAAAAAGAAAAAAAAGAAAGAAATCATAATAGTGCCCATATATCTTAGTATCAGAGAAAAAAGTTTCAATAGAATCTGCTAGTCACCTCCTGAAAGAAACTTCAAAATCAAAACTCCTAGGAAGAATATAGCCAAAATTAAGATTTTCAAAGTCAAAGAAAAATTACTGCAAACACTCAGAAAGAAGGAATTCAAGTACCAAATACTATGCTTTAAAGCAGTAGGGAACTTGGAACACAATATTTCAGAAGGCAAAGAATATAGACTTGAAAACAAAAAAATAACTTGCACAGTAAAACTGAGTGTAATCCTGCAGGGGAAAAAATAAATCTTTTTTTTTGGGGGTGGGGCAGGGCAATAAGGGTTAAGTGACTTGCCCAGGGTCACACAGCTATTACATGTCAAGTGTCTGAGGCTGGATTTGAACTCAGGTCCTCCTGAGTACAGGGCCAGTGCTTTATCCACTGTGCCATCTAGCTGCCCCCAAAATGAATCTTTAATGAAATAGAGGATTCCTAAGCATTCTTGATGAAAAGACCAGAATCAAGTAGAAACTTTGAAGTACAAATACTGGGCGAAGAGAAACATAAAAAGTTAAATATGTTGGGGAAGAGGGGGAGGGAAGGGAGAGAGGGCTAAAAATTTGGAACTCAAAATATTATAAAAACAAATGTTGGAAACTGTTATGGGGTTAGGGCTATTAAAGTTTAAACTGGCCAGCTGACATGGGTCTTCTTTTAAGATTATGGAGTGATTCTTATGCAAAAAATCAACCCACCATGTTCAATGGCTAAAATGACTGTATCCAAGGATTGAACTAACTGGCTTATTTGGTGTTGTCTCATTCTTTGCAAATCTTCTAGAGAAACATTAATTTCAACAAAATTCCAAATTCTTTTTTTTTTAATTTATTTTTTATAAAGGGACATTTACTTGGGTGATCTAGCCAGAACAAAGGTACAAAGATTTTTTCCCCAACACCTAGGAACACTTTACTCCTGATGCTACACCTCAGTCCTTGAGGAAATTGGGCTTAGATTTAACACAATTTCTACATAGCATTAGTCCTGTCAAATTCCTATCCAAATGCAACAGAGCTACTGGATAAGTCCACATCCCAAAGGTCATTCTACAGGGCCAAAGTGCTAGACTACCCAGTCATAAAACCTGGTATGAACTCCCATCCTGGGAAAAGTAGTACAACCAATCTGTTTAGTCATGAAAGCTACATTAAGATCAATTGGTTCATCAAAAGGAACATGGTGATTAGCAAGGCTTGCAATAACCATGGAATCAATGCCACCAGAAAAAAGTATTGCAATATTTGCTTTCTTAGCAGAGGCTTCAGAAAAGTCATCATTTAGGAGAAGACTTTCAGTACTAGATAAACATAAAACTCATCTCTTTACTGTTTCACTTAAGACATGAATTAACTGACGAACCACTTTCTTCATGTGCTCATCTTTTAGAAAACCCTGAAGAGTTTCTATAGTAGCTGGCAAATGGGAACTATGATCAGATTCAAATGAACCTTGTGGTAACTTTGTATTTAATGGAGCAACAGGGGTCTTAAGACAAAGTTGGGTTTCATCTTGAAATCTGATTAAGAATCTTGTCCACTTCCTTTCTTGTGTTCTCTTTAGAAATATATTTCCAAGGATATAATTTTAAAACCATGTGTTTGGAAATGCAGAGGATTTGAGATCAATTCAGAAAATTCCACATGCTGGAACTTCCTGTCACTGGTTTACTATTCCAGCAGCTTGAGTACCTACTGAAGCAAGGCATAAAGCCTTCCCTGTATTACTAAAATGCCAAAGTAAGCTACGATGACCAAAATAATCCCTCCCAAACCACACACAGTGACTAGATGCCTGGTCCTAAATGAAATCCCATGGACCATGTATGCTTGAAAAAAGTGACAGAATTTTATATTCATTATTAAATGTGGAAAGATGATGAAACATAATTTGAGTTTCATTCTCTTTGGCTCCTACATATATTACACTAATGATTTCTCTCTTCCAAAGGAGTACATTGCCTCTTTCATCTTCAATAGGCTGAGGAGACAAAAGATCTCTTAAGTGAAGGACATGACTGGAAAATAAAGAATAATAATCAGTAATCAGTATCTTTAACAGCTGTTGACTACTGCAAGAGGAATTCCTAAGGACCTCTGACACCAACCATTTCCCCATGACATAATTGGTACCCAACATTTGTGAGATTTAAAATTGGATACTAGAGCATTAATCTCCCCTCTTTAACCTTTCCCTTAATTTATCTCCCAGATCAGTAAGGTAAAGAAGCCTCTGGTCTCTAGTTAGAGCTTTTATTGTTTGGTAGTTACAAGTTGATATTGATTAGAGGGATAGGAAAGTAGAAATACAAAACAAATAGTCTTAAGTCTAAGCTTAGTCTATATTCCGTATAAAACTCACCAAAGCCCAAGGCCACCTTTGGGGGAAGAGCCGCCTCAGGCACGTGTTGCTAATGGCGAGCTGGGCCGAGTCGAACTCCAGTCAGCGTCTGTCTGTGTGTCACGCCAGTCCTCAGACCAGGAGAGCAGGAAAGAGATCCCACTTCCGTTCTCTCCTTGCCTTTTAAGCTCGCACCCCGGAAGTGGAGTGATTAGCAGCCAGACTGACGTGCGTAGCTCATGCACGGCCGTCGGTCTCCTCCCCGAAAGGGTGGTCCTTCAAAAACTGGCATCTCTCTATTATCCCTAACCGACTGTTAAAACTTTTTCCACATTCCCCCCTTTGATTCCTCAAGAAACAAAGTGTTTCCTTGATGGGACAGTAAAAAAAATAATATAATAACCGTTGCTAACTAATAATATGTGAACAACAATATAGAAAAGGAAGAGAGGAAAGTTTTGTCCAGAGGGGCATTTTTTTGTCCTCATGAACCGACACTTTGACATTAGTCTTGCAAAGGGAGAGCCTCTGCAGAGAGTACATGTTACAGATAGTGTATATTATAACAGAAAGGAGATAGTAAAAACTAATAAAACAAAACAGTTCATATAAAGTCTCTGAGTTCTCTTGTCTTCTTGAAGTGGTAAGATGTCATCAGGAGGAAACTGGATTCTGGTCTGGAAAATTAGATTCTGGACTCTGGTCTGGATTCTGGTCTGGAAAAACTGGATTCTGGACTCTGGTCTGGAAAGCTGGATTCTCTTCTTTAACTGTTTGAATTGCTGCATTTTTACTAAACCTTAGCATAGCATTGTCAATGATCAAATTAATAAATTCCATTACATTCCCTCCTTTATATCCTTAGACTTCTAATAGAGGGTTGAGGTAGTTATGCAATCAGTAACACTTTTTACCACCATGTGTCTGGATCAAAACCAAATTTAGTATGTGTTCATGACACCTGAAAATGATATGGAAAGGTTATCATACATATCTCATGGTTCCGAGACAGCCAGTGATTGTGCTAGGCCACAGGTGAGTTCAACTGAGTGAGATAAAAAGAAAAATAAGTTCAGTTAATGATTGTTTATTTCACAACTATATATTGCTGTGTGTGTGCTTCTCATCAAGGAGTCACTAACCACCACCACTGGCTTCAGCTTCCTCTGACCAAGTGGGTAGTTCCTCAGTTGGTGGCACCAGTGGGGGCTCATCATTATTCCTTATACCATAAAAAGTTGTTTCTTCCTTGGATAATCTAGCAAAAGCCTCTAGAGGAATAGCTGCATCCTCATTCCAGAATTCCCCTGGCTCTCTGGCCTTCTTCCCTTCCTTCTCTGTGGAACATGCTTCTACACTTCAAGTTTCTGACACAAGTTGTAATTCTCCATTTATTTTCCTTCTTACTTTTCCCTCTGAAGCACTTCTTCCCCTCTCTCTTGAAGTATGTCTTTCTTCTTCCTATGTTGAAGTGTAGAGAAGCTTTCTTACAGTCATTTCACTTTCTCCTCTTTATAAGACACAGGCATATGAAGGTTTTCCTTCGCACACCCAACTTGGAAAGGACTCCATCTCTTTAATTGCCATGGCTCATTTTCCTGGTCTTTGAAATTCCAAAGATTGAAGACATCACTACCTTTTTTTTTCCTCTAAATTCAATCATTCAACAATTACCTGAGACAGGATTTGAATTCAGATCTCTTCTCAAACTCCAACTTCCCAGACGTCCAGCGAATGTAGGATGTGAGTTTTCTTGGCACCAGAAGCTAAGACAACAGGAAAACAGGGTTGGGAGGCTAATCTCTCTTTTCTCTCATCCCTTATATCAGCATATTGCCTAGGTCACACAGCTAGGTGTGTCCGAGGCCAGATTTGAAGTCATGTCTTCCTGACTCCAGGCCCAGTGTTCTATCCACTGTGCCATCTAGTTACCTAGCATTAGAGAGTATCCCTGCATGGGAGACAGCTTCTCAAATCTTCCTTTCTCTTCTGAAGCACCTTCCATTTGGCAGGTGATGAAAATACCCCCTGTCCCCTCATGATCTTCAGTTTCTTATCCAGGTCATCATCATTCCCAACATTTCTTTCTAGGTGCCATCTATCAGGATCTTTGTCCTTAAGTATCACCAAAGGTGTGTGTTGGTCCTCTGACTTAACATATCTTTGGCATTTCTCCATCATATCACAGATACATTGTAGGGCACAGGAAATACATCTTTTCTCTCTACACAAATCCCACAGGTAGGAACCTCCCTTTCAGTTTTTTTTTTCTCTTTCCCACCTGACTCGACCTCTCATCTGAGTCATGGAGAGGTAGAGGTGGTCAGCTTTTGCACACGACAGCATCAGGCAGCCTGGGTCTACCTCCCTCGCCAAAAGGTCCACCAGACATCTGAACCACGCTTGGACCCTCAGACTCCACATTTCTGGTAAGAACATTTGTGTTTGTATGTCTATCCCTTGCCAGTGCTTGGCTTTTCCATGAGATGGGCAGCTGGCCTCTTCTTCCCTTGAGAAAAGTTCAACTTAATGTCTGAACCACATTTGGACCATCAGATTTAATATCTCTTTAGACAGGACAATATCCGGCTATACTCATGGGGCAGAGAGGGAGTGTTCTGAGAGGTTCACCTTTGAGGTGAATTCTAAGAAACTGGACTAAATTAGAACTCACAAATTTGAAAAAGAAATGCATGATCTTTTACTGCAACACTGTCTGACCAAAATATAAGTTGGAATCCCAAGAAAATTGGCCAGTACGTGGAACTTTTAACTATAATACCATTTTGCAATTGGACCTGTTTTGCAGGTGTGAAGGGAAATGGACAAAAATCCTGTATGTACTAGCCTCTATGACCATAAGCCGCCTGGCAAAGCTAATCGAACCTAAGGAGGCTCTTGAGAACCCTAAAAAGCCTCCTTCCTCACAGGACCTTGATGATTTCTTCGATGACTTCCTCTGGTTGTTAGAAATCCCCAAGTCCAGGAGACTAGCAAATCTTTCTGACAATTCCTCCTCTAGGACTTCAACCCTTCCAGCTCTTCAGCCTCCCTCCCCTCCCTTCACCCCTTCTTCTCCACTGCTCCACTATATCCCTCCTTCCCTACAGGTCAATCCCTGTCATACCACTCTATGTCGGAAACTCTGATCTCTTTGCCCATGGGCTGATCTCAGAACTGATCTCCTATACCCCTCACAGCTGAGCCCCTGCCACACTTGGAGTGGACTTCAGTACTTTTGTATTTTCCCACCCAGTCTCCACAACCTTTCCCTCCCATCCATCTGTGCCCCTCATAGCTCAGCCCCTGTCACAACCTGGGGTTGAGAGGGAGGGGGTGGCGGCTCCAGTTTCCTATTCTCCGATTTTTTCCATTCAGCAGCCACTCCCATCTGCTTTACTTGATCTCCTGCAGTTGCCTACGTCCATTCCCCCAGTTCCCTTTACCCCTCCCCAACCAGCTTCACCCATGCCCCTACAGGCATCTTCAACCACTCCCTTGCTTCCACTGCAGGAAGTTCCTGATGGGGGCAGAGTGACACAAATGCATGCATACTCCTTTCTCCATGGGTAATTTGGCTCAAATTAAAGAAAAATTGGGATCTTAGTCAGAGAACCCCACAAAGCCTAGATGGCTTTCAGTCTGTGACAATGCAGTTTGACCTTTCCTGGGCTGACTTGCAAATTATTCTTGTCAGCTGTTGTAACCCCAATGAGAAAATACAGATTTTTGGATCTGGCTGTACAAGTGGGTGATGAACACTCACAGGTTGGAAATTGGGCCGGGGTCCCTGGAACAATAGTAGTTTCAACTGGAGATCCAAGATGAGACTATCATAATAGCATAGACAGGGCTGTAGAGACCACATGATCACTTGTCTCAATGAGGGAATGAGATAGGAGATTAAGAAACAGGTCAATTATGAGAAAGTGAAAGAGATCTTCCAGGGCCCTAATGAAAACCCTGCTCTCTTCATGAGTTACCTTGTGGACTCTGAAAAAATATACTAATCTAGATCCAGAAAGGGATGTTGGAATCACCATACTAAATATACATTTTATTAGCCAATCTGCTCCTGACATTAGGAGAAACTCCAGAAATTAGACTTGGGTCCCCAAACCCCACCCTCATAACTTCTTCTTTTTTTTTTTTTGCAGGGCAATTGGGGTTAAGTGACTTGCTCAGGGTCACACAGCTAGTAAGTATTAAGTGTTTGAGGCTGGATTTGAACTCAGGTATTCCTGAATCCAGGGCCGGTGCTTTATCCCCTCATAACTTCTTCTTTTTTTTTTTTTTAGTGAGGCAATTAGGGTTAAGCGACTTGCCCAGGGTCACGCAGCTAGTAAGTGTTAAGTGTCTGAGGCCGGATTTGAATTCAGGTACTCCTGACTCCAAGTCCGGTGCTCTATCCACTGCGCCACCTAGCTCCCCCCCTCATAACTTCTTGATATTGCTTTTAAGATTTTTCATAACAGGGACCTTGTGGTAGCCAAAGAGAGAGAAAAGAAGGATAGTACCTGCTCCATAGAACAAGTCTCATTAATAGCAGTGGTCATAATGTCTGTTACCAGCAGATCTCCGGGTGGCCAAGATCCTGACAGCTGCAGTAAACTGGGACACTGGAGTGGAAGATGCTCCTCAAAGGTAAGGCCACCTCTCCTAACTTCTCATCTCCAGTGCAGCCCCCAAGAGGTTGGCCAAGAGAAAACCCAACTCCCTGCAGTCTGGTCCCTTGTGGACTTGGAATTTGGGGGGCCAGGGACCAGCCAACTCCCTATTACTGACATCTCTATGGCCAAACCCAGAGTCATGCTGGATGTAGAAGGTAAGTCTGTTGATTCCTTTTTAGACATAGAGGTGACCTTTGTCTTACTCTCTCATTCAGGTCCCACTGTTCCATAACAGCAGCAGGTTGTGGGGAAAGGGAGAAGACCCCTTGAATGTAGGCTGATATTGCCTTTAATATGTATACATGAGGATCACAAATTTCATCATCCCTTCTTGGCTTTACCATCCTCACCCTGGCCCTTATTGGGGTGGGATATCAAGAAAAAGCAACTGGCATCTCGCTGAGAAATTCCTAGCTTATGGGTTCTTAGTTCACTGCATTGACCAGAAGAAATAACCTGTAGCTAGCTCACAGTTGTTGAATTGTTAGATACTACTACTCTTAAAATCTTTTGTAGTAGAATAGTTTAAAATCAGGAATTATTTCTAATGTGTAAAAGTTCAAAGAAAAAAATATTTTTAAGTCTCTAACCATTGAACTGCACTGAATTAAGAATAGCTTTTTGGCTTTAATTTTATTACTTAACTCTGGTAAAGTGAGCCACACCCTGTCTGCATTTAGGCTTCCTGGCTGCTGCTGAAGGAAAAAAAAATCAGCTATACTTTAACTCTACTCCTTATCTGATAAGATTTCTCAGCTCTTTAGAGAAACAGAATAAAGAAATTTTAAACTTAGCCAGGAAACTCACCATGTTATCAAATGAAATCCATGTTATCAATATGAAATCCATATGAGGCTCTGATTATTGGAACTTATCAGTTAAGACATTATGGGACTGTCTTACTACCAGGTTTTTTTGGCTTGTGTTTGGTCAATACTATACTACTCCTGAGCCAGTGAATAGCAAGTGGTAGAGTGCCATGGGAAAGCTTGGGAGAATGACTTTGGTAAGGGCTGAGGTAGGATTCTCCTGACTTAATTTCCCCAATAAGCCCATCCCACCTAGCTGACTTTGACCCTGACTCAATACATCTGGCTCTCTGTAGAATTTCTGCCTGCAGTGCACATGAAGCCTGGAGTGCACATGAAGCTTTCTGAGACCTTGGTTCCTTTTCTTTCATGGTAAATTCCTATAATCATATCATTTGATCAGCAAGAACACAATATTGGATTTTATGTTGGTACTGCAAATGAGTTACTATATTGAGATGCAGATATAGAAATTCTAGTATAAGAATCTGGCTTTGTCATCTGTCTGCTATTAGTTATGCATTCTAAAACTGAATCAGAAACACCTTAAGTACAACTTATTTGACATGCACTCTTGTCACCTTGAGTCCTTTTTGATTTTTGCCCTGGTTCCTTTTAAACTCTTGTTAAAGTCTGTTCCATCCAGGCTCAAGGCGTCAACCTCATGACAGCTACAGCTGGTGCCTGTACATCTCCTCCCACCCTCTGGACTTCATATCTCTTCTCCGGACCAAGCCCATTCCCCCACTGTGATTTCTTCGACCCTACTCAGCTTGAAGCAGTTACAGAAGAAGAATCTTCACCCCTTTTCCTTACATATAGAGAAGTGGGGAATGTTATGGGGTTAGGACTATTAAAGTTTTGTTTTTTGTTTTTTGTTTGTTTTTTTTGTTTGTTTGTTTTTTAATTTTTGCAGGGCAATGAGGGTTAAGTGACTTGCCCAGGGTCACACAGCTAGTTAAATGTCATGTGTCTGAGGCTGGATTTGAACTCAGGTCTGCCTGAATCCAAAGCCGGTGCTTTATCCACTGCACCACCTAGCTGCCCCCAGAACTATTAAAGTTTAAACTGGCCAACTGACAGGGGTCTTCTTCTTGAGAAGACAGACACACCTTGAAGCAAGAGAAATAAACCTGTTAGGTATGGCTACTGCCTGAGCTGCCTCTGGCCCAACTTCCCCTAGCCACCACCAGTGGGGGATATTCCCCACTTTTGTGATCACCCCCAATAAGGGAACTTTCCAGAGTCAGATGATCACCCCATCTGTCCCTCCACCATCTATCTTCTATAAAAGCTATGGTCTTTTTTCTGCTGGAGGAGATAGGTATCTCAGAGAACTACATCTCTGGATCTATCTCCCCTTGAAACTGCTCTCAATGTTTCCTCTCTCTAGTGCCTGAATAAAATATTTTATTCTAATTGGACTTGTGTGCTAGAGGGTGTAATTCTTTTTTGTTTTGTTTTTGTAGGACAATGAGGGTTGCCCAGGGTTACACAGCTTGTGAGTGTCAAGTGTCTGAGGTCACATTTGAATTCAGGTCCTCCTGAATCCAGGGCTGGTGCTTTATCCACTGCACCACCTAGCTGCCCTGGGTGGAATTCCTAAGGATCCCCCACACCAACCATTTCCCCATGATAAAATCTATCTTTACATGTACCTGGAAAGAAAATACTATTAGGATTGAAAAAAAATTAAAAAGAAATAAAATAACTACACCCAAAAAGTTAAATATGGGTGAGCAATCATGATATGAACATAAGGATAAAATTTATATTATTATGTGGGGAAATGATACATATAAAGATCCAGGTAAGCAGTACAAAACCTCGGCCAAGCAAAACTCCCTTTAAATTAGAATAGACCAAATAGAAGACAATGATTCTATGAGACAAGAAATAATAAAACAAAGTTAAAAGACTGAAAGAAGTAGAAAAAAATGCAAGGTATCTCATGGCAAAAACCACCGAATTTTCAATATCCAAATATGTAGTTCATCTGGCCCAAATGATTTGAATTCATCAAGGGTAAGATACTTTTTGTTACTATCTCCTTAATTATTTTGAATATGAATTCCACACAAGTTGGTTTTGTTCTGTCATTTCCAGGGCAAAGGTCAGAACAGTTACATCAACCCCCAAGTTAGGATAGCCTTAGGAAAGCCCAACCATTAGGGAGCTTGTTGTTGCTCATCCTTGAAGAAGACTGTGACATTGGGGTGACCTCATGACTTGCACTGAATTGGATTTAAATGAGGGAGGCTGTTCAAGATCACCAATTTCACTCTCTCCTCCAGAGCCATCTGGGTCTAGTGGCAAGATCAGAATGACTGGAGATGGCCCCAGATTTGGTGGGAGACTTTGGCCTTTTAAGCTATGGCCTTTCACAGGTCACAGTTTGCCTGAGGCAATGCCCACTCAGTGATTAAGGCTAGGTTAGAAGGGAGGCAAAGAACAGCCTCTTTTACCTAATCAAAATAAAATAAATAGATAGATAGATGGGGGTTTGGGGGGGGAGACCTCAGAGTTTCTGGAAAAACAGAAACCATTGCTATTTGCGCTCCCTCTGAGTAGTGGAGCTATGAAGCCAGAAGGGGCCAGGAGCTTTCTACTGGGGAGAAAGATTGGTTCCCTACTTCTGATGGCACAAGCAGTGCAGCACCATTGAGAAAAGTTACACTCAACAAGGAACCCCGAAAATATTCAGAATGCTGATCAATGCAGTGACCAACTAAGGAAATACGGTGAAGCATGTTATCCTACTCCTGACAGAGAGGAGATGATCTCAAAGTGAAAAAAGAAAGAAACATATTTTTTGGACATGGCCATTTTGTGTGGATTTTTATGTGACCATGTTTATTTGTTACAAGGTTTCTTTAGTTTGTTCTTTCTTGATTTTTATCAGTGGGAGGGGGAAGGGGGAGTTTAGCAATAGTGATGACAAAAAGCAAGGAGGGCCATTGAAGCATTTTAAAAAAAATATAGATGGGAACAAAATGTAGTTCAAAAGCAACACTAGATAAGCAGGAGAGTTTTGAAAGTAATGTGTGTGTGGTGGGGTGCAGCTAGGTGGTGCAGTGGATAAAGCTCTGGCCCTGGATTCAGGAGGATCTGAGTTCAAATTCAACCTCAGACACTTGACACTAGCTGTATGACCCTGGGCAAGTCACTTAACCCTCATTGCCCTGCCCCCCCTCCCCCAAAGAAAGTAATGTGTGGAATTATTGTAAACTTTTATTAAAAAAAGCAAATGGTAGGGGCAGCTAGGTGGTGCAGTGGATAGAGCACTGGCCCTGGAGTCAGGAGTACCTGAGTTCAAATCCGACCTCAGACACTTAACACTTACTAGCTGTGTGACCCTGGGCAAGTCACTTAACCCCAATTGCCTCACGAAAAAAAAAAAAAGCAAATGGTATGAAATCTAAATTAATGTCATACATAATCCTCTTTTGTGTATGCTTTTTGTATGGAAATGCTATTTTTTGGTGTTTAAGTTCTGAATAAAAAATAATTTTTTAAAATGGTTGCACAGGGTATCAAAATTCCAAGCATGAAGGGTTCTAGTCACAGAACATTTCAGAAAAGGAAGGTTGGGCTGGAGAGGTAGAAGCGGCAGGTTTGGAGTGGAAACAGTTTGTAAGGGAGAACAATTCCCTTTTGCTCACAAACTAGAGGGGTTTTTTGAGTCTACTAGACAAGGTCAGTGTATTGGGAGTAGCCTATTGTCAAAATAAAAAAAAATTTCATCCACAAAATAGCAGAAAGACAGGTTGAAATTTTTTTTTTGGTGGGGCAATAAATATATGAAGAGTTTTAAATATATGGAGAATATGTACAAGGTAATTAGGGAGAACACTAGCCGTTGGGGAAATCAGGAAAGGCTTCATATAGAAGTTGAAGGTTGAAGAGAAATATGGAATTCTATGAGGCAGAGGTGAGGAGGGAGTGCATTCCAGGAATGAGAGGCAGCCTGTACAAAGTTGGGAGATGGAATGCTGTGAGGAACAGAGAGAAAGCCTTCTAAATGTTTGCCTTCTAATATTCATAACTATTCTAGAAAATTCAGTAAGTACTTAGTGCAAAGCTTTGATTCTGGGTCACCCTTGTGGAGTTTGCATTCTCATAAGACTAGATGACCTCTAAATTCCTTCCCAGATCCAATCCCCAAATCCCATCCTATGTTTTTCCATAATCTTAATTCAACTTTTTTTTTTTTTTTTACTAAACCAAAATCTCCACAAGGGTTTTTCCTAGCTTTTGTCATTTTCACTTTCACTTAGTGCAGGGGTTCTCTGTTGCAGAACATACAGACAACAGACGTCCTACACCTGTGAACTGCTGTCATTGTGTTTAGTCCCAGGATTTACAGAGCATTACATTTTATGTGTTATGACATCAGAGAATATGGCATATTTTGGGATGGACACTGACACAAGCTATGATGCAAGCCACTCCTTTTAATAAACTATACTTGTGAATATATATAGGGAATCTCATATGCCATGATTAGTACAGCCTCTACTTGCTCTCTGAGACCCCTAAAAGACCTCCGTGCCCCTTTCCCTTTCTTTGTTCTTTGGACTGAGAAATCTGGCTTGAGAATATAAGCAATATATAAATTATACATGTGAAAATCATGCAAAACATTATTTCCATACTAGCCATGTTGCAAGAAAAATAACGTGAAAGAGGTATGCTTTAATCTGCATTGAGTTTATTAGTTCTCCCTTTTCATCATGGGTCCTTTGAAACTGAATCATTGTATTGATCAGAGTAGCTAAGTCTATCACAATTGGTCCTCCTACAATATTGCTGTTATTGTGTGCAATGTTCTCCTGGCTCAGGGCAGCCATAGATGAAGGAAATGGTCAAAGCCTGACTTATTGGCTGTGCACGTGCATTGGAATACACTTTCCATAAAGATTTCTCCCTTCCCAGGGCCCCTGATTAAAACCACGCCCAGCTTCACCTCGACCCTTAGCCGGAGCCCAGAGACAACAAGCTCCGCCTCTAACTCTACCCTTCCACTATCCCCATCCCCCCTCGGCCAACTGTCATCCAGCTCCAATTTCATGCGCGTGCGCAGACGGAGTTCAGGCAATGGGAGGGGCGCTAGAGAAACCGGTGGGCGGAGAAAGCGAGGAGGCTGCGTCCCGTGCGCGTGCGGTGCGTGCGCGGGTGCGACGCTATGGAGTACGCGCACGCCGCCACCCGACGGTACCTGGGTCTGGTTTCTTGCTGCCTCCCCTCCCGCTCGCTGCTTTAACGCTCCTCTGTCCGTCTGCTACGGAGGACCTGGGGCTGGGCTGCACTTCGAGGCTGGGCCGCCACCTGCGGGGTGATTTCCTTCCCTTGGGGAGAAAGCGGGGAGTGTCACAGGCCGTGTGAAAGGGGGTCTTTCTGTCTCTCTCACCCCGCCAGCCGCATGGGAGGCACCTGGAAGGTCTGAGGGGCTGGGAGACAAGTTGCCGTGGTAGGTTTGTAGACGTGGGGCCTGTCAAAGTCGGGTGCGGATTTCCTCTGGGGGAAGAAGTGAGGGGCGTGGGGGTGGGGGTAGAGTGTCCTCTTGTCTGGCGGGGCTGTGGGGCGCCCGGCGCGCGACTGGGTCTGGGGACGGAGATCCCTGCTTGCAAGATGGAGATGAAGCCGCCTGGGAGGACCCGGGAGGTGCTGCAGCCTCGCCCGGGGGCCTGGGGTGAGGGGCGCCGTGCCTCCTCGGAACCCGTAGCCTCCACAGCTCGGGGAAATCCCCCAGTTTGGGAAAGAGTTGGCTGGTACAACATTATTTATTTGCTTTTTTTTTTTTAAAGCTCAAATCCGTAAACCCTCCCCCCCCTTCCCTTTAAAATCGGAAAATTTTGGCAAACCTTAACAGCTTGGAAAGTATCGGCCATCCGGGTAGGGTCTTGATTACAGTTTGCAAGCTGTTTAAAGAAGTCGATAAATACACTTAATAAGTAGGCTTCTAGAACAGCAGACAGGCAGTGGAACATTGCCTTTTTAAAAGTGTATTTCCATTCAGCTTTGGCGACTGTCTTAGCCAACTATCTTAATGTTAATATATGCTGTTGCTGGGGGCTCCTAGGCCTAAGAGCTAATTTCTTAAAGTTGCACGTCAAATAAGAAAGATCCCTTCCTCTAGAGACTGAGAGCTTATCGGCACAAATAGGCAGATTTCCAAAAAACAAAGAAGACCGTAATTTATTTTCTTCCCTCCTATCATAACTTTCTAGTGGTTTACTATAGGGTTCAGAAGTGGCTTTTGTTTAGTGCTGGGCTGGAGCCTTTAGCGGAGATGAGGCAGACCTGAAAGACTGTACGTTTTAACTAGCCTTTGATGGCGCTTAGTTTGGTGATGGAAAAGTCTGTTTTAAAAGTTGTGAGATCCTTTCTGGGCGTAGAATCTGAGTTTCTCAAAGTTGGGATCTCTAGTGGTTATAGAAAGTTTCATGAGTGTTCTTCGAAGTTCATAAAGAGTTTGCAATTTTTATGTTGTCAATAATGAGGAATCTGGGAGACTATTTAGGAAAGTGAAAGAAAGTATTTGTTTTATAGAGGATATTTCACTGGGAGAATTTAGGAATCACAGCCTTTGTGTGTGCTTCACAGACTAATGTAGGTGGAGTTAACATGTATAGTTCAGAATATTCTAGTTAAATACTGCCACCTTCGTTGCACCATTTAAAAAAAGTCTGTCCTTTCTCAAACTGGCCTGCGGAGTTCTTTTCAAACCTCCTTTGCCCTTTAGTTTGCCCACCCATTCTCAGTTTGTATTGCTCTTGGCTTTAGTTTCCAGCATTATGGCTGTCAGGCTACATCCTTCCAAAATCCAAATTCTTTTATATATTAAAGGAAGTCTATAGTAGACTGTAATGCTCCCAACCTGGTATCCTTCTCTTTTCCCTCTTCTTCTCCTTTTCAGCAACCTTTTTTTTTTCTGGTCTCACATTAAAATTTAAGTTCCTTTAGGGTAGGTCCTTTGCTTATATTTGTAACCCCAGTGCTTAGCTCAATATCTAGACCATTGGAGCAAACCCCCAAGGAACCAAGAGAACACCACACAAGGGAAGTAGGCACTGATATTGACTATGGAATTGAAGTGTAGTCACCTTAAACTTAAATTATATATATATATATATATATATATATATACACACACACACATTTTTAGCGTGTTTGCTATTTTTGGTATAGATCACTTTTCAATTATTTATTTATTTAGTGAGGCAATTGGGGTTAAGTGACTTGCCCAGGGTCACACAGATAGTAAGTGTTAAGTGTCTGAGGTCGGATTTGAACTCAGGTACTCCTGAATCCAGGGCCGGCGCTCTATCCACTACCCCATCTAGCTGCCCCTATAATACATTTTTGTATCTATTCAAGCATATTAGTGAAGATGTGTAATGACTTAGTAGATAAGTACCCTAGACTCATTGTGGTTTCGGAGCCCTGCCTATGCTGCCTTCGATATAGATCACAACTATTCTGTGCCTCAGGTAAAATACTAACACCAAGAGGAGTTGTTGATCGATCTTTGTTCTCACCCTCATGTTTCACTACTTCTGGTGGAGTTTCCTATACTGATGAAATCATAGGCCCAAACACTTAGAGGCAACTAGGAGTTGAAGTCATTCAGTCAGCATTTATTAAGCCCTTACTGATATGCTAGGTGCTGTGCTAAGCTCTGAGAATACAAATAGAAAGTTCTTGTCCTCCCAGGGCTTACAGTCTTGATATTTTCTGTTTCTTAAAATCAACATTGTGTATCTCTCTTTTTTTTTTTTGGTGGGGCAATGAGGGTTAAGTGACTTGCCCAGTGTCACACAGCTAGTAAGTGTCAAGTGTCTGAGGTCGGATTTGAACTCAGGTCCTCTTCAATCCAGGGTGGGAGCTCTATCCACTGAGCTACCTAGCTGCCCCTGAGCATTGTATCTTTTTTTTTTAAGTGAGGCAATTGGGGTTAAGTGACTTGCCCAGGGTCACACAGCTAGTAAGTGTTAAGTGTCTGAGGCCGGATTTGAACTCAGGTACTCCTGACTCCAGGGCCAGTGCTCTATCCACTGCGCCATCTAGCTACCCCCCCCCCCCCCAGCATTGTATCTTAAGTATCCCTCTCCTTGAAGGCTATCACATATGGTAAATTGTATTTTTTTTGGAGAGGAAAAAATCAGCACAACTTAATAGAACCCATGAAAAAGTCTGAAAACATGCAATGTGTAACACCTGTGGACCTGTGCTGCTGAACTTTTAAATTGTGTTACATTCACTTCTGATTTTTTGGTGTTCTTTCCCTTTATGTTGTAGTTATTGTGTATGTTGTTCTTTTGACTGTTTACTTCACTCTATCATTTCCTATACCTTTTCCCATGCTTCTTTGTATTCATTACATGCATCATTTCTTATAGCACAATAATATTCATGTCCCATCATTCTAACCAGAGAAAACAATATATAAAAAGAAGCTTAAAGGGAGGGGAAACAGTGACACTAAGGTATCTTGAGAAGTGCCTGACTTGGGCATATAGTAGAGGAAGTCCTAGTCGGTAGTGCAATCTATAACAGGTAGGAGAGGAATGAGACATAGCTTACCTGGATGCCCTACCTAAATAGAGGTGTTAGGGGAGAAGTTTGGGGGTGGAGGGAACTTCCAATGTATGAATTCAACATCTGGAGTGAGCATCAGAAAGCTGCAGAATGAAGTTGAAGGCTTGAAGTTAGAGTACATAGAGCAAACTGGGCAGTTCCAGGGTCATTTTATCTATCAGTCAATATTTATTGAGTATCCAAGTACTGTAATAATTGACTAGGTCATACACAGTTAGTTAATGAGCTATTTTTTCAGCCTCAGTTTTCTCATCTCTAAAATGGTCATTCCGGAAAAACACCCTCAAAACACTTAGAAAAGTAATTGTTTCACCCACTGTTAAATTTTATCCCTGGTAGAGGACATATTTTTATTTCTTATACAAATTAATATAAACAAATAATGTTTCTAGACAGAGGACAGGCTTTGGAATTAGGAAAAACCCGGTTCAAATCATGCTTCAGATACTAGATTTGTGATTGGGCAAGTTTAACTCAATCCACTTTGGTGTAGAGGAAGCTTCTACACCAGAAGTTTCTTACACTGATGATGAAATCACTGATTCTGATAGCCCCTCACTTCAAAAACAGAGAAAACTGATAGTCATCAGAATTGGGTATAGCTCTGATTTTAATGGTCAAATTGTTTAATAGTAAAGTGGCTACTATTATTTGGGTGATAGAAGGATGCAGAAATCTAGACTTTCTCATGACTTTGGAGAAAAAAAATAAGCTAGAATTCATGTATTTTCTGAGTGCTATAATAGATCATAAAAACAATGTCATATAGCCTTAAGTGGATCTATAATTTTAACAACTGTGTGTATTTCTTCAATCCAGAGTGATGTGTGATTCTTTTTCCTGTTTGTTCTATACATCTTCCATAAAGAATCCATTCAAGATGGATGCCTGACTTTTAGTCTTTCTAAATTCAAAGCTTAATCATCTGCAATCTTTTTCTCTTACTAGATGAGTTCCTTGATATATCTTATGATACTTCTTGTACATAGGTATATAATGGGACCTTCTAATACAAGAGTTTTTCAGCTCATGAAATAAACTATGCTTTGCTTAAAATATGGAACACTGATGTCATTGATATGGATGTTCCTTCCAACAATACTGATTGCAACCCATACACACTTGCCCTTTCCATGCTACTTTTGTCTGTATCTGCTATAAGCTCTCCCCACGGGATCCATTCAGCTTGCTGGAGGCCTTCTTCACTTTGAATTAAGAGAAAATTAGGTGATGGAGATGGGGTCTTCAGAGGTTAATTTTTAATGCATTGTCGGTAATGGAAACGGGGAGTGGCAGAACTATTAAGGGTTGAAACTTATTTTCCTTTTTGTTTTGTTTTATTTTGTTCTGTGGTAGGTAGGGGATGGGAGTGACAGACCAGAAATTTTTAATAGGAAGGTCTGTTTTAAATTGAAATTTTTGGTCTGTATTATATTTGTAACTCATTTTGATAGGGCCCCTTTTATTACCATCTGTATAGTGGAAATTTGATATGGGATAGTAGACAACCTAGTTCTCTTTGTTTCCTTTGGGAATTAGCAGGATTATTTGTTTTACATTTGTTTAGGGTCTAGTCCTGTTCAAAATTCTCATCTTAGAAATGAGCACTTCTTACAAACATTTTTCCTTATAATTAGGCTTATGAGGACAAGAGCAATTTTGTCTGTGAAAGAGTCCTCCTTTCAGTTCCTAATAAATGTTTAATATTTCAAAGATCAGCTATTTTAATTTAATAACCCAGTTTTGTTAAATAATTAAATGATTGTTAATAAGTTTTGACTTATCTTAGTTCCTTTTTGCCTTTGCCTCTTGCAATCCATTTGAAGTGAGTTGATTTTGTTTTTGGCATACATTTATTCATATATTTTTATTATTGTGATGTGGTAGCAATAACTACCACATGGACATTTATGAAACACCACATAGATAATAGTATTTATCATTGTAGTCAAACATCTTATAGTATCTTGAGGACCCATCCTTGCCTACATCTCGACTTTTTAATGTAAATCTGAATAAGAGCTCAGAAAGCAACAAGTTGCTCTAGTTCCTAAATCCTTATTTCCTGTTTATCTAAATGGTCTTACCAGTTAGGGCTCTGTTTTTGTTTTTGTTTTTTAAAACACAGTTAAGTTTTTCAGAAGATAAAACATTGGGGGTGAGTTGGGGAGAGATGGTGCCCTCAAGACAAAATACAAACCTTTATTTGTTAATAAGTTAGAATGCCTCTATGAGGAAAGAGATGGTAATATTTATGGACACAAGCAAATAAATACTCTTATGCTTTCAACCATTTTTTCAAGTTCAGTACCAGGAATCCAGCCATACCCTCAGAGAAGGCATATTGTTAACATTACACCAGCCATGTGTTCTGCACATCTCAGCTATTTGTGTGAATGAATGAACCTGTTTTATGGCATTTCTATTCCTTATTCCTCTCTTTAAAATTGCATCCTATTTGGATAGATATTTAGTTTAAGATGAGACTGAGTTTCTTGGGTCAAGGTAGTGTGTTCTTTGTTTGGTACATTCCATCTATTGTAAAGTGCCAGGCACATTTATGGCTCTGTATAAATAATAAATCATAATGATGAAGCTTCTATTATGCAGGAACTGTGGTCTGTTAGGAAGAAATAAGAAGAGCACTTGTGAGAATTCTAATAAAAGAACAAAAGAAGATAGTCCAGGAATGTCAGTATGATTCTGCTTTCAGTTGAACAGTTTCCATTATTGAAATCCTTCTGTGTGTTTAGTAATTAAAAACAAAAGAACCAATCTACAAGATTACTAGGTCTTTCTCTCATGTATATTGTTTAGTTAGGCCATACGCCTAACTAGAATTAGTGTCAGGACAGATCCTATACCATAATATTATCTTGTGTGGACTATTACCTAACTCATCATGTTGTTATTACTTCCTTTGTTTTTGTGAATCTGTTGACATATATATTTGTTTGCTAAAGTGTTCTGGTTTCTGCCTGATGTCCTAAATAATTGTAATAGAAACTGTTTTATTATTGAATACTATCACATAAATGTATATTTATGTATATTTATACCTATTTATATCCTTTTATTTTGGGTAGAAAATGATGCATCCTGTTGCCAGCGGTAATACTGCTTTCTGTGGGCCTGGCAAGGCTTCCTGCCTCAATGAAGACAATATGAGAGCTGCTGATCAATTTGACTTATATTCCTCTCAGCAAAGTAAATACAGCCACACAGTCAGCCACAAACCAATTGCTTGTCAGAGGCAAGACCCACTAAATGAAACACACTTGCAGGCTACAAGTGGCAGAAGCATAGAGACAAAAGATGAACTCAAGAAAAAGAAAAACCTCAATCGATCTGGTAAACGTGGCAGGCCCTCAGGGACCACCAAATCAGCAGGATACCGAACCAGCACAGGACGACCCCTTGGAACTACCAAAGCAGCTGGATTTAAGACAAGTCCAGGCAGACCTTTGGGTACAACTAAAGCTGCAGGATACAAAGTCAGCCCAGGGAGACCTCCAGGTAGCATTAAAGCTCTATCACGACTTGCAAATCTAGGTTATAGTTGTGGCAGTGCTGCTTTTCCTTATCCAATGGTACATAGCCGAGGAATTCATGGAGTTGGGGAAACAAGCAGCAAGGTCAAACAGCCCAATGAGTAAAAGAGGCAGAAAAGTGAGATCATGGTTTTAAATGAGGACTCAAAGGGTACCAAAGTCTCATGTTGGTTTGGTTATGAAATACATGATTTATGACTTGGGATTTCCAAATTTGTTGGTTTTGTTTTGGGCTAGAAGACTGTCACATGTTGACAGAAGTGACCAAGTAAATGCTGAAAGGGCACGAGTATGTTTCAGTGTTTGTACATAGGATTAAGAGTTCTCCAAACTGAATCATTTGTGTTTTTTCCCTTAGAGAGTTATGCCTATGTCTCATATTTCGCTCCTACTGTTGAACCATTTTAAATGGACAGTTATGCACTAAGGAGTTGAAATAAGCAGGAAACAGTTATGCCTACTGGCTCATGAAATAAGCCTGCGACATAATAAAGATCCCATCTAGAGAAATTTTTAACTGATGAAGCAAAATAAGCTAATGATTTAATACTATTTAAGATAAGAAATTTGAGTTTTGTAACATTTGTTTTTATGAAAGTTGGAAGAATACAGATTTGTCTACTCTTGAAATTACATAGGCCTTAGATATTTGTAGATATTCAGAAATTTGGAAAGCTTTTTTTTAAAGAATGCTTAGTTCAAGCTGTTTCTTATTTATTGAACTGTAGCATTAGCTAATTTAACTGATGTTCCAAAACATTTCTTTAGTATTCGCCTTTCAGTGATGGATGGCAGGTCATTCAGCAGAACTCTTATTGGAATCTGCTGTGTGTTGTTTAATTGCCTATGAGCATGTATACCAAACACTACAAATAATATTAAAAGAAAGCTATTTTATAAATAACTTCATAGTAAGTTTTTAACATGATAATTCATTCTAAGAATAGAATATTTAATGTAATGTAAAAAGAAGTATTCTTAAAAGTCTGCATATAACTACAGTCTCTGCATTTTGCCTTTGTGTGCATAGATGGCAATTGCTAATGGATTTTAAAGAATTAGTATGTTTACACATTGAATTTGTTTTCTATTAGTGTTGCAGAATTTTTCAGAATAATTTTTTGTAGATTTTCTGAGAATAGTTTATCCCAATACAGTAGGATTTATACTATAATTAAGTTATATCTACCAAAGGACATGTGTTTTAATGATTCAAAATAGCAAGCTAGAATGAACAGTGCAACTAACTGTACTGTTTGAACTCAAATATTAAGAAATATATAGGAATTGCATCTATGCATGCAAGGTGGAAAAGTATGTTGGCTGTTGAAATTAGAAATATCTTTCCTGGCTCCATTGAGACCACTTCATCATCCAAAAGAAATGTTTCATTTTCAACTGTTTGTTTTAAAAATGCAGCTACGTATGGAAAAGTATTATCTATCTGTATATGTATGTGTGTGTGTGTGTATATATATATGTATATATATATATACATGCACGTGTGTGTGTGTATATATATATATATATATATATATATATATATATTTGTATATATGGAGAAGAGGGGAAAAATAATCTCTGTTCCCCAACTTTGAAAATAACATCTGTGACCTATATATATTTACTTTATTCTGAATAGCTCTAGGATGAGTTAAGCATATCAGACTTTGGGTTTGAAAGAAAATTTCCACAAAAATTTAGTTTACATTTAGAATGAATGTGTAATTTCAGATGCCTGTGAGATTTTTTGATGGTTGTAGGTTTGCAGTTCCAGAAAGCTTTTGAAATACCTTAGGACTTTAAAAGTGAATAAATTGTGATATTTGGGCTTGCTATTTAATATAAAATCTGATTGCAGTTATGATGACATAAGAAATGGATATCATATTTCATACCTTTCTTATTAGGAAAAAAGCAGCAAGCCTTCAGGTGTTCCAGTGATGCCTAACACATAATGAGCTGGACTTTATGCTGTGCTTTACAGTAAGAGGTGTTGAATTATATGTGGGGACTATGTGTGCACTGGCAACTAAGACATTGAACCTCAACAATCTTAGCATTATACAGACCATATAGAACAATTTTGGATGGCTACATACATTGATTTGTAACTTAATGGCAGCTAAATTGCTACTAAACCAGACTTTCTTCAGGTCGAGGCTTTTGAATCTGGTCTATGTTCTATTTCTTAACAAATTTAAATATAAAACTCTTAATTATTTACTCAAAACAGTGTAACTTCTGACACACAAATGTTTTTATTGTCATTAACACTCACAATGTAATTGTCATTTATCTCTTTCACTTGATAAAGCCTAGTAGTGTTTTGAAATTTTCGAACTAGTTTGGAAAACATCTACTTAATTGAATGATTTGATTGTGGGGATGACACATTGCACTGGAAAGGATTTGGTTGCATGTTGCTTTTATACTTTAGAGTAAAACCCACTTCTTCCTTTCCTGTCAACTTCTTTTCATGCTTGATTTTGTTTCCCCCTTTCTGCATCTATTCAGTGGTGCTGTGCTGTGTGTCAGAAGGCAATACAGATGTATTATTGTTACATTAGTATAATGGACTTTGTATTTCAATATATTGAAATGATGAAATCAGCTAAAGAAGATATGTTCATTATGGTGTTTATTAATGGTATCAGGAAAAAAGGGGGGCAGTGACAACAGTTATGGATAATACCAATTAGAACCCTACTTTTGCAGTTCATGTGAAAGGCTGCCTAGAGAATTGGATTTGTGCACTGCTGAACATCTCCTGTTTCTTTTGAACAATTTATTGGTGCCATGCTGAAGAGAAAGAAGTCTAAGAGAATGAAGTCTTAAAATAATGTTTTGCTTTTATATAATCTACCAAGTATGTTGTGGGGGTGGTTCTTTTTTTTTTTTTGGGTAACACTGTTTTTTGTCATGATAAAACACTGAAATAGCATGTTAAAAACTGCCTATACTTTGAAATGGTCAGTGAGAAAAAAATGGCCTTTTCCCCCATAATATGATCGTTTTTTGAAACGTGAATTGCTCATTTTATACTATGTAACTCTGCTTTTCATAAAATAGGATTCACTGTTCTGTATTAACACTGTCGGTCAGAATATGATCTGAAATACAAATAAGTTTGTTTTAACGTTTTTTCTTTTTCAATACAGTTTTTATGCCTTATTTATGAATAAATGAATGCTTCAGTATCTTAAATAAGGAGCTAATACATATATTAATTACCCTGGATTTGCCAACAAAATGAATTTTGCTTGACTGTTCTTTAGGATCAGATGTTATTACTATCTCAAGTCTTGCACTGGATATTTAAAAAATAATGGCACCATATATTGGCAGAAAATAATTAGTAGGACATTGACAGAAGGTTGATATTTAGTATTTTAGGTTCTATTTTAAGATCAGGTTTCAGATTGACAAAGGTCCTGCTTTACATTATCCTTACTTTTAAAGATAAATATTTATCAAAGTAATCGAACTATCCAGTCCAAATTGATGATTGTTTGTATTTGTGTGGACAAATAACAGTTATAAGTACAATCATTCTAAAACACTATCTGAGGATCTTTGAGTTTCTTTAAAACAAAAACCAAGCCCTGGATCCAGTTGATGAATCATTAGTCCATTGTAAGGATAACTTTAAGATGTGATATAAAAAGAGAACTTTACTTTTACATATTAAAAAGCTTTAAAGACAGACAATTCAGGTGCTTATAGTAGTAAATGCATCTCTGTACTTCATTATTAATAGATGTATAGTAAAATTTTATCACATTTTTTCAGTAAAATTGAATAATTCAGAACACTTATTCAAAAGATTTTTCATTTCTGGACAGGTTTTGTTCCCTCTATATTCTTATATTATCATAGTGCATATATTTTTAAATATAGCTTAACTATATGTTTATAAACTCTAGGATGTATCAGAATCTTTTTCTTTGCTTTTTTTTCAAGTAGATATGTATAAGGCTGTGATCACATATTAATTTCATTTTTGAAAATTAAACAATATAGTAAAATCATTGAAATTTTGTTTTGTAATCAGACCACTTTGATTCTTTAATTTTTTTATGATTTACTTTTCCCACAGATAATTATGGATGAAATAATTACCAGTTAACTAATATCAGCACACTGTCCTCTGCTGTAAAAAGTCTGATAGATACTGTGTATGTTTTTATGTCCATGAACTTGAGCTACTCGTGTGCAATTATGTGTATAGGAATGGAGTAGTGTTCATGATTTGTATCTACATCATCATATGGATGTATATTTATTAATAAAGTCATTACTTTAAAACCAAATACATTTATACTTTTATTCCATTAAATGGGATTGTATATGTCAAAATTACTTAAGTAATTTGCAGTGACTAAACTAAAATATTTTATTCTAGGCTTCTAATAAGAGGGGCATTTTGAGAGGAGGATTAATGGTGAAAGGTTTTGTGTGGTACAAGAGTGGAAGTAAAAGAGTTAAACCTTTTGATGATTGCACTTGATTTGGATTTTGCTCAGAAGACCTTTGTTTAGTTTCTCTGATGTTCATATTACCAGTGTGATCTAAGGCAAGTAATTTAATTGCCCTCTGCCTCAGTTTCCTCATCTGTAAAATGATGGGGTTAGACTAGCTCACCTCAAAGGTCCTTTTGAGCTCTTAAGTCTATAGTCCTCTAAACCTTCTGGACCTTTGCTTTCTGTGGTAACAGATGTATATTTACATATTGATAACTTTAAAAAAACCTAACCTAATAAATAGATGCCATTTCTTTCCACTGATAGCAAGCTGATTTAGTTTTTCAAAAAGCTTGTTTATTTTTAAGTTGTTCACTCTTAAATGGCCTAATGTTAGATTGTAAACCAGTAAACATTAAGTGCCTACTCTGTACCAGGTATTGTGCTAAGTGCTGAGAATACAAAAAGAGGCAAAAGACAGTACTGGACAGGATTCAAGAAGCTCACAATCTAATGGGGGAGACAAATAAGCAAACAAATATATATTAACAAGCTAAGGAAAAAATAGGAAATAAAAGAGGGGTTGGGAAATCCAAGGACTTGAAGGAAGCCAGGGAAACTAGTAAGTATGCCCAATTATGAGGAGGGAGATCATTCTAGGCATGGGGACAGCCAGAGTCAACTGGAAAGTGGGGTTTGGAGGGTGGGGAGGATAGTATATAAGGCGTTTTGAATGCGTTTTGAGGTGATAGGAAGTCAGTGGAGTTTATTGAGTAGAGGGCTAACATGGATGGACTTTGACTTTTGGTCACCCAATGGAGGATGGATTGAAAGGGGGAAGGACTTGAGGCAGGCAGACCCACCAACAGGCTATTGTAATAGTTCCAAGTGTGAGGTGATGGGGGCGTGAACCAGGGTGGTGGCAAGTGTCTGGAGAGAAGACATATTTGAGAGCTAGTGAAGAGGTGAAACGGACAGGTCTTGGCAACAGATTGCGTACTGAGGAATTGATGACAATTTCTAGGTTGTGAGCCTGAGGGACTGGAAGGATGCTTTTGCCCTCAAGAGTAATAGAGAAGGGAGGGGTGGCTAGGTGGCGCAGTGGATAGAGCACCGGCCCTGGAGTCAGGAGGACCTGAGTTCAAATCCGGCCTCAGACATTTAAACACTTACTAGCTGTGTGACTCTGGGCAGGTCACTTAACCCCAATTGCCTCACATTCCCCCCCCCCAAAAAAAAAGAGTAAGAGAGAAGGGGCAGCTAGGTAGCACAGCGGATAAAACACCAGCCCTGGATTCAGAAGGACCTGAGTTGAAATCTGGCCTCAGATGCTTGACACTAGCTGTGTGACCCTGGCCAGGTCATTTAACCCTCATTGCCATGCAAAAAACACACTGAGTAATAGAGAAGGCAGGAGATAAAGGGAGAGTTCAGGGGGAAAGATGAGTTTAGTTTTGGACATAGTAAGTATGAGATGTCTCAAAGGCACTTGGAATTGTGAGATTGGAGGTCAGCAGAGAGGACATGGCAGGATAGGTGTATTTGAGAAGCATCAGTGTAGAGATGGTAATTATAATTACTCCATGGGAACTGATGAGATCAAGTGAAGTAGTACAAAGGGAGAAGAGAAGAGAACCCAGTAGAGAACACTGAGGGACACCTGTGGTTAGAGGATATATAGCAAAGGAGACTAAGAAGGAGGGTTTCAGATAGGTGGAGAATCAGGAAAGAATGATGTCCCGAGGGTGAGTAAGTGTCAAAGGCTGTAGAAAATTCTGAGGGAATGAGTATTGAAAAAAACACCATTGGATTTAGAAATTAAGAAATCACTGATTACTTTGGAGAGATCAGTTTTAGATTTAGATTTAGTGGAATGATAAGGTCAGAAACCAGATTGTTAGGGATTAAGAAAGTGGAATAAAAATGGAGTCACCTATTTATTGGGTTTCTAGGAGTTTAGCTACAAAAAGCAGAAGAGATAAAGGACTATAGTTAGTGGGTATGGAAGGATCAAGTAAGGGTTTTTTGAGGATGGGGGAGACATGGGGCAGGAAGGCAGTAGGAAAGTAGCTAATCAATAGGAAGAAATTGAAGATAAATGATAAGAGTAGGGATAATAGACTCATTCCAAAGATTGTCAAAATATTTAAAATAAAAGAACTTTTCCCTGTAATTGAATAATTTTTTTTAGAAGGATACAGAGAATTCCAGGAGAAATCTCAAAAGATACAGAAAATGCCATTTTAAGTTGTATTAGAAAAATCTGCAAATAATCACAATTATTACCAATTTTTGAATTATTTTAATGATGTTCAGCAAACTTATGAGGTGTCTTATTATGTGTAAAGCAATATTAGATACATTTCAAAACTACAAAGAATTCATTCAATTATAGGGCTTACTTAAAAATTGTTAAATATCCTTTGAAAATCCTACTGAAATTGTTGAAATTCATTTATGTATGTACATGGACATGATTAATTAATCAGGTATGCTGTTTCTGAGGGACACTAAACTGTTTATACTACAGATGTATGTGTATCAGTACATCACTGGACTCTTTACTGTAGCCAATAGTAATACTCATTCTTATTGTATAGTACATTAGTATGTATTTTAAAGATAAATCAGTTTTTCATTTAAGAAACTATTTGCTGGTTAATTTCAGTTACACTTATCAGAAATCCAGTATATGAGATAATAGAGAAAATGAATGCCTAGAACTGACAAGTATCTTAACTATCCAAAAACCTAACAAATAATGGTTTTCTGGAATGGAGAAGAAAGCCATGTTTAGCACTAGCAGTTCAGAGGTGGGACCTGTTAACAGTTTTTCCTTGAATAATGCCAGCTGCTATGATGTTAAAAAATTAAGAACTTCTGTAAGTTACTAGGACTCATGACATTTGATGCCTTTATAAAAGTGATTTCCTCTACATTTTAAATTGACACAAACATTTAGACCCATTGGTAGCCTATAATCACAGGAAAAAGGAATGTACATGTAATATAATGATATTCAACTCAGAATTGGATGCATTTCTTTGGGTAATGTATTCATAAGATAGGAACAAAGTACCTTGGTATTAGTTTGCATAGCAGGTGAATTCAACCACTAGTTGAGTATTCTCTAATGTTTCTCAGAATGTTGTTCAGTATGGTGTTCACAAATGTGACACACAGTACAAGGGGTGCTTTCATGAAAGATAAATGCTGGAGATGGAGCTGCTATGGTTTTTCTCTAATTTGAATTCTCCCAAGATAGGTAAACTTCCCAAGTTCATAATTCATTGTCCATTTAGGCCTGTTTATTCATCAGCAAAGTGAGTAAATTGGATTAGATAACTTCCAAACTCTTCCAGATCTAAAAATACTAATCTAATGGATATTTGTAAGTTAATTTATCATTTATCTACGAGTTCTGGGCAATAGATTACAAATTAAAAAAAAATATCAATCATTAAGCATTTATCAAGTTGCCACAAACCTCTAGGCACTCTACCAGGAACTAGGGCTACAAAGGCAAAAAATAAATGGCTCCTTCCTTCCGATGAGGTTCACTGGGGGAAATGTCTCATCATCATAATCTTGTAAAATCTTGGAATTTTAAAGCCTATTTCCTAGTTAGGTTAACTAAATCATTTAGAGGTTAAATCATGTGACCTGTCAATGCTGACCTGGTTCCTTTGTAATTAATAGTGGGGTTTTTAATCAATGGACCATTTTAGTAAAGGGCAGATTGAAAAGCATTTTGCCCCTGTTTTAAAATAAGCATCAGGTGAAAAATCTATGAAGATTCTGTTATGTTGCTTGAAGCGTAAGAATAAAATCTTGACTGGTGTGAAAGCGATTTAGTTTTAAAATGATACCATCTATGGGTCTAGAATATTTTATTTTCAGTTAACACTAAAAACAACAGGTTATTAGTTGCTACCATTATTTCCTCTTGTATAATATTTGTTTTGGATTAGCCCAAAATTTATTACATTATTTCTTAATTTGTTATATGGTAGGGTAGAACCTGGAGTCAGGAAGACAAGTTCAAATTGGGTCTCATACTAGCTGTGTGACCCTGAACAAGTCACTTACCCTCTGCCTGCCTGTTTGCTCAGCTGTCAAATGGGGAGGATAATAGGATCTACCTTGCAGAGTTGCAAGGATCAAATGAGAGAATATTTATAGTGTTTTTAGCCCAGTGACCAGCACATAGTGGGGGTTTAGTAAATGATCAAATTAATTTTTTCCATTGATTAGTTCTTTGTAAATAGAAATCTTTTTCAATGACAAATCAAAACTGTGATTTCATAGGACATCTACATTCACAAATGCCTTGTCCACCTGGCCCTGCTGGGTGTTGTTTTTTGTTTGTTTTGTTTTTTAAACCAGATTAATTGCTCATTTTTGGGCCTCTGAAGTGAACTTAATTCAACAAAAATGAAGAGGGCATCAACTGTGCAAAACACTATGCTAACCGGTAGGGGATATGGAATTGGAACATTTTGTAAGGGGCTAAAATCCTAGCTAGTCTGTCTAAAATATCTAATGAGTGGTCACCAATAAATTATAAGCTTTAGCAAGAGTATTTAAGTATTTATTAAAGAGCATTAGGATCTAATGATCAGAGAGAACGGTAAAAATCTAACTATTTCTAAGAGACCCCAGCATCCGACCTGCCATGGTGAGGTCAGGAACCAAAAAGGACCCAACGCCTCCTGTGAAGCTGGAAAAATATCCCCCCCCCCCCCCCCATGCACACACAGCTCCAAGCTAATTGGCTGGCAGCTTTGATAGATAGCACCCACAAGCAAACGTCACTTCCTGATACCAAGGACCTGACTGCACGGCTTGCCCTCAGATGCCTTCTCCTCATGGTGGAGCTTTCCTACAGTAACTCTCCAGCAGGTTGTCACTCCAATTGTTACAATTTCTTGCCCTGGAGGCATGTCATTGAAGGTGTCTCTGGAGCCTAATTATGAAGAAATCTGGGAGTCCCAAGAGGTGGAGTTAGAATTGAGGATGAAAGTGTGTTCCAGATATGGGGACATACTGCAAAGATAGGTAAAACATTTTAAAAATAGTTATTGTGTGCTAGATACTGTACTAAGATCTGGGGATGCAAATACAAGCTGACAAGATAGCATTTGTCCTCACGGAGTTTACATTCTAATATTAGAAGACCCCCACATAGCTAGTCTGAGGCTGGATTTGAACTCAAGGCCCTGTTAACATGCTCTATCTGTACTACTTAGCTATTTCAGAATACTAATCAACTGTACTCAAAAGAGATAAAAACAGCACAAAGAAGAATAGAAATATTAATGAACAATGGAAATAGTAACATACAAATGCTTCCACACCTTTCCATATACCAAATTAAGGAGAGATGGAAAGTGGACTGACTGTGCAAACACAAAGTTGTTTTGGAGCTGGTGGTCAGGGAGTTGAGGTGGAGGTCTCGTTCTCCTCAAGATAAGTTAGTTGAGCTCACTCTTGAGTCCAGGGTGGTTTTAGGGGCAGAGTCCAGCATTCTGATGGAGATGCTGGCCTGAGTGGTGGCAACATGGTACAGAAATGGAATTTTGGAGAAAAATTGTAGGATGGTTTGTAATTGTAATGTGTTAAAGGTGAGTAAAAGAAAAAAAATATGAAAAGGGAGCTTGGAGCCAGATTGTCATGTGCTTTTAAATGCAAATGCAATCAATGCTTTAACAGATGAAGAGGTCTGAATTAGGGTAGTGGCTGTTAGAAGAGAACAGGACACTGAAATACAGTGATAGAATTGATAAGACTTGTAAATATTGGATGTGGCCTAAGGGAAAAGGAAGAAATCAAAGAAAACTGAAGTCTTGAACTTAGGTGACTGGAAAGGATTGTGTTGTCCTCAATTGAAATGGTTTGGAGAAGTGAGTTTAGGGTGCAAGAGAACAAATTCTGTTGGGAAGAGAGTGAGCTTGAGATGCTATGCTATAGGGCCTTCCAGTCATATGTACAGAAGACAGTGTAATTCAAAACAGATTAGTAGGACTGGATTTGATAGTTATTTGGATAGGCGGGACAATTGAACCCATTGGAGCAGCTGAGATCGTCAAGAGGTTGGAGACAGAAGACCTAGCTATATATTACCTACTTTTTATATTATTAGAATGGGTATTTGTGTGTAAATGCCCAGAAGATATCAGATAATAGTTTCAGATTTTTAAGTCATTTAATTTACTTTGAGTTGGATTAATAGTGGTGTATATATTTTTTAAAATTAGTATAGGCTTTAGACCTTAAAGTTGAAAATGAAGTTGTGCTGTTTGTGTTGCTGATTCGGGGAATTTTCCCCACTTAGAATTATATTGCATTTCAAACAAATTAAGACATTTAAATTTAGATTTTTAAAATTAGACTCTTAGGGGGCAGCTAGGTGGCACAGTGCATAGAGCACCGGCCCTGGAGTCAGGAGGACCTGAGTTCAAATCTGGCCTCAGACACTTGATACTTACTAGCTGTGTGACCTTGGGCAAGTCACTTAAGCCTCAATTGCCTCACCAAAAAAAAAAAAAATTAGACTCTTTTTGTCCCATACTGATAACAGTTATGAACCTAACTGAGCTAACTGAAGTAAATGCATTAATACACTTATGCCTTAGCAAAACTAGGGCTCATCGTCTTATTCTGTTATGATATTTGTTTAACCTTTCAAGTCATTTGAGTATTTTAGCTTAGCTACCTTTTCCTAAGTGCTTGGGTGGTTCTTAGCAGAAACATATAGGGTGAAACAGAAAAGTATGTGTGTTCTCCATGTGTCCTGAAGTATCCAGTAAGAAGTCATTCATAAATTATGATGGTGTTGACTTTTAAACTCAGCTGGGAGCTACCCACTACTTAATGGCTTTTGTGTTCTTTTTGTCATGTAACAAAATGAATAATAATAATTTAAAGGTATTGTTAGCCCTTAGTATGCAGGTGGTGTACAAAGCCAGGTGTAGAGTGCCTGATGATAGCTCATTATAATTTATTCATAGTAGAAGACTCCAGGACTACCAGTCTTCTTGCTGTACCTGACAGAGGTTCAGAGCAAGTGGGGGCAGCTTGGAAGAGCATATTTTACCTTTCCTTGAGTTTGAAGGTGTTTAGTGAGTCAAAGAAATCCATAATTTTCTAGGGAATTGCTTTTAGGGAAGAATATATCTAGGTCTTTAACGTGTTTTTTTTTTAAATTTTTTTAGTGGAACCAAATAGATTTTTTAAACTAATGAAATAGTCAAGGAATATTGAGAGATGGGTCTGGTACAGAGTATATGATTCTAATAATCCTTGGTGTTAGTGTCCTGGGGTAAGAAGTTGAGGCAGCAATTTCAGGGAGGTATTGCAGGTATACAAATATGGTTCTGCTATAGTCTTCTAATGACACTCTGTCATAGCCTGTAAATAGACTTCACCCAGACCCACTTGACTTATTCTTCCCATTAGCATATTGTTCTTTTTAGCTTTCGTTGACCCTTCTCATCCAGGATTCCTTTCTCCTTTCTATAAGAGACAATGTTGGGGTGGCTGGGTGGCGAAGTGGATAAAGCACCAGTGGATAAAGCACCAGCCCTGAATTCAGGAGTACCTGAGTTCAAATTTGGCCTCAGACACTTGACACTTACTAGCTGTGTAACCCTGGGCAAGTCACTTAACCCCCATTGCCCTGCAAAAAAAAAAAAAAAAGACAATATGTGTTGTGGAAAATGTACCATACTTAGTCTGAAGACCCAGCTCCAACACTTACTGAAGAAATCACCTAACCTCTCTGTGCTGAGGTTTCCTAATCTATAAAAATAGAAATAATGATGCTGGTACTATCTGCCTTGCAGAAAGTACCTTTGCTTGAGGATGGGGATTTGGATTAAACCTTCAAGTGCTATATAAATGAGTTATTTTTCCTTTGAAAACAGGTATGAAGAGAGCAGGAAAACTTTTATAGTATTTAAAAAAATATTTACTTTCAGTGGGTCTGTGTTTTCATAAATCCAGCATGCTGAAGCCTTTCCTGGAGGTCAGTAGACACCAATACAACACTGAAGTGGTATAAAACACTGAACTGTCAACCTTTGCTTTTACAGTGTGACCAGCCCACTTCCTTTGCTAATTGTACATTTTCTGGGTAATAACTTTTTGTACCACTTCTTGTTGCACAAGTAATCACTGGTAATATAACCTCTCCATTGCCCTTTGGAGATTTTGTTCCATGATTAGCTGTCACATAGCATCCCTGGGAATATATAGATCTTTTAAAAACTGGGTTTTTGTGTCATGAAGCAGTGTGGAATTGTTTTAATGCAGTGTGGTTTCCTAAATGCATTCTTGCACTCTTTATTAGTCAGTTTTGGGCCCAAATACTTGTCCATCTCTAGATCACACCCAAGATAAATACACTGATGGACAAATTCAGTGAACTGACCATCAAGCTTAGTCTAAGCAAGAGGCAGGCAGCACCATAATCCATTTAGTTTTTCCTGTACAGTTTGTTAGGGCTGACCTGTCTTGAATGGTCATAGATTTCATAGAAGAGACCCTGTAACATATGTGGGTTTGATGCAATCAGTATTATCATTTGCAAACTGGAGCATCTAGAGGAATTTACCCAATAGAGAATCCTCCTTCACTAGAATATTCCGCATGATAACTTCTATGACTCAGGTGAATGTATCCTTTTTTTTCTGCCACCAAGTAATGACTAGTACAATTTTTCTTTTTTTTTTCCCATTGAAAATTATTCATTTTTGTTTGTATGTAAAAATAATAAAAATAATAAACACTGAAACAATCTGACATATTAAAGGAAGAGGAAGAAAGGCTATTAGGTAATAACACCTTCCATTTGTATAGTGCTTTGCAATTTTCAAAGCATTTTCACATATTTATTTGATCCTTATTTGTTTTTATATGTTGCTTGGATAGGATCAGTGAACAAAGTGATCTTTGCAGCTGCTTCTATCAAATCTATCTATGTTTTTAACTTTGTGCATAAGATACCTCAAGGTGCAGACTGATAACAATATTTAGAAAGCTGGCCATGGGATCAAGAAAACTTGACTTCATTTCTTATCTCTGAAACACTGGCTGTGTGACCCTGGGCAAGTAAGTCACTTTTGCTCTCAGTGCTCCAGGCAACTTTAAAAAACAAAACAAACAAACAAACAAAAAAGGGGCGGCTAGGTGGCACATTGGATAAAGCACTGGCCCTAGATTCAGGAGTACCTGAGTTCAAATCCGGCCTCAGACACTTAACACTTACTAGCTGTGTGACCCTGGGCAAATCACTTAACCCCAATTGTCTCACTAAAAAAAACCACACACAACAACAACAACAACAAAAACCAAAAGAAGATTTTATTTATTTATTTATTTATTTTTGCGGGGCAATGAGGGTTAAGTGACTTGCCACTTGGTCACACAGCTAGAATGTGTCAAATGTCTGAGGCCGGATCTGAACTGAATCCAAGGCCGGTGCTCCATCCACTGCACCATCTAGCTGCCCCCATCCAGGCAACTTTTTAAGACTTTTAAGCTGCAAAGGAAGTGCCAGTCTTCACTGGTAGAGGAAGTTCTTCATTAGGAGCAATGGTTTTTAAACTGTTGAAACAGACTTCAAATTAAGGGTGTGTTTTGCTTTACTAAGTGAAATACTTTTAAATAACCAACAGATAATAAATAAATATGGCAGAATTTTTGTATCCCTTGCACCTTTTGGTTAGTTGAATGACTGTGAAGATGTTTGCTATAGGAAAATATTTCCAAAAGCCTACTCGTTTTCATATTTTTGTCAGAAGCAACATTTGATTTTAATATAATTTGCCACTCAGTAAGAAATTTGGCTAATGTGATATTTTTTGAGTCCTGAGTTTAGGAGTATATTCTTTCAGTGTTTTATTAAACCTAAATCAGTTTATCTTTAGTTATTTTTAAGTTTTTTTTAATTCTGAGAGCTAGAATTTTTCATCCATGAAGCCTTTAGCATGTGCTAAGTATATCGTCTAATTTTTTCATTAGCATAAAGTTGTATCCTTTTTTTTCTGTCACCAAGTAATAACTAGTAGAATTTTTCTTTTTTTTTCCCATTGAAAATTATTCATTTTTATTTGTATGTAAAAATAAACACTGAAACAATTAGCCATATTCAAGGAAGAGGAAGAAAGGATATTAGGTAATAACACCTTCCATTTGTATAGTGCTTTGTAATTTTCAAAGCATTTTCACATATTTATTTGATCCTTATACCAACCCTGTAAAGAAAGCAGGACAAGTAATACCACAGCTGCCAAAGTGATACTCCTAAAGCATAGATCTGGCCATGTAACTCCCCCATAGTAGAATTTTCAGCGTAAGCTCCTTGTAAATAATTGGAAGTTTTTCATTTTGGATATTTGTATTCTTAGTGTCAAGCACAATGTCAGCACTGTGGCAGATACAAAGATACATAGTCTCTGTCGTTAAGGAACTCATATTCTACTATTAGAGATAATAATTTGTTGGATAATAATAATTACTTGTTTTTATACATCTTTAAAGTTCGCAAAATCCTTTGCCTATGAGAAGTAAGTAGTTCAGATATTAACCTCACTTTACAGATGAAGAAACTGAGGTTCAAAGACCATTACTTTCTTGTAGTCTTACAGTTAATAAATCATAGCCAAGATTTAACATTTGTCATAAGTGCCTTTTAGCAAATGAGCCTCAGAACATAATGAAATTGCATGTGGAATTTTGTAATTTGTAGGATGTGCCTCTTGTCTAGGAACTTGAGAATACAAAAGAACTCAAGCCAGAATCACAAAATATTCTCCTTCCTGGTAAGTGATATTTGGTATGGGGACTGCTGGTATTGGGGAAGGGGTAGGGATTAACTAAAGGCACAGCAATAACTTTTATCTGCAAAACTAGTAAGAAAGAGTACTTATAATTCAATGTGCTTATTATAAGGATGTTGCCCAAGGATCTGTCATGGGCCCTCTTTTCTCTACTATTTCCATGGATTCAGTTTTCATCTTTGTGCAGATGAAAAGAAAAATCTCTGTGCTTAAATCCATTTAGCCAGCCTGGATCTCTTTCCTGACATTTTGAACTGAATATCCCATAGACATTTTAAACATTATGGTTTTTTTTCTTTCTTTTTTTGGGTGAGGCAATTGGGTTTAAGTGATGTGGCCCAGGGTCACACAGCTAGTAAGTGTCAAGTGTCTGAGGCTGGATTTGAACTCGGGTCCTCCTGAATCCGGGGCCGGTGCTTTATCCACTATGCCACCTAGCTGCCACATTAAACATTATGTTTTAAACTGAACTCATTATCTTTCTCATGAATTTCCCCCTTTGCTAACTTACCTATTTTTATTATTATTATTATTTGTGGTGGTTCAATGAGGGTTAAGTGACTTGCCCAGGGTCACACAGCTAGTAAGTGTCAAGTGTCTGAGGCCGGATTTGAACTCAGGTCCTCCTGAATCCAGGGCCGGTGCTTTATCCATTGTACCACCTAGTTGCCCCCCTGCTCATTATTTCTTTTCTTTTTATTTTTTTAGTGAGGCAATTGGGGTTAAGTGACTTGCCCAGGGTCACACAGCTAGTAAGTGTCAAGTGTCTGAGGCCAGATTTGAACTCAGGTACTCCTGACTCCAGGGCCGGTGCTCTATCCACTGTGCCACCTAGCTGCCCCTGCTCAGTATTTCTTACAGCACAATAGTATTCCATTACATTCATATATCACAACTTGTTCAGCCATTCCCCAATTGATGGACATTCCTTCAATTTCCAATTCTTTGCCACCACAAAGAGAGCTGCTATAAATATTTTTGTACATGTGATTCCTTTTCCCTTTTCTATGATCTCTTTGGGATACAGACTTAGTAGTAGTATTACTGGGTCAAAGGGTATGCACAGTTCCATAGCCCTTTGGGCATAATTCCAAATTGCTCTCCAGAATGGTTAGATCAGCTCACAACTCCACCAGCAATGCATTAGTGTTCCAATTTTTCCACAGCTTCTCCAACATTTATTGTTTTCCTTTTTTTTGTCAGATTAGCCAATCTGATAGATGTAATTTGCATTTCTCTAATCAATAGTGATTTAGAATCCAACCATTCTGGAGAGCAATTTGGAATTATGCCCAAAGGGTGATAAAGCTGTGCATACCCTTTGACCCAGCAATTCCACTTTTAGGTCTTTTTCCCAAAGAAATCATGGAAAGGGGAAAGGGACCCACATGTACAAAAATATTTATAGCTGCTCTTTACATGGTAGCAAGGAATTGGAAGTTGAGGGGGTGCCCATCAATTGGGGAATGGCTGGACAAGTTGTGGTATATGAATACAATGGAATACTATTGTGCTGTAAGAAATGATGAGCAGGAGGAGTTCAGAGAAACCTGGAGGGTATTACGTGAGCTGATGATGAGTGAGATGAGCAGAACCAGAAGAACATTGTACACAGTATCATCAACATTGAGTGTTGACCTACTGTGATGGACTATATTCTTCTCACCAATGCAATGGTACAGAAGAGTTCCAGGGAACTCATGATAGAAGAGGATCTCCAAATCCAAGGAAAAAAAAAAAAGAACTGTGGAGTATAGATGCTGATTGAACCATACTATTTCTTTTGTTTTGGGTGCTGTTGTTTTTTTTTTCTATTTTGAGGTTTTGCATCACTGCTCTGATTTTTTCTCTTGTAACAGGATTAATGCAGAAATAGGATTAATGTTATTATGTGTATATATGTATGTGTGTATATATCTATGTATATGTATATAGATATATAGATATATAGATATAACCTATATCAGATTACCTGCTGTCTAGGGGAGGGAGGAGGGAGGGGAGGGAGGGAGAAAAATCTGAAATTGTAAAGCTTGTATAAACAAAAGTTGAGAACTATCTTTACATGTAACGGAAAAAATAAAATACCTTATATGTAAAAAAAAAATAGTGATTTAGAGTACTTTTTTATATTGCAATAGATAGCTTTGACTTCATCCTCTGAAAACTGCCTGTTCATATCCTTTTACCATCTCTCAATGGGGAATGAGTTGCATTTTTTATAAATTTGATTTAGTTCCCTATATATTTTAGAAATGAAGCTCTTATCAGAAACACTGAGTGTAGGGGCAGCTAGGTGGCGCAGTGGATAGAGCACCGGCTCTGGAGTCAGGAGTGCCAGAGTTCAAATCTGGCCTCAGACACTTAACACTTACTAGCTGTGTGACTCTGGGCAAGTCACTTAACCCCAATTACCTCACTAGATTAAAAAAAAAATGACAACTTTAGAAACACTGTAAAAATTGTTTCTCATCTTTCTGCTGCATTGCTTCTCTTTGTACGAAACCTTTTACATTTAATTAGGCCTTTTTTTTTTATCACGGCTTTCAGGTAGTCCAATAATTTTCAAATTATTTCTCCTGGATCTATTTTCCAGGTCATTTGTTTTTCCAATGAGATATTTCACATCGCCTTCTATTTTTTTCATTCTTTGGGTTTTGCTTTATTGTTTTTTTTTTTAATTTCTCATAAAGTCATTAACTTCCATTTGCTTAATCCTAATTTGGGGGGGGGGCAGGGCAATGAGGGTTAAATGACTTGCCCAAGGTCACACAGCTAGTTAAGTGTCAAGTGTCTGAGGCTGGATTTGAACTCAGGTCCTCCTGAATCCAAGGCCAGTGCTTTATCCACTGTGTCACCTAGATGCCCCCTCAATCCTAATTTTTAAGGAATTATTTTCTTCAGAGAGCCTTTGTACCTCCTTTTTCATTTGACTAATTTAGCTTTTCAAGCTGTTGACTTTTTTTTCCTGATTTTCTTGCATCACTCTCATTTCTCTTTCCATTTTTTCTTCTGCCTCTTTTACCTTTATTTTCAAAGTCCTTTTTGAGCCCTTCTATGGTCTGAGACCAATTCATATTTTTCTTGGAAGCTTTGGATCTAGGAGCCCTGATGTTGCTAGCGTCTTCTGAGGGTGCATTTTGATCTTCCTTGTCACCATAGAAACTTTCTAGGGTCAGCATTTTTTTCTGTTTGCTCATTTTCCCAGCCTATTTTTTGACTTTTAACTCTGTTAAAGTGGGGCACTGCTTCCAGGGTGGAGCTGTTCTCTCAGATATTTCTAGGAATCTGTTCTTCTAAGTTCTTCCAAGGTGGTATGATTTAAGGAGAGGTATGTTCACCACTCTGCTGGCCTGTACTCTGGTCTGCAAGCAACCACTGGCCTGCCTCTCTGCCTTGGAACCCGGAACAGAGTTCTGCTCCACTGTGGCTGCAAGCTTTTGTGTGCTTGTTCTCCTTTCCTGGGAATGCCACCTGTGACTGAGACCCAGATCCAAGCATAGGCAAAACAAGAGTCCCGCCTCATGGCCAGCAAAGAGACCCCTGTAATCTCCCCCTGGCCAACTGCTCAACCCCCTCTCTGTCTGTGGTGTGAGTTCCAGAAGCAGCTGCTGCCACAGCTGATTCAGAGGCTCCCAAAGCCTAGTTCTCTGGGGCTGGGTCTGTGCTGGTGTGGCCTGTGCTGAGCTGCACTCCACTCTCACCCTGGTACAACAGATCTTTCCCGTCGACCTTCTAAGTTGTCTTTGACTGGAAAATTATTTCACCCTGTCCTATCGTGGGTTCTCCTGCTCCAGGAATTGTTTTATGGCCACTCCCTTTTTCATCTGACATCTCTACAACCTTAGTGCAGGCTCTCATGATGTCACACTTAAACTTTCACAATAAACTTCTGACTGGTCTCTGCTTTGTCTCTTCCTACTCCAGTCTATCCTTTACTTATTAGGGGGCAGCTAGGTAGCACAGTGGATAGAACACTGGTCCTGAAGTTGGGAGGACCTAAGTTTAAATTTCACCTTGGACACTTACAAGCTGTGTGACCCTGGGCAAGTCACTTAACCCCAATTGCCTTAAACATCTGGGCTATCTCTAGTCCTGATGTATATCTTGCTACTGGACCCAGATAACTCTGGAGAAGAGAGTGAAGTTGGTGAGCTTTCACAGCCCTCCCTTACTTAAATCCAGTTTAGTGTAAGCCATGACATCACCCCAATGTTATGATCCTCTTCTAGAATGAAGCACAAACAACAACAACTCAGCTATCATTGTGATCCTCCTAAAGTACAGGTCTGACCATATCACTCCTCTATTTGATAAATTCCAGTGAATCTATTGCCTTGAGGATCAAATATAAAATTTGCTATTTGACTTTTAGAGCCTTTCATAACCGTGTCCCTTCCTGCCTTTTCAATTTTCTTTTACCTTACTTCTCTTCAAATAGGATCTAGTAACACTGGCTTCCTTTTTCCATGCACACAAGACACACCATCTCCTGACTCCATTTTCATTGGTGGTCCTTTATGCCTGGAACTCCTTGTTTCTGGCAACATCTCAACTAAAATCCCATGTTTGGAAGAAGACTTTCCTAGTCTTCTTTAATCCTTCATAAATCCCCTCTCTTTGAGATTATCTTCAGTTTGCCCTTTATATCTTATTTGCAAGTAGCTGTTGGTTGTCTTCCTCCATTAGGTTTTTAGCTACTTGAGAGTAGGGACTGTTTTTGCCTTTATTTGTATTCTCAGTGCCTCGCCCATACTAAATGCTTATAACTGCCTGTTTACTTGACTTACTTATTAATTCACTGGTCGTGGTGGGGAGTTAGTATACTCCTTGCTTCTCATTGCCACTTCAAGATTCTTCTATTATGACCATCACTCAGTGGCCCTCCTTTGAGTTCACTATTCAAAATGATCACTGAATTCCCATGATCTTTTCCTCCACTTCATTTGACCTATACACAGAAATGGTTTTATTATTGATTGTGCCATAATACATAAGTTTCACTTTCATGTTCAGGAACTCTGAAATTCTTTTATCTGATCATAATCTTTCATCATTTCAACTCTGTGCCTTAGAACTTTTAACCCTTATTCTCACTATTATTTCTACTTCTCATTTCTTTTTCAAGTCATACACTCCTTCCCTTCCTCAATCCCTTGTTGAAGAGGGAACTTCCCAAGTTCTCCTTCTTTTTTCCTCATCTTGTATCATTAAGACTTCCCCTATTATTTCCTCCTATATTGCTGTCTCATAGGAAGACATTGCCCTTCTTTTTGCCCAGGCCAATTCTTTATGCTTATGTGATCCCATTCCTACTTGTCTTCTTCAATAGATTGTTCCCATTATATGTTGTCTCTGTCTCTTCCTTTTTGTTGTCTTCAATCTCTCTCTTCTGATTAATCCTTCCCTGCTACCTATGAACATGCTTGAGTCTCACCCATTGTTAAAAATCCATCACTCGATCTAGCCAAACCTTGTCCTATTATCTCTCTTCCCTTTCTTAGCTAAAGTCCTTGAGAAAACTGTCTATACTAGCTAGGACCTTTCCTCCTCTGGCTTCTAAACCCTTTTCATTCTGGTCTGAATTCAAGATTTAACTGATACTGCTCTCTAAAGTTACCAATGATCTTTTTTTTTTTTTTTTGTGGGGCAATGAGGATTAAGTGACTTGCCCAGGGTCACACAGCTAGTAAGTATCAAGTGTCTGAGGCTGGATTTGAATTCAGGTCCGCCTGAATCCAGGGCTTGTGCTTTATCTGCTGCCTAGCTGCCCCCAACCAATTATCTCTTAATTGCCAGATCTAATGGCCTTTTCTCATTCTTGATCCTCCTTGATCTCTTTGTAGCCTTTGGCACAGGTGATTACCCTTTTTTGCTTCCTCTCTACTTTTTTTGATACTGCTCCCTCCTGTTTCTCTTCTATGTATTTGATTGCTTCTTCATCTAGGTCATACCCACCAACCATGGGTTAGTGGCTCTGGACTTACCTTTTTTCCTATACTTTTTCACTTGGTGATCTCATTAGCTTTCATTGATTCAGTTTTCATCTTTATGTGGAAGATTTCCAGATCTGTATATAGTCTTTTTGTTTGTTTTTGTTTTTTAGTGAGGCAATTGGGGTTAAGTGACTTGCCCAGGGTCACACAGCCAGTAAGTGTTATGTGTCTGAGGCCGGATTTGAACTCAGGTACTCCTGACTCCAGGGCCGGTGCTCTATCCACTGCGCCACCTAGCTGCCCCTTGTATATAGTCTTAATCTATCTCTTGAACTCCATCTTTGTATCACCAACTGTTTCTCAGATATCTATGTCAGATAGTCATCCCATACTCAATACATCCAAAAGAACTCATTATATTTTCTGCCAAATCCCTACCCTGCTTCTCCCTTACCTCTTAGTACTGTAGAGGTCACCCCCATCCTCCCAGTCACCTGATCTTACATCCTCAGTGTCATCTTGGACTTCTCATTTGGACCCGTCCCTTTACAGTTATCTCACATTTATTAATTTCTGTCCATTCATGTAGCCACCACTCTAGTGTAGGCCCTCATCACCACTTACCTGGATCATTTCAATAACCCAGTTGGTCCCTGAGTCTCAAATCTCTCCTGACTCCAATTTATTCTCCATTCAGCTGTCAAAGTGATTTTCTTAAAGCCCCAGTCTAACTATATAAAACCCCTCCTCTGCCTTGCCCCTTCCCCAAACTCCACCTGTTCCCTGTGACCTCCAGCTTCAAATATGAAGTATGCCAGCATTTGTAGCTCTTTACCACCTGGCTCCTTCCAGAGCATTGGAGCAGCTAGGTGGCTCAGTGGTAGAGCACTGGCTTTGAAGTCACTACTAGCTGTGTGACCTGGGTAAGTCACTTAACTCCCAATTGCCTTAAACAACTACTGAGGCCATCTCCAGTCATCCTGATGGCTCTGGAGGAAAGCAGGGACTGGTGATCTTGCACAGCCCTCCCTCACTTAAATCCAATTCAATGCAAGTCATGACATCAGGGTGATGTCATGGTCCTCTTTCAGAATGAAGGATAAACAACAACAACAACAATCATTCAACATTTCCAGTCTATTAATTTTATTCCCCTCACTTTTCCTCTGTGTTCCAATTATTTAGGCCTAGGTGCTGTTCCTCAAACTCCATCTCTTGAATCACTTTTTACTGTTTGTCCCCTAAGCCTAGAATGCTCCCTTCTTTTCCTAGCTTCACTGTCTTGCTTCAGGATCAATTTCTTTTTTTTTTCTTTTTTTTTTTTTTTCAGGATCAATTTCAAATCTTAACCTTCTGTAGGTAGCCTTTTGCAGTTTCCTGTTCCCAAGTATGTTCCCAACTTAGGATCTTCTTTTGAAATTATCATCCATTTATACATGTATACATATATACACACATCAACATCAATATCAATACCTATGTATCTATACCTATACGGCAGCTAGGTGGCACCTTAGATAGAGTGCTGGGCCTGGAGTTAGGATGACCTGAGTTCAAATGTGGGCCTCAGACATTTAATTAGCTATGTGACCCTGGGCAAATCACTTGAACCTGTTTGCCTCAGTTTCTTCACCTCTAAAATGAGCTGGAGAAGGCAATGGCAAACCACTCCAGTATCTTTGCTAAGAAAACTCCAAATGGGGTTACAAAGAGCTGCAAACAACTGAACACCAACATACACAGTATGTTTATGTGTATATGTGTGTACATATATAAAACACGTAGTTATTTGAATGTTGTCTCCCCTATTATGATGGGAGCTCTTTGAGGTCAAGGATAGTATTTTTGCCTCTTTCTTATCCTCAGAACTTAACAGAGTGCTTGGCACACAATAAACAATAAACAGTTATTGATTGACTTGAAAGAGACTGGGGATTCAGAGATTTAAAAAAGCTCTCCATTGAGATTATGTCCTGGGAGGTATGTGATAGGTGTGGGAAGAAGGATCTCTATATACAGATAATTATAATGGAAGCTAAACTGTGATGAGGGAAAAGAAATGATTCAGAATACTTGAAAAATTGAAGAGGAAGAGAACACTTTTGGAAGGGGTGGAAAACTTTATGGAGGATGCGGCACCAGAGTTGAGCTTTAAACAGAAGAATTTTGAGAGGTAGAGTTGAAGAATATATTCTAGGTGTGGAGGATGGCCCAGGCAAATGTATATAAGTAGGAAATAGCATGTTGAGTTTATAAATGATAGTCCAGTTTGGCAGGAACATTGTATGAAAGGAGAGTAATGCAAAATAGAGCTGGAAAGGTTAGTTGGAACCTGATCATGAAAAGCCTTAAATACTAGGCTAAGGTTTTTTGCACTCTGTAAGATTTACCAGCGGTGAGGGAAGCCACTGAAGATTTTAGATCAGGGGATTGACATTTTTTATGAAGATTATTTTGGTAGCCATGTGAAGGATAAATCAGAGGGGAGAGAGACTAAACGCTATTACAATAATCCATTTAAGAGATAATGAGGGGGGCAGCTAGGTGGTGCAGTGGATAAAGCACGGCCCTGGATTCAGGAATTCAAATCCGGCCTCAAACACTTATTAGCTGTGTGACCCTTATTGACACTTATTAGCTGTGTGACCCTGGGCAAGTCACTTAACCCTCTGTAACGATTGGAATGATGCCACCTGCTGGATACTTACTGTAGAAGAGTTCTGCCCATGAAGTGAAGGTCTTTTCTTTGGCGGGAGGAAGTGACGCGGACTAGTGGGAGGAGGAAGGAAGAGACTGGCGCTGACTCTGGGGCTCTTTCCTGAGGACGCTGGCGGAGAAGGGAGCTAATAATGTGCTCTTCCTTTAATAGATAGAAATCTAGGCCTTTCTCTCTCTCTTTACCAAATTCTTATTCTCCTTAATAAATGCTTAAAAGTCTAACTCTTGCTAAAGCTTATAATTTATTGGCGACCACTCATTAGATATTTTAGACAGTTTAGCTAGAATTTTAGCCCTTAACACCTCATTGCCCCAAAAATACAAAAAAAAAAAAGAGAGAGAGAGATAATGAAGATCTAAATTTGTGTGATAGCAACATGAATGAAGAAAATGGGAATGATACAAGAAATATTGGGGTGGAATCAACAGGACTTGGCAACTTGTTGGATATGGTGAGTAAAAATAGGAAGAGGGTACATGGTAGATACCTAACAAAGTTGTATTTGATTCAAATGCAAAATGGGGCAAGCTCAGGGACTCAAGTGGAGGGGTTTAACTTAGTAAGGACTTGGGCCACCTTACTGTGGGACTAAAGTGAAAGAGATGGGTTAAGATACAAAAGAAGTTAAAAGTTGTGGAGTATGTGAGAGATGAGAGAGTTTATGACAGTTATAATTTTTTCAGTAAAGTAGGGGGTGGGTCATCTGAGAGGGGGGTAGAAAGATGTTATATGGTCGTAGTGACTGATATATATGTATACGACTGATATATATCTATATCTGTATATATCTGTATATGACTGATGAGGTAATGGGGTTGGTATATGAGATGTGGTAGAACATTCACTAGGCCTAGTGGCTGTTATCTCCTTATGTGACATTGGGTCTTCTCTGTATTTCTTTCCTTGAGAGAGGAATATAGTGGATTGGATTCAGTACTCTGAGTCAGAAAGCCCTGAGTTCAAGTGCTCTGACATATACTATCTATGGGATACCATATACTAATGTGGCAACACTAATGATCTATATTTGTGGAGGGAGTTTCCATACTGGAAATTCACAGGTTGATGAAATCATAGTTATAAGTGTAAAAAAAAATTCCTCATTTGCCAGCTAGGGTTATGATCAGTCTTGTCTACTTCATAGTAGTGTGAGCATTAAATAAGAAAATTATAAGGATAAAGGCTGGGACTGGACTTTTGATTTTCTTAGTATGGAGAACTTCTGGGCAATGAAACTCCCTCTACCAGGTCAGGCCAGAACCTGGTAGAATTTATTTTTTTTTTAAGTAGGAAGATTTTTATTTGTCCATTCATCCATCCATCCATCCATCCATCCATCTATCCATTTATTTATTTATTTAATTTGTCTATTCATTCACTTCATTTATTTATTAATTTGTTTGTTTTTGAGTAGTGAACATTTTTATTTATAGTTTTGGGTTTTATTTTTTTATCCCTCCTTCCCTCCCTCCCCACACCCCTTCCTGAGGCTGTAAGCAATTAGATATGGGTTCTATATGTACTATTATGTAAAACATTACCATATTAATCATTTTGTATAAGAAAACTTGAATAAAAGAAAAAAATGAAAAAAATGAAAAGGCATGCTTCAGTCTGTGTACAATCTCTATCAGTTCTTTCTTTGGAGGCGGATAGTACATTTCATCAGTAGCCCTTTGGGATTGTCTCAAGGATCATTGTATTGTATCATTGAGAATAGTTAAATCATTCACATTTCTTCATCAAACAATATTGCTGTCTCTGTGCAGGCAACTAAGAGTTTTAAAGATCTGTTTAGAGCACTGAGAGATTGCGGGACTTACTCAGAATCACACAGCCATTCTAAGAGGCAAGACTTGAACAAACTCTTCCTAGGTATACAAATGCAAGAGATTAGGATATAGTTAGGGGGAAGAAATAATTGAAAAAAAAAAAAGAGATTGTGTGCTTGGGTTTATACCAATCAGGCTTTCATGAATCTTATACTGATAACTAGCTTGGAGTGGACATGGAAAGAAGATGATATGACCTGAGAAAGAAATATAGAAATTGAATCCCTAAAAGGTAACTTCGTAATTCACAGGTTTTTTTTTTTTGGCAGGGCAATGAGGGTTAAGTGACTTGCCCAGGGTCACACAGCTAGTAAGTGTCATGTGTCTGAGGTTGGATTTGAACTCAGGTCCTCCTGAATCTAGGGCCGGTTCTCTATCCACTTTGCCACCTAGCTGCCCCTCTAATTCACTTTTTTTTTTTTTAAATTTTGGTGAGACAGTTGGGGTTAAGTGACTTGCCCAGGGTCACACAGCTAGTGTCAAGTGTCTGAGGCCAGACCTGAACTCAGGTCCTCCTGACTCCAGGGCCAGTGCTCTATTCACTGCGCCACCTAGCTGCCCCTCTAATTCACTTTTTTTTTTTTTTAAACGGGGCAATGGGGTTAAGTGACTTGCCCAGGGTCACACAGCTAGTAAGTGTCAAGTGTCTGAGGCTGGATTTGAACTCAGGAACTCCTGAATCCTGGGCTGGTGCTTTATCCACTGCGCCACCTAGCCGCCCCTCTAATTCACTTTTTTTTTTGTTTTTTTTTTTTTTGTTTTCGGTAAGGCAATTGGGGTTAAGTGACTTGCCCAGGGTCACACAGCTAGTAAGTGTTAAGTGTCTGAGGCCAGATTTGAACTCAGGTACTCCTGACTCCAGGGCCGGTGCTTTATCCACTGCGCCACCTAGCTGCCCCCCCTCTAATTCACTTTTGATTCCTAGTTCCTGATTTTTTATTTTACTCTTTGTGGCAGAGTGCTTCTCTTCTAAAGCGAATTGTCATAATTTCTAATGAAGATCTTTCCTTTTTGTTTGAATTGAGCTCCCTAATGTGATGGTATTATGAAAGGAGTATTTCATATTTATGAAATTCTAGTTTATGGGTCTATTATGTCACCTTAAAACTGATTTACCACAACGAACCATTAAAGTGTGGCAGCTTTGCACGATGGAATAGTATGGAGAAATCCGGTCTTGAAGCCAGGACGATATGTATTCAGAGCCTGCCTCTGTGACATATACTGGTTCTAACCCTGGTCAAATAAACCTCTCAATGCTCTAGGCGCTGATAAGACTAATAAGTTGAATAGGATGTGCTAGCCTACACTGGTAAGGGGAGCTTCCTCATGGGAGAATTCTTAGTACCATTAAAATCACAGGTCATCCCAACCCTCCCCCCCACTTCCCGGCAGAAGAAAGGGATAGGGAAGGGAGAGTAAGAGGATAGGAATAAGGTAAACTGATTTTATAGCTAAATATAGAGCTTTCATAATTCCTTTTTCTGGTATGGTTATGAAGGTGACTCTGGGTTCTCAAAGACTATGTCATAGGAGGGAAGCTCTGGCAGTTGCTAACAAATGGGAAAGGCTTCAAGTACAGACTATATATTTTGTTTTAGGACTAGCCCAGTTAAGTTTTGAAAAACCTATTACCAGTTCTGGATGTTAAGGTGATAATTTTGGGGGGGGGGCAACAATTACTAACAAAACTACCCACAGTGGTATGGATAATAAGACTTGTAATCTGCATAAATGAAGGGCACGCTCACATGGATGAAATATTTAAAGTAGTGAAAATAAGCTTTCCTCATTATAGCAGAAGTATTGACAAAATTAGGGGAAGCAGTTTATGATGATGGTCCAAGAGGTTTGTGCTGTTGGCACCTTAACCAATGAATTGACACCTTGAATTATTGGCATATTAACCAATCAATAATTGCCCAATTATATTACAAATATATTTTTCCTCTGTGACAAGTATGTGCATGTTTGATGAATTCTGGGCTTGTTTCTGCAATAGTGAGAAACTTATGATCATGTGTGCAATGATCTTAGTGTTTGTGCAGCAATTATGTCAAATTCTGAGTATTTCTGACAATGTTCTTGCAGTTTCTCTATCTGCCATCAAATTGTTTCCAAACTGCCACAAGGTTTACCATTTGAGTGCAATCTGCCAACAAATGGTCCAACATGTGTACCTACCCTCATTTGCATTCTGTACACTGAATCAGAGTAGCTCCCTTATTCCCCTCTGTTAGAATGTAATTGTACTTCATCACCAGTGTAATCATGTGTTCAAGATGTTAGGAATGTTTGTATTTTTGCAGTGCAAATGTCAGTCTGTTTGAAAATGGCGATCACTGGCACAATCATTATAAGCCATCTTGAAACCATCACAGATCGTCACAAATGTTCTGTAGAAACAAACCTTTACATTGCCTCTCATTGCAATTTAACAATTTAAGGCTATTTACCTATTTAAACTTAATTCTCCACTTATATTACCATTCTTATATCTGGCAGATTTTCACATGAATTGGTTGGCAACATTGGTCAAGTTGATCAGTAGTTTCCGTGAGAATGTAGCTGGTATGTCAGTGATAAAAGAGAAGAAAGTCACTTCAGAAGAGATTCTTTCCTCTGGAAGGTTAGTTTATATATAAACATTTGTTAAAAATGAGGCAATGTGATGGAATACTACTACTGTGCTGTGAAAAATGATGAGCAGGTTGATTTTAGGAAAACGGAAAGACTTGCATGAAATGATGAAGAGTGAAATGAACAGAACCAAGAGAAAGTATATATAGGAAAAGCAATACTGTTCAAAGAATTACTGTGAATGACTAAGTTATATCTGAGTATCATAAGTACTCAAATCAGTTACAAATGACCTATGAAATAAGGTGCTAACCATCTCCAGAGAAAGAACTGTTAATAGAGGTATGCATAGGTTTTACATATTTGTATCTCTGTTAAATGGTGGCCTTCTCTAAGTGCAGGGTGGAAAGGGAGGGAGACAATTTGGAACTTAAAATGGAACAAAACAATAAATAAAAAAATTAAAATACGTACATATATAATATACATACAGCCCTAATAACATAAGCTAATTTATTGGATAGGCAGTGGGGAAGAATGAGGCAATGTATACAATTGAACCATCAGTGTATTTATCATTTAATACATTGCTTGGCAATAGCCAGTATAAAAGTAAGTATTTTATATTGTAAATCAGCTATTTATTTTCATTGATTAGTTTGGTGACTAAAAATAAAAAAAGATGAACTTCTATCTTCAGCAAAAAAACTTGTAAATTCTTCTACCATTTTCTACTCCATATTTGTATGGGTGAACATTTTGATTTTATTCTTGTTTTAAGTCTTTTTGGGGGTGGGGTGGGGTGGGGCAATGAAGATTAAGTGACTTGCCCAGGGTCACACAGCTAGTAAGTGTCAAAGTGTCTGATGCTGGATTTGAACTCAGGTCTTCCTGAATCCAGGGCTGGCACTCCATCCACTGTGCCATCCAGCTGCCCCCTTATTCTTGTTTTAATCAAAATACACAAACTTAAAGCCAAACGAGATTTAAGACTGTTTTTGGTGATGTGCCAAATATTGTAAACCTTTGTTAAGATAAAGTACCAAAGTTCAGTTTATTTATGAATTTTATATTATATTAAACACATTCCAAATTGGAACTTATTTCATTAAAGTTAATTATAGTCAACAAAATTAATAAAGAAATTTAATATGAAGTGTTGCTGATAATAGTAAATATATGAGGTCTTGATGGATTATTTCATTTAATTCTTATAGAATGTCCTATGTAAAATATTTATAATTACTTTGTAATTAGAGTTTTATAATTTTATATGTAGATTTTTCATAATTACAGGTAGAATAAAATTTTATATTATTACATAATTTAAATTCAATGTGGAGCTCTTTTGGGTAAATGTTATCAATTTTATTGTAAGCATTTAATAATCAATCTAAAAGAATAGGATGAGTATAAAATTACAGTGGGGGGTTAGCAGTTCTTTTTTGGTTGAAATGGGTTCTCAGAACATAAATATTGGGAACTGTTGAATTAGATGATCAGAAATATTTTTCTCCAGTCTGACTTACAAAATCAATTTTCTAAATGTAAACCATTTTCAAATTGGATTTTTTTTGTCATTAAAACACACAAAAAAGATCCCATTTCAAAATCGTCCTATAAAAGCCTAGAAAAGAGACAAATGAAAGAACAATTGTGTGTATCCCTTTGCATTCACTATGTTCACTGTATATTATATTAAAGTTGCCTAGCACATACCTGGTGCATAGTTATCAAAGTACTTGTTATTCTTTTTTTCCTTCCTTCCTTTTTTGTGGGGCAATGAGGGTTAGGTGACTTGCCCAGGGTCACACAGCTAGTAAGTGTCAAGTGTCCAGGGCTGGTGCTTTATCCACTGTGCCACCTAGCTGCCCCCTATTCTTTTTATTCTAATTTTCTTTAATTCTTTCAATTAAGAAGATTCTTGTTGACATAGCATTATGTCAGATACATAACTATAATCATAGACTATATATAATCTTTAGAAACTTTTCAGACCCATGTATAACTTAAAGCGTGACTAGCTGCTTAGTTTTCAGAAATGGTTATAGATAAGTTGAATAATATAAGAATTTGTGCTTAAATCCACTTAATGCTCAGTGGCGATCCTCCCCTGGCAAATGCTTCTGCCACCTTGTGGCCAAATGTATAAATATTGATGACACTTTCAGTATTTGTTTTTTAACCATTTATTGAATGCTTGCAATTGGCCTCTTTAACAGCAGTCTCTACTTGTTTAAATTAACAGATAACACAAATATGGGGGGGGAGGAAATGGAGATATGAGCAAACACAAGTTACAGAGAGCTTTTAATATCTGTCCAGAAGAATACAAATCAACCTCCATTCCTTGTTGTTGTTGTTCACTTGTGACACCATATTGTCCATGGGTTTTTCTTGGCAAAGATACGAGAGTTATTTGCCATTTCCTTCTTCAGTGAACTAAAGCAAATAGAGGCCAAGTGACTTGTTCCACGTTCATGCAACTAGTGTCTGAGGTTGGATTTGAACTCAGATCTTCCTGACTCCAGGCTCAGTGCTCTATTCACTGAGACATCTAGCTGCCCTCCTTTCCTTAATTAGTCCTTAATTAAACCATGACTATAGCAGATAAGATTTTCAAGTGTGGAAAAAAAGATACTTGAAACTAAGATGTATAGGGAGGACAGTAAAAGGGGTAAGACAAGTGTGCTGTAATTCATGAAGACCTACCTAAATTAAAATTAGTCCTACCTAAATTAAAAGTCTCATCTTTTGAATAAAAATCTAGATAACCTTTAATTCAGGTGTCCTCACTATGCATTGGGGATCCTAAGCACTTTAAAGTCTTATTTGAGCAGTAGCTGCACAAGATCTGTGCGTCAGTACATTAACTGATGGCACACTTAAGAATGCAAAAAGTGGCACTGATTTTTACAAGTGGTCCATGTAGCTGCTACTAAGTCACTGCCAGTACTAAGGGATATGTTATGGTTGCCCTACAGATATCTACATAAAAATTCTTTAGCTATAACATAAATTTAAATGCTTCTTGGATTTTATTTTTGCCTCCTGTTGGGGTCAGACCTCATGAAGTGATACTTTTTTTTTTTTTGCAAAGCTGTGAGGGCTAAGTGACTTGCCTAGGGTCACTCAGCTAGTAATTGTCAAGTGTCTGAGGGTGGATTTGAACTCAGGTCCTCCTGAATCCAGGGCCAGAGCTCTATCCACTGGGCCACCTAGCTGCCCCTTTTTCTCGCTCTCTTTTTTTGCAGTGCAGTGGTTAAGGGACAGGGTCACACAGCTAATAAGTGTCAGATACTTATTTTTATTTGCCAAGGAAATGATGTATATTCTAAATTTTGATCTAATGTTGTTTGGGAAACTAGTCTGTGTTCTTTCTATTCGTGGTTTTTTTAGACTATCATCTTCTTTCCAGAGTGAAGAATTCCAAAAGTTTTTTATTTTTTATTTTCCCCAGTGCCATGAAGAACCTTTGTAAAAGTGGTTTCCCTAGGAGTCTATCCTATTATGAACCAGTGGTAGGGTCTGTTTCTTTACTGATCTAGGGATCCTCACCCTTTGTACTGGCTCTTCCCTGATCCTCATCCCTAGTTTCCTTCAGACACTAAGGTGAGTGTAGGAACTTTCACTGTTGCCTGTGTCCCCTGTCCTTAGCACATAAGGAGTGCTTACTAAATGTTGCTTGCTGAAGGAATACTCAGAACTAAAGGCCGCGGTGACTTAGCTTTCGCTGCAGTACCTTTGAGATAGGCAGCTTTTTGCCTGTCCCCAAAGAGCTCCAACTCTGAATGCAGCAAGCAAAGGCCTTCCTCCTATGGACCTCATAGTAGTGGAGGAATTAGGTGAGCAGTAATGAATGAATGAAGCACGTACTCTGCTTAAAGTCTTGTGCTGAGAGCAGAGGATACAAATAGAAAATAAGGCAATCGCTGCTCCCGAGTTCACATTCTAAGGGGCAGACCACATAGGTGCAAGGCTTCAACTCCCAATCAGAAGGACAAGTGCCCATGCTTGTGGGCAAACCGAATGACGACGCTGCTTCTTTAATGTCCTTTCCACCGATAAAATCACACCGGACCATTTGACAGTGCCAAAGACTGGTGAGAGCCTCCTTTTGGCTGGGGACATTGGGCCGGAAGCGCCGCTCTTCCAAGGCTTAGGGTCCGAGCAGGTTCGCCTAGGAAGGCTAGCCGGCCCGAGTGGCTGGTTGCTGGGAAGGAGTGATCAGTTTGAACCCCGGCTCTTTCCGGCACCCCACAAGCCTCCTCGTAGCCACGAGCAACAGAAGAAGGGCCCCATGCACTTGCGCTTCCGTTACTACGAGCGCTGGGTCTAAGCGACTTGGCTTCTCATGGCTCACAAACCCAGTGCAAGCTCCACGAAGGTTCGTTCCATCCCTTTTCATCCTGGCCGGGCCCGTCCCCTCCCCTCCCCCACCACGCCCAAGATGGCGGCTCGGGTGTCACAGCCGGCCGACTCCAAGATGGCCGCTTGCCCGGCCAGCCCCGCCCCTCGTTTTCCTCTGGAGGCCGGAGGGAGAGCTCGGCAGAAGCCCGGGGACGCAGCCGCGCCTGCGCCCTGGTTGGGCGCCGCCACCATGCGGCTCCTCCCGTGGTGGCCCCTGCTGGTGGGGGCTCTGTGGCCTGCGACCCACTGCCTGCTCGGTGAGTCCTGACGGAGAGCTGGGCGGTGGGCTGGGCATGAAAAGCAGTTTGCGGGAGGGAGGTAAGCGGCTCAGGCCGGGGGACTGTGCTCCCGCGCCGTCACCGGGCCCTGCTTGTGGGCTGCGGGAAGAAAGCCCTGGGCCGAGCTTGCTTCAGGCATTTCCGCTGACCTCAGTTTCTCCAAATGTCCAATGACTACTTTGGACTCGCGGGCTCTAGAGCCCTCCCCTGGCCTGACCGCTTGCGGAAGTGGGGGAGGAGGGGCGGCCGTGCAGCTGGCCGTGATGGGCCTTCCCCGAGGGCAATTTCAGGTCCCCGCCATCGATTCTGCTGACCTTGCAGGTTTAAAAGCTCGGACGTGCTAACAGTGGTTTGTTGTAGCTGCTGTCGGTGGGAAAGCTTGTGTCCAAACCAGTCTCGGGTCGAGCAGCCTTTGAGAATAGGATCAGAGAGGTCAGAACTGGAAACGGACTGAAGCGATCCTCTGGTGTTACCACACTAGGTCAGGGCTTCTTAAAGTTTTCCCACTCGCGACCGCGCTTTAAGCCCGAGAAATTTTTATGCGACCCCGGGTGTATAGGTATATAAAATAGGTAGACATAACCTTTTACTATTGCAAATTTTTTTGTGATCTCCACATTCAGTTACTTGACTCACAGTTTAAGAAGCTAGAGTCTAGGTGCTCTTAAGTTTATGTAACTTGTTCAAGGTCGATTTTAAGTCCTTAACCTTAACCTTGATCTTGACCAGCGACTCTTAATTTCGTCCATATGGTTTTCATATCTGGGCAGATTGCCCCCCTATCCACACTGCGTGGTGTGCAGAATGCTGAATTTGAAATCTGAGGACCTGTGTTCGAGTCCTGACGGCCACTTTATGCTGAGCAATATTGGGAAAGCCATGTTACTAGGGAAAGAGTACTGGGACACTGGAGTCTGTTATCTGTGACATAAATGGTTTGCATAAGATGCTCTCTGAAAGTGGCAGCTAGGTGGCGCAGTGGACAGAGCACTGGCCCTGGAGTCAGGAGGACCTGAGTTCAAACCTAGCCTCAAACATTTGACACATACTAGCAGTGTGACCCTGGGCAAGTTACTTAACCCTCATTGCCCCACCAAAAAAAAAAAAGGTGCTCTCTGAAATCCTTTCCAGCTCTAGGTCTGTGATCTTCTAAGCCATTTAAAAGTTTTATTTTCTTCATTTGTAAAATGAAACACTGTGGGAGTTTGGATAGGTAAGTTTGGATAGACTTGTAAGTCTGATTGTTATCCTTTGTGGTATTTGTTCACATTTTTTTCATCATTTCTCCATAGAGGTAGTAGTATGGGCAAGAGGCCTCATCTGTAAAATGGGAGGTGAGGATTGGAATAGATGAGCACTCTGATCACTTCCAGCTCTAAACTCTATGATCCATGAATCTTCTGAGACTACTTGGAGACTCTTGATTTTTTTTTTTAAGACATCCCTGTGGCCCATGAGAGTGGAAACCCTTCCTTACCACAGTAGAAACTGTTTCCACTAATGCTGATGGGCAACTTGCTTTAGAGAAATGCTTGATACCCTGAGAGATTGTGATTTGCTCATGGCCACACAGGTAATATGTGACAGTGCCAAGACTTGAACTCAGGTGTTCCTAACTCCAGTGTTAGCTCTTTCTCCACTATGCCCTGTAATGTCTCTTGGTGTAAAATATTCAGCACTCGTAATAATCAAACAAGAATCACTTTAACCTGGGGTTTAGTATCTTTGAATCTCACAGCAAGGTGCCAGACCTGGGATAGCTAGAGTTTTATTTTCTAGAAGTGCAAAAACAGTTTATAATGCTGAACTGTAAAACTGTGCTTGTTTATGGTTAATGGCTATCAAATGGGAATTTAGGTAAACTAAAATGCTCTCAGAAAATCTACTGCTCTTACCTCAGGAGGGGGATGAGCAGTTTTAAGCCCATATCAAAATGGAATTTGAAATGTATTTTTAACTATCAAAATCCTGTGTAAAAGTTGTGAAATGTCAGCATTATTTTGTTGGTTTCCCTCTGCCTCCCCATATGAGTGTTATAGCAAGAAGTTAAAATAGAGGGTTTTTTTTTTTTGTAAACAGGTAATACTGGGATGGATATGTTTTGATTCAGTGTGATTTATACTTGAGTTTGATTAGTCAGCTTGAGCACAGTAAGTGAGATCTTTAACTAAACAGCAGTTTTTGTGAAACAGGATTTGCCAACAATGTGGCATGGTAGACAGAAAGCTAACACTGTCTTAGACTGCATTGAGAGGCATAGTATACAGAAAGAAGGAATTGATCCAGGCTGACCATATCTGGAATATTTTATTCCTTTCCGAGTACCAGATTTTAGCAAGGACATTGACAAACTGTAGCTTGCCCATAAGAGAGTGATCTAGCTAGAGAGAGGACTGGAGTTCATTCTCAGTGAGAATGGATTGAAATAACTAATGCTGTTTAGCTAGAGAAAAGAAGACTTAAGGGGAACTTGTTAACTATACATAACTGAGTATTTGACATGAAATTTCCTTATCTGAAAAAATAATAAGCATTAAGTCCTTTCAAGTTCCAGATCTTGGAATTGAAAGAGTATTGGACTAGTAATCAAAGAGTTGGGTTCTAGGCATAACTCTTCTACCTATCATGCAAGTCAGCTTTTATCTAAATATGTCTGGGCTGAAGATACTGTAGAGATGATCTAGTCCAAAATCTTCATTTTATAGATAAGAAGATTGAAATCTAGAGGATTGTCCAACTTGTCCAAGGTCGTGTGACACAGTGTTAGAGCTATAATGCACATCTCCCTTTTGCCCAAAGTTTTTTCCACTACACTTTTTACTTTCCTCCTCTTTCAAATGGAAATAATGTTTAGTGTGCTGCCTCCTTTATCAATACTGTATGTGAAAATGCTTTCGTGAAATGTAATGCTTTCATTGGTCTCCATTTCATTTATTAAAAATGTAATTAAAAACTGAATGAAGTTAGTAAGAGGTATTTTTTTTCTAATTGGATAATGAACAACTATGAAATGTCCTCTAAACAAGAAGCAGGAAATTCAAAATGACATACACTAATTTTTTTTCTGCTACCTTGAAGGGGTCAGTAGTTGTCAGTAGTTGTTATGATAGCTTAATGGAGGCAGTACCTTTTTACTTATTTAATACAGTAAGATTTCATATTCTATTAAGTGAATATTGAAGAATGTTGTAAACAATAAGAGTAATAGTAAGGACTAATATTTATATAGTATATAATATTTATATAGTATTTTATGGTTTGCAGAATCTCATATGATCCTTAAAATAACTCTGTGAGGAAAGTGCTGTTCCTCCATTGTTTAGATGAGGAAACAAAGTGAGATAGGTTAAATGACTTGCTCATGGTTCTATGACTACCAAGTGTCTGAGGTGGAATTTGAACTTTGGTTTTCTTTACTCCAAGTCTAGCACTCTATCCACTTCGACAAATATGAACGAACGAACGAACGAATGAATGAACAAACAAATAATTGATTTATTTTAAAATACATTTTATTTGCAAATATACCTTTTTGTTGTTGTTGTTGCAGAGGAAAGTGATGGTTCATTGTCTGAACAACAGCGACACACTGAAACTGACCTACCTCTCAGTGCTGATACGGTCCATTTCAGTAATGAAGAACATGAACTTGGCCAGACAGAACAGTATGACACTGGTGAAACAGCTTATACGACACTGGGAAATGAAGTGAATGGTGATCATTTACTGTCTGTGATTCCAGGAGAGGCAAAAGATGGTCACATTTCAGACTTCAATACTGGCAGTTGTGATGCTGGAGTCGAAGGCTCTGAATGCAATATCCGAGAGAGCCTTTTTTCTCTATTTAGATCTGAAGCAAATGTTCCTGATAAAGGAGAAGAATATAATTTGTTTCTTGAAGCCGTGCCCACAAGTCCACCGCCTAAAGAAGACTCTAATAGTACAGAGAGTGTAAAAACCCCAAAGGTGAATTGTGAAGAGAGAAATGTTACTGGCTTAGAAAGTTTCACTTTGCAAATTCTAAATGTTTCACAGGTGAGTAGCACATTATTCTAACCTTTGTTTTGCTTTTTTCCCCTTAATTTACTCTTTTTCCTTGACCAGTACTCATGAGGAATATGCTTTGTTCTTCTAAGGGTATTGGGTTTTTGGCAATTGCACCTGTGCATATAAAAAAGAAGGCAGGTTGAAGTTTCTTGAATCAAAATTATAATGGTGAATAACAGTTAAGTGAAGAGAAAACAACAACAAAAAAATTCCCTATTCTCTGAATCTAGTCATTTTAAGGCAAAACAAGGTGAAAGTGTCTTATATTAGGGGTAGAAGCCACTTAGTGAAACACTTTTATTTTAAAGAAAAGGAAACTGAGGTCTAGAGAGGTTAAGTGACTTGCCCAAGATGATACAGTGAGTAAATGGCAAAACTAGAACTTGCCTCAATATCCTTGGACATGTGTTCTTCCACTGTATCATGATGCATCTGTCAAAAATTATAGACAGGTTGTTAGTGTCAGAATTTTCCTGGGAATAAGTATACTATTCTCTTCCAAGCTGACTGTTGCTCAGGATTTTTTGAAATATCCAGTATTACAGCAGAGCCATAATTATAGCCCCTTCACATTATTAGTAAGTGGTTTTCATGAATTGCTATGTTGAAGTATTAATCATTTTAATGGTCAGCTGTCTAGTGATGAGCCTTTCTCTATCAACCGTACAGATACATAAGTTCATCATTGATCCAGTATTTGAAGCATTTTTAGCTTGGTGTAGATCTGCCAGAGATTGAGCACAGAGAGATCATAAGAGAGATCATAAGACAGAAGAAAATATCTTTAGTTGAATGCCTGAATTCTTTACATTTTTACAAGGCAATATTCTGTCCCTGGGGGAATAGCATCAAAATATATCATACTTATACAAAACTACAAGGAATTTTTTACTTTTTAGAGTATCAGAATTAATATTTAGTTCATAGTGGTGGGTAAGATTATCTAAGATAATTGTTTATAACATATATAAGTTATCGGTGAGCCTAGATATGTAAAGGTTATAATTCTAAAGAGAAAATCAGCTGGTAACTTATATAAGAATTTGTTATTTTGATGCTTTAAAAAAAGTTAAGTGGTGCATATATTGAGGTAGACTTAAATTCTGAAGGCTGTTTTCTACAGATGTAAAGGTGATTTAGAGAGCATCCAGTTTCTCTTTTTCACTCTAAGGGTCAACAGTGATATCGTACTCTACCTGCTTCATGACAAAGAGATAATTCAGTTTTATTTGCTGACTCTCATGTATACTGGCCAAGAGAGAATAGTGCAAAGTAGATATTGATGGGATAAGAGAATTTCATTGTGTCATATCTGAATGAAATGTTCATCAAAAGAATCATTAGTAAGGTGGTCACCATCTCCATCCACAACATCTCAGATCAACTGCTAAGATAGTATCTTGATTCTGAACATTAATTATGATGGTTAGGATGATATAATCTGAAAGTAGATACATATATAGCCATGTCATTTGGAAATAGTTATTGTTGGCTTTATGCAAAATTCCAGAATAATTGCATTGGTAAGGGTGAGTGGCAAGAAGGCTTAAACAGAAGGTATTTGTGTCATTTGTCATCTACAACAGACCCATCTTACCAGATCCTTAATATTTATGTTTTCTTTTGTCACAGGACCTGATGGAATTTTTAAACCCAAACAGTAGTGATTGTACATTAGTCTTATTTTACACCCCTTGGTGTCGCTTTTCTGCTAGTCTGGCTCCACATTTTAATTCCTTACCACGAGCATTTCCATCTCTTCATTTTTTGGCATTGGATGCTTCTCAGCACAGCAGGTACCCTTTTATCAAGTGCTTTTTATAGTTTATGATTTAAGTTGATTTTGAAAGACTGTTTGCCTTAGTGACAAAGAACTGCATTTGAAACTAGGAAGACCTGGATTTAAGTCCTCCTGCTACAGATTTACTCTGTGACTCTGGGCAAGCCTTTTCACTTCTCGGTGCCTCAGGTAACTTCCAGACTGTCTAACAGTTAGTAGAGGGAGTTAAAGATAAGAAATCTCATCCTTCACCCTTATAACCTCTCCCTCACTCCCCAAATTGGTTATAATGATTATATATAGGATATTAACTGGTTATGGGTAGAGAAAGAAGAAATGGGTATAAGTTCCAGCATATGATAAGTATAGTGAGCATAGTGGGGAATCAATTTATATATTTTGGTTTGGACTTGTGAATTAATTGGTGTAGAAAACTTCTGGGGGAAAAAAAAAGAAAACTTTAGAGCCGTAGAGAGTTGCCTGGAGCATTGTGAAATGATAATATTTTCCCAGGGTTGCAGTATTGTCAGAGGTGGGATTTGAACCTAGGTAAAATTGACCCTGAGTTAGGTTGTTTCTCATTTTAATAGTGAAGGTTGTTAAATATTGAAATGGTTTATTAAGAAAGGTTAATCTTTTTCTGAGGCTTTTTAAAACTAATTTCTCATCTGTATGTTCTTTTAAGTTCCTTTAAGGCCTAAATTTGAGAAATAATTAGAAATGTAGCATTTCTTATATTGGAAAAATTTGAGCTGAAAATATTTATTTGTTAATATTTGGATTCTATTGGTAGATATCTAACAAAATCTGTGTTTACTCAGTAGATTTTTGCATAGATTATCTTTAATTGTGCCATTTCCCCCCAAACATTTCAGCCTTATTTCATATTGCTTTGATTTTTCAAAGAATAAAATATTTAAACTGCTCTTAATAGTCAATGAATTTTTGACTAACTAAAATACATGATTAATAACATTGCTCAAGTATTAATGTCTTTTCCCCTAAATTAATGATTTTTAAGAACAGAGCTGTTATTTCATTCATTTCTGATGAGGAAACTTCTACTAAAGCAATTCGGCACGTGTTCTGTAACTCATTGCCTGGAGACCCTCAGAAATTAAGCCACTTATCTACCTAGGGTTATGTAGCCATGATAAAGCAGAGGCAAGCCTTAAATCCTGACTTAGAGGCTGGCTTTCTATCCACTCAACTAGACTGTTTTTCACAATGAAGATAACTCACATTTATATAGCTCTCTAAGTTTTGCAAAGTGCTCTGAAATCCAAATCTTTAGAGTCTGTGATGATAAAAGCATTCTGAAAGTACAATAAAACCTTTGTGCTGTACTAGTTCTGAATTATTCAGCTTGGGCTGATGATTATGTTATACTGTGAATGGAGAAAGGGATTCTTCAATAATAGAATAAACAAAAATGCAGTTTGAATATTTTACTTTAAAAGATGAAACTTTTTGAAAATCTGTTCGCATTAGTTATTTATTATACAAAATAAATCTTTAACAATGTATTTACCAAATATTAGATTCTTATTGTGTATCAGTGCACTGTGCTAGGATTGGGGAAATAAAGTTTATATAATCTATATTTGTTGCCTTTATGGATCTCCTTTTCTAATAGGTGGATAAGAAAAAGAGGTAACTATAATGCACAACAATACATGAGAAATACTTGAGAGATAGAAAACAAAGTGCTTAGTGATGGAGATCAGGGAATATGTCAGAAAATTTGATTCTGAGACTTTAATGTATAAATATATTTAAGAGTTGGAAGGGACTTTACTGATCATCTAGTTTCAGAGCATTGCCAGACTCCAAGAGGCCAGCAAAACTCCCAAGTGAGGCCTGAATTAGATTAAAATATTTGGGAAATGTTTAACAAAAAATAAAAATACAATAAAACCTAGATAATGTTGATTTGCAGTTTTCTGAATATATAGCCTGCAGGGATCTGTTTCTAATTGAGTTTGATAACATTGCTCTAGTCTTGATCTCCCCATTTTACAAATGAGGAGATGAAAGCATGGAGAAGTTAGGTGATGTGCCCAGGGTCATAAGGTAGGCAATAAGTGCCTTTTAGTGCCCACCAAGTCCTAGGACTTGCACAAAGTTTTAGATAGGTTGTTGATTGGTACACAGATAAAGAAATAATCTGCAGTAATAAAGTTCCTCATTGGGAGCTCAAGAATATAAAAACTAGGACCAGTACTTGATAATACTTTTGTTTGCAGTTATTACAAGTTACAGTCTGACTAGAAAGTGAGGAAGGTAACTCAGAAAATATTCCATAATTAAGGGTTTTTTACTAACTCATACTAGTCTTCTTAATAATTGGCCTGATTTTTAGTGAGCATTTAGCAGATTGTTGTAAAGGCGAAATGCAATTAACTATTCTATTGCCAATTCTGCAAGAATTGTGAAATAACTGCTTTGTTTCAGTACCTTCAGATTCAGTACCTTCATATCCCTAGCTGATCCTCGATCAGCTGCCAAACTAATTATTTGATATAAATTGTCCTTATAGTACTTGGGAAAATTACATGTCTAAGCTCTAAGACATTGCTTCTTGAAGAGTTTGGGGTTCCATACTGTTTAGTACATTGCTAATTACTTATAGTTATTGAATTCTTAAATAAAAAAAAGTTTTCTATAAGTACTAATCCTTGTAACTGCATCAGCAGTTAAGATGGTAAAATGGTGAGTTTGGTGATAATTATATGTGGGCATGTATGTGAAACTTGTTGTGACAGCTAATGCCTTAAAGAGCCTATAACTTTATAAGTTGAATGGAATAAATTTCTTTTGATTAGAGGAAACTAATTCTGCTTCTTTTTTTGGGAGAGAAGGTGGGTCTGGACTTGTGATTTCATTTTTGTAGAGAATTCTATGTAGGAAAAACCCCTTCCCCAGCAAAGATTAACAGTTAATTTGTAATTTACTCATAATAAAATCAACAAGCATTTATTAAGTGACTACTATGTTCCTGGTACCATGTTAAAGCTAGGTATAGAAAGGAAAGAAACAGTTTCTGTCCTCAAGAGCTTACAGTCTTATTATTATATTACATAAGGAAAATGTGTCAGAGACAGGACTTGAAACTAGGTCTTCCTTATTTCAAGAATGACCTTCTATCCACTACTACAGAGGTGTCAAACATGTGGCCTGTGGACTGCATGTGCCTTAAAACACTCCTGAGTGTGGCCTCAAATTAAGGTGTAATTGGGAAACAACTTAATAAAGCAAATGGAAATACATAAAAACCATAGATAATGCTAACATGTGGTTTTCTAAGTCAGTATGACCCTGTAGAGATCCTTATATAGACTTTAGAGGCTCCCATTTCTATTTGAATTTGACACAACTTCACTAAGCCTTTTCCCCTCCCCTTTTATTTTCATCATATACTTGAAATTGTATTTATAAATCATATTAGTTATTCATGTTTGTGATGTGCTCCTTTTTTAAAAAAAAAAGTCTGTCTACCAGATTTGGCACTGTGGCTGTTCCCAACATTTTGTTATTTCAAGGAGCTAAACCAATGGCGAGATTTAATCATACAGACCGGACACTGGAAACTCTAAAAGCATTCATTTTTAATCAAACAGGTATGTAAGAACTATGTAGTCTAGATAAATATCTTTAATTACTTTAATGGTTTCTGCCTTCTTTGTACAACCACTCCTTTTTTTTTTTTTAAAAAGTTTGTGGTTTGGGGCAGCTAGGTGGCACAGTGGTTAAAGCACTGGCCCTGGATTCAGGAGTACCTGAGTTCAAATCCGGCCTCAGACACTTGACACTTATTAGCTGTGTGACCCTGGGCAAGTCACTTAACCCTCATTGCCTGCCAAAAAAAAAAAAGTTTGTGGTTTTGTTGAATCATTTCTGTAAAATATTTAGTTTTCAGATCCCTAAAAAAATTTCATATCCCTTGTATTTTGAGTACCTTTTATGTCTTCCTTTTACAGATAAGCTGCTGGGGATATGGATTTAATATAGAGCCCCTATATCCTAGAGCAGCAGTCATTTACTAAACTTTAGTGCCTATGCATAATCATTTTCATCATTTAAAGAGTATATCCCGGGGCAGCTGGGTGGCGCAGTGGATAGAGTACTGGCCCTGGATTCAGGAGTACCTGAGTTCAAATCCGGTCTCAGACACTTAACACTTACTAGCTGTGTGACCCTGGGCAAGTCACTTAACCCCCATTGCCCTGCAAAAAACCCCCAAAAAACCAAACCAAACAAAAAGAGTGTATCCCAAAAGTTTTAAGCTGTTAAAGCTTAATGATGGGGATGGAGCCAAAGTGGTAGAGTAGTAGGAAACAGTACTGCTGAACTCTCTTCCATTAAGCTCCTCCAAACAAATCTAGAAAATGTACCAGACTGAATCCTGGTGGGGGAAATCCAGAAAAAGTCACAGTGAATATAGCCTGGCTTGGCATAGGGAGATAGAGGTTTGTAGACACTGGGACAGGTTGGATAAGGATTACTCCAGTACCCAGGCTGTGCACCAGGACAGGAGGAGGTCTTAGACTCATCCTGTGGCATCACTCATACTGAGACATTAGACAGATGCCAGTTGTCAACTTTTTTGCCTGCTACCAGTTCCAGATTCCAAATTCAGGGTGAATTGAGAAGGTGACTAGAACACAGAAGTCATCCTTTCTGAATAGGGAGGTCCTGGGCCATGTACTAAGAAAGGAGGAAGTTCAGAAGCAGTCAGCAGCAGTGTGGATCAGACCCCAGGAGCAGAGTGTGGTTTCAATTCCAGCATCTAGCCTGGCCTGCAGAGGAATAAATGGGTCAGGAATCCCAGGCCAAAGGGCAGCCAACAGTTCTGTCAGTGAACCAGTGAAGCTTCCTAACTGGCTGATAGAAATAGAGTCCACCAGCAGTTCTAAAGTTGCATGACTAAAAGCCAGATCAGGAACTTGCAGAGATTAGAAAAGAGGGGTGGGAGAGAGGAGCAATCAGACTTTGCTCTGGATCAGACCACTTTTGGAGCACTGAAATCTTGTGGGTCTCCTGCTTGTCCTTGACATCTTGTAACACAACACTCAGGACCCCAAGAAAGCAACATTAGGACCAGCCTAGATTTTTCCTTCATTAGTGCAGAAGCTATCCCTAACATTATGTCCAAAGTCAGGAAGTAAGCTGGAAGAAAGAGCAAGCAAATAAAAAGACCCCCCCCCCCCAAGTGCTGTCATGGTGGCAGGGTACCTCAGCATGTAAACCCATAAAAAGAGAATGAGTCCAAAACATCTACAAGCAACATCTCGGAGGAGAACACAGCTTCAGGCATTTAACTTAATCAGAATTCCAAGAAGAGATGATGCAAGAGTTTAAAAAAATATTTTTACAAATGGAATGAGAACCCTTAGGGGAAAAAAAATCTGGAAAATAAATGAAAGCTATGGAAGAAATAATTTGAAAGGTAATTAACCGCTTAGCACAAGAAGTACAAAACCTCACCTGAGCAACAAATTTCCTGAAAATTAGAATGGACCAGATGGGAACCAATGATTCCATGAGAACTTGAAATGTTATAGCCAAAATTCAGTTTCCTAGTCAAAAAAAGAATACTGGAATCAGCCAGAAAGAAAGAATTCAAGTACTGAAGATCATACATGATTTTGCAGCTACCTCTATAAAGCAAAGGATATAGGATTACAGCCAAGAATAATTTAGCAAAACTGAGTATAATGCAATAGGGGAAAAATGTATCTTTAATGAAATAGAGAATGTCTAAGCATTCCTGATGAAAAGACCAGACATATAGAAACTTTGCCGTTCCAACACAGACATGAAGAGAAACTTACAGTAAAGATGAATGAACAATAATAAAGGAGTAAACAAGGATAAACTGCTTACATTCTAATATGGGAAGATGATACATATGTCCACGTTGAACTCTTAATATTGGGGTCATAGAGGGAATCTAATTAGACAAGACCTGAGATTTCCCTGTTACATCTTGATGACCTTAAGAGTGGGAAGAAACGGAAGAGTAATCAAGGGGGAAAAGGGATAGGAATGTTGGAGAAAATTATTATACATAATCTGTGCAAGTAGACATCAATATAAGCAAAGAGCAGGAGTAGAGAGCAGCTGACATTTCAGTCTCACATCGGAACTGATCAAATGAAGGAAGACTACCTAAATACAGTTGGGTACAGAAATACATATTACTCAATGGAGATATAGGAAGGAAAGAGGAGAAAGGGGAGTTAGAATAAGGGTATATTAAGGGACAGATTAGTTTCAAGCAAAACAAGCTCTAGGGATGTACAAAAGTATTTCTAGCTCCTTTTGAAGTGTCAAAGAATGAGAAGAAACTAAGTCAGAGAGGTTTGATGACTTGCCCAAGATCCTCTAGCCAAGTAAGCATCTGAGGCAGATTTCAAATTCAGGTCTTCCTGTTCTGTAAAAGTCTTCTGTCCATTATATAACACTTGTTTTTTTTTGTAGAGACAAGGGTGATGGGAGGGAATCAGTAATTGACTACTTCTTGGTGACATTAATATTGTCTGCTTAGTTAACCCATATATGGGGAATTTGATTGCCTGTGTCAGCTTGATGACCTTGAAGGCTTCCCACTTGTGGGCAGTGGTGTGGTTGACCCCCTCTTCTTCAGATGACAGACACTTTAACTCAAGTTTTCCTTTTTAACCTGTCCCCTGCCATTAATCCCTCTCAGCCATCAGATTGACAAAGATAAAAAACGTGCAAGGAAAACAAAATATATTAATGAACACTGTCAGTAGAGCTGTGATTTGGTCTAGCCTTCTCTACCACCACCTCTCCTCAGACTCCAGTAGAGATAATCCAAGACCCAAGAGCTTTGGAACATCAGTATTGCTTCTAGTTCAGCGCCTATAGTAGTCAGTGAGGGAAGCAGACTTTGTGGAGAGGCCTACTTGCCTTGCCACCACCAACACCAACTTCTGACCATTCACCCAAAGGGCGAGAAATGGCAGCACCCCCAAGACCACTAGTTATGCTTTTCCAGCCCAGGCCCCAAAACCAGAAAGCAACTTTGGTGGAGTTGTCTTGGCAAATAGCTTTCTGTGTACTGTAGCCCCTTCCTCCTTAGCAGCCACAGGTATTAAGGACTTGGAAAATAAAGTTTTTTCAAAATCCTTAGCACTGTCATATGGTTCAGTATTAGAAACATTATCTGTATAGATGACACTAATTAACATGCATTGCCATCGGCTTTTGCTGCTACGCCAAAGACCATAGGATCTTTTTTTAGGGGGCAGGGCAATGAGGGTTAAATGACTTGCCCAGGGTCACACAGCTAGTAAGTATGAAGTGTCTGAGGTCAAATTTGAACTCAGGTCCTCCTGAATCCAAGGCCAGTCTTTATCCACTGCGCCACCTAGCTGCCCTCCATAGGATCTTTCTTTCTGACTTGTAGCTGAATTCTATGTGTGTTGTTTCCTCCATTAGAATATGAGCTCCTTGTGAGCAGATCCTCTCTTGCTTTTCTCTTTATATCCTCAACACATTGTCTTGCACATAGTAAGTGCTTAATAAATGCTTTTTCATTGATTGTTTCCTGGGTACCTTAGAGGTCAACTAATTTGACCTTCCCTCAATATAGAAATCTTCCCTCTACAACATCCCTGATTTTCTGAGATAGGAAAATGAAAAGTCTGCAGATTATAGAAATTTCATTTTCTCCTAGCATGGTCATATTACTGAAATAGAATACAAGTAAATTCTCCAGACAAATTTGATTTTTTTTAAAAGGCTCATATATTTGCTCAGAAAATGAAAAAATGTTATTTTAGCTTTGAAAAGTTGAATAGATTGATGCATAGACTCACAAAGAGAAGTATGAGAGAAAGGTAAGTTACTCTAATGGAAGTTTTTTTTTTTTTTGGCGGGGCAATGGGGGTTAAGTGACTTGCCCAGGGTCACACAGCTAGTAAGTGTCAAGTGTCTGAGGCCGGATTTGAACTCAGGTCCTCCTGAATCCAGGGCCAGTGCTTTATCCACTGCGCCACCTAGCCGCCACCCCTAATGGAAGTTTTAAGAACCACAGAAACAGGAAAGGGAAGTTGGTGTAAATTCTGTCCTTTTTTTAAAGCTAGCCTTCCCTTCTGTATATCTTACTGAATCCTTAGTGAAATTCAGTTCCTGGCATTTTTTTTTTCATCTGTCAAATACTGACTCCTTGATTTTGTTTTCAGGGATAGAAGCCAAGAATGATGTGGTAGTGACTGAAGATGACCAAATAGGCCCCCTTCCCAGCACTTTGGTGAAAAGTGTGGACTGGTTGCTTGTATTTTCTTTATTCTTTTTAGTTAGTTTTATTATGTATGCTACTGTTCGGACTGAAAGTATTCGATGGCTAATTCCAGGACAAGAACATGAACATCCAGAGTAATAATAGACTGAAAGATGAAATTGGAAAGATTAATTTCAATTTTTGCTTTCAGAAACTTATGCTGAAATTCCATTGTTTTCTATGTATTATATTTTAACTTGGATTCAAATAATTTTGCATTTGAGCTATTGAATGTGCAAAAAAAATCACTAGTGTTATATACTAGTGTTTCAATAAACATGAAAAAATTCAGAAAATTTGTTTTTGTTTTTTAGTACTTGGACTTAACATTTCAAGGAATTCAGTTTTAAATGTGAAAAATTATTGTATGTATAGAAGCAAATGAGCATAGTAACCTTGTGTTTGATAAAAACAAAGATCCCAGCTATTGGGGCAAGGACTCATTTGACAAAAAATGTTAGGTAAACTGGAAAATAGTCTGGCAGAAACTAGGTACAGACTAGCATTGTACGCTGTATACCAAAATTAGTGGAGTATAGAAGAGATTACCTGTTGGATCTATGGACAGGGGAAACATTCATGAGCAAAGAAGAGAGTTTCAAGAGGAAAAAAGGATAATTTTGATTACATAAAATTGAAAAGATTTTGCAAAACAAAACCATTGCAGCTAAAATTAGAAGAAAATTAGGAAACTGTGGAAAAAAATCTTTACAACAAGTTTCTCTGGTAAAGGTCTTATTTCCAGAATATATAGAGAACTGAGCTGAATTTGTATGAATAAGCACCATTCCTCAGCTGATAAATTATTAAAGGATATGAAAAGGCAGTTTTCAGAGGGAAGAAACCCAAGCTATGAATATTCACATGAAAAAAATGCTCTAAATCTCTAATAGAGAAATGCAAATTAAAACAATCCCAAGGTTACTATTACCCATTATATTGGCTAAGATAACAGGAAAGGAAAATGACATGTTGGAGGTGATATTGGAAAACAGGTTCACTAATGCATTGTTGGTGGAGCTGTGAACCAGTCTAGCCATTCTGAAAGTAATTTGGAACTATGCCCCAAAAGCTTTTCAACCCCAAATAGAACAAAGAAAGAGGAAAAAGACCCATATGTACAAATATATTTATAGCTGCTCCCTTTGTGGTTGACAAAGAATTGGAAACTCTGGAGACCCATCAATTGGAGAATGGCTGAACAAATTATGGTGTATGAATGTGAATGGAGTACTATTATGCTGTAAAAAATGAAGGGGAAGAGGGAGATGGTTTTAAAAAATACTGAGAATATTTGTATTAAACTGGTGCAAAGTAAAGTGAGAAAAGCTAGGAGAACAATTTATACAAGAACAGAAATATTGTAAAAATAATCAGCTTTGATCAACACAATGACCAACCACAGCACAGTACCAGAGGACTTATGATGAAATATGCCGTCTGCCTCCAGATAGAAAAGTGATGGACTCAGAGTACAGATTGAAGCAAATTTTTTTCTTCTTTTTTTGGACATGGCCAGTGTGAAAATTTGTTTTGCATGACTATACATATTTATAATGGGTTATATTTTTCTTGCCTTCTCAGTAGGTAATGGAGGGGAAGGAGGGAAGAAAGGAGAAAATTCAGAACTGAAAATAAAAATGAATTTTAAAAAAGCTTTTGAAATCATAAGCTAATGAAAAGATTTCCAGATAGTGTTGTCTTTCAGAAGCAAAAATTCTGTGGCATAGTTTAGAAAATCTAAGAACTTATGTTTTCTGTCTGTTAGATTTCTCTTTCAAAACAATTCAAAGTCCACAACTGAATAGCAGTTCTTTTATGGTAAGATTTTCCAGAAACAAAAACCTAATTGTAACTTCCGAGGTAGCAGTGTGTTGTTTCATGTCTTTCCTTCTGGAACAATAAAGAGTTAAAATAATTAGGTCCTGATTGTGTGCTTTTTCTTTCTGATCATTACTCAAGATCATTTCTTAGTATATATGTGCTGAAAAACAAAAGAAAACAAAACAAAAGTAATGGGAATGTCTATGGGTAAGGCAAAAGAGAAACCAATCTAATCCTCACAGGGAGATCATGTTTATCATTGGTTTCCAAACGTGATAAAGTAAATTAAATTGACAGAATCCTTTCTTTGTGCTAATGCATTCTAATACTAGTAGTTTTTAGTTTCATGATTTAGCTTTGGTACAGGGGATCCATGATTTCATAGGAGGGGTTACTCTGTCCAACAATTTGGAGCTTTATTCTTTTTGCTGCTTTTTATCCTGTCTAAGGTAGAGGTCATGACCTTTGGGCTGCGAATTTCCAGAGTGCAGGCTCAATCAGATTAAAATGTCACTGGGAAATATTTAAGAAAATAAAAATACAATATGATATAGAATGGCTGGCAGGAATCCATTTCTATTTGAATTTGACACCACTGATTAAGCTATCTCAGCAAAAACAACTGACCTGGAAAACATATCAAGGGGGAATAAATTAATAATCATTGGACTACTTAGGAAGTTTTGTCCCCAACATGAACCAAGACATTTCAAGAAATCTTTTTTTGTGTGTGGGTGAGGCAATTGGGGTTGTGTCAGGGTCACACAGCTAGTAAGTGTCAAGGGTCTGAGGCTGGATTTGAACTCAGGTCCTCCTGAATCCAGGGCCAGTGCTCTATCCACTGCACCACCCTAGCTGCCCCTCAAGAAATCTTAAAACCGCCCAGATATCTTAGAACCAGAGGGCAAAAGTACAAATAGAATCCAACATTTTCTTGAAAGAAATCTTAAAATGAAAATTTCCAGGAACATTATAGTCAAAATTCCAGAGCTTCCAGATCAAAGAAAAAGTACTGCAAAGCAGAACAGTATTGAGGAACCCCAGTCAGCATAACACACCGTTTAGCAGCTGCCACTGTAAAGAAATTGAAAGCTTAGAATATGATATTCTAGAAGGCAAGAGATATAGGCCTACAACCAAGAAAAACATACCTAGCATAATTGAAATAGAAGACTTCTAAACTTTACTGATGAAAAGACCGGAGCTGTGTAGAAACTTTGAAGTGCAAACACCAAAGTTAAGAGAAACATAAAAAGGTAATTTTTTTCAGTTGTTTCAGACTCTTCATGACCCTTTGGGGTTTTCTTGGCCAAGATACTGGAGTGATTTACCATTACCTTCTCTAGCTCATTTTACAGTTGAACTAAGGCAAACAGGATTAAATGACTTGCACAGGGTCACATAGTGTGTCTGCCACCAGATTTGAACTCAGGAAGGTAAGTTTTCCTGACCTCCGGTGCAGATCCACTGCATCACTTAGCTGCCCATAAAAAGGTAAACAATGAATGAATAATCATAAAAAACTAAACAAAGTTTAAACTATTCACATTCTAATATGGGGAAATGATAGATGTATCCCCTCTGAGCCCTATCATCAAAGGGAAATGAAAGGGAAAATTACCTCACATAATTGGCAATATATGATTATATAATTGTATAGAAGTATATATATGGTATATAATTATATTTAAAAATATATTGTATATAAGCTTGTCTATATAAACATATAGAATGCTCTATACATATGTAGTTCTATAAAAGTATATATTTTAGCAGTTTATAATCATTTTAATCCCAAATTGTGGGTAATGTTGCTTGATTATAGTAATAATAATATTATATAATAAGCTGCTAAAATAAAATAAAATAATAAAAATGAGTAAGCAAAGGAAAAAGAACTTGACTATACATAACCACTATGATGTCAAAGAAGATCTGGGTTCATTTTCAGAGGAAGGTAGTGAGGTAAAAAAAAAAGCTACTCGTGGGGGCAGCTAGGTGGTGAAGTGGATAAAGCACCGGCCCTTGATTCAGGAGTACCTGAGTTCAAATTCGGCCTCAGACACTTAACACTTACTAGCTGTGTGACCCTGGGCAAGTCACTTAACCCCAATTGCCTCACTAAAAAAAAAAAAAAAAAGCTACTCCTATCCCAAAGAGTAATGTCAAATGGTCACAAGCCCAAAAAGAGTTCTTGGAAGAACTTAAAAAGGAATTAAAAAAAAAACCCAAAAGAGATCAAAAGAACAATTAGGAAAAAATAAAAGCAATCCAAGAAAATTATGAAAATAAAAGTAACCAATTGGGAAAAAAGAGGTTCAGAATCTTAAGGAAGAAAATAACTCCTTGAAAACTATTATTGGGTGAGAGGAATTGAATGGTGTTATAAGGCATCAAGGAATAATAAAACTAGAAAAACTAGAAGAAAAAATGAAACATTAGACAAACAAGTCATCTAGGGGACAGATCAAGGAGAGACAATGCAAGAATTATTGGATTACCTGAAAATTATGATAAAAAAAATTTCCCTTAAATTCTAGACCAAGAAGGTAAAGTAGAAAAAGAAAAAAATATATAGCATTCATCACCTAAAAGAAATCACAGGAGGAAAACTTACAGGGATGTCACAGAAGAGATTCAGAATGCCCAGGTTAAGGAGAAAATATTGCAAGCAATCAGAGAACCGCCCTATCCCAATATAAGTACTGCAGAGATACAGTCAGGACTTCACAAGACCTAGTAGCTTCTACACCAAAAAACTGTAGGTATTAGAAAATATTTCAAAGAACTTAAGAGCTGGGGTTGCCTCCAGGAATAACCTATCCAGCAAAGTTGAATATAATCCTGAATGGGAAATGGACATTTGATGAACTGAAAGACTTTCAGGTATTTATGACAAAAAGACCAGAACTAAATGGAAAACCTGATATAATAGATTGTGAAGAAATATAAGGAAAACATTAAAGACTAATTATAAGGTACTCATTAAGATCAAAATCTTTATATATGAAAATGTGATTAGTATTCTTTTTCTTTTTTTGCAGGGCAATGGAGGTTAAGTGACTTGCCCAGGGTCACACAGGTAATAAGTGTCAAGTGTTTGAGGCTGGATTTGAACTCAGGTTCTACCTGAATCCAGGGCCAGTGCTTTATCCACTACACCACCTAGCTGCCCCCTATTAGTGTTCTTAAAATTGTTATCATTACTAGCTTGAAAGAAAGGTTGGGGCTGAGCCATTTTTGATGGTGTGATTCTAAACAAAATTGGATAAGAAAAGGTAAAAAGGAGCATTCATCTCAAAAATGAGGTGTAAAAGGAAGAACTGACACAGAGGAAACAGGTTGGGACTGGTAATGTTGGAACCTTACTCTCATCTGGGTTGAATAACATCTGGAAGGGTATAGAAGTCTTCTGGACTTCTAGAGAGGTAGGGGAACTGGAGGACATGGGACGGAGACACTTTTAGAAGGGTTTGTAGATTAAGATTTAGGGGGTCGGGGGAAGAAGATAAGGGAAAGAATTTTAGAAGGGTGGGTAGATTAGGAAAAATTAGCAATTAAATAAGTGCATGAAAATTTGGAGAACCATTTAGTCAAAGAATGCACAGCATTTTATTTTAGTTTAATTAAATTTTGTTGTTAGAGTGACTGTGGAATGGAAATTGGAGTTTAAGGAATTTAAACAGGTAGGCAGAATGTCTTTCCTAATAAACAGAATTCTGCCAAGTTTCATGCCACATAATAAAGTATATATTCTATATAAACAATAAATATAAAGAGAATAAATACAAATGTTCTGAATGTTTTTCTGTCGGTATATATGGTATACGACATAAACATTATTTTACACAGGCATCTATTTTATAGAAACATCTATATAAGTACATATCATATACTATATATGTATATATAAAAGTATATATAAATATATATATAATCAGTATAAAGAATAAATAACAAATATAGACAAAGTAGCTCACTGGACATCCACTCCCCTTTTTGGCGAGACCCCTAGCTATGAATGAGCCCAAAACGAATCCTTAAACAATTTTTCCAGGGCTGAGTCGGGTGCGGGTAAGAGAAGAGTGAGAAAAAGGAGCTACCTTCCTACCCCGATAGGCTCCTCGGGGACTGCGCAGGCGCAGTAGACGGGCCGGTGAGCGGCGCCTCGGGCCGCCCCGCTTCTTTAGGGCCGGAGATGGAGACCTTGTTCCTGGACAGCGCTGGTGCTTCTTGCGCTGTCAATAAAGTTATTTTCAAGAATGGTCCCAGCCGCCCAAGGGTCCTTCTTCAGCTCTCCCTCCGCAGGGCCCGACGCCCGCCAGAGCCTCTGGTCCTGAGCAGTCCGGGCAGCCAGCCTCAGCTCAAGCGGACCCGGCGGCGGGAGAGCCTCAAAGGGCTCCGGGAGCGGGGCCATCCGACCGGGCGTAGCGCAGGGGACATCCGGCTGCGGGCGCCGGGACTCAGGCAGCTGGGTGGCCGCCTCGGGGCGGGGCAGAACGGCACTGGCCCATGTCGGCGGTGGGGTTGGCGGCGGCGGCGCTGGGATTCCAGGGCCGGCTTCTCCCCGTGCTCCTCCGGTCGCCGCGGTTCTCTCCGGGCGGCTGCCGGAGCCTCTCAGCCATGGTGCGTGAGTGAGGCAGCGAGGGCGGGCGGGCGGCCTCCGGGCTCGGGGGAGCTCGTTCGGGGAGCGGGCGCGGGCAGCCCGGGGCGGAGCCGTCTGGAGGGCCGTCCCGTCTTCCCAGAAATACTGCAGGAATAAGCTTAGGTTCCTTCCCGCGGAGACCGAAGGTCCGGCTTGGGGAAGCGCCGCCTACGTTAGCCGGGATTTCCCCCTGGCTGGGGTCGGGGCTGGGAGCCTGGGCTCTCTAGACTGGGAGTAAGCAGGGACCTGGGTTTGAATTCGACTTTTCCCCCCAGGACCTGTAGGGTTGCTTAAACCGAATTTCACCGTCAGTTACCCAAGTCAGGTCAGAAATGATTTATCCAAATCTACTGGGTACCCAGAGAAACTGAACCTTGCCAATCCCTATCTTCATAACCAAATTCAAGTAACTTTTAGGTATTGGAGCACTTCCCATGACATTGTTTCTGAAACATAGTTAAGATTTTTCATCAGTTTTGCTTCTCTTTATGTATAAAATTATGAATTAGAAAGCTCCGTGTCAAGATCTGTACCTTATAAAAGCAATAATTTTCCAATGAGGCCCTCTAAATATTTGACATTAATGATTATTCAGTATGGTTCATTCACTTTTTTTTTTAAATATAGCATCGCTTGGGGGTTAATGTGAATATTGTTTAAGTGATATATTTATATGCACGCAAATGCTCACATCCATCCATTTGTCCATTAGTCTATCCATCTGTCCATTTGTCTATCCATCTGTCCATTTGTCTATCCATCCCTCCTCTCAAAGTACTCTCTTAGCAAAAGTTGTTTAACTTTTCCATTTAGTCAGTTGAACATTTGTTCCCAGTTGTTTCCCAAACCAGACTTTAACTTATACCACCACCTAGTGGTGAAAAATGACTTAGACGTCGCCATATCTTGTTCTGTTTCACAAATATTGGGCGCTGTACTTTTACATAGCTGACAGATAGTAGAGAGAATGCAATATACTATTGTGCTTATTGCTTCTAGATTGTAAAAAAACATCCTATTTTGTACAATAAAACACCACCATGCCTTATACATATTTGGCATGTTTCACGCATGTTAAAATTTTGTATAATTTGTATGGTTCCCTGATGTGTTAAAACAGTGACGACTTTGATGACTGATTATTCATTGTATGAGATGTAAAGCAGGGACACAAATGCTTTCTACTGTCACAGAGAATGTACTGTACAGAGTCTACATGGAAGGGGGATTCTCTAGAGATGGAGAGGTATTAGAGATGTCCCTGTTTTGAGTTGATATTGTGCACCGGAATATTGTAGATAAATGAGATCCATAATGTCTCAAGAAAGTTGGTGTAACTATCTCAGGAAAAACAAATGCATGAAGAATTCCTTTTGTCTAGACTATGATATAAAATGAAATAGAGACTAGGTAAATAGAGAATTGGGCCCAGAATTGAAGAGGAGGAGAGGGATTGCTTTTGGGAAATTGCACAGCCCTTAAAAAAAAATAGCTTTTTTTGTTGATATCTTGTTTAGCATTGCCTAAATACTCTTCATTGTCCTTTACTTCCTCCCAGTCAACAAACATTTATTAAGTGCCTACTGTGTGCCAGGCACTGTGCTAAGCTCTCAAAGATACAAAGAACAGCAAAGGAAAGTCCCTGCTCTTAAGAAGCTCACAGTCATTGGACATATTGGGGAGAAAACATACAAACAGATCAATACATTTTTTTTTTTGCATTTTTGTTTTGTTTTGTTTTTTTAGTGAGGCAATTGGGGTTAAGTGACTTGCCCAGGGTCACACAGCTAGTAAGTGTTAAGTGTCTGAGGCTGGATTTGAACTCAGGTACTCCTGACTCCAGGGCCAGTGCTCTATCCACTGCGCCACCTAGCTGCCCCAGATCAATACATTTAAAAAAAAATTGACATTCTCTGTGAGGTCTCTCACCTGTGGATCTTCCCACCTCTACAAAGGTGAGGGGAGATTCTTCCCTTTGAGGTCCAGCTTGTTCTTTTTACTTTTGCAGCATTCATTTTTGATTATTTTGTGGTTATTCTTTCCATTTACATTGTTATAATCATCGTATACATTATTTTTCTGGTTCTGTTTACTTCAGTTTGCGTCAATGTTCATGTAAATCCATATTTCTCTATATTGTTTCTTCTAGGATAGTAATATTCCATTGTATTCATGTACCAGTTTATTTAGCCATTCCACAATCAGTGGAATATTTACTTTGTTTAATTTTTTTTCTAGGTGATTGTTAAAGTATTTACAGTTGTTATATTATTTACCTCCTCTGCTGTGTCATTTGGGCATGGAGGAGACATAGGGAACTCAAAGGCTATTCATGTGAAGTACAACCTCTGATATGAAAGTTAAAACTCAAGTTAGAAAGACTCAGAGAATGCTTTTATGGATTCCCTTTGTATCTTTTGTCTAAGGACTACGTTCTCTAAGTCCAGAGATACTCTGGTTGGCCAGTGAGTGATGACTTTTGTTGGCTATAGCAAGTCAGAAAGACTTGCTACGAACCTGTGTATAAGGATCCCTGAGAACTGTATATTCACTTAGAAAACCACTTATTAATGTTAACCATGTTCTATTATATTTTTGTTTATCTTATTAACTCGTTTCTAATTACATTTTAATCTGATTGGGGCATGTTTGACATTGCTGGCCTGGGTGACTGGGAGAACTATGGTGCTCTGGACAGGAAAAGGAAGCCGGAAAGAGGGGAGGGTTTCTGAGGAAAGATCATACATTCTGCTTTAACATGGTGATTTTGAGATATCTATGGAATATCCAGTTTGAGAGAGGGATCTCTGATTCCTGGCCACAGGTGGTATCCCTAACAGTGACATCTACAAAGTATATGCCGATGCTGCTAGGGGGCAAGGGGCTATGGAATACATTTATCCCCATGCTGGGAAAAAAATTCAGTATGTATTTTAAAATTTTTTTATTTTTGTGGGGCAATGAGGGTTAAGTGACGTGCCCAGGGTTGCACAGCTAGTAAGTGTCAAGTATCTGAGGCCGGATTTGAACTCAGGCCCTCCTGAATCCAGGGCCAGTGCTTTATCTACCTCGCCACCTAGCTGCCCCCTCAGTATGTATTTTGATGAGAATGGATAGTAAGCATCATATTATGCTAAGGATAGCACATTTATAAAGGAAACAGGTGACTTCTGAAAGACTCTTATTTAGGTTTTAGCCACTTCCTACTGGCATCTTTTAGTACCTTTAACAACAAAAAAAATAGATTTTTTATTGATGACTTTTTTTTTTACATCACTTATATTTTTTCCTTATTCCACCCTCTCACCCCACCCAGAGAGCCAGCCCTTATAATAAAGATTTTTTCAGAAAGCAGAAGAGAAAACAAAATTCAGCAAAACCAGTCACCCCCCCCCCCAATTTCATTTTATATTAGGGCTTTATATGTTCCACATCTGTGGACTCCCACCTCTGCATAAGATCAGGGTGCAGGGAGAGATACCTTACTAGAACTCTTCTTTGGGGCCAGGCTCATTCTTTTTAATTTTGTGATGTTCAGTTTTGTTATGGTTGTTCTTTCCAGTTGCATTGTTGAAGTCATCATGTACATTGCTTCTCTAGCTCTGTTTATTTACTTTGTATCATTTCATGTGTTTTTCCATGCTTCTCTGTATTCATTGTGTTTGTCATTTCATACAGCACAGAGGTGTTCTGTTTCATTCTTGTACCACAGTTTGTTTAGCTTTTACCCAATCGAAGGACATTTACTTTGTTTTTAGTTCTTCGTTACCACAAAAAGCAGCACCTTTAATATCAAATCAAATGGTGGAACTTTATGTCCTTAATGTCATGTTGTTTTTATTGATAAACCCTCTTCCATCCCACCTTGTAGAATTTGTGTATAAAAAATATATATAATAAATATAATTACACATACATACATATAATTATGTATGTATATAAATTCTTCCTCCTCTTCCTTTTATCAACTTGCTCTGAGGAAAGAATAGGAGAAATTCATTCTTGCTGAGGTATAAATGAGTGATAAGAATTTAGTAAGTTTGAATTTAAAGGAAGAGGCTCAATTGTGGAATGTCATCCATCAGTGAGCATGTAGAAGAGGAATTTTTTTTTTTAGTAGGAAGGTCTTTTGAACCCTTCAGATCTTGTCCTATCAGGGAATGCTTAATTTGCCTATATGAAAGATATGAAATCACATATGAACTTATGTTACATTTGGCCCAAATACTTTTTGGGAAGTGGTACCAAAGGCTTGTGAAAGAGCAAATGACTAAGAATTATTTTCATGTATAAGATTACTCATATGTTAGAGGATACTATTCTTTTAAAAAATTTTTATTAATTTTGAACTTAAATACAATAAGACAAAAAAGGACATTTCCATGTATACAGCACACCATAAAGAAGATTTATATAAAACCATGAATTTCCATTTCACACTTTTTTGGAAAAACTATGTAATATATGCCATACATCATTTTCAAAGCTACTGTGCTTTTCTGTGCTTCCATCTAAGTTTTCTTTTGTTCAGTGCTGTATACTTTTAATTTTTTTTCTCCCTCCCTTCTCACCCCACCCTAGAGAAGACTACCATTAGACACAAATATGTATGTATATATAAAACCATACTATATATACTTCTGTTTATCAGTTATTTCTCTGGATGTGGACAGCATCTTTTTTTTTTTTTTTTGTTTTGTTTTAGGGCAATGAGGGTTAAGTGACTTGCCCAGGGTCACACAGCTAGTTAAGTGACAAGTGTCTGCGGCTGGATTCGAACTCAGGTCCTCCTGAATCCAAGGCCAGTGCTTTATCCACTGCACCACCTAGCTGCCCCTGTGGATAGCATCTTACTTCTTAGGTCCTTTGTAGTTGATTTGTGTGTTTGTAATACTTAAAATGACTTAGTCATTCAAAGTTGTTCTTAGAACAATATTGCTATTACTGTGTACAATATTCTCTTGGTTCTGCTCATTTCACTCTTATTTCATGGAAGTCTTTCCATGTTTTTCTAAAATCAACCAGCTCATCGTTTCTTATATCACAGTAATATTTCATCACAATCATATACCACAACTTGATCAGCCATTCCCCAATTGATGGGCATACCTACAATTTCCAGTTCTTTGCCACCACAAAGAGAGCTGTTATAAAGATTTTAGAACATATAAGTTCTTTTCCTTTTTCTGTCCTCACCCTGGGGAATAGATGTAACAGTGATATTGCTGAGTTAAAGGGTGTACACAGTTTTATAACCATTTGGGCATAATTCCATATTCTTTAAAATGTTTGGATCAGTTCACATTTCCACCAACAATTAATGTCCCAATTTTTCCAAATCCCCTCCAACATTTGTTGCACTCCTCTTCTATCATTTTAACCAATCTTATAGATGTATGATGATATATCAAAGTTTTTTTAATTTTCATTTTTCTAGATTAATAGTGACACAGCATTTTTTCATATGACTATATATAGTTTTGATTTTTTCATCAAAAAACTGTCTGTTCATATCCTTTGACCATTTATCAATTGGGGAGTGACTTGTATTCCATACTATTATTTTTAAAGCTTCTTAGCTTGACTGGACATGAACCTTTTAAAAAAAATTTCATGAAATGTCAGTACAAATGCTATAAATTTGACTAGTAAATGAAAGACATGTCCAGATTCACATTTGATTATATTTTTTCTCTCTTAATAGTCTGCAGAATCTCATTGGTTAACAACAGAAGAAAGGAACCAAGTTATACATGACCTCAAAGCATCAGGATGGTCAGAATTAAATGAAAGAGATGCTATATATAAAGAATTCTGTTTCAAAAATTTTAATCAGGTGAGTGTTGGTATTATATTTTTGTCATCTTGTGCTGTAAATATTTCAGATGCTGTTGCTTGTCACTATATATGTTAGTGGGGATGGAATTGGGAAAACTCTTCCTGAGGAAAGAGTCTTTGACTCAGTATGAAATCAAAAGCTGTTCAGGGTCAGGTCTCTTGAGCACTCCATCTGGGAACCCAGCGTGGTAGGAAATGAGGAGCATCAATAGGTGGTCAAGTTGGGGAGGGAATTTAGGTCACAAGGACTCTGCTTTAAACTAATTCCCAAAGTTTTGGTCTTTTTTGGAGGCTGTGTTTCTTCCTTAATCTTATCCTTCACTGATTTGTTGGCATTTTTGTAGGCTGAAAACATTGTATTCTTTCTTGACTCATTCATTTACTAAGCATTTATTAAGTCCTTACTGCGTGCCAGACAGTGTGCTAGGTATCAGATATACAAAGACAAAAACAAAACCATTGCTGTCCTCAAGGAGGTTGTATGTTCTATTAGAGTGACTTATATATACATAGATAAGTAAATGTAAAATATATACAGAGAAAATGCAAATAGCCGGTTGGTTAGGCTTTGGGCTCAGTTGCCTGGCCTCTCATGTTCTCTACCCAGAGTCAAGATCTTTCCTTCAAAACCCTATGCTAGATTCATCTGGGTTTTCTACTTCCATTGTCTCTCTCTCTTTTTTTTTTTGGCCAGGCAGTGGGGGTTAAGTGACTTGCCTAGGGTCACACAGCTAGTAAGTGTCAAGTCCCTGAGGCCGAATTTGAACTCAGGTCCTCCTGAATCCAGGGCTGGTGCTTTATCCACTAAGCCATCTACCTGCCTCTCTATTGTCTCTTATTACCCATCCTGTTATCTCTGCTTTTCCTGTTTGCTCAAATTTCCCTTCATACAATTGTTCCTTTACCATCTCTTAATCTCCTTCCAAGTTTTATTTGTTATTAGAGTTCCCTTGTCCTTCCAAGCTCAAAAACCTCTACCCTGAGTAGGTCTTTAGTTTTTCATCTCTTATTATTAGGTCATACAGGGTTTTCTGGGCTTGGAGTCCAGAGGACCTGATTTCAAAATCGGTTCAGACACTAAGTAACTGTGTGACTCCAGACAAATCACTTAGCCTTTACTTGCATCTGTAAAATGGGAATAATAATGGCACCTCCCTCCAGAGTTGTTGTGAGATCAAATGAGACTCTGGCACACAGTAATACTATAGAGATATAAGCTACTACTGCTATTATCATTGTGATTTTTGAGATGATTTTTTCCTTTTTTTTCCTCTGGATATGTAATACTCATGACTTACCCTTCACTCAGCCCACAAGACAGTATAGATACTTTTATGAACCCTGTTCCATATTTATTCAGTTATCTTTATCTCTTTAACACAAAATAAAGAAAAGTATTTGGGTGAGTTATTTGAAGCCAAGGACTTCACTTAATAGAATTCCTAATGCCACCAGGTAAAAATAGTAAGAGAAAATATTGATGAGGATAGTATTTAGTGATACCTGCTTTAAAAGTATACTGTTGGGGCAGCTAGATGGCGCAGTGGATAGAGCACCGGCCCTGGAGTCAGGAGTACCTGAGTTCAAATCCGGCTTCAGACACTTAACACTTACTAGCTGTGTGACCCTGGGCAAGTCACTTAACCCCTATTGCCTCACTAAAAAAAAAAAAAGTATACTGTTACTGTATTTCTTCCCCACCCGCCACCCCCCAATCTCTTCTTCCTAGTTATTATAGCCCATTTGCCTGTTTGGATAAGCTACAAAGTAGATCTTAACTTTGTCTTACTCTTGGCTTTTTGGTGTGAGACTTAGCCCTTGAAGAGTAGATTGTTATTACTGACTCATGTTATCAGGAATGTTTGGCAATGTCCTGGCATCCAGTCACAGTGCGAAATCCGTCAGCAGTAAATAAGGAGTTGGGGGTTGTGTTTTCAAAGTTTATTAGCTTTTCCATGTACTTGCATCATTATGAGTTTTGAATGGACTTGAACATGTGACAGTGCATTTTGAGGGTTGTGGCCCAAGGCGTCCGCTGGTAAATTATTGCTTTTGCACAACTCTTCAGCTTGTGCTAAGCTTAACCCCTCTCCCCCCCAAAAAAAAACCTAAAGGAAAGGGGGCAGCTAGGTGGCACAGTGGATAAAGCACTGGCCCTGGATTCGGGAGGACCTGAGTTCAAATCCAGCCTCAGACACTTGACACTGTGACGAGTATAACTAAATGTGTGGAAGCCTATTTCTGTCCCAACTGTAGGGAAAGCTAGCTAGGGTTTGCTTATAAATTAGAAGCTTTAGCACCAGTCTTTGGGCATTAAGTATTTATTAAAGAGTAAAGAGAGAACATGTGAAGTTCAGAGAGATAGGAAAGACTATCTATCCTAGAGGAGAGATAAGGGTTCAGCCTGGCTTCCTTCTTCTCCTAAGTCTTCTGCTACCACGAACTTGTTCGAACAACAAACCGAGAGAGAACAGCACTTTCTGCATTGTCCCCATCCCCCGACACCCCCAAGAGACAGTTCTTACACACTGCCTCAAGCTGATTGGCTTGTGTCGCCCAAATCCATTGGTTCACTGGACTTGAGGGTAGTCTAGGGTTGATGTCATAGTCCACAGCCTCTGAGCACACTCCCTCTTGGAAGTCAGGCAGGTGTGGTTTTAATCAAGTCAACTTTAAGCGAGTTAATCAGCAGTCAGTCTCACTTAATTCAATCAATCCAAATCAATTTCCTCTGGTTGGGGTCTTTGGACGTTGGCAAAAAGCCCATTTTTTCTTTTTTTTTTAAATTTTCTTTTTAAATTTTACTTTTTTTTTTGGTGAGACAGTTGGGGTTAAGTGACTTGCCCAGGGTCACACAGCTAGTAAGTGTCAAGTGTCGGAGGTCAGATTAGAACTCAGGTCTTCCTGAATCCAAGACCAGTGCTTTTATCCACTGTGCCACCTAGCTGCCCCCAAGCTCATTATTTCTTACAACACTTACTAGCTGTCATTGCCCCACAAATAAATAAATTAAAAAATATATGCAAAGACAAAAACAACAAAACAAAAACCCTAAAGGAAAAAAGGAAAATAAAACTTCATTTAAACAGAATCTAAGGAAGTGGTTCACTTAATCAGCCAGAATTTTTTATTCACTGGATTTTTAGGAAAAAGAGGCAAATTCCAAGAATACAAATCAAGATTAGGGATTTAGTAAATTAACAGTAAACCAACTTTAAAGGTACATCTTCAGGTTAGCAGTTTGTACACTTAGGATTCTCAATGATACCTGATGTTCAGAATATTGACCTCAGGGCTTTGCAAAGAATGATTGTTATATAGAATATACTGGCCATATGGCAGAAAAGTAGATTAATATATTTTAGAAACATTATAAGCAATAAAATGTTTTTTTTCTGGTTCTTTAGGAAACACTGACCGCCTGTAACTTAAGCATTTTTGATACTTAAATTTTTCCATGGTTATGATAGTATTATTTTCCTATACCATTAAGATAAACAGATTACAAAATAAAATTGCACTTAGTTTTCTGACTCTTAGGGTTTTGAACAATTTTTTGGATTATTTTTAAAAATAAAATTTTATTGAGGTTTTTTTTTTTTGGTGGCAATGAGGGTTAAGGATGTCTTTTTTTTTTTTTTTACATTGCATAAATTTCCTCCTGTACTTCTGCCCTCTTACAGAAAGCTATCCTTTATAATAAATATTTTTTTTTAAGAAAAGAGGAAGAAGAGAAAAAAGAAATCAGCATTTCAGTGTTCATATGCCTTGCCACCTCTACAAAGGATAGGGGTTGATATCTAATCACTTCCTTGGGGCCAAATTTATTATTTTAAATTTTATATCTTTCATTTTTTTACTGTTTTGTGGTGGTTTTTCTTTTCATTTACTTTGTCGTAGTCATTGTGTATATGATTTTCTCACCTCTCTTCACTTTACATCAGTTCATATAAATCTTTCCATGCTTCTTATTTGTTTATATTCGTTATTTTTTGCATCTCAGTAATATTCCAGTTCATTCATGTTCCACAATTCAGCCATTCCCCAATCAATAGGGATCTCTTTTGTTTTTTGCTACAATAAAAAATTCTGCTATAAATATCTCAGTGTACTGTAAATGGAGCCTTTCTTTTTATCAGTGACATGCTTGGGGTACTTTTGGGATATCTTTAGGTCAAAGGGTATGGACATTTTAGCTACTTTATTCATGTAATTTCAATTTATTTTCCAAATGGTTGTACTAATTCACAGCTCCATCACCAGTGTATTAGTGTGGGTGTCTTTCCACTACCTTTGCAACATTGCTTATTTCCATCTTTTGTCATTTTTGCCAATTTTCTGGGTGTGGCAAAACTTTAGGGTTAATTTTATTTGCATTTCTCTTATTATTAGTATCTTGGAGAATTTAAAAAAAATAAGTTTTTAGTGATTGCTTTAGTTTTTTCACATCACCATAATTTCCCCTAGTACCATTTCCCTTCCTAGAGAGTACCTTATATAACACATACTTTTTTTCCCCTTTTTATTTCTTTTTTTTTTTTGTGGGGCAATGGGGGTTAAGTGACTTGCCCAGGGTCACACAGCTAGTAAGTGTCAAGTGTCTGAGACCAGATTTGAACTCAGGTCTTCCTGAATCCAGGGCCAGTGCTTTATCTACTGTGTCACTTAGCTTAAAGATAAAAGAAGGAACAGGAAAAAAAGTCAACATAACAGATCAGTACATAGAAAAAACCTGAAAATGTGTGTAATTGTACATGTATGGACCTTCTCCCTTTGCAGAGGAATGGGGTGAAGTTGTCTTCTCATGTTTCCTTACTTGAATCATTTTTATTCTTTGTAATTTTGCAACATTCACTTCTGATTTTTATTTTTGTGTGTGGTGATTATTTCTGTTTACATTGCTGTAGTTACTATATATGTTTTTTTCTTGGCTCTGCTTATTTTACTCTGCATTAGTTCTTATAGATCTTTTTATGCTTCTTTGTATTGATCACATTCGTCATTTCTAATAGTACAATGGTAATTCTATTGCATCCACGTACTACAATTTGTTTAACCATTCTCCAGTCAGTGGGTGTCTACTTTGTTTCCAATTCTTTGATGTTATGATGTTACAGAAAGTGTTTCTGAAAATATTTTGGCATAAATGAGAACTTCGTTTTTATTAATAGCCTCTTTGGGGTATAAGCCTAGTAATGGAATCTCTGGGTCAGAAGGTGTGGGCATTTTATTTGCTGTATTTGCATATTTTCTAATTGTTTTCCAAAATGGTTGTACTGATTCACAGCCCCACCAACAAGGCACTAGTGGGCCTGACTTTTATTATTCCCAATCTTTTGTCATCTTTGCCAATTAGCTGAATGTGAAGGGAAACTTCAGAGCTGTTTTTCTTTGAATTCCCCATATTATTAGTGATTTGGAGCATTCTTTGATATCATTGTTAATAGTTTGTAATTCTTTTAAGAACTGTTTTTTAGATAATTTTGATAGTTTATAATGATTTGGTTTTCTATCTGAAAGTTTTGGTCTTTTATGTGATTATTTTTTAAAGGCTCTATATTCATTTTGAAGATCAGATGAGGACAAATACCTGGTAAATCTGTAAATTGAAACCTGTATATAAATGCTAATTTTAGATATGTTGAATAGTCAGTGTACTTTAAGCAGCTACTCTTAGCTCTTCCTGGTAGTACTAGAGCAAAATTATACAGTATTTTGAGAACAACAAATAGCATAATAAAAATAAAACATTGTGATCTGGTGTCATGGTAACTAGCAATTGCAATGCTTAGTCTGCCTGGGCTCAAAGGTGCTTGGCATTTGTAAGTGAGTGGAATTTCTGGTCATCTAGATATACATAAAGAGTAAATCAGGGGCAGCTAGGTGTCACAGTGGATAAAGCACCTGCCCTGAATTCAGGAGGACCTGAGTTCAAATTTGGCCTCAGGCACTTGACACTTACTAGCTGTGTGACTATGGACAAGTCACTTAACCCTCATTGCACCACAAGACAAACAAACAAAAAACCCCCAAAAAACAAAAGAGTAAAGCCCTGTGAGTTTTCATATAAATCTGCTTTTAGGTGATTGACAACTGCAGGGAGTGTATTTTGGAAAAATTTTAGTGGGCATGGGCTTATAAAGATTGAAAGTGGCTAGCTTTTCCCAGCAATACCTTGAGAAACTATAATACTATAAGAAGCTAGTAATTAACATCTTAAAAGTTGGTAGTCTTTAAAAGTAGTAGATAGCTCTAAAACTGTTATCAGAATTGATTTGATGTTTATGGTTTGGCCTTATTTCATATGTATAAAATCTCTCTTTGATATTAGAAACTGTATATAGAATATGTATGGAATTCTGTTAAAAACTAGATAATGTAAAAAAGGATTGGCAAACCATTGGGCTGTGATCATAAAGTTACATATAAGGAACACCAGGCTCATGCCTTATAAAGCATCATTTTGCATATTAGGTAGTTTAGCATATCTATGTGTACCAAACAAAATAAATATTTGTGCTTTGGCAGATGCTATTATCCCATTTTTTCTTTCCCCCTAGGAAACTGTTGTGGAACATGACACCATCTGTTATCGTATCATTAGTGAAAAGGTAGATTTTTATTATTGTTTTAGTGTATATATTAAATTTTTCATATAGTCCATATAACCAAAATGTGATAGGTGCATAGAACATGTGAGAGACATTATCTGTAACTTCCATAAGTTTGAGAAGTAATATAATTTTAGCTAGAATTTAAGACAAGTCCCATCATTTTCCTGTACTCCTCCACATTCCCTCCAGAACCTCATGGTAAAATTCAGGCTGGTGGATACATTGGTGAACCATTATTCTCTGAAGCTCCAGTGGGACTCTTAGGTACTGTAGGACCCATCTGGAGCTCAGCAGCTGGAGTTTGGTGTATCAGTGTCTATGTCCTCCAGGGAATGGTAGTATTCAGGAAGAAACGAAGGCTAAAAGCATTATCATTTTTATTCATTTTATTCTACCCTGTTTATATACTACTCAAGATGTAGATCTGACGTGTACTTTCAAAAACATATGCATTGGATAGACTTTGGGAAATGTAAAACAGGTGCCAGAAATGCAAATATGAAACCAAACTGCAGTGTGAAATTGTTGTGGTCATTATACTGTTCTTTAATAAAAATGGACTTTTAACTGCATCATTTTTTCTTAGTTGTGTTGTAAATCTTCTGTTTACAGGATTTAGTCTGAGTATTTAGTAGAAGTCCAGCAGTCATGAAGTATAATTTCCTCAGTGGTCTTTGTCTTGCCCTTTTACAGATGGTGTAAAATCAGGTGTGTAAAAAATAAAAAGCAGTTGAGTTGACGTGAAAGATATTTCAGATTTATGCATTGCAGATGATATTGTGTGATTAATGCATTCATTGCTTTTTATTGCTTTTTACAGATAATGCACTTGATGCATGGAAAATTATGTGGGTTAAATCTGTGCCAGGTTTTAGAGACTATGAATATCAACAGATGTTATCATATGAGTACCACAATTATTATAAGATCAAGAAATGTTTATGAAATGCATAGACATAAATTTCATTTATGTAAATTGCTATCTTTAATAAGAAACTTTAGTGTGAATGGTTTAAATTTGTAAGAAATTGTAGATGAGATTAGCTTGGCATAATGCAGTCACAAATTAGTTGCCTTAAATTTAAGTGACAAGAAAAGTAGTACTTGAGTTATATTGCTCAGGCATTGCATTGCTGGTGCTGCATAAGTATGTTTAATGCAAATTATTAATGTTGACCCATTATTTACAGAAAAATCTATTAATAGAGAACTTAAATAAAATTAATTTTTTCCATCCTCTTTTCAGTTCCATTTCAAAGTTGCTCTATTGCACTAGTTCCCCTGCTTTAGCAGAGCTGTAACTGACACTTCTGGTTACGCAGTAGGAGTTTTCCACAAGGTTTTAAGTATGCTTGAATCCAGTTATTTGCTCTTTGACTTATTTCAAAACATTGACATAAAGAACGGGTGATTCAGCAGCAGCATCGGTGGTGAAAGAGATCATCACTGGTTTTCTTTTTTTTCTTTTTTTTTGCAGGGCAGTGGGGGTTAAGAGACTTGCCCAGGGTCACATAGCTAGTAAGTGTCAAGTGTCTGAGGCCGGATTTGAACTCAGGTACTCCTGAATCCAGGGCTGGTGCTTTATCCACTGTGCCACCTAGCCGCCCCATCACTGGTTTTCTTAACATCAGGCCAAAGGGCTGCATTCTTTTCTTTGCTCTAAAGCAGAGACTAGTAGAACTCTTAAGTTCTTTGTTAGGAGGGATTGTTTCATTCTCGGTATTTGTATCCTTACAGTTTAGTAGAGTGCCCAGCATATCGTAGGTGTTTAATAAATGCTTATTGATTGATTGGTTTCATTGCTTATCTTTAGCCCTGTAGTTTTCTGCACTCATAAGAGACTTCTGAAAAACAGCGTGACAGAGAATGAGTACATTTATTTCTTCTACCTTAGCGCTTAGGTATATATGATTGCCTTTGCTTTTCTTGTTCTCCAATAAAAATAAAATACTAGCACTTTTTTCCTCCCCTACAAGGAAATAGTGTTTTGTAAATAGTTTGTTCTTACTGTGTCTTCCTGGGGTAGGTCAGATAGATAAATATTAATCAAGTAGTAAATAAACATTTGTTAAATACCTACTAAGTGCCAAGCACTGAGGAAACTGAACTGGGGAAGCAAAAAGAGGCAAAAGACACCCTCTGCCCTCAAGGAGCTCACTATCTAATGGAAGATACTATAAGCAAACCAATAAGTACAAACAAACTATGTAGAGGATAAATGGGAAATAATTAAAAGAAGAAAGGCAGTAGAATTAAGGAGGGTTTGGATATGCTTCATGTAGAAGATGGGGTTTTAGTTGGAACATAAAAAAAGACAGGGAAGCCAGTAGGTAGAAATAAAGAGGGAGAGCATTCTAGGCATGGAGGATGAGCTGCGACAATGCTCAGAGGTTAGAGATGGGACATCTTGTTCATGGAACTGCAAGGAGTAGATTGTTATTGGATTGAAGAGTACAAGGCAGAAAGTAAGGTGTAAAAAGACTGGAAAGGTAGGAGGAAGCCAGTTTATGAAGGACTTTGAATTCCAAAGAGAGGATTTTGTATTTAGTCTTAAAGGTTCACTGGAGTTTATTGAGTAAGGGTGTGTGTGACATGATCTGAACTTCATTTTAGGAAAATCACTTTAGTGACAAGATGGAAGACAGATTGGAGTAGGGAGAGACTTGAGGTAGGTGGATCATCAACAGGCTATTGTAATATACTATAGTATACTTTAGCAGTCAATTATTTTTAGAAATTGAGAACTTGAGAGAGGGAAACAAAGCCCAGAATTTCTTGGTACCCGCAATAATTGTTATACTGTGTTATAGTGAAACCTATTTGGAAGATCTGCTGTGTCCTAGGACACATTTTGGATCACTTTTCCATGAGTGATCTCCTGCAAAAATAAACTAAGCTGGGGCAGCTAGGTGGTACAGTGGATGGAGCACTGGCCCTAGATTCAGGAGGACCTGAGTTCAAATCCAGCCTCAGACACTTAACACTGGCTGTGTGACCCTAGGCAAGTCACTTAACCCCACTTGCCTCAAAAAAAAATAAACTAGGCTGTATTAATTTAGGAGTTACTCGTGCACTTCTGTTGAGTAATCATAGGTCCTTTGCCCCATTGTTAAAGCAGTCCTATCTAATCAGCAAACATTGTTAACGAATCTCCGTCACCTGGCTGTACTGAGAGCTAGCACAGTTGTATATATAACTGAGCCACTTTGCCACAGTATTTTCAACCTCACTATGCAAATATAATGCCTCCTGAATAAAGTAGGAATGTAGACATGGAGCAGATGCCTAGACCCAATCCATTTAACCCTGGATCCAAAAGCAGCATATTCTTATCACAGCAATCCCCTGTGCTGTTGTCATGTTATGACTAGTGTTGGTGATGGTGACATGAAGAAGTCACATTCACTGTTTTACCTCTTACAAAAGGCTTTCTTCACACTCCTTTTAGGTAAGCAGTACAGATGCTTATGTTACCTTTTACACATGAGGAACCTTAGGCATAGAAATGTGAAATGATGTAGAGTGAGGATTTGAACCAGGGTCTTCTGATACCAGGTCCAGTGTTCAAATGCAAAAACAAATGAAGCTTTGGTTTTTATACTTGTTTTGACTTGATGGACCTGAACTGAGCTTCCCACAAAGTTCTGTTTAGTGACTTGATTTGAACACCTCCAAATGAAGTGTGTGACTTAGCTTCCGGCTTTGAAGGCTGTTGTCAGAGAGACAGGATAGAGGAGAGAGCTGAGAGTAAAGCACTAAGGTAAAAGCAGTTGCCAAAAAAGCATGATATATTCAAGTATGTCCTAAGAATGATCACGAATGAGTTGAAAGGTTAGTGTGGATTGAACTTATCAGGGAAAGTGCCCCAGAGGAGGTAGGACTAGAGCTGGGCTTTGAGACATAAGTAGATTTTGGAGGGCTAGTGTTCCTGACCAGGGAATAGCATAAGCAAAAAATGCATAGGTGAAGACTTAGAGTAGAGAAGCCTGAGGATGGTGAGGAGATCGGCCTGGCTGGAGGGGAGATACTTATTTGGAATTATGGGAGTAAGATTGGATAGGTATAGTGGGGGTATGCAAGAGGTGAGAATTGAGAAACTCTCCTGGTGAACTCGGTCTTTTGGTAAATCTACATTAAATCTCAAATTAAGCATTTCTAAAATGAAGTCCTTCCCATTCCCTATCCAAACTGGTCTCTCTCTGTTTTTCCTGTTTTCATCAGTGTGCTACTGTTCTTCCAAGTCATTCCATTTTGAACTCTCAGGATTCCCTGTTCTCTTTCCTTAGGTAGTTATCAAGTCTGTTCTTGTGCTATCAGTTATTCCTTATGAGAAGATGTGAACTGGTGGGGATCTGGGGCGGGTGGGTATCCAGGTATAAGATTTGGGAGATTGGGATGGGGATCTGAGGAGCATGGGGGCAGAGAACCTGTGTGGGGGGGTGCACATTTTTTTATTGTTAAGTACCATAAAGTGCAAAACTTAGAACAAGTTCATTGATTATGCTTGGGAGGGAAGCCATCAGCCTTGGTGCAACTCTACTATCCTATTTAGTACAAGGCTAGAGGACTCAGGGTATTTTTGCAAAAAATTTTAACCTATGCAGAGTCAAATTCTTTGCAGGTTTTATAGCCAGGAAGACCTCTTAGTGAAGTCTTCCAACTCTTACAAATGTGTCATGCTTAGAAGCTTATTCCAGGTAAGCAAAATTACCTGATACAAACTCCTATCTTTAGATCCTATTAATTGTGGTTATTTTATTTTGCTTCCTTTTTGTTTTTTGTCTCATAGAAGCTCCTTTATGACCCTGACATCCTTTGGCTGATTTCTTCGATATTTGTTTATCTTGAATGTACAGATTAAATAAGTATCTAATGCATTTTGGGGGGAATTATAACAAACTTAACGAAGTATTGCTTTAAAGTCATTCTATATGCAGAACCTGGTTTAGTATGAGTTACACCTGAGCTGAAGCACATCTGTATGGAATTGAGGGACAAGACTTGCAATTTTGTGATTAGAAGTTGAGAATAATGAGGTTTTTGAATTGATCAAATTTACTGTGTCTAGGACATAGAGTAGAGTAAATTCAAGATGTTCATTACAGTATTGTAGTGGGACCAACACTTGAATGTCTGCTTGTGGTTGATTTTCTTGTTCTTCCAAATAAGAAGACCATAACAATAGTTAAGGACATGTTTCATAGCTCCCAAATCTACGTCTATATGAAATGTGGAACTTAAATGAGAACTTTTCAGCACAAATCTCATTTTACCCAAGGGAAATGCTGTTCAAAATCTAGTCCTAAGCTATTTTTCCACCTTTTTCAAAAAAGAGGTAGGCTTTAAAAAGATTTAAGAAAGGGTATATATTCTTTGGAGGGTTTTTTCCTCCCCCCCCCCCCCTCCTTTGGAGGTTTTTATGGAACTATCACCAGGACATCTAGTCTTACGGAACATGAGATGCCATTCAGTAAACTAGACCCTCCCCAAATTAGTAAGTAGTTCCTTCATGACTTGAAAGAGTTAATGTTGAACTCTAAAGTGTTTTCTGCAGTTACTAAAAACTTTATTGGTTTGTTTGGCAGCTTAGAAATAGGTGGCTGTGAAAGAACCTGTTAACCACTGAATATGAGGAAACAGATACAAAGAGAATACTGGATAGCATAGCATCCATGTTCAATTGAATGTCAGTGAATAAGAGACTCTGTTGCATAAACCAAACTATCTCAACTCTGTTTCTCTCTCTTTTTGTAAAGCTGTATGTTTTCACTGAGTTGAACTTTTGTAGTCTCTTAACAACGGCAACAATAATGATACCATTACGTTTGTATAATGTCTTTTACTTTTCAGTTTTCATTTGATAATTTTTTTTTATTGACTTAATAAAGACCTAGAATAAACACCACTCAGTAAAGAACGGCAGAATTATCTTCATGGCCATGTAAAGTAGAAGAGGTAGTAATTTTTATAGTGTTATTTGAAAAATTAAGAGAGAACTTTGTAGAATTGAATTTGCCTACCTTAGAAGAATGAAGGGGCTTTATTGATTTAGTAAATCAAGCCCTATAAATTATCCTAGGAGTCAAGAAAAAAATGTAAATGTGATTAGAAGGCACTAATATCTAAGAGCAGTAACAATGGTATGGAGAACATTTTCATAGAAATTTATCTTAGAAATTTATTTCAGGTAAAGAAGGTTTTTCAACTTAACAAGAGTTTTTTTCATAATAAATTAAATATTTGTAAAACTCCATCACATTTTCACCATTGCCAAATTCTTTCCTTCTTTTGGCATATTCCAATAGGACAGGAACTATGACTTAAAACTAAGATTTTTATCTGTTCTATATTTATATACCTTTTTAAAAAAATAATTTGGGCAGTTTAGAACATGTTATTTTTTTCTATTTATCATTATTTTTGAAATAACAGTAACAAGTGGTTTTCACTGGATATCAAATTTAAATAGTGATAATATGCTGTAATCTCTCTTAAGGTATTTGTCTGGTGAGTCATTTAATGTAAGTTTTCCTTAGGAAATTTTGCCATGATGAATGACCCCAAAGAGCTTTAAAAAACATGACTAATGACACTAAGCTGAGTTGTGGAAGAACTGCTTCTCATTAATGAGTTTGTGCTGTATCATTCTCAGTAATTGTTGCGTCTTGGTTCGGAGCACAGTACAGTATCTAATATTGTGGTATGCTTATGAATCCCCACAATGCTTTCTTTTTAAGTCTTAGTACATCACTTTTTTCCCCTGCATTGATCAAAGGTTGGAAAACTTGTTTTATATGTGTAGCCAGGGTATTTCATAGCTGTCTTACATTCTTAATCTTTTGGCTATTTGGTTGAAATATATCCACGCCTCTTAAATATTGAAAACATAATATCCTTTAAACTACAACTGCAGAGTTAAAATGAATTTTATGTGAAATATTCAGTTGTGGACCACATCTTCAGCTTTTTATATGCCACAGTGGTCTTGTTTTTTCCTTTCCATTGTCTGATAGTGAGGTCATTTTCAGTCCTCTGAGAAATTCTATTCCCAGCCAGATGCGGCCCATATATTAAAAATAGCACCTGTGGCTAATATCACAGCAGCTTACCATAAATTTACATGGTAACTAGGATTATATCTGTCATGACTGCTAAAAAATGTCTAGATTTAATTTGATTTCCAGTATTGTAGAAGCTATCCAACATTTTGCTTCATAACTATATTTTAAAAGTTAAAAATCACTCCATTGTTAAGTTTTATAGCACTCCTAGTGCCCATTAAGTTGATTTGTTCAATGGAGGTCAGAGTAAAGCAACTTGGCTACATTAAGATCGGAAACCAACCCATTTGTGACAAATTTAGTCCTCGAGTGTGAATCTTCTCAACGTCTCTGCACTGATTGGATTCAGGTGTAGCTTATGTCAGTAGCATTTAACCTCAAAAGAATGAGCAACATGATTTGCTTGTTATAAATTATAAAGTATTTTGCGTTTGCTTGTTTTAATGTAACTGTTGACTATGTTGACCTGTGCCTGACTGCTATACTCTGCCTGAAAGAATTGATTTTAAAGTCTAGGCTAGGCTGGTAGGTGCTTTCTCTCTCCCCTCCCCCCTTTTTATATGGTCCTTACAAAAATTGCTTCATTTCCCATTATCCTTTGAGTCATCTCCCACATGTTATGATTTGTGCACCTGCATAGTTATAAAATTATTTTGGGGTGTCATTTTATCATATTATTCACTAACTTCCTAGCATTTATGAATATAATAAGTGATTCACTGTAAATCAAAATAATTTAACAGGGGTTGGATTATGAATTCCTACAGTATCTACCAGTTTGACATGAGTTGTTGCTAGAAACTGGTAGTAAATTTCCATGCCATGAGAAAATTAATTCAGAGTCCAGAAGTGAATTTGAAGTGCTAGCTCAAATACCTGGAAATTTAACATTTTTTTCAACATACATTATTGATTAACATGTTCTTTAATTTGTACTTTTAATTGACTTAGCAACAATCTTATTTCTGAGTTGGGAAGTTTTAAGGTCAAGTTTTGGCATAGCAGTCAGGACATATTCCAGCTGCCTGGAACTAGATCTGTAAGTGTATGTTAACCTTTTTTAGGTAGGGACACAAAGAGGGAGGCAAGTTCTTTCCTGTTGATTTTTCAAATGGAAGTTTACAAGATCTTTTTAACATCCCTAAGGAAGAATAACTGTGAAGACACAAGGGGATATGTGTCCATTAGTACATATTATACTTAACTGTGGTAGCAGTGGTCATAATGATTTAAAATGGAAGAAATATTAAATTCACATTGCAAATTCTATGTATCTAGTATGCTGTCAGATAATAATGAACATAATACTCTTGGGAGTTAGAGAATATTGTCTATGACAAATTTAAAGTCATAAAATAGTAATGTCTTATACTTTAATAGAAAGATCTTATACTCTTGACCAATAATGAATTTAGATATTTCTATCTTTACTTGCTTACTAGTGATATGAGAACTAGATGAGTGAGATGTATGTTGAGCTCCTTGAAGGAAATACACACAAGGAATACCAAGTATCCTGTGATTTCAGTAACTTCTTCGAGGTCTTGATGGAGAAAGATATAGAATATATCCCTGGACTCTAGTCCCTTGTAACAGCTTCAGGAGATGCAATGTTGGGGAAATTCAAGTTCTCCTCTGAAAACATTTGAGTACTTTGATTTCTCCATAGGAAAAATAGAGTCAGAACTTCCTTAACTTGCTTCCATTGAAAGTGAAATATGATTAGGACTTTCCTGAGAATGGCATAACAGTGTAGTTACATACTAATGAAGAATCGTGAATTCAAGGAAATAGACTTTCAAAAAGGAAAAGAAATTATATGCTTGCTTCTGTTCTTCACTACATAGATTTATTTTGGATCCAAGTTACATTACAAAAGGGCCCAGAAATGATCTTTTGTGAAGTCAGCATTTGTAAAAACAACGATTAGAACGATACATTTGTCAATATATAACTATAACTATAACTTGTTTTAGAAAATCTGTTAGTTTTCAGAGTGGCAGAGTTTTCCACATTTGTGCTCAGAACTGAAATGCTTAAATAATACTTGGAGTGAAACACAAAATAGATTGGTATTATGAACCATTAATTAATGCTATTTTAACTTGGGTTTTCTATATGTATACAGATAGACAAGGTTATATGAGTTGGGCCTTTTGTAATAACATCATCCTATATTAGGGGAGGCAAAAAACATTATTAGACCTTTATTTTAAGCTACTTAATTAGCTTAAATTGAACTTGGTATAATTATTTTTCCATTTTTAATATTTGAGTGATTTGCACAGTTACCAACCTTTTAAAGCATCTAGAACTACTTTTATGAGGGAGAAAGAAAGTATCCATCTGCAGGTTTTGATTGCTGTGATTCACTTTTGGATAAGCATGTTTCAAAAGAATTGTGACTTTTTTTTTAGATAATAGGTTATGACTTCCTCTTTATCTGCTTGGATGAATAAATGATTTCAGAGGTAAATTTCTTTGAAAAAAGAACAAAAAACCTCACCACATTGTATTTTAATTTTTTTCAAAGCAACAAAACCATATCCTAAATATTTTCTGATGTGATATTTTGTGTCTGTAATTAAGAATGAGCTAGTTGGCAAAAGTTGGGGAAAAGAAAAGCAAAAGATTACAATGGACCTATTTAAAAATTAACCATTACTTGCCAAAAGCCCATCAGAGCCACATAGCGGACATCCGTTAATCCAGTGGTTAGCTGTTTCAGGCTTTAATGCACACTGTTTTACACGTTAACGGGTTTGAAGTTCCAGGCCAGAGCTGACCTTTCACATCTGCTCCTTTCACAGTAGGAATCTCCACTTACTGCATCCTGTCAGAATGGATTAGAGTGAGAAAGCACAGGACTCACTTTGGCTGCAATTTAGTTTTTGATCAGAATTATTTCTTTCACAAACAATCACATTTGCTAAAATGTTACATCTGCTATGAAAACCACTGGCAGTTCCTCAGTTTATCAGTATGATGTGAGTATAATTTTCATTTGTTTTTCATAAAATGGCAAACCAGCTTATGTTTTTTTGTGATGTATGTGTGTATATATGTGTATTAGTTTCTGTCTTTCATTTCTTTGTAGTTTCTGTCTTTCATTTCTTTGGGTTTGGAAGGAAATTTGCTTATATCTTTAAATTAACATGAAGCTGACTGAAGACTTTTGGGGATTTGAGTGAAATTGTTTTTGTTGTAGAACACAATTGTTCATTTGGGAGCCAAGATTCCAATATTATTTCCAAAAATTGTTAGTAGTGCTTTGGTGTTTTCTCACACAAGGAAATGTTTTTGCTTTCTGGGTGTGTGTATAGTTTGCATTTGTTGAACTTTATTCTCTGTATATCAGTTTTAGTGCACTCTCCTGTCTAATGATATAGACATCTTTCTCTATTCTGTTGCACATCACCAAAGCCATCGCTATGTCTTGAGATATTTAGGTTAGAGAAGGCTTTAGAAGCTTAGTCTCTTACTTCTTTTGAAAAGGAATTGCTCTAGCAAGTGATGGTAGAAGAATAGACATTTATTGAAATAATTTCTTTAGTGAGAAGCTGTAATATGGCATACTGGATAGAAGGCTGGCCTCCTGTGAAGATCTGGGTTCAAGTTCTGCCTTTGATACATGCTGGCTGTGTGACAATGGACACTTTTTTTTTAGCTTCTTATTGCCCCAGGTAACTCTTTAAATCAATGTTAGAGGTAAGTAGATAACCTAATTTTGTCCAGGCAATTTCTACTCCGAGAGTTTCCTGTAATACTGATGAAATCATAAGACACTTTCCATTTGGTCACTAGGTGGCGCTGTGGGCAGGGAGTCCGGCCTGGAGCCCAGAAAACTTGAGTTCAGATTCTAACTGACATGCACTACCTGAGTGACCCTGCGCAAGTCACTTAACACTGTTTGCCTCTATTTCTTCAATTGTAAAATGAGCTGGAGAGGGAAAGGGCAAACCACTGCAGTATTTTTGCCAAGAAAACCCCAACTTTAGTCATGAAAAGTCACATGTGACTGAAAGGACTGAATAACAACAGCAGTTGTATTTGATGGATGTTGAGATACCTTCCAACTGTGGAAGAACCCATTCTGTCATCATTCTTCCTTTCATGGCATAGGGTCCGTTTGGGGTGCTCTGAGGCTGTGCTCACAGAAAGTGAGCTCTGGCAGGAGAGGGTGAGTAACTTGCCTCCACAACTCAATTTGGAGTCTTATTCATCTCCAGTGGATTGGCTATCAGGGGGTACGTTTTTCTATCCTTTAGCTAGATAAATTAGCAGAGGCAGAATCAGGCCTAGAAAATGGCTTGCCCAAAGTCATGCAAAATATTTGTCCTTTCTAAGAAAAGATGTTTTTGAGATATGCCATAAATTTGGTCAATCCCAGAGAAGTTGTGCTATACTAGAAAGAGAATATGTGCTCTGTTCCTAATATTAAACAAATTAAGTTTGCTTTTTACTATCGATAGAATATTCTGGGTTTAGGTCAGTAGAGAGGTCATTCTGAATGAACTAAATCATCATTGCTGCTAGCCTAGCATGTACATAGGAGGTTTTAGGCTGTGTCTCCACAAGGTGGATTTTGCCAAGTGGGGCTATAGGGTTTTGCACAAGATTTTGATAGCATCTTCATGTCATTCCATAAGATTTAGCATCCTGCACAGAATTCCCCAGAGCTGCTAGAGTATCTGGACACATTTGCAGTATAGTAGAAAGAGAGAGAGAAACGTTTTGTTAGTGAAGCCTCTCCTTGGGATCAGGTACCTTGTACTAGAACTTTGCTATAGTAGAACCTCAGGTGGGCAGAGTTAAGAAATAAGGAAAAAAACAAACCCCAAAAGATGTTTGAATTGATTTGTGCTTTGAAATACTCATGATAGACCTTACATTCCAGAGAGTGACTAGATCTTTGCCAGTCCTGTAAAGGAGTTAGGCTAGATAGGGGGTATGGTCCTGTGATAGCAAGGTAGGAAAATTGAAGCACAGAGAGGGGAGATGATTGGCTTGTGGTTACATTCCAAGATGCTCGCATGACCAGGACGAGAAAGAAATCTAGTCTTGACTTTCTACTACAGTGAATGTTCCATTGAACTGTGTTGCTGGTCCTTCAGACATAAGCAAGCTCTTTGAGGCTTTTATTACAGTATTTCTACTGTTTTTCTTTGGTGGCTAGAACATTTATTTTAACTGGTCCAATTATCATTGTTCTTTGCACAGCAGAGTTTATTATTTTAAGTGACTGATTGCTTTAACAGGTGCTCAGCAAGTGAGGGCTTCATTGTATTATTTAATGTTTTAGTTGGATGAAAAAATGCATTAAAAAAAATAAAACCAGGATTTTTGTTTGATGCAGCACCTCTAAGTTATAACCATTTCCACTGCCATTTTTATCCATGAGGTTCTTTACTAGAATATGTTGGGTTAAAGGAATCAGACTGCTATAAGGGAGAAACCTTATATTTTTACAACTTTCTCTTTCTTTTGCTTCATTTAACAATTGTGTAAAAGTTACTAAAACAGAAATAAGAATTTTGGGTAGTTTATTTAGCTTTTAGAGGAAGGAAGCAAATGATAAGATTGCAGTTCTATATCAGGAATTATTGCTATTAAAAAATATTTCCTGGGTTTTTCCTAGGCATATAACCTTTTTTCCCCCCTGCCATCTAGTAGTTGAGAATTGATGTTTAAAATGATGACCTTGAAGTGCTATATGATCCTCAGTCTGTAAAGTCACTTATTTCATTTGAGCAATGAAGCAAAGATTTTTACTGATGGATTTTTTTTTTTTGCTGGGCAATTGGGGTTAAGTGACTTGCCCAGGGTCACACAGCTAGTAAGTGTTAAGTGTCTGAGGTCAGATTTGAACTGAGGTCCTCCTGAATCCAGGGCCGGTGCTCTATCCACTGCGCCACCTAGCTGGCTCCTACTGATGGATTTTAAAAAAGATTTCCAGTGATAAAGTTTGAAACAGAGTTGTCTTCTTAATCCTCTGGTAGCCAGAACATTCAGTTTACTAGAACTGCCTTAGTCCTAGAGCATTTCACTTTATTGAGATTTTGCTGAACTTATTTTTTACTTTGGGGAACTATATATTATGATTGAAAATGTATATTATTTAGGAATGAAGGTGATGTAAAAACAAAAGCTAGTAATATGTAGTTAAAGGAAAAAGTATAGGGTAGATACATGGTAGCTCAAAAACATGTATTTGTAGAACAGGCTTCTATCCCTTCAATTAAAAAAAAAGTTTTCTTGTTGAATGAATATAGTTTAAGTCTACCAAGGGAGCTAGATATTTATTTCATAGTAATCTTATGATGAATTCTTTTGTAAAGTGAATGATAACAACCTAATTCCTTTTTTTGGTAAGTCTTAAGTTTTCATATCTTAGGTTTGCTGAAGGTAGGATATTCCTCTTGTGTGATCCAAGTTAATAAATCAGAAAAAGAAGTTGAGTGATTCAGAGAAGGTCAATGCTTAGTGACAAATACTTGACAGATGATATTGCTGTTTAATGGAAGAAGGTGTGTCATTAGATGGCCCTACCCATGATGCTTAGTGTAACACATGATGATGTAAGCTCTCTTGACTTTAAAGCAGCATAAGTTGATTTTGAAGTGGTCCTAGAAATCTGAGAACTTGTTTGAGGTGTATAAAATGTGTTGAAATAAATTTGTAACTTAGGTCTCACTCTGAACAGAAAAAGTTTTTTAGGGAAAAAAAGCACTCCACCCCAAACCAAAACTTATTCACATCAACAGTTTGGAAATTCACCAGATTTTATTGCAGATTCCCATAGGCTTTCAGCATCAGTTTTCTACTACCATATGGATGGTATGTTATTAAGTATAAGCTATGAAATCTCATTTTAATGTTAGTTTCCTGCTTTTGAAAAGATGCTTCACAATGCATTTTTATACAATTCAATTTCTAAAAAAACCAGCTTGTGACAGAAATAGGAACATTTACTATTGAGATTCCTGTACAGATCCCTTCTAAGAGCCAGAAGGACCACTGATAATGTTGGCCTTGGTTTTGCTCATTCAGGAAGGGTCATTGGAACTGTGTGGGGATATTGCAGTAGACTTCAAAGTGGACTGTCCTGTGTAACAGATGGCTCTTGTTGGAGATCTGTGCCAGGTAGTCCCTCACATTCATTAAGTTGTGATTTAGTAATCCTGCTCTCTTCAGGGCAGAAATCTTACTTATTTTACACAGGTCTTTATGGGTAAAATAATTAGATATATTGGCCTGTGTAAGCAAACTGATAAATTTGTAATAAAGTGTATCAGACCGTTTACTTGGCAGGGACAGAACAGCTTGGGAAAGCAGAGCAGTTTCCAATGGAGCATGCAGAGCTTTGAAAATTCTCAGCCACAGCAGAAAGTAGGATTTCAAATCACCCTTAAACAATTGTTTGTTTTCCTGTTCCCAACCAAGTTTATAAAAATTTGGTCAGACAAGCATTTTGTTTTGATTTGAAATATTTTTAGTGAATTGTTATCTGCTGAATGCACATATGGTTCTGAACTTTCATCTTACTGTGATTTATTTTTTTATTTGAAGGCTGGATCCTGGAAGTACAGGGGCTTCTCACAGACCCAGTCCCATTACTGATTTGCACAGGAAGATATACTTGCTCTCTTTCTGACCTGGGCTCATTTGCTCCTCCTTAGGCAGTCAGGTGGCCCATATCCTCCTCCTGGGGGGCTCAGTCTAGTGATGCCAGACTTAGTGTGGACATGCAATCCCCATAGTCCACTGCAATTCAGACCTCCTGAACTTGAGAGCCCTGCCAGTCTTAGCCTCCCTGTAGCTGCGGTTACAGGTGTGGGCCACCACTTGCAGGCAGGCACTCTTGTATCTTTAAACCCTTTTCTTACTCCCCCGAAAAAGGCCCTGCTCTTCCCCCCAGGTTTTCTGTATTCAGATAGGGTAAAGTAAGGTATTTTGGGCATAGAGAAGCTTAAGCGTCTACTGTGCGCAAGGCACTGGGAATAAAAGGACAAAGATGAAGCACTCTCTACCTTCAAGGAGCTTACTGTCCATCTGGGATAACACAGCTTGTACACTAGGAAGTAGATACAAAGTAATACAACGTAATTTCAAGAAGCTGAGAGTGCTAATAACTGGGGTGGAGGATGGTTAAGAAAGTCTTGGAGCAGGCAGCTAGGTGGCGCAGTGGATAAAGCACTGGCCCTGGGGTCAGGAGTACCTGAGTTCAAATCCGGCCTCAGACACTTAACACTTACTAGCTGTGTGACCCTGGGCAAGTCACTTAACCCCAATTGCCTTACTAAAAAAAAACCCAAAACAAAACAACAACAACAAAAAAAGAAAGTCTTGGAGTAGGAGGTGAGTCTTGAGCTGAGTTTTGCAGGGAAGCTAGGTATTCTAACAAGGGGAGGTGAGGAGGGAGGGCATTTCAGATATTTTAGAATTGTGTCTATGATGTTCCAGGAAACAACCCCTGCCCTTGTAGACAGGGAAAAGCCAGCAGACAATTTGAGAGAGAGGGAGAGAGAGAGAGAGAGAGAGAGAGAGAGAGAGAGAGAGAGAGAGAGGAGAGAGGAGAGAGGAGCCATAGAAAATGGGCTTTCACAGTGAAAATGCCAACTACTTGCCTATGCATTATCCCAACTCATACTGTTTCATTTTGAGTATTCAGCTTGGTTAATCAGATCATTACTGATATTGAGGGCACAATTGCCTCCCTCCTTATGAACATGAAAACATCCATGACTGAGGCATTTACAAAATCTGGCTCATTGTGTGTAAGGCTCTATAATTTGTTTTAAAGAATTACTTTTTTAGCAACATCAAAAAATGTGTAGTTTATAAAAACTGCACCTGGTCCCGATTGTCTGGGATGAGTCCATATTTGCATCACTGCAAATGATTTTGAAGATGGAATTCTTGGGTTGTTTTCTGTCTCCTGGAGCCCTTGACATTGTACCGCTACCTGTGTGTGCAAACTTCCTGACATTAGAAAGGCTCTGCCTTCAACTGAAATGTAGGTTGGCTGCATTTATTTTTCATGTTCCTAAAATTAGGAAATGATATGACAATAAACAGAAATGCCCTCAGTGAAGAGAGAAGGGAAACTGTTGTTTATCTGGTCAGGTGGTTTAGATTAGCAGTGATGCTGTTCTGTATTATGTTACTTTAAATCATTGTGTCCCAACAGGACATAAATTATGAAGATTGTTACAGTATGTTTCATCCTATGTAAGATCAACAAATTGGAATAATTTTTATAGGAAAATCACAGTGCTTTTGGCAAGGTTACTGAAGAATTTATTTTTACTTGAGTGCCTCTTATGTTATTTCTTAATATCTAAAATACTATTTATATAATATATAAAATATAAACTTTAAAAGAAAAAGGGCAATAATTCTTTTCAGCAATTACTTTAAGTGGCAAAGTACTTCAAATATATCAGTGTTTGTGTGCTTTTTCTGTCAAAATGTTTTAGATAGAGCCAGTACTGTTAGTTTCCTTGCTGATAGAACTGTAAACAAGCATTGCAGTTCTTGTGTGAAGAGATGTAGCCTTGCTTCATCAAGCAGATTTTCTGATAGACATAACCTATTCTAGGGAATTTATTATTCCAGTATGGATACTAAGAGAAGCTTATTTTAGGTGAGAAGTAGATAAAGAGAAGCAGGGCTTTTCTAATTCGCATAAATTTAATTTGTTGTTTGATTTTTCTCAATGAGCTATTTTGAATTATGATAATACTGGATTAACAGCAGCAATTAAAATGATTTTTGTATTTTGCAACTTAGACCAGAGGTGTTATGTTGTTTTGGGAAAAAGTGTTCCCATGCATGTATTTTATTTTTAAGTAGTCTTCATTTCATTGCAGTTTTCCCACTGGTCAATATAGACTTTATGTATTTCTTAGCATGTAGATATTCACAATCACTTGATTGCTAACTTTAATATATTACTACATAAAATAAGTTTTAGAGATTTACAGAAACATTAAATAAATTAACTATTTATCTTTTGTAGGATTGATGCAAGTTGGAAACCAGTTCATTCTGTTAAAATATAATCCCATCTGGGCGCTAAAGCATTTTAGAAGTTCTAATCAATTTTGAGGACAATAAGTAGTAGTTTCTTAGGCTTACAAGTGAAATAATTGAGATGAGAGAGGCTAAGTGACTTGGACCAAGGCCACAGAGAGAGTCAGAAATCATAGAACTCTGAAGTTTTTGGTTTCTTGCAATGTGATGACCCCACTAGATTTTCTTAAGACTAAACTAAAGCCATTGATGTTAAAGTTTTCTACCAGTCCAGAGTCCTGAGATTGTTCTTTTGTTAATATTATTTAAAATAAAAATCAGTTTTCAGTAGTGGTGAAGATAAGTTTTTCCTTAAACCTCATAACAGGTTTGGAATAAATACTTAATATATTTGTGATTTGCTTCAGTTGAATCCAAGAATGCTTTAACAGCACCAGGGATTTTTCTTACTTCATAACTTGGGCACTGAAAAACACATAAATAAAAAAGATCTGTTAAATTGCTGAGATATTTGGAGGTTTGTTTTTTTCAAGACTAGCTTTTATGTAGTATAATGTCAGACTATTTTGTTCTAGAGATGCATTGTAGTATTTGCATTGCTAGAGTCTCATTACATTTGGAAAATCAATCAGAAGTTATGTTTATAAATGATTAAAAGAAGAAATGGGTCCCAGTTTAAGATATGAGGGGGAAAGATTAGTTGAAAAAATTTATAGACTTCTTAAATTCATTGACTAGATTATACAGATGGAATTTACAGAATTTACCAGAAATCTATATAATGTGCTGTGAATCCAAATTTGGTGTTCATAGTTTGGGGGTAAATACCTACTTCTTAGTTTCCTTGGTCATTTTTTTTTACCTTTTGACCCAAATGCTTTTTTTATGATGAAGCTGAGGGGAGTATAATATTTTTTCTTTCACTTTAATGCTGACCCAGTCTGAGAATAAGGCTCTCGGTATTACGGTTTTGGAGGAAGGAGTTATACTCAAACCTTGAATTTTTCTGCAACAGGAAATGTCATATAGAAATTTGTAATTTATATATTAGAAGATCTTTTATCATAAAACCAATTCACTGTCTTCTTGCTTTTTTTGTTCTGGTAAACATCTCTATGAACAATGTTTTTGTTAATTTTAGTGACCTCACATTCAAGTTAGTCAAACTATGAGAGCATAGAGAGGCAGCCTGGAGTGATAGATAGAGATCTGACCTTAGCTAGGAAGTCCTAGGTTCAAGTCCCATGTCTGACACCTACTCTCTGCATGAACCATGGTGAGTCACTTAGCTTTTCAATACTCTAGGCCAGTGGCATCATGCTCAAATTGAATCCCTGCTGGTATATTGACTTAGAAAACCACAGATTAACATTATCTGTATTGTCTTATTTTTATTTAATTTGTCAAACATTTCCCCAGTTACATTTAATTTGTTACCTGGCAAGCTTGAGTTTGACATCTCTAAGACTATCACTTGCAGAGAAGGCAATGGTTTATATTGGTAGAGAGAGTTTTTTCATCCAGGAATTCCAGGTATGAATGAAATCATGGGTCTAGTCCCTATGGTTTCACAAACCTGGAACAATTCTGTTACATATCCATATATAACTTTTTTTTTTTTTGGGCGGGGCAATAATGAGGATTAAGTGACTTGCCCAGGGTCACACAGCTAGTGTCAAGTGTCTGAGGCCGGATCTGAACTCAGGTCCTCCTGAATCCAGGGCTGTTGCTTTATCCACTGCACCACCTAGCTGCCCCTATCCATATATAACTTGCTGAAAAGTGCAAAAATATTCCAGAGTAAACTGTCATTATTAGAGGAATACAAAGTTTGTTGATATTTGTGTATATTAATAAGTGAAAAGTTATAATCATTATATGAAGGACTCTGTCATCCCCACTATTCTTGGTGTATTACCACCCCACCATGAGGTGTGCTATTAATAATACTGGATCCAGAGAGTCACAAAAGTCAGTTTTAACCATCTGATGGCAAATGCCAATGTTCGGCCCTACTCCTTTCGGATTTGGCCAATTTTATTTGTGGAAAGGGACAGAAACATGTACAGTTCTGAGAGATCCTTTAAGAAAGCAGTACTTGGGGAGAAATATAGTTCTAAGAGGACCTGAGAGAAAACAGTTCACAGAGAAAGGTACTTACTTACTGAAGACAAAGATATCCAAATTTTTTTGCTTTCCAGCAGCTGCTTTACATATGACTATGATGAGGAGGACTTTAAGGTTGGTAGCTGGAAAACTGATTAACCATAATTTTGGTGAGTATAGGAAATTGTATATTGCCTGTTTATGGCATTGTCGAAAAAAATAGGAATTTAGGTTTCTCACTCTAAGGTAGAGGTGAGTCACTTCCTATAGATATATGCTCATTCAAAGCAAGAGATAGTCAGTGATTAAAGAAGCAGAAGCAGAAGCAGGGTAGAAACAAGAGGAGTGGAAACTGTTTCCTGTTGAGCCTACCAGAGTCCAGTTGAAAATATGGCTCATAGAAAAGCAGCTGAACTGAAAACTTGGAGAAGAGCTTAGTCTGCATTGTTCCATGGCTGAACTGACTGGAATGTTATTATTGTTATTGTTGTTGTTGTTGTGGTTATTATTATTATTATATTAGATGGTAAACTTCTAGAGAGCAGGGAACCATTTTTTACTTTTCTTTGTATTCCTAGACTTTAGCACAGTGCCTGATACATAGTAGGCATTGAACCAATGTTTACTGAATGATTGAGGACCGGCTTTGCTTCTGCTGTTGGGAGCTGAGCCAATTCGAAGAAAAACTTGACTATTAGGAACTTACTTGTCAGAAAAAAAAAATACTGTTTGTTAATAGAATTGATTAGGTAAAAGAAAGGCTTACTTGCCTTTTGCTACCACGTAGTGCTTGACAGAGGAAAACCCCTCAAAAGTCCAGTTAAGAGAGCAGACCTGAATAGCTCTGCTGATCCCTGGCTTAGGGAAAGGGCTTTTTGACCAAAAAAGCTAAATACTGCCTTGCAGCCCGGCCAAATAGCAATTTGAATAGAGCAGTCAGCAAAGAAGAGGCATATTCAGCAGGTGACTTTTGGTGTAGACCGTACCTACTTACCCCAAGAAGACCAAAGACATACAATTTGAGAATGGTGCCTTGCCCTGGGCACGTGGGTTTCCTTACTCATATACTCTCTTTTGGATTTCTTTAAGTTTTTGTTTTTCCCTGACCATTGTGTGCATTGGTGGGAGAGTGTGACCCAAATTTACAGGTGGACTGTTATGATTATTCTTGTTTTACATTATTTAATAATGTCTGATGATTGAGTTAATGTCATTTTAGCTTGTTTGTTTAAATGAGATGATTAGTAAACTCATAGCTCCCCCTGAACAATGTCACATCTAGGATTCTTAGAGTGAGTTGTGGCAGTGTTGCTATGCTTCTTTGAGAAACCCTAACCTTGCTAGCATGAGTGCAGGTTGAAGTGAATGAGCAAGCCCAGAGAGAGAAGAGAAATTAATTATGGGGTGGTGGTGGATATATCTATGCCCATGCCCATCAACAAATGAATTAAATGAGTAGGGAACTATTATAGTAAAAACTAGTCAGATCCCTCAGAGATGGCTATTTTAAAAGTTTTTCAAATGGTATTTGGAGCAGAAAATAGGTAGTAAGCTAGTGAAATTTTATTGATATCAAACCTAGCATAAATTGAGGAACTGTGAGTAACTCAAGGTGGCTATAATCAGGTTGAGAGATGGGGCTGATGCAAATGGAGAAATGTAATAGAAAATTTGTTACTGTAGGAGAATTTAGAAATAAACAGTGCCTTCTCAGGAAAAAGACAACTTCAACTCACTTTCAACCAAAGTGTCTGCTCAGTATACAGCATAACACTTAGGCTGATTTCTAGCAAAATGAAGAGACGTTATATTAAATTGTATCCATACATGGCCATTTTATATTTAGATTGTTTCATGGAAAAAACCCACAGAATATTATCAGTGGGAATGTATTGTTATGGTAAATTACACTGAAATTTCACCGCTTGGGGAAAGAACAGAAGAGGGATTGATAAAGTAATGAAAACATCCTCTATCATAAGGGGAAATTATTGTTTATTTTGTAAAATTTAGGTAAAATTTTATAAAAGTTTTGATGAGAGTTGTCATACTCAGCCTTATTGCCTATATATATGTGTGTATGTATATATATATGTGTGTGTGTGTGTATGTATGTATACATATACATACACACACACACACACACACACACACATATATATATAAAACATCTTTTTTTTTTTAAAAAGGAAGACTATCCCAAGAGTCTGGAGATGGGGTGGGGAACTTTATGGTGGTGTTTCAACTTTGGAAGCTTGTATATTTATGACCTTAGCAGAGGCAGGAGAGTTAATCTAGGATGGAGGGGAGAAGGAAAGGTAACAAGCATTTATTAAGTGCCTGTTATGTTCTGGGCACTGTGCCAAGTGTTTTATAAATATTACCTTATTTGATCCTCATAACAACCCTGGGAGGTATGGACTGTTATGATCTTCATTCTACAGTGGAGGAAACTGAGGCATACAGAAGTTAAGTTACTTACCCAGGGTACCACAGCTAGTAAATGTCTCATATAAAATTCAAATTTAGGTCTTTCTGATTCTAGAACTGGCACTCTTCCCCTACCCCCCCCCCCCCCCAAGATCTGGCACTCTTATCTAGTATACCACCTAGCTGCCTAGAAGAGCCTTCTGTATAGACTAGGCAACTTCCTTGCTTTCTCCTTTGGCATTGGTTATCCAGCCAATATTAAAAGTTCTTTCAGAGCTAAATATACTCCATCTGAAGCACTTGAGATTTTGAACCCAGTTAAAGATCAAACAAGGATAAAGATGTATCAGGGCCAAGTATTTGGTTAGGAATTTACTGTTTCTGCTAACCTGCAGAATTTGCCTCTAACTGTCTCTTATGCTTGCCTCAGACTTTCATCCTTCAGCCTTGATGTATAGTTAAGATGATCACTGGTAAATGACTCAGTTCTTTAGTGGATTTGTACCTTTAAGCACCACATTTAGGAAAAAGAACAAAGTTACAACTTTTCAGATAATTTTTGGCTGAACCTTCCAAAAGTGAATTTCAATGGTTTTCAAACTGGTTATCTGCAAGAGGCAGGAATTACCCTTGTCAGCCATAGAATTAGCCTTGAATTATTGATGCTTTAGGTCATAATGAAAAAAAAATTCATGATAGAGTGAATGTTTGATCTGTCCCTAACAATTCCTGTATTTCTAGCTTTTCTGAATTTTGTGACATTATTTACAAATTAAACCTTTATATTCTTCTAGCAGTGATGTTATATCTGTGAATAAAGAGTATATCTATGTTAAGGCCATAGTGTGATATGTAATTTTGTTCTGGCTCAAACATTTTGCTGACTCTTGGTGTATAAAGAATGTTTATATGTTGGTAAGCCACTAGTACCAAGGAAAGGTCTTGTCATATGACACACATGTGCTTGGCAATGATCTTGCCCTGCAGACTGCTTAATAATTTTCATTATTTTTAATTAAAGTTGAAGAAGTGCAGACTCTAGCTGAAATTAAGGTAGGTTGTGTTGCCGGAATCTGGTAATTACTTTAATTGATCACAAGATAGTTTCCTTGATCACCAATTAGACCAAATTGCCGATCATGTTTCAAGACGTGAAGAAATGCCCAAGCTGATTTATGTAATAGTGTTTTCATTTCTAATCAGACATAAATATCATTTCCTTCCATAGCAATTGTATTTTATAAAAGTAGGGTTATGGACCCTCAAACACAAAGGTGATTCATAAACAATAGAGTTCTAATTCATCGAATTAGTAAAGGAAGTATTTAGAGGCTTAATGGAGATTGCATTGGGGAAATGACTGTGTAGTTGGTGCTCATTTTCTTAGAGGGAGATGTTCTTTTTTAGTGCATAATTAAAATGGTCTATAATCAAAATATAAAAGACAGCAGCAGATTTAAAGAACTTATATCAAAGAAAATGCTTTGCATATAATTCAAGGTTGCAAACATTGTGCAAGAAGTTAAGCCTTAGCAATCTTCATTGGTATTGCATTTTTATATTCAGGGTACTGCTAAATATTTTTCAGATTTATACAGGCCTTTTTTTTTGTTTTTTTTTTATGATAGTTTCATAATTTTGTGGTATACTTATTCACATTGACAAAAATAAATCAAAAGGAATTTTAAAGAGAATGAAAGCTACAGAGAAGAGTTGATTTGAGGTTCAGGGAAAAACTTTTTAATTGCTGATAGTTTGGAGATTTCCAAATGACAAACTTCATTGGTCTGATTTACCATGATTGTAACACTAACATTCCTCAGAATGGCCATGTGACTTAAAAAGTCATACTTCATCATGCATTCATTGATTTGTTCTTAAAATGTTTGTAATTTGCCATTGAGGAAAGACTGAAGCTATTATCAACCATTATATGTTCTTTGTTGACCATATGTGTCTTTGAAATGACTGGGGCACAATAGATCATAGAGCATATACAAACTGTGCTTCAAACTGGTCCTTAAAATCCACCTCAACAGGTAGGCATATGTCAAGACGTTACCATGAGCCAAAATATTTTAATATGAACCAGGTTACATGCATTGTGAGCTATGCAGAATCGTTTTAACAGTGGAGTCTTCATTTGCATGTATTGTTCATTTCAGGGATTCAGGGCAGTCTTTTACTTCTAAGATAACATAAAAATTAATCTTTTCAGGAACTTGATGCTTTAATTTTGGCTACTCTTAAGGAGCTCTCAGACCTTGTTTTTCTCTCTTCCCATATACAGTTCTTTTTCTTGAGTAGCAGATCTGCTTCACTATATAGTTTTTCACCAGTATTTATGTATGTTCAGATTTTATTTATAGTTTTGTTCAGCAAGAACATTCTTTTCCTTTTGTTGAACTTGATGTTTGAACATCTGCCCCTCCATTCCTGGCCCCTCCAGGCCCTTCAGGGTAGTCAGAAGTCTGACCTTTAAGATTCTTGCTACTTCATTTTCACTCATCTAAGTCCCATAAAAGTGATTTTATTTTAATTTGAAAGCCAAGTACTATTGAGGATGCTCTTCATTTGAGGATTATTTATATTTCTATAATTGGTCTGTGCTGCTAAAAGGGAAGGTGGCTCATAGGTAGCTTTCTGTTACCAGCCTAGGTTATTTGTACTTTTTTATTTTTTTTTTTTTTGTGAGGCAGTTGGGGTGACTTGCCCAGGGTCACACAGCTAGTAAGTGTTAAGTGTCTGAGGCCAGATTTGAACTCAGGTCCTCCTGAATCCAGGGCTGGTGTTCCATCCACTGCACCACCTAGCTGCCCCTGTACTTTTCTAAAGTAAGTTTTAGGAGTGAATTCTGTTTCAATCACAGACAATTTTGTTATTCCTGCTCAAGTGAAAAGTAACTAGGGAAAGCCCCAAATTTGGGATCTCTCATAGTCTGTTCATTTATTTTTTCAAGTTATATTTGTATTGGCTTGTGTGTTTTTTTCTGAAAATAGGCCCTATCAATGGATGGTTGTTATTGCCTTTAGCTAACTCTTCTGTATCATGGAAAGGGCTGCTTCCAAGGTCTTGCTTACATTTTTTTTATCCTACCTGTGTGCCTTTGGCAAGACATTTCACCTCTGCTGGCCTTAGTTCGTTCATCTGTAAAAGCAGGAGATTGGAGTAAATGACCTTTAAGGTTCCTTCCAGCTCTAAATCCATCATCTTAGTCCTCAGTCTGATTTATCAATGTTTTAGGAAACCAAAATGATTCAAAGCTTCTTTTTAGACTTTAAAGCATTTCATAATATTCCCTAAGATCAGAAATGTTCAGGGAAAGAAAACATGGCCTGTGTAGGGGGTGTATTTCCTATGTATTTCCTTTGAAATATCTGATTTTACCTAAATTAATTGCCAATAAAATTATTCTTAGTGATCAATGTTTGCATATCTATTGATGCTAATAACATAAGGGGAAAAATGGCTCAAGAACTTTGTTAAATCCTACACTCCTAGGGGATCAAAGACATTATCTATCAAATTGGTTTTTTTACAGCTTCTTGTGCAGATAGGCTTTTGCTAAATTCTTTTGACAGTGAATTTGTGATTAGGTTGGAAGCTGGACAGGGCTTAATCTTTCAAAATGATATGAGTATTATGGGGCACTAAATATTTTAAATCGTTACAACTTTTAAGTAACTAAAACTGGTTTTCACGTGTGATTTCATTTTTTCCTCCTGGCAAATGTTTTCTTCCCTTCCTCTTAAGTAAGTTTCAGTAAATTTGAGTTAAATCATATTATAAAATAGTGGAGAGAATGTGTTTTCTCTACTTGGATGTAACTTTTAAAATGGATTTAGTAAAAAAAAATTCTTTACCTTACATGGAAAACTTTTTGGGTTTAACCTTAATAATAGAAATTAATGATAAGACTTTATTTTGAGATGATCTGTCTTTCCAAATTACATAGAATAGGTATTGAAAGTATCATCTTTCTTACTTGTCATCATTAATAGACATGTTTGCTGACATAAATGCATGCATTTCAGAAATGCAAATGTGAAATTCCAAGAATATTACTAGTAAAGACTATGTTTTTTTTTTTCTTCATGGGTTAAAGGAGGTGAATATATTTATATGGATGACAGAGGAACAACTATGGGAATTCTACTCTAATGGGCCATCACATTCAAGTCTTACTAAGCCTGTCCGGCTTTCAGACATAATAAGGACAAACTTTACTATTATTTACATAATTCTCTTAAAAATTTGAAAGCAAACCTTTTCCGTTAAGCCACATTTGTTCCCTCCTTAGTAAACATAATATATGTCTGTTTTTCACATGATGCTGAGACAAAAATCAGCTGCTTCTTTCTCTTTGTGTCCTCTGTGATGAAGTCTATGGTTTTAGAAGTCCAACTCTCATCTCCTTGAATTTCTTCTGTACAAAGATCCTATTGCTTTTAAATAACTGCAGCCATGCATTGGCAGGAAGGACTCAATTAGGCAGTTAAGTGTCTTGAGTTAAGTAAACTCCTTTGTTTATGCATGGTTAAAATGTATTGGGGGAGGCATGGGGAGGGGTGCTTTACTTTTTTCTTAAAGTAAATTTTTATTGATATCTTTTTAATATCATCTACATTTCCCAATGTAATTCCTCCATCTCTTTCCAGAGACTATTCCCTTATAACAGAATAATAAAGAGGGAAAAACATATATCACCGAAGATAACTAATGTATTGAAAAGATCTGACATTATATGAAAAGTTTAACACCCGTATTCCAAACCTTTTCAAAGAAGCACAGGGAGGTGCTTTCTCATATCTCCTTGGGACCAAGATTGGTCACATTTCTTTTGTAGCCTTCAGTTTCTTTTTTATCATTACTATTCTTTGCATATACATTGTTGTGTTTTTAGCATAATGTCTGTCAAATAGTGAGTGCTTGATAAACATTTTTCTGAAATTCTTCTTACTCTATTTTAAATCAGTTCATATAAATCTTCCAATGCTTCCCTGTAGACTTTGGTATAGTGCCTGGCACATGGCAAACCCTTGATAAATACTTGTTGAGTGTTTCTTATGGTATAATAATATTTGATTGCATTCATGTCCTACATCTTGTTTAGTCATTTCCCAGTTAGATAGGCTTCCCACAAAAAGTGTTGCTATAGATATTTTGGTGTACATGGAGCTGTTTTGTCATGGACTCCTTTGGCAGGGAGGGGGTGGTGCATATATCAAGTAGTAGAATGTTTATGTCAGATGGTATGTGGACATTTTAGTTACCTTCTTTGCCTGATTCCAAATTGCTTTTCTAAATGGTTGGGCAAATCACACAGCTCTACCAGCAGTGCATTATTTTGATCACTTTACTTTCATTATTATTATTGTTTTTTTTTTTTTTTGTGAGGCAGTTGGGGTTAAGTGACTTGCCCAGGGTCACACAGCTAGTCAGTGTTAAGTGTCTGAGGCCGGATTTGAACTCAGGTCCTCCTGAATCCAGGGCCAGTGCTCTATCCACTGTACCACCTAGCTGCCCCTTCTTTCATTATTTCTTAACTTTTGTCATCTCAGCAGGGTGTGAGGTGAAACCTCAGAATTGTTTAAATTTGCATTTCTTTTATTAATAGTGATTTGGAGTATTCTTTCATATTGTTATTAATGATTTATAGTTTTCTTTTTGAGAACTTTGTTTAGAAGCTTTAGTAATTGCATCATCAATGATTCGATGTGATTTTTCCCCTCTCTAGTCAATTGCTCTCCTTTCTAAGAAATTTTAAAAAACAGATTTATTTTGTCTTTATATTGCCTAAATATACCCCATAAACTTCCTCCTACCACCTATCAAAGAGCCATGCCTTGTGACAAATAATTTTTTCCTTTCTTATTCTTGTGGCGTTAATTTTGTTCATGCAGAAGCTTTCCAATTTCATAAAATAAAAGCCATCTATTTTATCTTTGGAATTGACTCTTTCCCTTATATGGTTAAGAATTTATCCTCTATCCATAGCTGAATTAGTTTTGTTCTAATTTTTTAATCTTTAATATCCAGATTATATATCCATTTTGAGTTCATCATATTGTATGGTATAATGTAGCTGTTTATATTTGATTTCTCTCAGACTGCTTTTTATTTTACCCATAAAATTATTGTCAGATAGAGAGTTCTTAATAATTTATGTTTTTTCTTTTATTGAACTTAAGGCTTTTGAGTCAGTAATTTCCTACTTCCTTGTGTAGTCTGTTACATTGATCTACATTTTTAAATCTTAAAGCATGCCATACATACATTTATTTTTAAAAATTTTATTTTATTTTGAGCTTATGAAATAAGACAAGCCTTTTCATAACATAGTGGAATAAAAAAAGATACTTGCACATGAAATTACAAATCTATTATGTACATATATATATTAAAGTATATGTATATGCATATATGTATATGTATATATTAAAGTTATCTTGTAATTTTTTTTCCCTTTTTTTCTTCCTTCTCTGCCCCTCTGCTCTAGAGATGGCTATCATTAGACACAAATATATACATATGTGTATGTGTGTGTGTGTGTGTGTGTGTGTGTGTGTATCTATCTATCTATGCAAAATCATTCTATCCTTTTTTTTTTTTTGCGGGGCAATGGGGGTTAAGTGACTTGTCCAGGGTCACACAGCTAGTAAGTATCAAGTGTCTGAGGCCGGATTTGAACTCAGGTCCTCCTGAATCAAGGGCCGGTGCTTTATCCACTGCTCTACCTAGCTGCCCCCTATACATACTTTTATCAGCTCTTTCTCTGGTTGCAAATAATGTCTTCCTTCATAGTTTCTTTGTAGTTAATTTTGGTATTTATAATAGTCAGAGTGACTTAGTTGCTCAGTTGTTCTTAACATAATATTGCTATTACTATATACAGCATTCTCTTGGTTCTGTTCATTTTGCTCTTCATTATTTCATGCAAGTCTGTCCATGTTTTTCTAAAATCATTGAGCTCATCATTTCTTATAGCACAGTAGTATTCCATCACGATCATATGCCACAACTTGTTCAGCTATTCCCCAGTTGTTGGGCATCCTTGCAATTTCCTGTTCTTTGCCACCACAAAGAGAGCTGTTATAAATATTTTAGACCATATAAGTTCTTTTACTTTTTTCCCTAAACATCTTTGGAAATAGACTTAAGCAGCAGTATTGATGGGTCAGAGGGTTGGTTATAGGCAGTTTAATAACTCTTTGGGCATAATTCCAGATTGCTCTCCAAAATGGTTAGATCAGCTCACGGTTCCACCAACAATGAATTAGTGTCCCAATTTTTCCACATCCCCTCCAACATTGTCATTTCCCTGTCAATCATATAGATAGGTTTAAAATGATCTACTTTTCTATAGTTTAACCAGTACTAAATGGTTTTGGTGATTATTGCCTTATAATATAGTTTGCTTTCCCACGTTCATGCCTTGTTCCATAATTTCTCTTTATATTGCAGACCTTTTGTTCCTCCAAATGAAGTTTTATTTTTTGTTTACCTTGGTAATGTATCCCCTTGACAATTTGGTTTAGCATTAAATGTGTAAATGACCAGCAATATTATCATTTTTATTATATTGGCTAGGTCCAGTCATGAGAACTCACTATTCTTCCAGTTATTTACCTTGTTCTTTATTTCTTTAAGGAACATTTTCTAATTATATCAGTGCAGGTATTGAGTATACTTTGGGTACTTAACTTCCAGATATTGTGTTCATTTTATAGCTATTTTGAATGGAATTTTATTATTCCTTTATGGAAATGCTATTAATTTTTGTGGGTTTACTTTGCTACTTACTCTACTGGAGATATTGATCATCTCATTTAATTTCTTTGCTGATTCCCTAGGATTTTCTCAGTAAATTATCATGCTATCAGCTAATGGGAATAGTTTTTAAAATAATATTTTACTTTTTTACAAATTACATGTAGAAACAATTTTTAATGTTTTTTCAAATTTCGAGTTCTGAATTCACACCCTCCCTACTCTCTTCCCTCTCTGAGATGGTAAGCAATTTTATATAGGTTATACATGTGAAATCATGCAAAACATTTACATATTAGTTATGTTATAGAAGAAAAGACAGACCAAAAACACCCTACCATAAAAATAAATGAAAAAAAAAAACAGTATGCTTTGATCTGTATTCAGAATCCATTAGTTCTTTCTCTAGTGGTAGATAACATTTTTCATCAGGAGTCCTTTGGAATTCTTTTGGATAATGATGAAAATAGCTAAGTCATTCACAGCTGCTTATCTTACAATATTGCTTTTTCTGTGTACATTGTTCTCCTGGTCCTACTCATTTCAATTTGCATCAATTCATATAAGTCTTTCTAGGTTTTTCTGAAATCATTCTGCTTTATCCTTTTTTATGGCACGATAGTATTCCATTACAATCATGTATCACAACTCATTTAATTATTCCTAATGGGGATAATTTTGTCTCCTCTTTTCTCATCTTTATGCTTTTATTCTCTTTTTTCTTGTGCTATTGCTACTTCTAGCATTTCTAGAAATATCTCAAATAATAGTGGGAAAGGGGTGGCCTTGCTTTCATTCCTGTAATGCTAACTTGTGGTTTTAGATTAATCCTTTTTTTTTTTTGTTTGTTTTTTGTGAGGCAATTGGGGTTAAGTGACTTGCCCAGGGTCACACAGCTAGTAAGTGTTAAATGTCTGAGGTCGGATTTGAACTCAGGTCCTCCTGAATATAGGGCCGGTGCTCTGTCCACTGTGCCATCTAGCTGCCCCAAATACCTTTTTTTAAAAAAAATATTTTAAAAAATTCTTCTGTGTCTCTACTTTGTAAATTATCTTGATAACCTCATCAGCTTTCATGGATTGAATTCATCTCCATGTTAGTGACTCCTGAATCTCTCCCTTGAGCTTCAGCTTGATGTCCTAGACATCTTTAACTCATCATGCTTAAACACACACACACACCCCTCTTCCCAACTTCTGTATTTCTGTTGAGGTTATCCTTCTAGTATCTTAGTTTCATGATCTATCATTATCCTAAACTCTTCATTTTCCTTCACTCGAAGTATCCAGTCAGTTGCTAGGTTTTACTATTTTTACCTTCACAACATTGTTCACATTTGACACCTTCTGTACAGTTATACTATTACTAATTTAGTTCAAGTTCTCATCATCTGTCACTTAGATTATTACAACAGCTTCCTAATTTGTTTCCCATGCCTCAAATCTTTCCTTTTTCCTGTCCATTCTCTATGCTTCCTGGCAAAATTTTCCTTAAGCACAAATCTGATCATTTGATTCTCCTACTTAACTAACTCCATTGGTTTCCTATTGTCAGTATGATAAACCACAAACTTCCCCATTTAGTTTTTTTGTTTGTTTGTTTTTTTGTGGGGCAATGAGGGTTAAGTGACTTGCCCAGGCTCACACAGCTAGTAAATGTCAAGTGTCTGAGGCTGGATTTGAACTCAGGTCCTCCTGAGTCCAGGGCCAGTGCTTTATCTACTGCACCACCTAGCTGCCCCCCAATTTTGCTTTAAAAGGTGTTGTTTTCTTCAGTATTTTTTGTACCTCTTTTACCAAGCTGTTGACTTTTTTCATGGTTTTCTTGCATCACTCATTTCTTTTCCTAATTTTTCCTCAGCCTCTCTTATTTGATTTTAAAAAGCCTTTTTGAACTTATACCAGGAGTTCTTTTTGAACCTGAGTTGTTATTCACATTTTTCTTCAAGGCTTTGGATGTACCAGTTTTGTCTTTGTTGTCTTCTTCTGAGTTTTTGTCATGTCTTAGATTTTAAAAGAATGTATTTGGGGTTCTAAGTTGTGAGCTGTCTTCATTTCTAGTTTTTATTACAGATTTAATTTCTGTTGAACCATTCTGAAATTTTTCTTGTTCTATACTCATAAGAGTTCATAATGTTCTATATTTATGAAACATTGGATCGTTTTTATTTGTCTTAAAATATTTGTTGAGAGCACTAGAAATTTCTTTGAGAATTTAGTACTCAACCTTGTTTTCGAACCCTCAGTTTGTTCTGTTTTTTTTTTTTTTAAGGGATTTTCCTCCTGAAATCTTTAGTGTTCTAGGCCTCTTATATTCATCCATCATTTTCTGATTCCTTCCTCTTTGTTGTGTAACGATTGGAATGATGCCACCGGCTGGAGACTTACTGTAGAAAAACTCTGCCATGAGGAGGAGGTTTCTGAGGGCAGATTTTTACCTTTCTCTCTGATCCTAATGCTCTTTAATAAATACTTAAACACTTAAATACTCTTGCTAAAGCTTATAATTTATTGGCAATCACTCATTAGATTTTGGATAGTATAGCTAGAATTTTAGCCCCTTACAAGTTTTGGCGACCACAAAGGGACAGGGTAGGGGAAATTTCTTACCCAACCAGAAGATTAGAAGATGGAGGTTTGGGGGAAGCTAGGTGGTGCAGTGGATAAAGCACCGGCCCTGGATTCAGGAGTATTTGAGTTCAAATCCGGCCTCAGACACTTGACACTTACTAGCTGGGCAAGTCACCTAACCCCTATTGCAAAACAAAAACAAAAACAAAACAAAAAAAAGAAGATGGAGGTTTCAGCTTTCCTTTTCTTGGTTAGCCAAACTATAAGGGGCTAAAATTCTAGCTATACTATCTAAAAATCTAATGAGTGGTCGCCAATAAATTATAAGCTTTAGCAAGAGTATTTAAGTGTTTAAGTATTTATTAAAGAGCATTAGGATCAGAGAGAAAGGTAAAAATCTAACTATTTCTAAGAGACCCTATCATCCGACTCACCATGGCGAGGTCAGAAATCAAAAAGAGCCAGAACTCCTTCACCCGTGTCCGCTTCCTACTTCGTGTCCTCCTCCCAGAAATGGGAGGCTCCTCAAGTTGATTGGCTGGTGGCCTTGATAGACAGTACCCACGAATAAATGTCACTTCCTGACGCTAAGGACCTTGACCGCATGGCTTGCCTTCAGAGGCCTTCTGCTCATGGAAGAGCTTTTCTACAGTAAGTCTCCAGCAGATGGCGTCATTCCAATCATTACAGTTGATTGGTGTTTTCCCAAGGTTAAGCCACAGGTTGAAGGATATAGAGTTTGGTCTAGGCTTCTAGGCTTACTTTGTGGGGCTTGGAGTGGCATTAGCTGAGTTTGTTTCCTTTTATTTAGGCTCAGGGTAGCCATGCTTGCTGACTTCCCACTCCAATTTCTCTTTTGGCTCTCCCCTTTTTCCTTCTCATGACACAGCTGAAACATTATCTGCTATTTTTGCAGGGTGTGGCAAGGGTGTTTGGGTACAAAGTGCCTACAGCCTTATGGGTTTCAAACTTAGGCCTAGGCCCTCTGTAGAAGACAGCATATTTTCATCATTCTCCTTCCTTCTCCAATGGTTCGGTAGTATTGGCATCTTTTTCTTGTTGCCAGGTGAGGATATTCTAGAAGAGTGTGTAGCAGTGAGAATCCTGAGGGGGACCCAGGATACAGGGCCTACAGGTTGGTGGGGAAGGGTGCCTATTGAGCAGTTTCTTGAAGGATTAGAATTCTTCCTGGTTGGGGTGCTCTCTTCTTTGTCTTAACAGTTCAGCTGTAATTGCTTTACATCTGGTGCATAATTCTTTTTTCTGGAGGGTTAGAGGGTAACAGGGGCCTGGAGAATGTGCCATTTTACTGGTCACATTGTTAAAATGATTAAAGAAAATCTTTTAATCTTATCACAACAACATATTATTAAGGGAGGTTAGTAGGTAGATGGGGAAGTGTTCTTTTTTGTAACAGGCATTTTGCATTTAAGTCAACTGGAAGAGCTTAATGGTTTGTCCAGTTTAATAATTGGTAACTTAAAAAAAATCTGTAACATACAGAAAAGTAGTACCCTTTACATGTCTGACCAGGGAGTAAGCCTCCGCAGTTGTAGATGTAAGGCACAACTGGATCCTGTTTGCTGTTGGAAAGTTGCAGGTACATTATTTTTGAGTCCCTCATTCTATAGACAGTTAAAATGTCCAGATAGGTCATTGAGTGAGAGTAGTTTTCTGGTTTATAACTTTCATAAGTTAAAATCCCTCTTTGTCATTGTAGATCCCATACCCTGAGGGAGTTAACTTGTGTGTCTGTGTGTTTCCTTCAGGTTTTTGTGAGGATTCTAGTAATATCTCTTTTTTTTTGGTGGGGCATTGAGGGTTAAGTGACTTGCCCAGGGTCACACAGGTAGTAAGTGTCAAGTGTCTGAGGTCAGATTTGAACTCAGGCCCTCCTGAATCCAAGGCTGGTGCTTTATTCACTGCGCCACCTAGCTGCCCACTCTAGTGATATCTTTTATCTGGTTAAATTTTTTTACACAACTGATTCAGTGCTAGAGAAAGTATGGTTACTCTTATCTCTTCTTAGGCTTTTGGATTTATGTCCCGAGTTGCACTACAAGCAGAAAAGATGAATCACCACCCTGAATGGTTCAATGTGTATAACAAGGTCAGTTCATTATTTTATTTTTTGGTGATTGTAAATGCATATTTTAAGCAATCCGTTTCTCTTGCATTCTTTTATTTTACCTTGTATGGATCTGTGAATCTGGTACCTTAGAAGGCATTTTCTGTTTTGTTTCTTTTTTTAAGTGTGTGATATCAGACTTTAGTTTTAAATGGATATCTATCTATCTATCTATCCATCTACCTATCTATCTATATCTCATATCACATCACATATAACAACACAACATAATACAACATAACACACAATATACACACATGTATATATGTATGTGTATGTATGTTTGTGGGCAACTAGTACAGTAGATAGAGCACTGATCCTTAAGTTGGGAGGACTTGAGTTAAAATCTGACCTCAGACACTTACTAGTTGTGTGACCCTGAGCAAGTCACTTAACCCCAATTGCCTTAAAACATCTGGGGCCATCTCTACTGGACCCGGGTAGCTCTGAAGAAGAGAGTGCATTTGGTGACCTTGCACTGCCCTTCCTCATTTAAATCCAAATCACTGTAAGTCATGAAATCACCCTGATGTCATGGTCCTCTTTGCTTTTGAAGGATAAAAACCAATATGTATTATAAATATTCATATGTAGCTGTTTGTGTGTATATACACACATGCACACACAATAATTATGAAATTATTTCCAAGAATCCAAATTCTATTAGGTTCTTCCTTTCTCATTAGGCATATATACTTTATTATAGGTGGCAGATAGATGACTCAGTGGATAGAGTGCTATACCTCAAGTCAGGAAGACCTAAGTGCAAATGTAGCTCCAAACACTTAACTTGACTTAGTTCCTGAACTGTAAAATGGGGATTGTAATAGTATCTACCTCCAAGGGTTGTTGTAAGGATCAAATGAGGTAATATTTGTAAAGTGCTTAGGAAAGTGGCAGGCACATAGTAGGCACTATATAAATCCTAGCCTTTTTCCTTCTTTTTCCTGCTACTGTCTTCTCTTCCTCTTTCTTGTTCTCTTTCTTCAAAGTTTATAGTTCATGTATAATATTTCAATTTAGTAACATTTTTACTAGTTAACTTTATTTTATATTTTTCTTCTATTGAAATTAATATAAGTCAAAGGTAGTCAAATTAGGTCCCACCTTTTTTTTTTTTTTTTTTTGGTGAGGCAATTGGGGTTAAGTGACTTGCCCAGGGTCACACAGCTAGTAAGTGTTAAGTGTCTGAGGCTGGATTTGAACTCAGGTCCTCCTGAATCTAGGGCCAGTGCTCTATCCACTGTGCCACCTAGCTTTCCCAGGTCCCAATTCTAAATGTGAATCTGATTTGTAAGCATCTTTATTAATCTATCTTACTTCTTATAGGGCTAAATTCCTGAATAAGGGAGAAATTACATGATGCAGTTGATTTTAATTACCACCCAATATACCTTGCATCAAGTCACACTCAGGGCTAGGATTAAAAGTAATTAAACCAAAACTGGTTTCCTTTCTAATCTTTCACTTTACAAGATAAAAGGTGGCTGAAGTAGTTGGGAGGGATAGATAGTATGGCAGGACATAAGACAAGGGTGACCTTCTGTCGGAACCAGCCCATGTGGAACTTCTGAAAATCAACTAATAGGCTCCCTTCCTCACTCCATCCTCATCACTACACATTTACATGACAAAGCTAATACAGATCTCCACTAGTTTGCTTTGGCTTCACTTTATTCAGATAAATTTCACCATCTTTCTGGTCTTAAATTAATCTTTCACCAGCTTCCCAGCCTGTGCCCCTAGTCGTTTTGGGAAGAAGCCAGTCTTTCAGATCCCATCTTAGATTCACTGACCCACTGGTAGTTTTGTGCAAATTTCTGACTCAAACTTAGATTCTGTGGTCCATGTTTGAAGAGCAGTCAGGTGGGAATGCTGACATTGTTACTTAACTCAGGTGTCCCCTGGAAATGGTGAGCATATGTGTATGTGGGTGGTGGTGGTGAGGAAGGAATTTCCCCTAACTGTGCACTGTTATAACTTCTTTGGCACCCTGACTGCTGCTCCCCTAGCGTACCAGCTTTCCTGATTCTGGGTGTTCTCCAATCATATTGGGCTCTTGGGCTTGGGAATCATTCAGGCATTAGACTAAAGTGTCAGCACTGAGTATCAGAAGTAGCCAGGAAGTCATCTCCAAAGGACCCAAGTGTTGAGTCACACATATAGTTACCTGGAGGTAGGCAGGGAACGATCCGCTCAACCCAGATTAATTAATATCTCTCTGCCTCTCTCTCTCACTCTCTCTCTCTCCTTCCTTCCTTCCTTCCATCCCCCCCACTCTTTCTATCTAATCTATCTGTGTGTGTGTGTGTGTGTGTGTGTTTGTGTATTTTGTTGGAGTCACTCAGAACAGCTTGATATCAAGCTAGACTGTTCTCCTAGCTGCCTCTGCTAATGGATAAAATTCTATTTCATTTATCAACTAGTCTGCCAGGAAGTGACTCCTTTTTCTTGTCCCACCCCTTTTTTTTAGAGATGTGCTTTTAAACAAATTAATCAAGATCCTATATTTTTAATGACTTAACTCTCTTCAGTGGCCTAATTAAACTTAAAGGTCTGAAACCCTACTTAAGTAATTGCTTTTTTTCTTAAGAGGAAAGGTTGAGACTAGCAATTAAATTGACTTGACACATGAAAAAAGGTTTTTATCCCAAGTCAGCTGTTAGCAGCATGGTAGAGTTCACATTATAATGGAATTTCCTTATTTGGTTTTGTTGTGTTTAGAAACTGCAGTTATTTTCACATAATGCAAATATGTAAAGCACTTTCAAAAAAGCTCCTTTGTTCTTTAAATTGTCATGCAAATATTTAATATTAGATCAACGATCTGTCCTAGTAAAGTATAGTAAAAATAAAGAATTTGATAAGTTGTTAATAAGTTTTCTTTCCTTTAGGTCCAGATAACTCTTACTTCACATGACTGTGGTGGACTGACCAAGAGAGATGTAAAACTGGCTCAATTTATTGATAAAGCTGCTGCTTCTGTTTAACATCTTGCAAACCACATGCAAATAATACCAAAATCTTGACTACAAAATATGTTGAAGATAATTCACATGACAAAATAACTTTGAAATTTCTGGTTTGTCTTATACTATGATAAAGATGTTTTATAATAAGTTATTAAATATTAAAATGATTTGAATTTTTGTCTGGATCAGTTTCAGTCACACATTTAATACAGAGGTAAACCAACTAAATTTAGTACCTAATAATGAAAAGTAAAAACTTCTCTCTTGAATATCAGAAATAATTTTTGGAATGCACAAATATGGTATCTGGCAAATTGAGCACTAAAAACTCAAGCCAGAGGTTTGACTTTTATAAATACATTGGTATGCTTGACAATATTATATAAATTCGAAAAGATTTATGAATTCTGCAAGGTAAGGATATTACCCTTACATCATAATTTTAATAAAATTGAAGATCTACCTTGAATGGAAATTATCCCCATATAAGTGTCATGGGGTGCAGAGCACCCCAGAAGTTCTCTGGGGCACACAAGGAATCTTGTCCTTGAGAAGCTAAACCAGAGGACAGATTCGCCTAGAGAGAAAAGTGGAACCAAATCGGACTGAGCTAGCTTCAGATTCCCATCCTTCATTCTGGTCTCCCTTACCCTGGGGAGATAAATTTGGGTGTGACTTTGGCCTTTGTGTCCTGAAGAGGGATCCATAGCCACCCCTCACCCAATTCCTCTGGTCACTACCAGTGGGGGATGGTCATCCACTCCTCACCCAATTCCCCCAGCTACCACCAGTGGGGGATGGTCCTCCCTCACTAAAGGAACTTTCCACAGTCAAATGGTCACCCCTCCCCCCATCAGTCCTCTATAAAAGTACCTGCTAATCTCTTGCTTGAGGAGATTGGTACCTCTGAGCTACATGCTTTGTACCTATCTCCCCATGAGAAGTCCAAGGATTTCTGTCATGGTTTCCCTTCCCTCCCCCCTTCCCTTCCCCTGCCCCTAAATAAACTACCACCTTATTCTAACTACTTTTGTGTGTAAGAGGGTGTAATTCTTTCAAGAGGAATTCCTAAGAACCCCAACCCCTATCCCAAACCCATACCCCATTTTCCCCCATTACATAAGTAACTAATGATAAATATCTTCTATGATCATAACAATTTATCTTCATATTTGAGAATTTCTCTTTTGTAGTTAGAAGACCAAGAAGACCTGGTTTCAGATCTCACTTTTAACAGAGTTACCATCTGTGTAACCCTGGGCAAGTCCTTAACCCTCTCAGTGCTCTTGCCAGAGATGTCAAAACTCCCAAGTGCAGGGACCAGATGAAAATGTATTTGGGAAATGTTTAACAAAATAAAAATACAGTACAAGTTATATACTTTTAATTGGTGATTTTCTAAGTGACTATGTGACCAGTAAAAATATGTTTCTATTTGAATTTGATGCAACTACTCTTGGCAACCTTCCAAGACTATAAGAAAGTATTAGCCTCCATTGGCAAGAGTTTCCTCACTTGATAGTTCCCTATACCAATGAAATCATACATTGGGACTCTCTTCTTTCTAGGTATAGAAAGTGTGTTGTAGCATAAATGGATTTGTCAGTAGGCACATAAACTTGAAACAACAGGATTGGCAGTCACAGCACTATTCTCTCTGGCTCCCTATTTAGCTTACTGAGTTAAGTGTGAGCTATACTATATTGGATTTATTTGTCATTTGAATGTTGTGGTTTACAAACCAAAATATTACATGGGCTTAGCCCATATGGCCACAGATTTTAGATCAGAAGCTAGATCACACCCTTTTTACCAGTGATCAAATAGACTTCTATACTTCTTTAATTGTAGGAGTAAAAAGGACTTAATAAGTATCTACAATAATTTAGAAAAAGGGATTTTGCAGTGACAGTGTTCTATTCAGCAAAACAAAGGTACTTATACCAAAAACCTAAATGATATACAGATAAATTAGGTCATGTCTGTAAAGCACAAATGCCCTTCATAGATTTCAGAATGGTTGTAATAGAACAAGGATCACATTTTTGATAAGGTATCCTTCCTCTAAGATGCTGTAACATCCAAACACAGTATCAGAGACCATCCTTTTTTTTTTAAACACCTTAGTATAGATTAATTTTTTATATTATATATTAGAGATGAAGACCTTATAGGAATAGAACATGGGACCAGTAATTTTTGATATAGGGTAGTAAGTTGGTAAAAGCATAAAGCATGGAGTCACTGTTAGGGAAGCCCAAAGTTGGGGCCTTACAAAATCAGAAGGAAGCAAAAGGGTACTAAGCATTAAAATAGGGCAAAGGAAAAGTGGGATATAATTAAATGGAATTCGTTATCTTTACCCAAACCCTTCCCAATTCTAAATTTCCCTATCATTGTGGAGGGCACCACCATCCATCAGCCATGTTTACAAACTTCTCTCTCTCACTCATTGTATAGATGCAATCAGTTGTCAAATCTTGTAATATCTTTCTCTACAATATTTCTCATGCTTCCTTTTCTCTATTATACAAGCCGTCACCCTAGTATAGGTCCTCATTACCTTTCACTTAGACTTTTACAACAACCCTCTAATGGTCTCCCTGACTCAAGTCCCTCACCACTTCAATTCATCTACACAGCTAGTAAGGGGTTTTTCCTAAAGTGGAGTCATTCCTTTACTCCCTTCACCCCACCCCAGTCTACTTGAGTTACCTATTACCTCCTGCATCAAAGATAAAGTCCTTTGTTTGGCATGTAAAGCTCATCATAATCTGACCTCTTCCTACCTTTCCAATATTACATTCTACCCCCTATGCAGAGACCATTCTTTTAAAACAAAAACCAGAAGAATTGCTTGGAAAACATATTCCAACTTTTTTATTTTGAATATTGGGAAACTGAAACCCAGAGAGGGGAAGTCATTCTCATAATTAGTGCTCCAAGTTCATGCTACACTGTACTTCCTCTTGGAATTTAAGCAAGTGAGAAAGGAAAGACATTTAAATAAATAGATTCTGAGTCATAGAGGGGTAATAAGCAATCTGAATGGTTTCTGGAAATTTCTGAATTTTGGGGAGCTTTGTACCTTTCAAAGAGTTAGGAATGAGAAACTTGTGAAGGCATGAGTAGGTCAAGAACCAAAGAAGTCTCATAGCAGTGATCCTAAAGGGAAATAGCAAGGAAATTATAGCAAATCTTGTAAGTCATCGGAACTTTTTGTAACTTTCATTACAAAAACTCTATTCCTTTAGCTCAGTTTGAAATTCTCTTTTACTAACTTTTTAAGGGTATCAGAAGTTTTTGCTTACATCCAACAGTGGAGCTTTGAGAAGCAGCACAGTCAAGTGGTTTAGACTGCCAGATTTGGAGGCAGGAACTTAGGTCCTGTCACTGACAGGACTGTGTGATTGGGCAAGTCACTTAACCTCACAGTTTCCCCAGGCAGCGTTCTCTAAGGCGTCAGGTACAGATGAGTCGCTGATCATTATTGGCGGAAGGAATTTCCATGCCAGTTTCCCACACTGATCAGATTACAGGTCTGTACAGCTTTCCCCGCAAACAAAACAAAACACAAAAAAACCAATGGAGCTAAGTGAATGTTTCACATAGTTATAGTGACAAGGACTTGATAATTAATAGGTAATGACTTATTATAATGATTCAATGTGGATTTTACGTAAAGTTCATATTTAAATGATATATCTGTATGAACCTTTGTACTGACTAATATCAAGAAATCAGAGGTCCCCTATCAAATATGTAAAGAAATGCTCCAGAGTTTCAGAGGGGGAGGCCAAGATGGCAGAGTGAAACCAGGAAGCTGCCTGAGCTCTCCCAAATTTCCCTCAGAAACAATGTTAAATTAAGCCTTTCAACAGATTCTGGAGCTGTAAAACCTGCACACCCCGCCCCCCCCCCCCCAACCCTAGAAGATCTTCAGGAAAGGTTGTTTCATCTGGTTAAAAGGAGAGCACAGCTCAGTGCAGAGGGCGTCTGGGCAAGCTAGCAAAAGGCCCTTAGTCACATCACAGATCAGCAGCTGAGGACCTGTGGTCTTGGCCAGCAAGCTAGTGGCACAGCAGGCCAGTTGTGAGACCTCCACCCCCAATGCAGAAGGCAATCTGATAGCTAGGGTATCTGCTACCCAACAGGCTGCGCCTGCACCACTCCAGTGCAGTGAGAAGCCACAAGCTGCTGATGCCTCAGAGCAGAAAGCTGGTGACTCAGTCCCTGGCTCCCAGGAAAAGAAGCTCTGGACAGTGCACACTGTACCCCAGGAGCAGAAATCAACCTTAAAAAGGCACAAAAGAAGCTAATACATACATATATATATATATGAATAAGAAACAAAAAAGAACCCTTACCATTGACAGTTACTATGGTGACAGGAAAGATCAAAACAACTTCAGAGGAAGACAAGAATGATAAAACTCCTACATGTGAAACCTCAAAGGGGAAGAATTGGTCTTGAGACCAGGTAAAAACCCTCCTGGAAGAGTTCAAAAAGGATTTTACAAACCAAATAAGAGAAGTAGAAGAAAAATTGGGAAAAGAAATGAGAGTTATGCAAGAGAAAGTCAATAACTTTGTAAAAGAAGATAATGCCTTAAATAAAATTGGAAAAGGAGAATAATTCCCTAAGAATTAGAATTAAGCAGATGGAAGATAATGACTCAATGAGACAACAGTAAGAAGTAAAGCAGAATCAAAAGAATATAAACATAGAAGAAAACATAAAATACCTCTTCAGAAAAATAACAGACCTGGAAAATAGATCCAGGAGGGACAATATAAAAATAATCGGATTACCTGAGGACCATGGTCAATAAAAGAGCCTAGACAGCATGTTTCATGACATTATCAAGGAGAACTACCCCCAATGTCTTACAACCAGAGGAAAAAGTAGTCATTGAAAGAATCCACCAATCACCTCCTGAAAGAGACCCGCAAAAGGAAAACTCCAAGGGATATTGTAGCTAAATTCCAGAACTATCAAGTAAAGGAGAAAATACTGCAAGCAGACAGAAAGAAACAATTTAAATATCAAGGAACAATAATTAGAATTGCAAAAGACCTGGAAACTTCAACATTAAAGGATCAGAGGGCTTGGAATATGATATTCTGGAGGGCATAGGAACTGGGATTACAAACAAGAATGTACGACCTACCAAAATTAAACATGATATTACAGGGGAAAAGATGGGCATTCAATGATATAGGGGTCTTTAAAACTTTTCAAATGAAAAGCCCATAACTGAACAGAAAATTCAGTCTACAAATACAAGACTCAAGAGAAGCATGAAAAGATAAACAGGAAAAAACATTACTTAATAAGGTTAAAATGTTTGCATCCCTTACATAGGAAGAAGATACTTGTAACTCTTGAGAATTGTGTCTTTGTTAAGGCAGATAGGAGGAATACACACAGACGGAAGGTGTGGGTGTAAGTTGATTCTGATATGATGATATTTAAAAAAAACAACAACAAACCTTAAGGGGTAACAAAAAGAGAAGAGAAGAGGAAAGGGAAAGCAGAATGAGGTAAATCACATCAGATGAAGAGGCATGAAAGACCTTTTACAATAGAGGGAAAGAAAGAAGAGGTGAGCATTTTTTTGACCTTCCTCTTATCTGATTTGGCTCAAAGAGGGAATAATATACACACTCAATTGTGTAAAGAATTTTATCTTACCCAAAAGTGAAGTAAAAGGGGAGAAGGGAAAGAAAAGGGCGGGGGGTGTGCTGATAGAAGGGAGGGCAAAACTAGGAATTGAAAGGGGAAAGGACAAAAGGGAAGTGGGGCTGATAGAAGGGAGGGTAGACTGAGGGGGCCAGAAACAAAACACTAGTGAGAAGGGACAAGGGGAAAGGAAAGAGAAAAGTACAAACAAGAAGAAAAATAGGATGCGGTGAAAACACAGTAATTATAACTGAAAGTGAATGGGATGAACTCTCCTATAAAATGGAAGCAGATAGCAGAGTGGATTAAAAACCAGAATCCTACAATATGTTGTTTACAAGAAACACATTTGAAAAAAAGATACACACAGAGTAAAGGTAAAAGGTAAAAGGCTGGAGCAGAGTATATTATGCTCCAGCTGAAGTAAAATAAGCAGGGGTAGCAATCTTTATCTCAGACAAAGCAAAAGCAAAAATTGATCTAATTAAAAGAGATAAAGAAGGAAACTACATCTTGTACTAAATGTATGCACCAAGTAGTACAGCATCCAAATTTTTTTTTTTTGGTGAGGCAATTGGGGTTAAGTGACTTGCCCAGGGTCACACAGCTAGTAAGTGTTAAGTGTCTGCTCTATCCACTGCACCACCTAGCTGCCCCAGCATCCGAATTCTTAGAGAAGGTAAACAAGTTATAATAAGAAATAGATAGCAAAACTATATTAGTGGGGGACCTCAACCTCCCCCCTCACACACAACTACATAAATCTAACCACAAAATTAATAAGAAAGGAGTTAAGGAGGTGAATAGAATTTTAGAAAAGTTAAATATAGACCTCTGGAGAAAACTGAATGGGGATAGAAAAGAATACCCATTTTTCTTAGCAGTACATGGCACATATACAAAAATTGACCATGTATCAAGGCATAAAAACCTCAGTCAAATGCACAAAGGCAAAAATAGTAAATGCATCCTTTTCAGATGATGATGCAATAAAAATTATGTGTAATAAGGGCCATGGAAAGATAGACAAAAAATTAATTGTAAACTAAATAATCTCATCCTAAAGAATGAGTAGGTCAAACAACAAGTCATAGAAACTACTTCATCCAAGAAAATAACAATAATGAGACAACATACCAAAAATTATGGGATGCAGCCAAAGCAGTTCTTAGGGAAAATTTTAAATCTCTAAATGCCTACATTAATAAAATAGAGAAAGAGGAGATCAATGAATTGGGCATGCAAATAAAAAAGCTAGAAAAAGAACAAATATAAAATCCCTAATTAAATACCAAATTGGAAATTCTGAAAATTAAGGGAGAGATTAATAAAATTGAAAGTAAGAAAACTATAGAATTAATAAATAGAACCAAATGCTGGTTCTATTAAAAAAAACAATAAAAAAGATAAACCTTTGGTTAATTTGATTAAAAAAAGAAAAAAGAAAGCCAAATTACCAGCATCAAAAATGAAAAGGGTGAATTCACCACCAATGAAGAGGAAATTAAAGCAATAATTAGGGGCTATTTTGTCCAACTATATGCCAATAAATTTGACAATCTAAATGAAATGGATGAATATCAACAAAAATATAAACTGCCCAAATTAACAGAAGAGGAAATAAAACCCATAAGTAAGTCTATTTTAGAAAAAGAAATTGAACAAGCCATCAAGGACCTCTCTAAGAAAAAAATCTCCAGGACCAGATGGGTTTACAAGTGAATTCTACCAAACATTTAAAGAACAATTTTTTTTTTTTGGGTGAGGCAGTTGGGGTTAAGTGACTTGCCCAGGGTTACACAGCTAGTAAGTGTCAAGTGTCTGAGGTCGGATTTGAACTCAGGTTCTCTTGACTCCAGGACTGGTACTCTATTGCGCCACCTAGCTACCCCTAAAGAACAATCAGTTCCAATACTATACAAACTATTTGGAAAAATAGGTGAAGAAGGAATCCTACCAAATTCCTTTTATGAGACAAAAATGGTGCTGATACCTAAATCAGGAAGAACAAAAACAGAGAAAGAGAATTATAGACCAATCTCCCTGATGAATATTGATGCAAAAATTCTAAACAGAATTATTAACAAAAAGATGACAGCTATTTATCACCAGGATAATACACTGTGACCATGTGGGATTTATACCAGGAGCGTAGGGCAGGTTCAATATTAGGAAAATTATCAACATCATTGATCACATCAATAACAAAACTATGATTATCTCAGTAGATACTGAGAAAGCTTTTTGACAAAATATAGCACCCATTCCTATTAAAAACAGTAGAAAGCATAGGAATAAATGGAGCTTTCCTTATGTGAGAATTGGAATGACACTCCCTGCTGGGAGGAACATTGTGAGCTCTGGCCTGAAAAGAAACCATGTGACTTTAGCATCTGGAAGTGACCTTTTCTGGGGTTTTGAAGGTCAGTTCGGTGTCAAGAAGTGATGTTTGCTCGTGGGTCCTGTCAATCAGAGCTACCAGCCAATTAGGTTGGAGCTGTGTCTGTGGACAGCCCTGTTTCAGGTTTCACAGGAGGCTTGGGGAGAAGCCGAGGAGGGAGCGGCCTTTTTGGGTTCCTGACCTTGGCTTTGGTAGATGAGATGTGGGGCACTCTTAAAGATAGTTAGATTTTTATCTTTCTCTCCTTATCAACTTTTGATGCACTTTAATAAATATTTAAAAGTCTAAACTCTTGCTAAAACATATAATTTAAGGTGACCATTAGATTTTAAACATCATAGCTAGAATTTTAGCCCCTTACACTTAAGATGATAAACAGTATCTATCTTAAACCATTAACAAGCATTATATGCAATGGAGAAAAGTTAGAAGTATTCTCAATAAGATAAAGGGTGGGGGCAGCTAGGTGGCGCAGCTAGGTGGCGCACTGGCCCTGGAGTCAGGAGTACCTGAGTTCAAATCTGGCCTCAGACACTTAACACTAGTTGTGTGACCCTGGGCAAGTCACTTAACCCCAATTGCCTCACTAAAAAAAAAAAAAAAAAGGATAAAGGGTGAGACAACAATGTCCATCATCACCAATATTATTCAATATTGTACTAGAAAGGTCAGCCTTAGCAATGAGAAGAAAAAGAAATTGAAGGAATTAGAATAGGCAAGGAAGAAACAAAACTATCTCTCTTTGCAGGTGATATGATGGTATACTTAATGGATGATGATGATGGAATCCTAAAGAATCAACTAAAAAACTACTTGAAACAATTAATAACTTTAGCAAAGTTGCAGGATATAAAATAAACCCACATAAATCATTAGCATTTTTATATATGACCAACAAAGTACAGCAGCAGGAGATAGAGAAATTCCGTTTACAATAACTGTAGATAATATAAAATACTTGGGAGTCTACCTGCCAAGGCAAACTGTGGCATTTAAAATTATATGTGGTCACCTTATTTCTGTCCCAAGTTTGGGGAAAATTAACTGGGGTTTCTAATATATTTGTTACTTCTAAATTAGAAGCTTTAGCACCAGTTTTGGGCACTAAGCATTTATTAAAGTATATTAAATATTAGTAAAGAGAATGCACATGTCTCTGAATGTTAAGAAAAGGCCTATCTAGCCTAGAGGAGAGAATAGAACTCAGCCTGGCCTTCTTCCTCCAAGTCCTGTGCCACCAAAAGCACCTCTGAGAGAGTCTAACTGAGAATAACTGCATGTGGAAGCCTTTTCTGGGTCTGGAGGAGAGGCATTCTTTATACACTGCTTCAGGCTAATTGGCTAGCATCCACAAAATCCATTGGTTCACTGGATTTGAGGGTGATCCCGTGTTGAGGTCAGAGTTCATACCCTCTGAGAACACACCCTCTTGAGGGCCAGGCAGGTGTGGTTATAGTTGAATTAATTTTAAGTGAGTTAATCAGTGAAGTCAATCAATCCAATCAATCTTAATCCAATCAGTCCCCTAAATGGGGGGCCTTTGGGCATTCCCAAAACCCTATTATTTTCTCACAAAACTCAGGAACTATATGAACAAAATTACAAAACATTTTTCACACAAATAAAATCAGATCTAAACAAATGGAAAAATATAAATTGCTCATGGATAGGCTGAGCTAATATAATTAAAATGACAATTCTACCTAAATTAATTTACTTATTCAATGCCATGCCAATTAAACTACCAAAAATTATTTCATAGAGCTAAAAAAAATAAGAACAAAATTATCTGGAAGAACAAAAGGTCAAGAATATCAAGGGAATTAATGAAAAAAAACCAACAACAAAGGAAGGTGTCCTAGCTGTACTAGATCTAAAACTATATTATAAAGCAGAAATCATCAAAACTATTTGGCACTGGCTAAGAAATAGAGTGGTGGATCAATGGAATAGGTTAGGCACACAAAACACAGCAGTAAATGAATATAGCAATCTCCTGTTTGATAAACCCAAAGACTCCAGATTCTGGGATAAGAACTCACTATTTGACAAAAACTGCTGGGAAAACTGGAAGATGGTATGGCAGAAACTAGGCATAGACCAAAATCTTACACCATACACCCAAGTAAAGTCAAAATGGGTATAAGATCTAGACATAAAGTGTGATACCATAGGCAACTTAGAAATGGAAGGAATAATTTACTTGTTAGATCTATGGAGAGGGGAAGAATTTATGACCAAAGATGAGATAGAGACTATTACAAAATGCAGCATGGATCATTTTGACTACATTAAATTAAAAAGTTTTTTCACAAATAAAACCAATGCAAATAAGATTAGAAGGAAAGTAGAAAAATAGGAAACAATTTTTACAGACTGTTTCTGATAAAGACCTCATATATAAAATATATAGAGATGTGAATCACAAATATTTAAGAAGTCATTCCCCAATTATTAGCAGGCATTTTTCAGATGATGAAATTAAAGCTATCTCCAACCATATGAAAAAATGTTCTTAATCGCTGCTGATTAGAGAAATACAAATTAAAACTACTCTGAGGTACCCCCTCACACCTATCAGATTGGCTAATATGACAAAAAAGGGAAATGATAAATGTTGGAGAAGATGTGGGAAAATTCGAACACTAATGCACTACTGGTAGAGCTGTGAACTGATCCAACAATTGTGGAGAGCAATTTGGAACCATTCCCATAAGTTTCAAAACTGTGCATATCCTTTGACTCAGCAATACCACTTCTAGGTCTATATCCCAAAAAGATCATAAAAAAGGGAAAAGGACCCACATGTACAAAAATATTTATAGCTGTGCTTTCTGTGGTAGCAAAGAATGGGAAATTCAGGGGATGCCTATCAATTGGGGAGTGGCTAAAAAGTTGTGGTATATGAATGTATGGAATACTATTGTGCTATAAGAAATGATAAGCAGATAGATTTCAGAAAAACCTCTAAGACTTACATGAATTGATGCTGAGTGAAATGTGCAGAATGAAGAGAACATTGTACACAGTATCAACAGCATTGTGGAATGATCAACTGTTATAGACTCAACTCTTCTCAGCAATGCAGTGATCCAAGACAATGCCAAAAGACTTAAGGATGGAAATGCTCTCCACTTCCAGAAAAAAGAATTGTGGAATCTGGGTGCAGATTGAAGCAAACTGTTTTCACTTTTGTTGTTACTTTTTTGTTACTGTTCCTGTTCATTCTTTTATTTTTCCTTTTGTTCTGATTTTTCTCTTACAACATGACTAATATGGAAATAGATTTAACATGAGTGTAATGTTAAAAAAATAATTTTTTCTATTGATTAAAAAAAAAAAGAAATGCTCCATGTAGTTACTTTTGACTGAATCTTTAAACATTGCTTCACAGTAATGGAAATTAAAACTTAGAAGACACATGGTCAAAGTTTGGCGCCTTTGAGTTCTGTTCTTTTTTGAATTGGTACGGTCTCTTTTATGGAGAAAGATTTTTCCGAAAAATTTTCCAAAGGATGGTTGGTTTTTCCTCCCATCCTTTCTCCTCCCCACTTTATTTCTTTTTAAATGATTGTTGGATCAGAGAAGAAGTAAACAAAACTGAACTGTGGCCTCTTATATGATCCCACAGGTAAAGAAATCAAAGGTAGCATGTTTGACAATGGGTTTTTTTTGTGTGTTTGTGTGTGTGTGTGGGGAAATGGGGGTTAAGTGACTTGTCCAGGGTCACACAGCTAGTAAGTGTCAAGTGTCTGAGGTCAGATTTGAACTCAGGTACTCCTGAATCCAGGGTCTAGCTGCCCCCGATAATGTTTTTTTTTTTTTTTTTTTTTTTTGCGGGGCAATGGGGGTTAAGTGACTTGCCCAGGGTCACACAGCTGGTAAGTGTCAAGTGTCTGAGACCAGATTTGAACTCAGGTACTCCTGAATCCAGGGCCGGTGCTTTATCCACTGCGCCACCTAGCTGCCCCTGATAATGGGTTTTTAAATAAATTGACAAGAGATTTCCAGTCTCTGCAGATTTCCTTCATGGACAGAAAATCACCATGAAATGAATGTAAAGCAGCAAAAATAAAGGGGTAAAGCAATTCCTAAGACATCTTGAAAGGACCTCAGAAAAGATAAGGTCTCTAGGTTCTAAACCTCTCCTAGACAGAATCCAGAAAATAACAGTAGGGAGGATCTGTGGCCTGGGGCAACATTATTCACATCTCGGGATTAAAATTTGATTTTAATACTATTAATTATAATAATAAGCTGCTTAAAATAAAGCAAAATAAAAATGAGTAAGCAAAGGAAAAAGAACAACCATAGATAGCTACTTTGGTATACAAGAAGATCTGGGTTCATACTCAAAGTGAGATAGATTAAAAAAAAAGCCACTCCTTCCCCAGAGAGTAACATCAAATGGTAGCAAGTTCTTGGAAGAACTTAAAAAGGAATTAGAAAATTAAATAAGAGAGGTTGAAGAAAAATTAGTGGGGAAAAAAGCAATTCAAGAAGATTATTGAAAGTTAACCAATTGGAAAAAGATACAAAATCTTAAGGAAGAAAATAACTTCTTGAAAACTAGAGTTGGGCAAGAAGAATCAAATAATATTATAAGACATTATAAGATATAAGAAATAATAAAACTAGAAAAGCTAGAAGAGAATCTGAAACATTAGGAAAACAACTGATCTGGAGAACAGATCAAGGAAACTATAATAATTGTTGGAATATTCAAAAGTTATGATAAAAAAAGAATCTGGATATAATATTACAAGAAATTATTGAGGAAAATTGCTGTGAACTTCTAGAACAAGAGGGTAAAGTAGAAATAGAAAAAAAAATCTATTGCTCACCACCTGAAAGAGGTCCTAGGAAGAAAACTTACAGGAATGTCATAGACAAGTTTCAAAACTTCCAGGTTAAGGAGAAAATATTGCAAAGCACAAGCAAAAAAACCAACAAGAAACCAATTTAAATATTGTGGAGATAGAGTCAGGATTTCACAAGATGTAGTAGTGCCTACATAAAAAGACTGTAGGTCTTAGAACATTATATTTCAAAGAACAAAAGAGCTAGCATTGTGACCAAGAAAAAGTTTCCCAGGGGGCAGCTAGGTGGCACAGTGGATAAAGCACCAGCCCTGGACTCAGGAGTACCTGAGTTCAAATCTGAGCTCAGACACTTGACACTTACTAGCTGTGTGACCCTGGGCAAATCACTTAACCCCCATAGCCCTGCAAAAAAAAAATTACCCAGGAAAGTTGAGTATAAGCCTGAATTTTTAAAAAATGGACATTTGATGAACTGAAAGACTTTCAGGTATTTGTGACAAAAAGACCAGAACTCAATGGAAAATGCAATATAAAAGATCTAGAAGAAACATGAACAAAATATTACAGACTCATTAAGGCCAATCTGTTTACTTCATATTTATGAAAATGTCATCAGTATTCTTAAAATTGTCATCATTACTAGAGTAGTTTGAAAGAAAGGTTCGGGCTGAATTGTACATGATGGGGTAATTCTAAAAGACAAAATTGTGAAGGAAAAGGTAAAAAGCAATTATAAAAATGGAGGATGAAAAGAACTGGTACAGAGAAAGCAGGTGGGATTGGAGGACTGGTAATATTGGAAGAGAAAATAATGTGTACATATGGAAGGGTGTAGAAGATTTCTGAATGTGTGGAGAGGTGAGAAAACTGGGGGACAGGGTGGGAGAGGGACTTTTAGAGAAGTGTGTGAATTGGATTGGGAGGGTGGGGGGAGATGTTGGGAGAGAATCTTGGTGGGGTGGGTGGTATGGGAAGTGGGAGAATGGGGAGAGAAGATAAGGCAAAAGGGATAGGGTAAAAAGAGAGGCTGAGAAAGAAAATAGTAAAAATAAGATGGAAGAAAATGCAAAAATAGTAATTATAACTTTGAATGTGAATGGGATGTTTATAGCAGCTCTCTTTGTGGTGGCAATGAACCAGAAATTGCAGGGATCTCCATCAACTGGGGAATGACTTAAGTTGTGGTGTATGGTTATGATGGAATACTACTGTGCTATAAGAAATGATGAGCTCAATGATCTTAGAAAGACATGGAAAAACTTACATGAAATGGTGAAGAGTCAAGTGAGCAGAACCAAGAGAACATTGTATACAGTAACAGCAATATTGTTTTAAGAACGACTTTGAGCAGCTAAGTCATTTTGATTATTATAAATATACAAATTAAAAATAAAGGACATATGAAGAAAGATGCTATTTGCAACCTGAGAAAAACTGATGAATAGAAGTATGTATAGAATAATTTTACATATGCATTCCTATTTTTATCTAATGGTAGTCATCTCTAGGGTGGGGTGGGGGGACAGAAGAAAAAAAGGAAAAAAAAAGAAAATGTATATGGTAACTATTATATATTTAAAAGGAATAGCAAATTATACATAATAGATTTGCAGTTTCATGTGCAAACATCTTTATTATACTGTTATGGAAATGCTTGTTTTATTCCATAAATTAAAAATTAAAATTATAAAAAGAGAAATGAACAAGAAAACTCTGGAGACAGTTATTTTCTAAAAATGTCCTGCTTTGGGAAAGCATTGACTAGTCCAACAAACATGATTTTTTTGTAATTTATATTTTTCTTTAATATTTTGCATTTATCCAATTAATATTTTAAAAATTAAGTACCGAGGGGCAGCTAGGTGGCCCAGTAGATAGAGTACCAGCCCTGGAGTCAGGAAGACCTGAGTTCAAATCTGTCCTCAGACACTTAACACTTACTAGTTGTGTGACCCTGGGCAAGTCACTTAACCCCAATTGCCTCACCAAAAAGAAAAAAAATTAAGTACCCAACTATCACCCCACAATGATTCCTTCTGAATAATCATATATGGTAAACAAGAAACTTAGAATGTATATACAAAGCCAATATTTGTCAATGACAAAAAACAACATTTACAATAATCCTGAAAGTTATTTGCCTCTTGGTTAAAAGAGATCAAAATAATTATATCCTGCTAAAATAATAAAAAAGAAATTTCTCATCATTCATTTATATTCTTTCCATGTACCATTTCACACCTATGATATACTCAATATATATTTCTCTGCTGTACCTAATAGCTTTCTCTACATTTAGTTTTCTTATGAGATTGTATTTAACTGCCCAATTTTCAGTTTAAATAACAGATTCATTTTCCAAATCCAAGCCTTCCTCAAACCCTACAATCATTGCTTTACTGTATACTCTTTACCTTTTCTGGGCCAAATGCTGCCACTTGATTTGGTATTTTGAAAATTTACCAGCTCCAAGTATCTGTCCTCAAAGGGCACAACAATATCACTATAATCGGTCACGCTTAGGTATCTTTTATTATCATTCATTTTAAGATACAGGTTGAACTTTATAATTTTCAGTTAATAAAATTCCTGCTAAGAACCATGCACTACAAACATGTTTGGCTTTAACATATTCTCTTTTTGTTTCAGTGCTGAGAACTTAGAAATTTTTGTGAAGTGATTTGCCTTAGAGATACTAAGTTTGGTTCTATCTTCCTGATATAGATGATAGAACATTTCTGAATGCTCTAGGTAGTGTCAATTTCTTTGATTTCCTTAAGATTTTTTCCTTGTCAATTTCCTGTTTTAAGCACTTTCATGCTAGAATATCCTCATTATAGAAAATTTAACACCAAATTCAATTCTGCTTTGCATTTCTTTTCTTTTTCTTTTCTTTCTTTCTTTTTTTTTTTTTTTGCAAGGCAATTGGGGTTAAGTGACTTGCCCAGGGTCACACAGCTAGTAAGTGTTAACTGTCTGAGGCCGGATTTGAACTCAGGTACTCCCGACTCTAGGGCTGGTGCACCACCTAACTGCCCCTCTGCTTTGCATTTCAAACAGGGCAAAGTATTTTGGACCAAGACATTTTTCTTTGCCATTCCCCTCACTCTCAAACACATACTTATTTTCTTCTCTACTAGTACTTGAAAAGTTTCCTTACATTTATGAATTTGTATTTTATTTTTGTTTTGTTTTTTTGGAGGGCAATGGGGCTTAAGTAACTTGCCCAGGGTCACACAGCTAGTAAGTGTCAAGTGTCTGAGGTCAGATTTGAACTCAGGTCCTCCTGAATCCAGGGCCGGTGCTTTATCCACTGCGCCACCTAGCCGCCCCATGAATTTGTATTTTAAAAATACATCAGTCCTAGGGCAGCTAGGTCGTGCAGTGGATAAAGCACTGGCCTTGGATTCAGGAAGATCTGAGTTCAAATCCAGCCTCAGACACTTGACACTTAACTAGCTGTGTGACCCTGGGCAAGTCACTTAACCCTCATTGCCCTGCAAAAACAAAAACAAACAAAAAAATACATCAGTCCTATCTTAGCTTTCCTCCTTTTTCCCCTCCAACACCTCTATTTAATTTACCCCTTAAACTAAAGGGACCAGTCCTTTCTAAGGTAAACCACAGTAGAATGTCAGTTTGAATTTCTTGGGGAAGAGGCCACAACTGTTTTGTATTAACTTTTAGGCAGCCAAGTAATTCTTCCATGTTTTTTTTTGCCCATTAAATATTAAAATTCTTTCCAATTACATACAAAAATAATTTTTAACATTCTTTTAAAATGTTTTAAATTTTGTAAAGAATTAATTGTGATTTGAGGTTTCTATGACCCCATCTTTGACTAAAATTAGAAACCCCATGAGCCCTGACCCCTGCGTGTGCCCATGCACCCTGACCTCAGTCTGGTGTGCACCCCTCACCTGCATGGGCCTGGCCAAATTATAATGAGGACAGCCCCACCATGACTGGAAGCCAGGTGAGGGCAGTCAGGTAACCTCCAGTGTCTGGAAGCTGAAGAGGGGCTGGCAGTTGTAGAATGGCTTGTTAATTCAGTTCAGTCAGGGCTGCCGGCCAATTAGCTTGGGGCTGTGTGTCTGTCTGCCCTGTTTCCTGGGGAGAAGGGAGGAGACTTGCCATTCTGGTGTTGGAGCTGGAAAGAGACAGGATGAAGCCATGTGTTCTGCTTAGCCCCTGGCAGTGGTGTGATTCAGGTCGTATTGTTTTCCTTCCCCCATTCCTCTTTTTTTTTCCTTTCCCTTAATTCTACTAATCTTACTTGTGTTTTAAAGTTTGTTCTTGTTAATAAACCCTGTTCTGCTTTTGAAAGAGGCTGTTGGGGGCAGCTAGGTGGTGCAGTGGATAGAGCACTGGCCCTGAAGTCAGGAGTACCTGAGTTCAAATCTGGCCTCAGACACTTAACACTTACTAGCTGTGTGACCCTGGGCAAGTCACTTAACCCGATTGCCTCATTAAAAAAGAAAAAAAAAGAAAAAAAAAGAAAAAAAAAAGAAAGGGGCTGTTAATCTTCTTCCTTGCCCCAATATTTCAGCAAGCCACTTAACTGACACTCCCCAATTAAAATTTGTCCCCTACAATTTCAAATTCTTGTCCTCTGTCCCTTCCCTCCTCATTGAGAAGCCAAGCAATTTGATATAGATTGTTCAAGTACAGTCATGCAAAATATATTTCCATCTTAGTTTTGTTGTGAAAGAAAACAGACAAAAAAAAAAAACCCAAACCAAAAAACCCCAACAACAAACCCAAACAAGAAAAATAAAGAAAGTTAAAAAAGTTTGCTTTGATCTGCATTCAGACTTCATTGGTTCTTTCTCTGGAGGTAGATAACATTTTTTTTTTCATCATAAGTCCTTTGGAATTGTTTTGGATCATTGTATTGTTGAGAATAGCTATGTCATTCACAGCTAATCATTGTATAACATTGCAGTTACTTTGTACCATGTTCTCCTGGTTCAGCTCACTTTATTTTGCATCAGTTCATGTAAGTCTTTACAGGTTTTTCTTAAAGTGTCCTGCTCATCATTTCTTAATCGCACTATAGTATTCCACCACAGTCACATAACACAACTTGTTCAGCTATTCCCCAATTAGTAGGCATCCCCTCAATTTCCAATTCTTTGTGATCACAAAAAGAGCAGCTATAAATATTTTTATACATGTGGGTTCTTTCCCCTTTTTTATAATCTCTTTGGGATATAGACCAGGTAGTGATATTGCTGGGTCAAAGGGTATGCACAGTTTTTTTTTTTTTTTTGGGGTGTGTGTGTGTGTGTGTTTGTTTTTTGTTTTTCTGGGGCAATGAGGGTTAAATGACTTGCTCAGGGTCACACAGCTAGTAAGTGTCAAGTGCCTGAGGCCAGATTTGAACTCAGGTCCTCCTGAATCCAGGGTCGATGCATTATCGACTGTGCCACCTAGCTGCCCCTATGGGTATGCACAGTTTTAAAGGCTTCTGGGCATGGTTCCAAATTGCTTTCCAGAATGGTTGGATCAGTTCACGACTCCACCAGCAGTGCTTTAGTGTGTCAACTTTCCCACTTCCCCTTCAATGTTTGTCATTTTCTTTTTCTGTCATATTAGCCAATCTGATAGGTTTGGGTAATCATTAGTGACTTGGAGCATTTTTTTTCATATAGATAGCCTCAATTTCTTTGTCTGAAAACTTCTCATTTATATCCTTTGATCATTTACAATTGGATAATTACTTGTATTCTTATAAATTTCACTCATGTCTTTATGTGTTTGAGAAACAAGGCCTTTATCAGAGAAACTTGCTGTAAATTTTTCTCCCAGTTATGAGACTATGTATTTCCCTCCATCATATTTTTCCCATTTATCCTTCTCCTTTCACCCTGTCCCTACTCAAAAATGTTTTGCCATCACCTACCTCAATCTGCTCTCCCTTCCATCAATTGTCTCCCCTCCCCCCATTCTCTTATCCCCTTCTCCTACTTCCTTGTAGGGCAAGATAGATTTCTATGCCCAACTGAATGTGTATATTATTCCCTCTTTGAGCCAATTCTGATGAAAGGAAGGTTCAGGCATCGTTGTCTTCCCTCCCTCCAACATTTCCTTCCAATGTAAAAGCTTGTTTGCACTTTTTTTTATGAGATCATTTATCCCATTCTATCTCCCCTTCTCCTAGTGCATCCCTCTTTCTCATCTATGGGTTATCTTAAAGAAAATTTAATTCTTCAAAAGGTGGAGAAAATGTTAAGGGGAACTGTTCTACTGAACCTGATTCTGACCAATAAGAAGAAACTGGTTGCTTATGTAGAAAAGTTACCAACCTTATGGGGAAATGACCACTTATTCTTAAAATTTGTGATAAAAGACCAAAGCTGAGCATAATCTTGATATATACTATATATATGTATTAGAAGGACAGATTCTTTCTTTTAAAGATTATTTTATTTTTTAAATCATAAAAGTATTTTATTATTTTCCAGTTACATGTAAATATAATTTTCAACATTTATTTTAATAATATTTTTAGTTCCAAATTTTTCTCCCTCCCTCCTTTTCTTCCCCCCTCCCCAAGACAGAAAGCAATCTGATATAGGTTATATTTGTACAATCACATTAAATATATTTCTGCATTAGTCATGTTGTGAAAGAAGAATCAGAACAAAAAGGAAAAACCTAACAAATCAAAAAATCAAAAACAAAAGCAGAAACAGTATGGTTCAATCTGCATTCAGAATCCACAGTTCTTTTTTCTGGATGTAGAGAACATTTTCCATCATGAGTTCTTTGAAATTATCTTGGAACATTGTATTGCTGAGAATAGCTAAGTCTAAAACAGTTGATCATCACACGATGTTGCTGTTACTATGTACAATGTACTCCTGGTTCTGCTCACTTCACTTAGCATCAGTCCATTTAAGTCTTTCCAGGTTTTTCTGAAATCTATCTGCTCACCATTTCTTATAGCAAAGTAGTATTCCATTATATTCATATACCACAACTTGTTCAGTCATTCCCCAATTGATGGGCATTTTCTTGATTTCCAATTCTTTGCCACCACAAAGAGAGCTGCTATAAATATTTTTGTACATGTGGGCCATTTCCCCTTTTTTATGATCTCTTTGGGATACAGGCCTAGTAGTAGTATTACTGGGTCAAAGGGTATACACAGTTAAAAGGACAGATTCTAAGGAATTTAGAGAAAGATTACACATATCTCATGGCCTAAGCTTCTGCAGGAAATATAGGAAGAGGACTAAAGTACTGACTGAAATTATAATGAGAAAAATTTCAGAGAGTAAGAAAAGGAGGATCTGTCTGAAGAGAACAATGTGGTTGTATAGAAAATTCAGTGATCAACAGATTAAAAAAAGATAGATTAGCAATTTTCTTTTTCTCTGAGGAACTTAATGGATAGATGGATTTTTTTTTTTTTTGGTGAGGCAATTGGGGTTAAGTGACTTGCCCAGGGTCACACAGCCAGTAAGTGTTAAGTGTCTGAGGCCAGATTTGAACTCAGGTCCTCCTGACTCCAGGGCTGGTGCTCTATCCACTGTGCCACCTAGCTGCCCCAATAGATGGATTTTTAATGGGTGTTGAAGGGGATCTTGGGGTAGGCCCTAAAGTCCTGAAGTGGGATAAGGTGGCCAATCTTTTCATATCTCATGGGATTGATTTCTCACCATCATTCAATGAATCATGTATCTCATACAGTAATGTAGTTTCACATATGGCTTGGGCAGCACATGGGAGTTAAGATGTTTGCCTTGGAGATGTCCCTGTTGGCTATAGCTTCCATGATGTTTGTTTGTTGTTTTTTTTGTGTGTGAGGCAATTGGGGTTAAGTAACTTGTCCAGGGTCACACAACAGTGTTAAGTGTCTGAGGCCGAATTTTAACTTAGGTACTCCTGAATCCAGGGCTGGGGCTCCATCCACTGCGCCACCTAGCTGCCCCCATGATGTTTTAATGATGAACTTTTTGATTTCTTTGTCCTTGGGCATACAATAGGTGCATTTGGTACACTGGATGGACTGGCTGCAAGTGGCTGTAGCCCTTCTTGACATGCCTATTGTTTCTCCTCTTCTTGGTCGTTTTTAAGGTAAGGAGCCAAAAGAGCATCCTTAGGTTTTTAAAAAAGATGTGTATAGATGGCTCCTGGCCAAGACGGCTGCCAGATCCTCTACACTTACTCTGCAAAAATGTAGAATTTCTATCAGACCAAATAATGATAAAAGAATCCAATAAGAAACCTTAGTAAGTAATATTTTACTATAGAACAGCCAACCCAGGAAGCTTCATAGAAAATCAACTATCCAGCCAAAGGAGATAGGAACTGACAGTAAACCTAGTACCAGCACAGGCAAACAAATGTAGACTTACAGTATGACCAGAGAAAGCTTGGAGACATGTAACCTTGAAGGACACTTTACTCTGAGTTAGCAACAGTGGAGGACTTTGAGGAAAACCCCTTACCACACACACAGGGACCCTTGGAACCATTGGGATGCAGCAATGAACCGAGCTCTGAGCTCCATTAATACCCACCTAGAGATATCATAAAGAGCTCTGAAGATCCAGTTTTCAAAACTCAAAAGATCTAGAGGGGTCTAACCCTGGAAAGAGGAGGTTAAGGAACCAAGGTGACCTAGAATAAGACCAATCAGGACTGAGCCCCCAAAAGCACAACAGGAAGTGGAACCTGGCCCTGGCACATAGCTGCAATGCAGGAACTAAAACTGGAGAGATGAATAAACCAAAGAAGACGGGGACTCATAGGCAAAAAATTGTTGAAATTTAGAGGTCTGCCAAAAGACGGAGAGAGGAACTACATAATAACTATAAGCAGAGAGAGACTCAAAGGAAAAAATGAGTTTTCCATAGGGACTACATGAATATTTAGAAGAAGGGAAGCAGGTGATTAAAAACTGAAATGAAAATTCTGGAGAAAAAAATTAAAAGGTAAATAAATAGCTTAGAAGAGGAAGTGGTAAACCTTGCCCATGAAAAGGGCTCTCAGAAAACTAGAATAGGAAGCAGAGCCAAGATGGTGGAGAAAATGGGTCTCTTTGCTGGCACTGGGGGTAGGACTCTGTTGTTTTGCCCATACTCAGATCTGGCTGGCAGTCACAGGACTAGGAGGAGCACTAGCGCATCAGAGTTTATGGCCATAGTGGAGTGCAGACCCTTGTCACAGTTCCAGGGCTGAAAAGAGTGCTTGTGCTCACTCACAAACCAGAGTATAGGCCAGGAGAGTAGTAAACATACCTCTCCTTAGAGCATACAACTTTGGAAGAACTTAAAACTTATAGGACCCTGGAAGTATTTCTGAAAATAGTTGCACAAAACCCCCTGAAGTTTGGGACAGTGTGCCCTCTACTCTGGTGGCAGAGGTCCACTTTAGCAAAGAGTTAAATGTCAAGAAATAGGCTGGAAAAATGAGCAAAAACAGAAAAAAAATCTGACCATAGAAAGTTAGTATGGTGACAGGAAAGTTCAAAACACACACTCAAAAGGTAACAAAAGGAAAACTTCTATATCCAAAACTTCCAAGAAAAATATGAATGGTCTCAGGCCATGGATGAGCTCAAAAAATATTTCGAAAAACAAGTAAGAGAGGTAGAGGAAAAATTGGGAGGAGAAATGAGAATGATGAAAAATCATAAAAAAGACAATAGTTTGGTGAAGAAAGTACAAACTGCCCCCGCCCCAAACCCTAAAGAAAAGAATACCTTAAAAAAACAGACTAGGGGCAGCTAGGTGGCGCAGTGGATAAGGCACCAGCCTTGGATTCAGGAGGACCTGAGTTCAAACCCAGCCTCAGACACTTATGTGTGACCCTGGGCAAGTCACTTAACCCCCATTGCCCTGCAAAAAACAAAAAACAAAAAACAAACCAGACTAGGCCAAATGGTAAAAGAGGTACAAAAATCCAATGAAAAGAATGCCTTGAAAAACAGAATTGTCCAAATAGAAAAAGATATATAAAAGTTCACTGAAGAGAGGAACTCCTTAAAAGCAGAATAGGCCAAATAGAAAAAAGAGGAACAAAAATCCACTGAATTTAAAAACTTCTTAGAAAATAGAATTGGCCAAACGGAAAAGGAGGCACAAAAGCTCACTGAAGAAAATAATTCCTTAAAATTTAGAATTGGAACTTCCCAAATGAAACATCAGGAAACAATAAAACAAAACCAAAAGATTGAAAAAAAAATAGAAGATAATGTGAAATATCTCATTGGAAAAATAATGACCTGGAAAATAGATCCAGGAGGAATAATTAAAAAGATTATTAGCCTACCTGAAAGCCATGATCAAAAAAAGAATCTGAACATCATCTTTCAAGAAACTATCAAAGAAAACTGCCCTGATAATCTGGAAGCAGACGGTAAAATAGAAATGGAAAGAATCCATCAATCACCTCCTGAAAGAGACTACCAGGAATATTACAGCCAAATTCCAGAATGCCCAGGTCAAGGAGGAAATATTGCAAGCAGGCAGAAAGAAACATTTCAAGTATTGTGGAGACACAGTCAGGATAATACAAGATTTAGCAGCTCCTACATTAAAGGATCAGAGGGCTTGGAATACGACATTTCAAAAGGCAAAGAAAGGAGTTAGGATTATAACCAAGAATCACCTATCCAGCAAAACTGAATATAATCCTTCAGGGGGAAAATGGATGTTCAATGAAAATAGAGGACTTTCAAGCACTCTTGATGAATAGACCAGAGCTGAATACTCAAGAGAAGCATAAAAAGGTAAACAGGAAAGTGAAATCATAAGGGACTTAATATGGTTAAACTATTCATATTTCTACATGGGAAGATGATACATGTAACTCATAAGAACTTTCTCATTACTAAGGTAGGTAGAAGGAGTCTACATAAACAGAGGGCATGGGTACAAGTTGACTATAATAGGATGATATCTAAAAAACCAAAATTATAGAGTGAGAAAGAGGAATGCATTGGGAGAAAGGGAAATGTAGAATGGGTTAAGTCATCTCACATAAGAGGCAAGAAAGCTTTTACAGTGGAGGGAAAGATGGGGGAGGGGGGGTGAGTACATGAACCTTACTCATCAGAATTAACTAAAAGATGGAATAACATACATACTCAGTTGGGTATAGAAATCTGTCTTACACCACAGGAAAATAGGAGGGGAAGGGCATAAGAGAAGGTGTGGAAATTGAAAGGAGAGTGAATTGGGGGAGCTGGTACTCAGAAGCAAAATACTTTTAGAGAACAGAATGAATGGGGGAGATGGAATGGGGTCAGAAATATAGTTAGCAATGATAAGTGTAAAAATGTTTTTGAAGCAAGTATTTTTTATAAATATCTCATTTCTTGATTATATAGAGAACCGAGTAAAAGTTATAAAAATAAGAGCCTCCAATTGATTAATGACTAAAAAATATGAAGTCAGTTTTCATATGCTAACTCTGGCCATATGAAAAAATGCTCTAAATCACTATTGATTGGAGAGATGTAAAATAAAACAGTTCTTTTTTTTTTTTTTTTTAGTGAGGCAATTGGGGTTAAGTGACTTGCCCAGGGTCACACAGCTAGTACCTGTCAAATGTCTGAGGCCAGATTTGAACTCAGGTCCTCCTGAATCCAGGGCTGGTGGTTTATCTACTGAGTCACCTAGCTGCCCCTAATAAAACAGTTCTAAGGTACTACCTTATACTTATTAGATTGGTTAATAGGACAGAAAAGGAAAATGACAAATGTTGAAGGGCATGTGGGAAAATTGAGACATTAATGCACTGTTGGTAGAGTTGTGAATCGATTCAACCATTCTCTAGAGCGATTTGGAACTATGCCCAAAGGGTTATAAAACCATGTATATCTTTTGACTTAGCAATATCACTACTAGATCTTGTAAGGGCCAAATTTAGTATGGGAAGAGTTAAGTGGTGGCTTGCTATAGTATTGGGGTAAGAAAGGAAACAACCTCTTTAAAAAACACAAAACAGGTTTATTAATGGGAACAAATTCAAAACACAAGTGAGATTAACAGAACATTACTAGAACTAGAAACAATGTATAAATCTCTGGGGTAAAAAGGCCCCAGATATCCTGAACCTGCCTCCAGCCCAGCCAGCTCCAAAGAGCTAGCTTTGCCTCAAAAAACACAAACTTACCAACACCCGAAATCTGTAGCTCTAAGGAGAATTAGCTGTGTAGTCTCTTCTGTTTTTGTCCGAAGGTCAAACACTAGCAGCTCCTCTAACTGTCTGCCTTCCTGTTTCCCTCAGTACACTCTCCTCTCACTCTAACTGCCTCTTTTTCTAACTGCCTCTAACTGAAACTCTCCCAGGAAGGGAGGGGGCAGTTCTTAGCCATGCTGAGTCTCTAATTGACTCAGCACACCCACGTGGACTGTCCCCATTATAATCTGGCCAGGCTCATGTGGGCGTGGGGAAGCTATTAGAGGAGCTATTAGTTACTTAGCTTCAATAAATGTTCCCCGTGGTTAGAATTCCTCTTGTTTGTTCAATTATCTCTCAAAGTACACACTCATCTTCTCTTAGGCTTTTAAGCTTACATTTTTTTTCAGTCTGACCATAATAAAGCAAAGATAAGGTTATGAAAGCCCCAAATCACAATTAATTTCTTATAGTCTGTATCCAAAAAGAAACAAAAACAAAAAAGAAAAGGGCCTATATGTACAAAAATATTTATAGCAGCTCTTCTGGAGGTGGTAAAGAATTGGAAATTGAGGGGATGTCCATCAGTTGGGCAATAACTGAACAAATTATAGTATATGGTTGTAATGGAAGACTAGTGTGCTATAAGAAATGATGAATAGGATGGTCTCAGAAAAAAACATGGAAAGACTTACATGAACTGATGGAAAGTGAAATGAGTAGAACCAGGAGAATATTGTTTATAATAAAAGCAGTATTGTAAGATAAACAACTGTGAATGATTTAGCTATTCTCAACAATACAGTGATCCAATACAATTCTGAAGGACTTATGATGAAAAAGGCTATCCATTTGCAGAGAAAGAATTGACAGTGTCTGTCTGAATATAGATCTAAGCATAGTTTTTAAACTTTATTTTTCTTGAGGTTTTTTTTTTGGGGGGGTTCTATGTTTTCTTTTTAACATCTTCCACCTCTGAGCCTTTTTTTTTTTTTGCAGGGCAATGAGAGTTAAGTGACTTGCCCAGGGTTACACAGCTAGTAAGTGTCAAGTGTCTGAGGCTAGATTTGAACTCAAGTCCTCCTGAATCCAGGGCCAGTGTTTTATCCACTGCACCACCTAGCTGCCCCCCTATGTTTTCTTTTACAATATGACTAATATAGAAATATGTTTTGCATGACTACACATGTATAACCTGTATAAAATTGCTTGCCTTCTTAAAGGGGAGGTGGGAAGAAAGGAAGGGAGAGAATTTAGAATTCAAAAATTTAAAAATGAACATTAAAAATTATTTTCATATGTAATTGGAGAATTCTAAAATATTAAATTAATAATTTAAAAAATGAGCATAGGCCAAACAGATGTCAGTGACACTATCAGACAGTAAGAAATAGAGCAAAAACAAAAGATTGAAAAATGAAGGAAATGTAAGATAATATAAAAAACAATTGACCTCTAAAACAGGTGAAAGAGAGATAACTCTGGGCCTAGTGCTCTACCTGTTGTACCACCTAACTGCCAAGGACCACTTATTCTTTAATAATTTTAATTTAACTTAATTTAATTTAATATTTTTTAACCTTAATAGTTTCAGAGGGCATTAAAAATTAAATAAGAAAACTAAAAGGACCTGAAGAAGAGTAGATTGGTCCTGTTCTGAGGGTTTTAAGAAGGGAAGATAAAAGGGGGAATACATTAGTATATCAGATAAATAAAGTGGTAGAACTTATTTTTCATAAATGGTGTGTGTGAGAATATAGAAACATGGAAAAAGTAGTGGGAGGACTGAGAGTCAGATGAACCTCTCATATATGAAATGGACAAAGAAGGATTGAACACAGATACAAACAAATTGGTGCAAAAATACATCAGCCTTAAAAAAGGAACAAGAAGGTATGGGTAGAAGAGATGAGGATAATATTGGAGAGGGAATAGTCACAAATAAAACAAACTTTCCAATCTTAAAGGGGAAAAATAAAGATAACTAGAATTTAAGGAGGGGTGGTATCCATTAATTGGGGAATAGCTGAACAAATTATGGTATATGAAAGTAATGAAATATTAATATGCAATAAAATGAAAAGAAATTATTGCAAAGAATCCTGGTAATATGAAGTGAGCAGAACTCATGTTAGGAATCAGATTCTTTGTGTATGAGTCCAATTTATAAAACTCAATTGACAAAAAGTCAAAGGATATGAGTGTGAGAAACAGGTGCAGACCGCCTTCTCAAAATAAGTTCTTTCAGAGACAGCTTTGGTATGACAAAAGCCTTTATTGCATTCTCATGAGAATGGGGTACCCACTGTAAAGCCAATTAGTGAGTACCAATGCTGAGAGGGCTCAGACTGTACTTATTCTGAAGGTAGTCCCTCCCCTGAGCCACTATAGGTTGCTATGCTCAGGTTCACAATCCTCCCGGAAGAGTTCTAACTAAATCCTCCTTGATATGTTACCCCTCCCATACACATACACCTTCATGCAACCCATGATTGAAAATGGGGTGGAGATTTTAGACAGGAGAGAAGTTAATATTAAGTCTATTAAGCAAGTGAAGTAAACACTAGGGTTAATCTTTTACCTACTTTTACTAGAGCACTGGTGAGAGTCAGCTCAAGCTGCTTTCTCTCTCTAGCCCTGAAAAACTTACTTTTCTCTTTCTTGAGTTGACACAATTCACTAGATAATATTGCCCTGCTGTTCCCAATATGGGCATGCTTTTCCCTGAGAAGATTTCACCATGTATCAAGTTATTACTGTTTCTTACATAATTAAGCAGTTTTCAGAAGCAAAACATTTTATATATACTTCACAAAATCATATATTAGATTTAAATGGGGTTTTAGAGTCTACCAAGTCCAACCTCCTAATTTTATAGATGAAATACAGAGAGATTAAATGATTTTCTTAGGGTCATGTAGCTAAATAAGTGTTTAAGGTAGGATTAAAACTGAGATTTTTTTTTTTTGGTGAGGCAATTGGGGTTAAGTGACTTGCCCAGGTTCACATAGCTAGTAAGTGTCAAGTGTCTGAGGTCGGATTTGAACTCAGGTCTTCCTGAATCCAGGGCCAGTGCTTTATCCACTGTGCCACCTAGCTGCCCCATAAAACTCAGATCTTAATTCCAAAGCCAACACCCTGCCCACTTTTATTGGCATCATAAGGGCAGGACACAGACATAGACCTATTGTGTGTCTGTGGAATCAAAGTAACTGAATTCGAGCTAGTCCGAATATCACTATGGAGAAACTGATGTTAGAATATTAGGTTGAAATGTTGGCATCCTCATTTCTCAGTTCATGCTACTTTCTATGACAGCATTTTCATGTTATGATGTTCATGTAATATTAGTTCTATAATATCAGTGGTGCCACTTTGTTTACATGGAGCTTTTGAACTTTTCCCCAAGAAATTTTTTTTTTCTTTTCTATTTTTAAACAAGGTCCTGAGGTCCCTTTTTTGGTTTGGACAAAAAAGTCATCATAAAAAGTATTTTAGGAAAGATGTGGGCCAGGGTGGTGATGGCACTGAAAACAACCTTATAGACAGAGGAGATGAAGGAACTTTGGATGTTTAACATGGTGAATATAGGAAGGACATTATCACTTCAGAGGTTGTCATATGGATTTATTCTCCTTGATATCAAGAAGTAGAACAAGGAGCAATTATTAGAAATTGTAAAATGTTAGGCTTTTGTTCTTTTGCAGGACAATTGGGGTTAAGTGACTTGCCCAGGGTCACACAGCTAGTAAGTGTTAAGTGTCTGAGGCCGGATTTGAATTTAGGTCCTCCTGAATCCAGGGCCAATGCTCTATCCACTGCGCCACCTAGCTGCCCAGTGTTAGGCTTTTGTAAAGGTGTTAGATAAAGAAAAACTTCTTTATACTGTCCAAAAGTGATTGGATTTTCCATAACTGGAGATCTTCAATCAGAGACTAGAAGACTACTTGTTTATATAGTAGGGATTCTTCCTTAGGTATAAATTGAACTAGAGGCCCTCTGAGGTACTTTTCCAAGTTTGAGATTCAGTGATTAAAATTTTCACATTGTGATAGCATTCCTATCACATCATCTCATACTTTGCACTGGTTTCTAGTCTCATTGAAGTACATTCTGGAAAAACTTAATAGTCTGATTGAGGAATCAAGGCATATATATGTGAAGCAGTAGGGAGAAGGATTCTAAAGCAGTGCAAGTTTGAGAGAATGTGGTTCAGACATATTAGAATATTGTGGAAATGATCTCATAAAGAGAAGATTCCCATCCCAAACATTCCTTTGCTGTTCTTCTGGACCGCACTGGCTCTTTGGAGAAATCTCAAAGCGGATAGTGGAAATTGAGAAGTTGGAAGGTTGATATGGATCGTTTACCTGTGTTTTTCTCCCATGAACACATCAAAGAGATTTCTAGCTCAGTTTTTAATCTGACTGCTGGTGGGATTTGGACAAAAATCAAAGACTTCAAGTAACTTTCCATTTCTATACCTTTCATATTTTAAGAAATGTATTTGTTCAAATTGACTTGAAATCCTCACCTGAGTGGTGAAACTTACTTTACTTCTGTATGACTCTATCTTGATGTTTAACGGGTTAAAGTATCTTTTCAAGATCTTGTCATTATGTGTCTGTGTGAAGGTTAATGTGAAATTATATTCCTGGGCTAGACATGTCATAACAGATTCTGATTCAGCTTATAATTCAGTCACATTTTTTTAAACATATAGACAAAAGAACTAAATAATTGACTTTGTGTTGTCAAGTTAATGATCTAAAAGAGCCTTTTAAAGACTGTCTTTATCTAACTTAGGTTAAATCTAAGAAGAGATCTAAAAGCATATATTTTACTATGGAATTTAAAAAATTGATGCCTTTGCTTTTTAAAACTTTCTTTTATCTATCCCTTCCTATGTCCCTATCCAGTGAGAATTTGCTTGTAACAAACCTGAGAGATTAAAACAATAAAGATCAGTAAAACCAGTTGACATAATGACCACATCCCATATAGCCCTTATTCTTTATTATTATTATTATTATTATTATTGTTGTTGTTGTTGTTGTTATTTGTGGGTCAATGGGGGTTAAGTGACTTGCCCAGGGTCACACAGCTTATTTTATTATTATTATTATTATTATTATTATTATTACAGGGCAATGAGGCTTAAATGACTTGCCCAGGGTCACCAGCTAGTAAGTGTCAAGTGTCTGAGGCTGGATTTGAACTCAGGTCCTCCTGAATCCTGGGCTGGTGCTTTATCCACTGTCCCACCTAGCTGACCCCCCCCCCTTTTTTTTTTTGCCAGAGCCCTTATTCTTTAATAAGGAGCACTTTTTCTCAAGTCTCTGGACTCAACCTTGTACATTCTAATTGCACAGTATTTATTTTCATTTTATTGTTCTTTTTCCTTATATTATTATAACTATATATTGTTTTCTTGGTTCTATTTCTGTACTTACGCAGAGTGAAATAAATCTCCCTATATTTCTCTGGATTGTTCATGTTTATCATTGTTCATGTGCAGTAATATTCTATTATATACTTGTACTGCAGTTTGTGTAGACATACCCCAATCTATGGGCACCTATTTTATTTCATGTCATTTGCTATCACAAAAAGTACTGCTAGAATTATTTTGATATATATGGGACCTTTATTTTGGTGTTTTACCTCTTTGAGTCAAAGGGGAGGATATATGCCTAGCATTAGGATCTCTGAGTCAAAAGGTATGGACTTCTAATTATTTAAAAAAAATAATGTAAAATTACTTCTAAAAGTCTGTATTATTTATTTTTAACATTAAACATTTTTTGAATTCCAAATTTTCTCCCTCCTTTTTGCCCCTCAGAGGACTAAGGATTTTTTTTTTCAGAAAGTCTCAGAAAAATCGGTAAGAATGTCCTTATAATTGGTTCTATTGAGCATTTAGCCCTATTGATATTTCAAAGTTAGTGTTATTCAACATGTACATGGAAAAAGATATTATCTCATGTAAAATTTTTTGCATAGCATTGAACCACAGAACATCACAAGTAAAGTAAACCACATTCTGTTTTGTGCAACTTTTTGACAGGAGGAAAGACACTGAGTGTTGTGCCTATGTGAAAAGATTTATAGAAGGTCGTTTTTTTTCATTGCTTATGATCAATACCATCTCATTGAATGCCCTGTGTATGGTTTTGCAGACTTATTATGACATTAAATATAGGTTGTTCTTGCTTTTTGAGGTAAGAAAATTTTTTTTTTCTTTTCTAAAAAGGTACTGAGATTTTTAAAGGCATTTTATGTCATGGGAAATTGCTGGTTAGACTCAAAAGACTCCAAATATCAGCTAATAAAAACACAGGCTTTCTATGTTACTAGATCACAAACTTTCCATGCATCATGAATTTCTGTAGCCAAAACAATTCTTGCTAACAATGAATGAGTCTCTCAACATTCAGCTAGATGGATCCTCACATGAATCCAAGGCCTTTCCAGCTTGTCGGAGTCTGCCAGAACTCACATGCTACTGGTCTGCCCTTTAAAAGACAAGATATAGCTCCATAAGGTATCAAAACAAGATTTTACTGGATAATCTTTACTTCTAGTAGATGATAATGAACCACCCTCCTAGCAGAAAACTATTTCACCATTTGAAAATAAATGGTTTAATATATTCCTTTACTGCATTCTTTAAAAAATTGTATATATATATATATTATATTTACAACAAATTATCATATGGGGTAGACTATCAAAATGAGAAATAATACTTAAGTATCCTTTCTTATATTGATAAGTGAATTTCACATTATCCTTTTTATGCAGAATTAGTACAGTGGACTGGTGATTGTATTGATTTGAACATCCTTTCCAACAATGCAGATCACAACTCATCTATGCCTACCTAACCTGTGTTCCTCTTGTCTGTGTTTTCCCATAATTTTACCACAGAAGGTTCAACTAAATGCTGAGACCTTCTTTATGTTCCACATGTCATAAGGATACCATTTGAGCCCACAAACTATCAGCCTTTATTCTCATTATATGACAAGCCCAATTAAAAAAAAGTTATTTTTAATTTATGGAATAAAACAAGCACTTCCACAACATAGTATAATAAAAAAGATGATTGCACATAAAACTACAAATCTATTATGTACAACTTACTATTCCTTTTAAATATATAATAGAGTTATCTTGTAATTTTTTTTCTTTTCCCCTTTTTTTTCTTCCCTCCCTCTCCCACCCTAGAGATGGCTACCTTTAGACACAAAAAGGCATATATATGTATGTATGTAAAATTATTCTATATATACTTCTTTTTATCAGTTCTTTCTCTGGATACAGATAGAGTCTTTATTCATATGTCCTTTCTAGTTAATTTGGACAGTCCAACTTTTTCAATCATAAATCTTTGATGACATTCTTTATATCCCTTTTATAACAAAAGGAAATAATTCTAACTCTCCTCTTTTCACCAAAACTTTTACTAGAACTGTTCACAAGAAGCCATGGGAAAAGAATTATTAGACTCCGCCCCCCTGCCCACACACTTTTGCTTATCCCTGTGGTTGAATTGCACTGGTTGAGTAGGCCCTTGTGTGTTATGCACCGTCTTAGCCTCTGGGGACAAAAAGATAATAATGAAACATTCCTGTCCTCCAGGAATTTACATTCTATAGTAAACAACAGTTGGGAGGATGAAATAAAGTATTTATATTTTAAAGGAGGCTGGGGATTCTAAAGTGCCTCTGGAATTTCTTGAGTAGAGGTATGACACAGACTTTTACTATAGGAATATCACTTTGACAGTGGCGTGGAGGATCAATTAGACAGGGCAGGTACTGGAGGCAGGAAGAAAAATTAAAAGGTTATTGTAATAGTCTAGTTGAGAGATGATGACAGTCTGAAGCAGAGTGGTGTGAATAAAAAAGAGGGAACAATTTGAACAGATGATTGGGAGAGAGAATCAATGACTCTTGGAAACTGATTGAATATGAATAGTTATACGGAAGAGTGAAGAGTTGAAGATGACTCCAAGGTTGGGAACCTGAGTGACTAGGGGTGCAGTGCCCTCAACAGAAATAAGAAAGTTGGAGGAATGGGTTTAAGGGGGAAAGGTGATGAATTCCTTTTTGGACGTGTTCAGTTTGAGATGCCTATGAGACATCTATTTGACAATATTCAATGGGTAGTTGGCAACATGGGACTAGAATTCAAGAGAGAAATTGAAGGTAAATATGAGTGCGTGTATTGGAGGGAGTTGCTTAGGATGGCATTAATCATTTGGATCCTTCAACCCATTTGATGTAATCATAGAAATAAAAGAGAAGAAACTAGAGAAAAGGTGGTGTAAGATTTTAAATTAAATGTAGAGAAGGCTTTGAATTCTTTGTTACCTATTTATGAGGCATCAAGAAATATTTGGGGGCAGCTAGGTGGCTCAGTGGGTAGAGCACCGGCCCTGGATTCAGGAGGACCTGAGTTCAAATGCGACCTCAGACACTTAACACTTACTAGCTGTGTGACCCTGGGCAAGTCACTTAACCCTTATCACCCTGCAAAAAAAAAATCTTTAATCAAGTTCTATGATATTATAAGGGCACTGTGCCTTTGGATGTCCAGCAATTTATGATGTCCAAGGTATCTTTTGGAGACACAGTTGATTCAGGAGAATTTTATGGAACATGAGCCTTCGCAACAAAGAAAAGAATCATCTTTGGAGGAAGGATCCAGTTCTTGAGAGACAATTATTCTTTGCCTTTCCTCTTTTACTTCTACTAGAGCTCTACTCAACCAGTGGGAGACACTGTATCCAACAAGGAGCAGAAAGAAAAGCAGTCAGCAGAGGCAACTCTAAGGAGAGGTACTCCTGGCAGCACACAGAATCAGCCATAAATTCAAGGATTAGCCCTGGACTTTGGAAATCTAGGTGCACAAAGTACCTCACACCCTAAACTGTTGCTTCCTACGAATGCAAGTTGAAGTTTAGTTCTCAGAGGGCCTCCTTCGGCTAGATTTGGTAGTCATCTACATAGAGATAATAATTGAACCCATAAGGACTAATGAGAGTGAACATAGAAAGAGAAGCAAAGATGGTTCAGGACAGAATCCTAAAGTTGTATCCATGTTTAGGGAGTTGTACATATATAATGATTTAGCAAATGAGATTGAGTTGGAGTAGCTAGAGAGGTTGGAGAAGAACTAGAGAGCAATGTCATGAGTGGTCAGAGGGAGTGGTCAATAGCAAATGATTAGAATAGGCAGGAAGAAATGGTCAACAATGTCAGTACCATAGAGAGAACAAGTATTAATGAATTAGTAATTACTTATTGCCTTCTATGTGACAGACACTGTGCTGGGACTGAGGAAACAGAGAAAAATGAAAGCCTCTGCTCTCAAGGAGAAGGAAGACAACAGACACATATGAAATAAACTCAATGTAATGGGGGAGGGATTGGAATCAGGAAAAGCTTTATCTTCACGTAGGAAGTGGCACTTGGGCTGGCTTTGGGAAAAAAAGGCAATCTAAGAGGTAGAGGTGAGGAGGGAGAAATAAAGATTAAACATTAAGTGCTCTCTAAGATGGGAGGTGTGTCATGTGTGAAGAACAGTAAGAAGGCCAGTTCATCTGGAGAGCAACGGGAGGGAAGAGGAATAATGTATAACAAAGCTAGAAAGATAGAGTGGAGCCAAGGTTGTAAAGGATTTTAAGTGTTAAACAGAGGAGTTTATATTTGATCCTAGAGGAAATAGAGAGCAACTGGAATTTATTGAGTGGGGAATAACATGCTCAGACCTAAAATGAGAAGGTAGAGACTTGAGGTAAGGGAGACATGCTATGTTATGTTATGTTGTTATGTTGTTATGTTATGTTATGTTATGTTATGTTATGTTATGTTATGTTATGTTTGCTATGTTTATGTTTGTTATGTTATGTTATTAGAATTGTACTGCATTGTGTTATATTATTTTATGTTATATTATACTTTACAACACATCACATCACATCTTATAATATCATATCATCTGATATACATATTAAGAGGTGATTTTACCCAAGTGAGAGGTGATATAGAACTCTGAGCTGGGGTGAGTAGAGAGAAGAGGATAGATGTGTGTTATTGTAGAGATAGAACTAATAAGATTTGGCAACAGGCTGGATTATAGAGTAAGGGAGACTAAGGAGCCAAAGATAATATGGAGGTTGTTAACTTGAGTGATAAAGGATGGTGGTATCCTCAACATAAATAGGAAGAAGGCTGGGTTTTAGAGAAAAGTTAATGATTTTATTTTGGATATATCATATTTGAGATGCCTATGGAACATCTATTTTGGTTTAAAATGTCTAATTGGCAGTTGGAGATGTACTGGTGCTCAGGAGAGAGATGGATGGCTGGATATATAAAAATGAGAGTGATTTACACAGTAATTTGCATAAATAAATCATGGGAGCTGATGAGATCACCAAGTGAGAGATTATATAGAAAGAAGAGGGCCCAGGACACAGCCATAAGGTATACCTATAGTTAGGTATAGTGTGTATGATGGATGAACTAACAAAGGGAATTGAGAAGTGGTTAGACAGGTAGGAGGAAAATTAAAAGAGAGCAGAGTCATAAAAACCCAGAGAAGAAAGTGTATATATGAAAAGATTATACTCAACATTATAAAGTGCTGCATAAAGATGAAGAAGAATGATCATGAAAAAACTATTTTATTTATATATATATATTTGTGGGGCAATGAGGGTTAAGTGACTTGCCCAAGGTCACACAGCTAGTAAGTGTCAAGTGTCTGAGGCTGGATTTGAACTCAGGTCCTCCTGAATCTAAGGCCAGTGCTTTATCCACTGCGCCACCTAGCTGCCCCCCCCAAACTATAATATTTGATGGCAGGATAAATACTGAGAAAAAAAGCCATTAGATTTAGCAATTAAGAGATCATTGGTAAGCTTGTTTCTGAAGAAAAGACAAGAAAATGCACCTCCTTCCCCTCCCTCCCTCCCTTTCTCTTCCTTCCTTCCTTTCTTTTTTCCTTCCTTCCTTCCCTCCCTACTCCCCCTTTTCTCTTTATGGTAGAGGATTATAAGTATGGAAGATTCCTATACTATTAAATTTGGTTGATGTATTGGTTAGTTTTGCTTCTTTCTTTCTTTTTTTTTTTAATGTATGAGGTATTTTATTTTTTCCGTTACATGTAAAGATAGTTCTCAACTTTTGTTTATACATGCTTTACAATTTCAGATTTTTCTCCCTCCCTCCCCTCCCTCCCCCCTCCCCTAGACAGCAGGCAATTTGATATAGGTTATATCTATATATCTCTATACATATACATATATATATACACACACATATATATATATACACATAATAACATTAATCCTATTTCTGCATTAATCCTGTTACAAGAGAAAGAATCAGAGCAGTGATGCAAAACCTCAAAATAGAAAAAAAAACACACAACAGCACCCAAAACAAAAGAAATAATATGGTTCAATCAGCATCTATACTCCACAGTTCTTTCTTTCTTTTTTTTTTCTTGGATTTGGAGATCCTCTTCTATCATGAGTTCCCTGGAACTCTTCTGTACCATTGCATTGGTGAGAAGAATATAGTCCATCACAGTAGGTCAACACTCAATGTTGATGATACTGTGTACAATGTTCTTCTGGTTCTGCTCATCTCACTCATCATCAGCTCACGTAAGACCCTCCAGGTTTCTCTGAACTCTTCCTGCTCATCATTTCTTACAGCACAATAGTTTTCCATTGTATTCATATACCACAACTTGTCCAGCCATTCCCCAATTGATGGGCACCCCCTCAACTTCCAATTCCTTGCTACCACGTAAAGAGCAGCTATAAATATTTTTGTACATGTGGGTCCCTTTCCCCCTTCCATGATTTCTTTGGGCAAAAGACCTAAAAGTGGGATTGCTGGGTCAAAGGGTATGCACAGCTTTATTGCCCTTTGGGCATAATTCCAAATTGCTCTCCAGAATGGTTGGATCAGCTCACAGCTCCACCAACAATGCATTAGTGTTCCAACTTTCCCACAGCCTCTCCAACATTTATTATCTTCCTTTTTTGTCATTTTAGTTTTGCTTCTTTCTTAGTTTCTTAGTTTCTTCTTTCTTTTTTATTCTTTGTTATGAAGGATGGCTCAGTAAGGGGAGAAGCATATGTTTCAAAATATGATATAAGAATAGGCATTATCAATAATTTTAACTATAAAAGAGAACATGGTAATTTCTGAGTTTCTATCAAGTGATGGAGTCAGAAACCTGATTATAACATATTGAGAAGTGAATTGAAAGTAAGAAAGTGGAGGAAAGAAGTGCGGATGACTTTTTCTAGGAGTTAGGCTATGAAATGGAGAAGAAATATCAGGTAATAGTTTGAGAAGATGAGAAGGCAAGCTGAAGTTTCTTTTTAAAGGTTGGGGGAGATATGGTTATATCCACAAGAAGGAGCCATTGGATGTTGAGAAATTGAAGATTAGAGAGAAAGGAAGGATTGGTTCATGGGATAAACTCCTAGGAAAGACCTTATAGGATGGGATCCAAAGCATCCAAAGGTTGGCCTTAGCAAGGATGCACTCTTCTCCCAATCCTAGAGCAATGGGGGTGGGACAGGTGATGTTAAGGCTATTTGTGGTATAATAGTGGGAAAAATAGGAAGTTAGCAATGAATGGCCTTTATTTTATAAAACATAATGAAGTGAGAGCCTTTGCTGAGAGTGGGGAAAGGAGAGTAGAGGTTGGTTGAAGAAGGCTTTAAACTAGATGCTTTGGAGAGTGTGATAGTTAGTCAGGAAAAAGAAAAATGATCACCTTGAAACAGTGAGGGCCATTTGAGATTAGAAAACATACATTTGTAGTTGCCCCAGTGAACATGATAGTGTGACTTCCTCCAACATTTATCAGCACATGAGTAGGAGAGGAGAAGACAAATGGTTTATCCAAGTTATCTGAGGTCAGAGTTAAGAAAAGGATGAGTAGGGATCAGATAAGGAGACAAGAGGGCAGAGGACAGCAAAAAGTTGAGCTGGGTAATTATAGGGAAGAAAGTGAGACCAAAGCAGGAGTTAAGGCCTAGAAAAGCAGGAGGGATGGAATGCCCTAAGGTCATGATGATATGGAAGAAGAGGTTCAGGAGGAATGAGACAGGGAGAGATGGAAGGATAAGAAATTATGGTCTGAGAAAGGGATTTCAGATTTTTAGGTCTTGAAGATTAAATAGTTACAGGTGATGGTAAGATGAAGCTTATTTATGACTATTTCTATGTGTAGCTAAGTTGGAGTGAAGGTGCTGATAATGGGAGTGGGGGAAACTTATGAACTGGGGAGCCAGAATATCAATATGAATGTTGAATTTCCCAGTACAAGGGTAGGTAGGAGTTGAGGTGGAGAAGAACTCAACTCTTTCATAAAGGAAGAAGAATGACAACAACCAGGATCTAGAGAGGCTAATATAGATAAGTGAAGTGAATTTCAAAGGAGGAGAAGTTTCTGAGTGATGGCCATAGATTAAGGGGTCTGGAAGTGATAGTGGGGGAGAAAATAGACTCTGATAATCTATTTCATTGAGATTCCTAAGGATGAGAGATATCTAATCATGATGGACTGAAATGGCAACATTCATATTATTCATATTACTCACTACTACTTCTGGCCCAGAAGGAGGAAGAGATTTTAAACATTTATCCTGGGAAAGGAATGAAACCATCTGTAGATCACTGAGTAAGTATCTGTTGGCATTACACTGTACTACTGAGAATCAGTATTCCAAGGGGCATGTACCCATAATGGTTGGTATTTCTAACCTAAATCATAATGATTCTATGATATCTCTCTTATACTTGGGAATCTCCAGTAAAAGTATTTTCATTGGGGCTGTTGAATGAGTGGGTGCCTAGCAGAATGAATTGTTCATTGTATTTGTTTTTTTTTTTGGGGGGCAGGGCAAGTGACTTGCCCAGCATCACACAGCTGCTGGATTTGAACTCAGGTCCTCCTGAATCCAGGGCCAATGCTTTATCCACTGTGCCACCTAGCTGCCCCCAAATTGTTCATTGTAGACATTTAATACATGGGTAATCAACGGCAAATGGTTTGATTAACTTCATTGAATACCTCCTTTGTGGCTAGAAATATGTTGGTTATATTCCAGGGGAGACAGAAGAAGGTATCATTCCTGTTTGGGGAACTCATAGTCTAGTTAGGAAGACAAAACTCACATTTGTTAAATAACCAGCACAAGATAGTCAGAGGGCTATTTTGTGTGGTTCAGACAATGTCCTCTAGGAATTTAGAAAAAGGAGAGATTATTATTGTAAGATACTGTCCCTTTAAGGTGCCGCCTTATCATGTGGAGCAGTTTGTTGCTGAATTGAGGCAATTATTACTTATTTTTGACTGTGATAAGCTATAGTATAATAGAAAGATATGGATACCAGAATTGTTTTATGATTATGGGACAAATTTAATTATCTGATTCTAGACAGAAGATGAGAATTTGGCTACTAATTATAAATTAAGATGGGGTTGTTTGTAGAGAACACTAGAGTTGGAACCCAGAAAGATAAGAGGAGAAAGAAAGAAGAGTGAAAGATTTCAGAACCAAATCAGATAAATTTGAAATTGGAAGTGATGGATGCTACAGTCCCTGTGAAGGAGGAAGTTCAGCGGAAGCAGAGAATCATAGAAATCATACAGCAGATACATGAATTTCACAGAGATGTCATGTCTCCCATGTCATTGGTCAAGCACCGTGTGCATCAATTTTTCTTAACAGTGGAAACATTTGTTCAACACAGAAACTATGTTCAACAATTTATATGGACAGTTTCTGAGACATAAAAAGGACACCAACATTTCCAGTTCCAAAATTGTGACTTTTGCCAAGTACTTGGGTTTTCCTTACTCAGATTCCTGTGTGTGTCTTCCTTAGAGATACTATGAGTGCATTGGTGGGATAGTGTGACTTAGGTCTATGTGTGGACTGTAGTATATTTTATTATTTCTCTATTTTATTTAAATATATGGATATCTATGATGTTAATTTTTTGCCTTATTGTTGAGTAAATGGTTATGATTAATATCTAAATTGTCATTATTTTGAGTGGTAGACTTTGGATAAATGTAAGTACATTTATTATGGATAAATATAAGTACATATTCTATTATAACAGGTTTATCCCTAGGATCTTAAGAGAATTTTGGTATAACCATTTGGTAATGGTTCTTCTCTGAGAACCTTAGGCTGACTAGGGTCAGAGCAGATTGGAGTTAGTGAGCCAAGCCAGAAGGTTAGTAGGTATCCATATGCCCTATGTGAGAAATGTGAGCTGCTAGTGTGGGTGGTCATCCAGTGTACCCTTTACACTACATTCTTCTGCATGATTTTTATTAACCTATCTGTTGGTCATTGGAACTCCAGAGTAGCTGTGACTATCTTGTTTTCTCTTTCAGGTAGTAGAAGTCCTATTTACATCCATTTATTGTTTTGAGTTCTATATCAAACTTTACGTGGATCCCCTTGGATACTGGAAGAATGGATACAATTTATTGGATGTTGTCATTATCATCATCCTTTGTGTTCCTTTTTACATGCGGAAGCTGTTTGGTAGGCACTACAAATATCTAAATATAGGAGAAGGCATCCAGTCTCTTCGAATTCTCAAACTCATCCCCTACAGCCGAGGAATAAAGGTAAAAGGGGTTGATTGAATGCATATCTCTCTATCCAGGGATTGGGGATGCATATTCTTGTTTTAAGAAAAATTTTTATTTTATTTTATTTTTTGTTACATTTGAGTTCCAAGCTGCTTCCTTCCTATTCTCCCAACCCCACACTAGAGAAAGCCAATAATTGATACAGAGATACACACACACACACATAAATATGTATGTGTGTATGAAATATATATATATATGTAAACTATACAATACATAGTTCCATATATCAGGTTTTTTTCTCTGGGAGTGTATAGTATCTTCCTTCATTAGTCCTTTATAGTTGATTTGAATATTCATATAACTCAGAAAAGCTTATTCACATTTACTCTTCAGACACTATTACTGTTAATGTATACAATATTCTCTTGGATCTGCTCATTTCACTCTTCATTATTTCATGCAAGTCTTTCCCATGTTTTTTAAAGATCAACCAGCTCATCATTTCTTACAGCATAATAGTATTACATCACAATCATAGACCACAACTTATTCAGCCATTCTTAAATTGATGCACATTCCCTAAATTTCTAGTTCTTTGTCACCACAAAGAGAGCTGTTATAAATATATTAGAATACATAGGTTTTTCCCTTTTGTTATGATCACCTTGGGAAACAGACCTAATAGTGGTATTGCTAGGTCAAAGGGTATCCATGGTTTTATAACTTTTTGGGTATAATTCCAGATTGCTCTCCAAAATGATTGGAAGTTTCCCAATTTTTTTTCACATCTTCTCTAACATTTGTCATTTCCCCCTTCTATCCTGTTAGCCAATTTGATAGGTATAAGATGATATCTCAAAGTTGCTTTGGGGGCAGCTAGGTGGCTCAGTGGGTAAGCACTGGCCCTGGATTCAAGAGGACCTGAGTTCAAACCCAACCTCAGACACTTGACACTTACTAGTTGTGTGACCCTGGGCAAGTCACTTAACTCTCATTGACCCTCAAAAAAAGCAAACCAAAAACAAACAAAAAAAGTTGGTTTAATTTTCATTTCTCTAATCAGTAATGATTTAGAGCATTTTTTCATATGACCCTCTATAGCTTTGATTTCTTTCTCCAAAAACTGCCTGTTCATATCTTTTGACCATTTATCAATTGGAGGATAACTCATGTTCTTACAAATTTGACAGAGCTCTCTCTATATTTGAGATATGAAGCCTTTGTTCAAGAAACTGTCTATAAAACCTTTCTGGGGCTGCCTAGGTGCTATAGTGGATAAAGTACCAGCCCTGGATTCAGGAGGACCTGAGTTAAAATCTGGCATCAGATACTTGACACCAGCTATGTGACCCTGGGCAAGTCACTTAACCCTCATTGCCCTAAAAAAAAAAAGCTATAAAACCGTTCCCCCAATTTTCTGTTTTCCTTCTAATCTTGTCTACATTGGTTTTACTTGTACAAAACCTTTTAAGTGTAACGATTGGAGTGACGCCACCTGCTGGAGAGTTACTGTAGGAAAGCTCTGCCATGAGGAAAAGGCCTCTGAGGGCAAGCCATGCGGCTTTTCCTTGGCATCAGGAAGTGATGTTTGCTCGTGGGTACTGTCTATCAAAGGTACCAGCCAATTAGCTTGGAGCTGTGTGTGCGTGTGGATGGGATGTTCCCAGTTTCATAGGAGGCTGGTGGGAGGAAGAAGGGGGAAGGCTGGTTCTCTCGCTCTCTTTCATCAGGACTCTCATGGAGAGTGGAGCAGAAATGCGGGCTTCCTGAGATAGATAGCTGAATCTAGGCCTCTTTCTCTCTCTCTTCACCAAATTCTTATTCTCCTTAATAAATGCTTAAAAGTCTAACTCTTGCTAAAGCTTATAATTTATTGGCAACCACTCATTAGATATTTTAGACAGACTAGCTGGAATTTTAGCAACTTTACATAAGTTTAATACAATCAAAATTATCCATTTTACATCTCACAACATTCTCTATCTCTTATTTATACATAAATTGTTCTGTCATAAACATGATAGGTAATATGTTCCATCTTCTTCTAACTTGTGATATCTTCCTTTATGTCTAGGTCATGTATCCATTTTGACCTTACATTGGTAAATGATGTGAGATGTTGGTCTATACCAATAGACCTGCCAGACTGATTTCCAGTTTTCCCAACAGTTTTTACTAAACAGTGAAAGTTTAAATCTTTACATTTATCAAACACAATGTAACTATAATAATTTACTACTATGTATTGCATATTTACTCTATTATGCTGATCCACCATCCTATTTCTTTTTCTTTCTTTTCTTTTCTTTTTCTTTTTTTTTTAGTGAGGCAATTGGGGTTAAGTGACTTGCCCAGGGTCACACAGCTTTTAAATGTCAAGTGTCTGAGGCTGGATTTAAACTCAGGTCCTCTTGACTCTAGAGTTGGTGCTCTATCCATTGTGCCACTTAGCTGCCCCTTCACCATTCTATTTCTTAGCCAGTACCAGATAATTTTGATAATTACTACCTTTAATACAGTTTAAGATCAGGCACTGTTAGCTTCTTTCCTTTACATTTTTCTCCATTAATTCCTTTGATATTCTACACCTTTTGTTCTTCCAAATAAATTTTATTATTTTATTCTAGCTCAATAAAATATTTTTTTGGTAACTTAATTAGGATGGTACTGGATAAGTAGATTAATTTAGGTAGAATTGTCATTTTTATTATATTGGCTTGGCTCACCCATGAACAATGAACATTTCTCCAATTATTTCAATCTGACTTTATTTGTATTAAAAAGTATTTTCTAATTCTGTTCATATAGTTCTTACGTTTGTCTTGGCAGGTATACTCAGGTATTTTATGTTATCTATTAAATGAACTATCTCTTATTATCTCTTCTTACAGGGTTGTGTTGGTGATATATAAAAATACTGATGATTTTGTGGATTTACTTCATATCCTGTTATTTTGCTAAAATTATTGTTTCAGTGAACTTTTTAGTCAAATCTCTAGGATTTTCCAAGTATAACATCATATCATCTGCAAAAAGATATAGTTTTATTATCCTATTGCCCATTCTGATGCCTTTAATTTCTTTTTCTTCTCATGGTTGTTACTAACATTTCTAGTACAATATTGAATGTTATTTGTGATAATGGGCATTCTTATTTCACTTATGATCTTATTGGGAAGGCTTCTAGCTTATTCCTATTATGGATAATGCTTGCCGATGGTTTTAGGTAGATGCTTCTTATCATTTTATTGTTTTTTTTTTTTTTTGGTGGGGCAATGAGGGTTAAGTGACTTGCCCAAGGTTACACAGCTAGCAAGTGTCAAGTGTCTGAGGCCGGATTTGAACTCAGGTCCTCCTGAATCCAAGGCTGGCGCTTTATCCACTGCGCCACCTAGCTGCCCCCACTTATTATCATTTTAAGGAAAAATCCATTTATACCTATGTTTTCAAGTGTTTTTAAATAGGAAGAAGTGTATTTTGTCAAAAGCTTTTTCTGCATCTATTGACAAATGATTTTTGTTATTGATGTAATCAATTATGTTAATAATTCTCCTTACGTTGAACCAGCTCTCTATTCCTGGTATATATCCCACTTGGTCATAATGTATAATCTTTGTGATACATTGTTGTGGTCTCCTAGTAAGTATTTTATTTAGGATTTTTGCATCAATATTTATTAGTGGAATTGGTTTATAATTTTCTTTCTCTGATTTTACTCTTCCTAGTTTAGGTATCAGTACCAAAGTTTTTTCATAAAAGGAGTTTGGTAGGACTCCTTCTTTGCCTATTATTCCAAATCATTTATTTAATATTGGAATTAGTTGATCTTTACATGTTTGATAGAATTCCCTTTTTTTTAGAATTCCCTTTTAAATGCATCTAGTCCTGATGTTTTTTTTTCTTGGGAATCTCATTTGTGATTTATTTTTCTAAAATAGGTTTATTTAGATATTTTATTTCCTCTTCTGGTAATCTGTTAATTTGGGCAGTGCATGTTAGTGATACATATTCAAGAAGAAATCTGATTGCTTCGAACTTATGAGGTGCAAGGTATTCAGTATTAACTGATAAAGTAATATGTGATTTAAATTGTAATGAATTTTTTCCAGATAGTTGGACATAGAATCTAGGGAATGATCCTCATCAGTCTCATCCTCATCTTCTTCCATTTCTGCTTTCTCCTTTTCTTCTGCCTCTTCCTCCTCCTCTATTACTATCACAGAACCAGTGTTGAAAGGACCTCAGCGGTCATCTAGTGTAACTTCTCTGTCATATTTCTGACAAGTGGTCATGTAACTTTTTTTTTTTTTAAGTGAGGCAGTTGGGGTTAAGTGACTTACCCAGGGTCACACAGCTAGTAAGTGTTAAGTGTCTGAGGCCAGATTTGAACTCAGGTCCTCCTGACTCCAGGGCCGGTGCTCTATCCACTGCGCCACCTAGCCACCCCTGGTCATGTAACTTTTGATTGAAGACCTCCAATGAGAGGGAATCCACTACCTTTCCTCTTTTGAATAGCTCTAGTTGTTGGGAAATTTTCCCTTTCTATCAAGATTTAATTTGACATTGCAGCTCCTACTCACTTTTTCTAATTCGGTCCTAGGGTGCCAAGTAGAATAAGTCTAATCTTTTTTGAGGCAACATAAAGTAGTAGGATAGAATGCTGGACTTGCACTCAGTCAGTCATCTAGCATTTATAAAGTCCTTAATAAGTACTGGGCATCCAAAGAAAGGCAGAAGATGATCCCTGCTCTTAAGAAACGCTGCTGAAATAGTCTTTTGCCATCTTGTAGTTGCAAAACTGATTTTAAAAATTCGAGTAGAAGACTTCATATTTATCCCTATTCAATTTTATGTTATTAGATTCTGCCCATTGTTCTAGTTTGTCAAGTTGTCTTTGGATCCTGACCCTGCCAGTCTCTCTCTAGTATCCCTTCTAACATTATGTCATCTTCAGATTTGATGAGCATGCCCTCTAAGTCTTTAGGTCATTGATAAAGAATTCAAACAGCATAGGACTAAGAGCAGACTTCTAGAGATACTCTACTGGAAATTTTCTTCCAAGTTCACAATGACACATTAATTAGATTGGCATGACCTATTCTTGACCTTGGCCCAAATCCTAGCTCTGACCATCTGCATATCATTTCACTTCTCTGAATCTTAATTTCCCCATCTTCAAAATGGTGATTTTGTAGTACCAGATTTCTAGTACTTCTGGTAAGACTAGGGTAAAAAAAATCATAAACTCAATCAAACTACAAGATACACATAGGCATATGTTTTCCAGAGATCCGAAGTTTTTCTTTCTTTTGATCTTGGAGAGCCTTTCACTGAGATTTTTCTAAAGGGAAAAAGGAGAGCTGTCCCCAAAACCTCCAGGTGTCTTCTGCTCTTTGTCAGGGAGCAGAGGATGAAGGGCTAGGTGGTGCAGTGGATAGGGTACCAGACCTGGCATCAGAAAACCTTGTTTTCATGAAGTCAAATCTGGTCTTGGACACTTAATAGCTATGAAAGTCACTTAAATGAAGCAGAGAAAAGATTCAAATTCAGATTTTCAGACATTAAATCCAGTGTTCTTTAAACCACACCGTGTCACGTTGTCATCTGTTTGATGGACTTAAGGTCCATAGTCCAATATCATATTTGTGATATTGAAAGGAAAGTCAAGGTTGCCCTGGGGAATCACAGTATTACTTAGGCAAGGGGGCCTATGATATCAGCATAACTCTGGAAGGGCTAGATGTGGGCAGAGTTATACTTGAAAGATTCTTTTGCTTGGTTGTACTAAAGCTAAGTGGGGTAGGATAAAAGTCCATAAAATCTTGAAGAGTATAACAATAATGAATATGGACCTTTGGAAGCTTAAAAGACGCAAACTGAGGTTAAACTTTTAGAATTTTTATCCCAAGAGGTGGTAGTAGCTGAAAGTATAAAAAGACCCTCAAAATAATTAGATAAAATTATGGATGATAGGGCCTTAACAGGAATTTTTGGGAAAGTGGGAAATGTATACATCCCTAGGCTGAAAGGATGATGGTAGTTAAGTCACTTAAATATGTCCCTGTCAGAAATGTAGTATAGGGCTAGACTATGGTAGTAGTTATTATTTTACATTAAAATTTCTATACTTAAACACCAAAAAAAGAGTATTTATATATACACAGTAGAACACAAAAAGAGAATTCTATGTGAATCCATGAATTTCTATTTAATGCCACTTGCTTTAAAAAAGTCTATAATAAATTCTACATGCTTCTCCTAAAACTGTTTTACTTGTTTATGCTTCCTTTCTAATATTCTTCTCTTCTATACATTTAAAAATGATTCAGTGACCTGTTTTTTTAAAAGTCACTATAATTAACCTTTTTCCCTTCCATGACTTCTCTCCCCAATAATAAAGAGGAAAAAAGAGGAAAAAACCCCAACTTATAGCAGATAAGCATAGTCAAGAAAAAGGAATCCACAAAGTGAATGTATGAAAAATGTACATATCATCACCTTATATCTATCACCTCTCTGTCAGGAGGTAGGATAATAATATTAACATTAATCATAATAATAGCAAGTTTTAGAAATTGTTTTAAGATTTACCAAGTGTTTTACATATATCTTCTCATTTGATATACTTCATCATAAATTCTATGAGACATGGCTGGTCATTGCATTGATCAGAGTTCTAACTTTCAAAGTTGTTTTTCTTATATGGTGGAGCTGATCTGGTGGATTAGAGGCAGCAAGAGTTCTGTGACACTAGAGTAGGTACCAACCTGGAGCATAGCAACAACACTGGCTCTGGGTCCTGGAGGTGGTGCTGATGGCAGCAGCAGCAGTAATAGCTTCGGTAGCTCTCAGCCTAGAGAGGGTAAGGAGTTTGGATAACTGGGCAGAAAGAGATAATAGGAGACTTCCCCTCTCCTAGCCTGTGCTGTCAATGGACATAGTGCCAGGCTCTGTTTAGCAATGATGTTGCTCATAATCAGTTCTGGGTCATACTAGGAGCACTGCTGGCTGGTCATAAGGGACCAGGGGACCTGGTCACAGTTCCAGGGCTAAGAAGAGTGCTAGGGATTGTGGTTGCAGGGGAGCAGAGGCCCTTCCTGAGCAAAGATCAGAGCACAGACCAGGAGAGCAGTGACCACACCTTTCTCTGGATCATACCACCTTGGAAGCACCAAAAACTTTCATATCCCCAGAACTAGTTCTGAAAACAGCAGCATGAAAAATCCTGAAGCTTGGGATTGTGCCTCCCCACCCCAAGGTGAGCAGAGCCCAACTTTAACATAAAGTTCAAAGTCAAGAAATAGGCTGGGAAAAAGAGCAAACAACAACAAAAAAAACACCCCTTGGCCATAAAAAGCCATGGTGGTAGGGAAGGCCAAGATATAAACCCAGAAGAAAATAGTGTGAAAACAGCTAAAACCACAGGCTCAAATAACAATACCAATTGGGCCCAAGCCCAAATAGAATTCCTAGAAGAATTAAAGAAAGAGATAATAAAATAGAAGAAGAAAAATTGGGAAAAGGAATGAGAGTGATGCAAGAAAAGTATGAAAAGAGAATTAATAGCTTGGTAAAAGAGGCACAAAAATTCACTGAAGAAAAGAACTTTAAAAAGCAGAATTGGATAAATGGAAAAAGAGGTACAAAATCTCACTGAAGAAAATAATTCCTTAAAAATTAGAGTTGGGCAAGTGAAAGCCAGTGGCTCCATGAAACATCAAGAAACAGTAAAACAAAGTAAAAAGAATGAAAAAATAGAAGAAAACGTGAACTATCTCATTAGAAAAACAACTGACTAGGAAAATTGACCAAGGAAAGACAATTTAATAATTATTGTACTACCTGTCAGTCATGATCAAAGAAAGAACCTAGATATCATATTTAAAAAATTATCAAGGAAAACTGCCCCAATATCTTAGATCCAGATGGCAAAATAGAAAATGAAAGAATTCATTGATTACCTCCTGAAAGAGATCTCCCAAGAATATTATAGCCAAATTTCAGAGCTCCCAGGTCAAAGAGAAAATACTTCAAGCAGCTAGAAAAAAACAATTCAAATATTTTAGAGCTACAGTCAGAATCACACAAGATTTAGTGACTATCATATTAAAGGATCAGAGGGATTGGATATTCTGTGTTTTGTTTTGTCTTGGTGTTTTTTTTTTGTTGTTGTTGTTTTTATTTTTGTTTTTGCAGGGCAATGAGGGTTAAGTGACTTGCCCAGGGTCACACAGCTAGTAAGTGTAAAGTGTCTGAGGTCACATTTGAACTCAGGTCCTCCTGAATCCAGGACCGTTGTTTTATCCACTGCACCATCTAGCTGCCCGGGATTGGATATTTTGGAAGGCAAAGTTTACATTGAAGAATAACCAGCCCAGCAAAACCGATTATAATCCTTCAGGGGAAAAATGGATGTTTAATGAAGTAGAAGACTTTCAAATATTCCTGATGAAAAGACCAAAGATGAATGGAAAATTTCACATTCAAACACAAGTTTAAAGAGAAGCATAACAAAGGTAAATATGAAAGAGTAATCATAAGGGACTTAATAAAGTTAAACAGTTTATATGGGAAGATGATACATGCAACTCTTAAGAATATTAGCATCATTATGTAGTTAAAAGGAGTTTACATAGATAGAGGGAATAGGTTCATACCTATTGTCAATTATGTTGGAATGGTCTCTAAAAAAATGGAGGGGTGAGAAAGAGGGATGCATTAGGAAAAGGGGGGAAAGGAAAAGTAGAATGAGGAAAATGGGGGAAAGTGGTAATGCTTGAACCTCACTCTCATCAGAATTAGTTCATAGAGGGAAGAATACACACACACACACACACACACACACACACACACACACACAGACACTCAGTTGTGTATAGAAATCTAACCCAATAGGGAAATAGGAGGGGAAGGGATTAAGAGAAAGGGGGAAAATGATAGGAGAGAGGGCAGATTGGGGGAGGCAATGGTGAGAGGCAGAATAGACTTTTGAGGAGGGACAGGATAAAAAGGGAAAGAGAAGAAAAGAGGGAAATGGGATGGAGGGAAATATTTGTAAATATCTCATTTGATCCTTACAATAACTCTTCAGGGTTGATAGGTGCTGTTATTATCCACATTTTACATTTAGGAAATTGATATAAATGGAGATTTGCCGAGGGTCAAAAAAGCTAGTAAGTGTCTGAGGCTGTATTTGAACTCAGGCCTTCCTGACTCTAGGCCTAGCATTCTTTCCACTGAGCCATTTAGTTACCCCTTTTAAAAATCATCTTTCTTTAACTTAATTTCCTAGGTGTCTTTGATATAATAGTTCTTATATTTATCCAATTTTTAATTTTGCTCTAATATTTCTTGTCTCATGGAGTCATTGATTTCTGCTTGATCTATTTTCGTTTTCAGGGATTCCATTGCCTGGCTAAAGTTTACCATTTTCTCTTCTAAGCTCTAAGTTCTCTTTCCATGCTTTCCTCAAGAGTTTTTTCTTATTTAAAAAAAAATCTCTTAATAAGTTTCTTCTTGATATTCATGTAGTTCTTGTGGAAAATCCATTTTCCCCCTTCTGAGTCTCTGATTGACCGAGTTAGATTTGTCATAACTTTTTATAATGGTGTCTTTTTTTGGTTTACTCTTCTCTTTAGCTTTAGTTCCTGGACTGGGTCTCTGTGCCAGGGCATAGGCTCCACCTCCTTTTACACTTTTTGAATGAGGTGGTCAGTTCTACTTGGTCTTATCCTGAGTCCCCTGGGTTCTTGTGCTGACCTCTTACCTCCTGAAGTTCCTCCCTAATGTCTCAGGACAGAGTGTTAAGGACATCAGATCTCCTGGGCTTGGACTGTCTTGAATTCTGAGGCATGGTGCAAGTTACTGCCCACTGTTCCTCCCTATTGCTTCCATGGTCTGAATGTTGAGACTTTTTGACTAAATTTGGACTTTCTCAGAGGAACCTTGTGTTCTTTCTGTTTCCTGACATAGAGTCTTGACTACTACATGCATCCTGTCTTGGATTTTCCTTCCACCCACTTTGTAAGTGTGTCCTCTTTCCTGTTGCCCATGAACTTCTGGCAGGCCTCTTGTACAGTTCTGTGGTGGAAGAAATCACTGTAATTTCTCATTTGGATTTAATGTTCATTATTTGATTTGTTGAAAACTTCAATGTTTTGCTGGAGTAGGTATAGGGGAATGGGAGGTGGGGATGCTGCCTTCCATTCAGAAGATAGCCATTGGTAGGCAATTGTGTCAATTATAAAGACTTTAAATCATTTGAGCAGGAAACTTATAGCCAGCATCTATTGTAGGTGACTTAACTATTTTCAGAGGATTGAAGGGGTAATGAATATAAGGTACCTTAGAGGATATCCAATTTAACTTATCATTTTACAGATGGAGAAATAGTCCCAAAGAGTTGATGCCTATCCTTAAGATTAGAAGACTTAGGTTCTAGTCTCAGATCATCCACAAATTCTTTGTCAAGCCTTAGGCAAATTGTTTTCCTTCTCTGGGACTCAGTTTTGCCATTTATAAAGTGGGCTTGAGCTAGATAATATAAAAAGTCCTTTCTAGCACTAATGTTTAGAAATTTTTCAACTTAATGGTGAAGCTGGACTTGAAATCAGGGTTCCTGACTTTTACAAACCAACACTTTCCCCAAACACTAGATATTTGCAGCATTAAATGGTGAGGGTTCCCCCTCCTTTGGAAAATGATATACACTATGTCTCTATTTTTAATACCTCAGAGATAAAGGTTGTTGAAACCTAGATCAATCGGGCTCTGTTTTTAATCAAACTTAGTGAAAATTTTAAAAAGGAATCATCTTCCCTCCTGGTCCCTAGCCCATTATAAAGGAAAGAATATTCATTCATGTTCTCCCAAAGCAGGGAGCAGCAATAAGGAATAAGGGATTTCTTTGAGCTGAGCTTTTAGCCCATCTCCCCTTGACCCCCAAATTTCCATGTCTGACTTTCTTTCAACTGCTTGGCCTCTCATTTATTTCTCCTATATATAGGGAGCTTGCTTGGGCCCCAAGTACTAAGGCCTGAATGTTGGCTTGTAATTAATGGGTGGCTCTGTCTTCTAAAGAGGAACACTTTAGGATCCAAATCAGGGAATGATGCTGATCCCTCTCCTTATAGTCTGCTTGCTTTGTAGCCATTGGGAAACCAGCCATCAGCTCCAGACTCTGATGTGCCAATTACCCAAGGGTACTAACACCACTTTGGGTTAAAAAACACTCTTTGTATCATTTGCTGTCGTTCACCCCAGCCAGGGAGGCTGGAGGTGTGGGAGGTGGTGGGGCCTAAGCATTTATTATAATTATATTAATTGAAGTTTAAATTAGTCCTTAACAGGGAGGCAGTCTTCAGTGCTGAGAACCCCAGCATGCAGCGCATTCTTGGCTTCCTTCCCTTTATTAATTAAAAACTCCTTTACAACACTCTGCCTTCCACCTAAGTGCAGTAAATCTCTACCTTAAGGAAATAATTTCCTTGTTGTATTTTGTACAGAAAAGTCCTGTGAGCTGACTGCCATGCTGTCTCTGTTCATCTGCATTTTAGTTTGGAAAATAAACTTTCAAACTCCAGGTTTTTTTAAGGCAGGGGTTCTTAACCATTTTGGTGTATGGCATGGATCCCTTGGCAGTCTGGTAAAGCCTATGGACCTCAGTTCAGAATAATTTGTTTTAATTAAAAAGAATGTTTTAAAAAGGCTTTTACTTTGCATCATAATAGAAGGAAGTGCTAAATTTCAGTAAGAGGTTATTGAAAATAAAAATGTAACTTTTTTCCCATCCAAGTTCACAGATTCCCCTGGAATCTATGCATGGACCATCTATAGACCTCATGTTAAGAACCCTTGCTCTAAGAGAAAATTTCTTACAGACCGATTTGGTGTTTGAAAGCTTTTTCTTTCATGCTTCCCCAAAGTTTTGGTAGGCTGTCTTATTATAATTTTATTTGAAATTATAATAAGTTTAAATTTTTTCTTCAAAGGCCCTTTATTGATGCTTATTTTTATTTTCTTGGGGTTAGTAAAGGATATGTTTAATATTTCTGCTTTTTTTACATTTGCTTATGAGGTTTTTCTGTCCTAGCACATGATTTTTGTAAAGGTGACACACAGATAGATATGTATGTATGTGTTTTTGTTGCTCATTTGTTTCAGCCATGTCTGACTCTTCGCGGTCCCATTGAGGGTTTTCTTGGCAAAAAGAGTAGAGTGGTTTCCTGTTCCCTTTTCTAGCTCATTTTAGAGATGAGGAAACTGAAGTAAACAGGGTTAAGTGACTTGCCCAGAGTCACACAGCTAGTAAGTGTCTAAGGGTGAATTTGAACTCAGGTTTTCAGGTCCAGCACTCTATCCACTGCACCACCTAGCTACCTATAAACATATACACATATAATATTGATATAGATATTTAGATATAGATGTGTGCATATATGAATATATAAAAGAAAATTTAAATATATGTTAATCCTATCAAGTAACTTCTAGAGACCTATAATATCTACATTTTCTAAAATTCTATTCACCTCAACTTCTTTCTTGGTTATCCTTTTGTTAGATCTATCTGGTAATGGAAAGGATTCTTTCACTATTATAATTTTTATGTCTGTTTCTATAATTAAATTATCTTTTCTTTTCAATATTTAGATACTATGCCATTTGGTGCATACATTTAGTATCACGATTGTTACATTATCTGCCATTAAAAAAACACTGTTATCTGTTTTTGAAATCATGATTACTAACTTTGCTTTTCTGAATTTGCCTGAGGTATAATAAATTCTGTGACAATTCCTCATTTAAGTTCTGTGAATTTTTGTGCTTTGTGTTCCTTATAAACAATTTATTGTAGGATTCTGCTTTCTAAGCCAGTTTACTATTCTCTTCTGTATTATGGGTGAGTTTATTCCATTCATATTCATGTTACAATTATTAATTATGTATTTTCTCACTATTATATCTCATATGTTTTTCTTCTCTTTCCTACCCCACTCTCCCTTTTCTTTTTTTTTTTCCCTTGGTGAGGCAATTGGGGTTAAATGACTTGCCCAAGGTCACACAGCTAGTAAGTGTTAAGTATCTGAGGTCGGATTTGAACTCAGGTCCTCCTGAATCCAGGGCTGGTGCTCTATCCACTGTGCCACCTAGCTGCCCCCCACTCTCCCTTTTCAAAAAAGAAGGTGAAGAAAGTGGTCTGTTCTTACTCTTTTGCTATTTTTTTCTTTATGAAGCCCAGACTCTGATTTCTGATTTTTTACATTTTCTTTTCCTCTTTTTAAACCTCCCTTTACAATCACCCCTATGAAACTGATGTTTGTTTGCAGGTGACTATTTCCTCCTGACTCTGCTCTCATTCTTAAAAATTACTCCTCCCTGGATGCCTATCAATTGGAGAATGGCTGAACAATTTGTGGTATATGATTGTGATAGAATACTATCGTGCATAAGAAATAATGAACAGGATACTTTCAGAAAAACCTAGAAAAACTTAAATGAAATGATCAGCAAAGTGAAGTGAGCAGAACCAGTAGATTATTGTTTGTTTGTTTGTTTTTGGTTTTTTGGCAGGGCAATGAGGGTTAAGTGACTTGCCCAGGGTCACACAGCTAGTTAAGTGTCAAGTGTCTGAGGTCAGATTTGAACTCAGGTCCTCCTGAATCCAGGGCCGGTGCTTTATCCACTATGCTACCTAGCTGCTCCTTGTTTGTTTGTTTTTTAGTGAGGCAATTGGGGTTAAGTGACTTGCCCAGGGTCACACAGCTAGTAAGTATTAACTGTCTGAGGCTGGATTTGAACTCAGGTACTCCTGACTCCAGGGCCAGTGCTCTATCCACTGCACCACCTAGCTGCCCCAACCAGTAGATTATTGTTACAGAGTGACAGTAATATTGTGAATGACTTAGCTATTCACAGCAATGCAATTGTCTAAGAAAATTCAGAAGGACCTGAAGTCAGGAATACTCATTTTCCTGTGTTCCAAATTGTCCTCAGACGCTTTCTAGCTATGTGACCCTGGGAAAGTCACTTAACCCTATTTACTTCAATTACTCACCAGTAAAAAGAGCTGGAGAAGGAAATGGCAAAGCACTTCAGTATCTTTGCCAAGAAAGAGTTGGACAAGGCTGAAATGAATGAACAACAGCAGCAATATATATCGAATGGCTTGTCTTCTCAATGAAAGGGGAGGAGAGGGAGGAAAAGAAGGAGAGAATTTGGAATTCAAAATTTTAAAATATAAATGTTAAAAATTTTGTTAAATTTGTTAAAATATAATTGGAAAAATAAAATATTAAAAATCTCCTTCTCCTTGTTCCCATTCTCTTATTTTATTTCTGATATATTTGTAAATCATTTTTTCTGTATGCAAACCATTTATTATATATAAACTTTTTCCTGTTTACATATGAATGAGCTTCAAAAGAAATCTTCATTATCCTCCATGCTTACGTGTCTGTGTTTATGTTTTTCTCATGCACCCCTCCTTTGAGAAATAAATTCCTCCTATTCTTCCTCATCTCTTCCCTAGTGTATTTCTTTTTATCCATCCTTTTCTTTCCTCTAAAAACCATCAAAACAGAAAAAAATACCTATGCCCTGTGTTTGACTTTCTTTCAAGGGTACTCTATGGACCCTTTCTTGTTTTTCCCATCACCATTTAGCCCCTTCCTGTTGCTCAAATGTCACTACCTTTTAAGATTTCTCTTGACTCCTGTTTGTGTTTCAAAGTTTCTGTTTACCTCTGGTCTTTTCATGAAGAATGCTTGAAAATCTCTTATCCTAAGTTCCATTTCTCACCCTATAAGATTATACTCAACTTTACAGGTTAAGTTATTTTTAGTAGTAAGCTTTTGTCTTTTGGAATATCATATTCCAAGATTTCCCCTCCTTTATGATAGTTGCAGCCTCATCTTATGCAATCCTAATTGTGGTTCTTTAATAGTTGAACTTTTTTTGGCTGCTTTTTACCCCCTTAAAGGGGGAAGTTCTGGCTATGACATTCCTTGATGTTTTAACAGTGTTTCTTTCAGGAGATCAGTATATTCCTTCTCTTTTCACTTTGCCCTGTTCTTCTAAAAGATCTGGGGAAATAGTTTTTCTTTTATGATTTAAAATTTTTTTTATTCTAAAAAATTTTCTTTATGCTTCAATTTGTATTCAGACACCATCAGTTGTTTCTCTGGAGATGATCCCATTATTCACAAGTTCTTTAGAGTTGTCTTGGATCATTGTATTGCTGAGAACAGCTAAGTCTTTCATTTCTGAACATCTTACAATATTACTGTTACTTTGTATACAGTACATTTCACTTTTCATATGGTTTTAAAAATAATATGACATTCAGACTTTTTGTTTGGATATGGTTTCAGGGAACCCAATGATTTCTGTGTAGCCTAGGTGTAACATTGACCTCCCATTTTCTCCAGTCTCTCTCTCTCTGTCTCCTGGAATTGGGGCTGGCCCCCTGCCCCACCTGCACTCCCTTCTGAAGACTGAGGTGGTAAACTCAGAGAGGTAGAGTTGTGACTATGTCTCAAACTCTCTAACAGAGTTCTAGAGATAACACTGCGGGGAGGGAGGGGAGCTACTGCTTGCCAGCATAGCTCTGAGCCCTTAGTTTTGTGCTTTCCATTAAAATTAAATTAATTATTAATTAATTAATCAAATAATTAATCAATTAATAAAATCAATAAAAATTAGTCATAATGGCACCATAAAATATTTACAAAACAATTAGGCAAAAGCAAGAATAATCATATTAGCTCAGCAAAAGGGAAAAAACTCAGGATTCAACACAACATTTACTCAATAGAAGGCAAAATCAGGAATAATCAAGATGTAACATTCCACCCATAAACCTGAATCATATTCTTTTTTTTTTTTTTTGCGGGGCAATGGGGGTTAAGTGACTTGCCCAGGGTCACACAGCTAGTAACTGTCAAGTGTCTGAGGCTGGATTTGAACTCAGGTACTCCTGAATCCAGGGCCGGTGCTTAATCCACTGCGCCACCTAGCTGCCCCCCTGAATCATATTCTACCACCAATGTACATAGTGTGCACAGGGGAAATTGGGTCCACACAGAAACCTAGTAGGGAGACACATGAATAGGGGCAAATCATGATTTGCTGATTAAGATAATATGCTGCTGTTTGAAGTGCTGGCGGAGGAAAGGAATTATTGTCCTGTCACTTTCTAAAAATTGAAACAGAGAAAATGCTCAGAGCCCCATAGTGAAGTGAAGAGATGTTTAGCACTTCTCTAAGGTAAGGAAACTGCTTGATACTGAAAAATAATTTTCTGAGCACCTTGCTAAGGGTTGATGTTGTTCAGTAGTATCTGATTTTTCTTCTTCATCTCATGGACTCACATGCCATAATTTTTTTAAACCAGTTCCCAATTGATGGTCACCTCCTTGGTTTCTACTTCTTTGCTACCACAAAAAGAGGTGCTGTAAATATTTTTCTTGTATATAAGGGTTCTTTTATTTAAAAAAAATCACCATGGGGATATAGACTGAGTAGTGGTATTATTGTTAGATCAAAGGGTATGCCCAGTTTAATAACTGGACAGAGCTAAATTGCCTTCTGGGAGGGCTGGGCCAGTTAATAGGTTCACTAACAATGCATTAATGTATTTATTTTCTCTTAGCTACCCCAGCAGTTGACTATGCCAATCTGATGGTTATGAAGTAGAACCTGAGTTGTTTATTTTTCATTTTTCTAATTATTAGTGATCTGGAGGATTTTTTCCTCCCATGTTCATAACTTAGATTTCTTTCTCTGAAAACTGATTGTTCATATCCTTTGACCACTTACCAATTGGGGAATGGCTTTTATTTTTATAAGTTTAAATCAGGTCTCTATATGTCTTAGAAATGACATCTTTATTGGGGAGACTTTATGCAAAGATTTTTTTCCACAGTTAACTTGTTTCCCTTCTCATTCTAGCTGCATTGGTTTTATTTGTGCAAAAACTTTCAAAATTTTATATAATCAAAACAGTCCATTTTATCTTTTGTTATCCTCTCTATCCTTTGGTTATAATCTCTTCCCTGGTCATAAATCTGATGGGTAATTTCTTCCTTGCACCTCTAATTTACTTATGAAGTTACTATTTATGTTTAGTCTAAGTCATGTTTCCATTTAGAGCTTATACAGTGTGGCATGTGGACCTATACCTAATTTCTACCTGACTACTTTGTAGTTTTTCCAGCAGCTTTGTTGAGTAATGAGTTCCTATGCTAACAGGCATATATGCTAACAAGCTTCCTTGAAATCACACTAAGTAGGTTCAGTTCATGTCTAAGGCTCCTTTATGACTTAACTTTACACACTCCACTAGTGCTCTCATAGTAGCTTCCCATAATGCCCTTCCCATTGCCCTAAATACAAGATTCCTTCCTGGTTAGCTACCTCTGCACTTGTCCCTTATTTATCAAAACTGACCAGTTCCTCTCCAAGACCTTCTGTCCTGCTTCAAATCAGTCCATCAGACTGTTAATAACAGATAATAACTTAAAGTGTTCCCACCTGTGTACAAGAAGGATCCTAGCATAGTGGTTAGAGCACTATATTTGGAGTCATATAGATTTAGACTCTAAACCCCTCTTGATACTTTCTAGCTGTGTGTCCATGGGCAAGTCACAGCTTCGCTGAGTCTTTTTATAGAGGTAATATGGAGGTAATAATGCCTATAATATCTACTTCACAGGGGGTTTGTAAGAATCAAATGAAGCAAAGCACTTTGCAAACTTAAAAGCCAGCTGTTACTGTTATGTTAAAATGTAAGCTAATATTACTATTATGTTAAAAAGTGTCTTCCATGCCTTAGCTTGGCAAAGGGATGACTAATTTGCATGATTAAAGGAGAGACTTGGGGGTTAGGGGACTTACTTTCATCCTTTAAGTAGCATCACATAGGCGGCTACCCTTAGGTTAATATTAACTCCTCATGGGGGCAGCTAGGTGGTGCAGTGGATAGAGCACTGGCCCTGGATTCAGGAGGACCTGAGTTCAAATCCAGTCTCAGACACTTGACACTTACTAGCTAGTCTCAGACACTTGACACTTACTAGCTGTGTGATCCTGGGCAAATCACTTAACCCCAATTCCACCCTCCCAAAATTAACTCCTCATGTTTCTTTAGCCTTTTTTTTTTTATGGTGTTTGGGTTTTTTAAAAAGTTTTTACTGTTATTTTCTGTTTCTTATATCACCATAGTTATCCTAAGTATCCCTTCCTCTGTCCCTTCCAGAGAATTATCCCATATGATCAATAGTATTTTTTAAAAGAGTCACTACAACCAATTTATACATTAAAAAAGTCCAAAAGTGTGTACAACATGTTAACTAACACCTGTGAAGCTCCCACCTCCACAAAGAGCTGGGTTGGAGATGTCTTCTCATCTTTTTTCATTCTAGTCCTACTGGATCTTTTTTTTTTTTTTTTAGTGAGGCAATTGGGGTTAAGTGACTTGCCCAGGGTCACACAGCTAGTAAGTGTTAAGTGTCTGAGGTCGGATTTGAACTCAGGTACTCCTGAATCCAGGAGTGGATAGAGCACTATCCACTGCGCCACCTAGCTGCCCCCTACTGGATCTTTATAGTTTTGTTACATTTCCTTTTGATTTTTTACTGTTCTTTCAATTTACATTGTTGTAGTCACTGTGTATATTATTTTCTTGGCTCTGTTTATTTATTCTATATCAATTCATAGAGGTCTTTCCATATTTCACACACATTATGTCTTACAACACAGTAATATTTCATTACATTCATGGAGCACAATTGCTTCACCAAATGATGGGCATCTATTTTGTTTCCAATTCTTAGCTATTACATGCAAAAAATACTGCTATAAATATTTTGGCATATATGGGGACTGTTTCCTTAGTGATGGCTTTCTTGGGGTAAAAGCCCAGCAATGGAGTCTTTGTTTTAAAAGTTATGGATATTTTAGTCATTTTATTTGCATAATTCCATATTGCTTTCCAAAATGGCTGGACCATTTCACAGCTCCACAAATAATGTATTAGTGTGACTGTCTTTCCATAACTCCTTCTCCATTGACTGTTGCCATTTTTGTCCATTTTGCCAATTTTCATGGTGTGAGATAAAACTTTAGGGTTGTTTTGCATTTCTATTATTACTAGTGATTTGGAATATTTTTTTCATATAGTTATGAATACTTGGCAGTTTTTTTGAGAATTATTTTTTATATCCTTTGACCATTAATATGTTAGGGAATGGACATTAGTCATATATATATATATATTTACATATATATGTATAAATTGTTTATATATCTTGGATAGCAAACCCTTATCAGAAAATTGTGATACAAAGATTTTTTTTCCTATTTGACCACTTTCCTTCCTTTCCTAAATGCATTAATATTAGATGCAAAAGCTGAAAACTTTCAGGTAATCAAATTTTTCTATTTTATCTTTTGTAATTGCCTATATCTTTAGTTTTGGTAAGAATAAATCTACCCATAAAAAATAAAATAAAATAAAGAATAAATCTACCCAATCGCTGAAAAAGATATATGCTGTATTTCTCTTGTTTTTTTTTTATAGTATTATCTTTAACATAATATAGGTTGCTTATCCATTTAGAATGTATTTTGGAATGTGATATAAAGTGTTGATATAAACCCAATTTCTGCCAGATTGCTTTTCAGTTTTCTCAGCAGTTTTTTTTTAATTAAAAAAGGATTTCCCCCCCCCCAGGTAATTTGTTTTCCACCTTATCAAAAACTGAGTTGAGTTCTATTGGTTTTTTAAAATCTCCATTGTCTAGTCTGTTCCATTTATTTTTGCTTTTCCAAATGAATTTTGCTATTATTTTATCAAGTTCTAGAAAGTATTTGGTATGGCATTAAAAGAGTAAATTAATTTTGGTAGTATTGTCATTTTTATTATATTGGCATGGCCTAGCCACAAGCATTGAATATTATTCCAGGTGTTTAAATTTTTCTTTCTTTCCTTAAGGAATGATTTGTAATCGAATCTATATAAGTCTTTTATGTGCTTTGGTAAGTTGATCCTGAGATATTTTGTGCCTTTTACAGTTATACCTAATGGGATTTTCTTTTCTATTATTGTTTCTTGTATTTTGTTATTGTTATATAGAAATTATTACTGATTTTTATTGATTTTCAATTGTTTGGGTTTTTTTGCTAATTGTGTGGGGTTTTTTTTTTTTTTTTTTGGTGAGGCAATTGGGGTTAAGTAGCTTCCCCAAATTCACACAGCTAGTAAATGTTAAGTATCTGAGGTTGGATTTGAACTCAGGTCCTCCTGAATCCAGGGCCGGTGCTCTATCCACTGTGCCACTTAGCTGCCCCTTTTATTGATTTTTGAGATTTATTCTGTAGCTTGCAATTTTGCTGAAGTATCTCAATTAGTAGCTTTGCTTATTCCCTGGGGTTTTCCAAGTAAACCATCATATCATCAGTAAACAAAGATAGTTTTATTTTCCCTCTGCCTATTTTTTATTCTGTTCATTTTTATTATCTTGTTGCTAGCATTTCCAGAACTATATCAAATAATAATGTGGAGAGTGGGTATCTTTGTTTCACTCTTGCATTCACTGGAAAAGGTTCTAGTATAGCCTCATTACATAGATTGCTTGCTTTTGGTTTTAAAGATATCCTTTTTTTATGAATTCATTTATTTTGCAGAGCAATGGGGTTAAGTGACTTGCCCAGGGTCACACAGCTAGTAAGTGTCAAGTGTCTGAATCCGGATTTGAACTCAGGTCCTCCTGAATCCAGGGCCAGTGCTTTATCCACTGCTCCGCCTAGCTGCCTCTGCTTTTGGTTTTAGATAGATGCTTTTTATGATATTAAAAAAGACCACTATATGCCTCTACTTCATAAGGTTTTAGCAAGAAAGAGTGTTGTACTTCGTCAAAGGCCTTTTTTTTGCATCTATTAAAATCACCATGTAGTTTCAGATGTTTTATTTCTTAATATGATTAATTATATTAATTGCTTTCCTAGCATTGAGCTATCTTTGAATCCTTTGGATAAATAACACTTGATTATCATAAATATTTCTTGGATAAATAGCAGTAGTTTGTTAGGATTTTGTTTAAATTTTTTGAGTCAATGTTCATTAAAGACATTGGCGTATAGTTTTCTTTCTATGTTCTTTCTTTCCCTGGTTAGATATTAGGATGATATTTGTTTCATAAAAGGATTTTGGTAGGATGCATTCTCAGTTTTTGAGAATAATTTGTGAAATATTTGTAGTGACTATTCCTTAAAAGTTAGATAGAATTCTCCTGTGAATCCATCAGGATGAGGAGTTGTGCTTGTTGTTGCTTTGGTCATTCCTTTACAGCTAGATCAATTTCCTTTTCTAAAATTGGGCTATTTAAGATTTCTGGTCTTTTGATATTTTGGGTATTTTATATTTTTGAAGGTATTTATTTCATTTTTGTTCTTTATGTTGTTAGCATATACCTTTATATTACACATTCTGAATATTTTTTCTATTCTGGCTTTGTTGTTATTTCACCTTGCTCATTTGCTATTTTATTGATTTGATTTTTTTGCTTCTTTTTAATAACATTAATGAAGGGTTTCTCACTTTTATTAGTCTTTATCTATTTCCCCTCTAATTTTTAATAACTCTTCCTTTGTGTTTACTTTAAATTTAATTTTTGGTTTTTCTAATTTTTAAAATGTATACTCAGTTAATTAATCCTCTCTTTTTCTATTTTATTAATGTATGTATATAAGATTTCCCCACCAAAGTCTGTTTTAGCCACATCCCAGAAATTTTGGTATGTTGTTTCATCATCATCATTTTATTTTATATAGTTATTCATTGTCTCTGTGATTTGTTCTTTGACCCACTCTAAGATTTCATTGTTAAGTTTCCAATTGGGTCTATATATTTTGTTTGTAGTTCTTGAATCAATTTCTATTTTTATTGCATTATGGTCTATAAAGGACATATTAACTATTTCTGCCATTTTACATTTTTTTTGAAATATCTCTGTGACCTAGCACATGGTCGATTTTTATAAATGTTCCTGTGGTCCAGAATAATATGTAAATTCTTTTGCTGTGTCATTTGGAAAATGTCATAGGTCTTTTATACAAACTCTAATTTCTTTAGCAATTTATTCAGTTCTGTATTTCCCCTTTTGTTTATCTTTTTGTTAGGCTTATTCAAAACTAAGAGGGATATTGAATTCTTCTGTCATGATTCTGTTATTGTCTATGTCTTCTTGAAAATCAGATAATGTTCTCTTTTTTGAATTTGGATGCTAAGACATTTGGAATATATGTTTATTACTGATATTTGTTATCCCTTTAATTTTTTTGAATATTTATTTTTGCTTTGTCAGATAGTAATGATTGTACATAATAGTAGGTGTGCGTATTAATTTACATTTGACCTGGCTTCACCCAGATGATGTTTGTAACTCAAAGGAATCTGAAGCCATTTCCTCCCATCTTGCCATCTCCTGCAACATACTCCATTGCAGATATTTCTGAGGTAGAGTGTTTGCGGGATTACATGCTGTCATAGCAATAGTAGCAATATAGTTCAAATTAAGGGAGGAAGTGCTAACAGAAAAATGGGAAAGGTAATTGAAACAAATATATAGGAATGGAAGCCATTTCCCAATGTAGAAATGGTCACAAGATATGAATAAGCAATTTTCAAAAGGATATTTTGAAAATGTTCTTAAATTATTTGAAAATTTCAAATATTCTTAAAAACAAGCTATCAAAAACCATAGGCAGGAGTGCTCAAAATCACTATTAATAAAAGAAAGAAAAACTGCACAATTCTGAGGTTCCACCTTGAAATTATCATATTGTCAAAGATGATACAGGCAATTATTGGGAGAGATGTGGTAGGATAGGCACACTAAAGCATAATTATTGGTGGAATTGTGAATTGGTCCAATCATTTAGGAAAGCAATTTGGAACTCTACTACAAAGTATTCCTATAAATTGCTCTTATCTTTATCCCAGAAGGAGCAATACTAGGCAAAGAGGTCAAAGACAGAGGGAAAGGACCTGTACATATAAAAATTATCTATAGTAGCATTTTTGTCATACCCCAAACTGGAAACAAATCAGTCAGTTGGGGGAGTGGCTAAATAAATTATGTTATATAAATATATGAATATAATCATTTCACAAGAAATGGAAAGTATGACAGATTCAGTCAAATCTGGGAAGACTTGGCCTACGTTGCTGAGACTGAATGTTCCTCAGGGTTGAAATCTTTTCTCTTTTGGAGGGTTTATCCTAGGAGACAGATTATCCAGTATTTGGGTTCCTAGGGATAGTTCTGCAAGTCTGAGATCAACAAGTTTGAGGTCAACAATTCAACTTATCCAGAAATCATTGAGCAACTTGTCCAGGGTGAGTAACAGTTTGCTCTCAGATGAAGAAAGAGCTTGTTCTTGGAGACACCTAGGTGACACAATGGATAGGGCATTGGAGTTGGAGTCAGGAAGTCTTGAGTTCAAATCCAGCTTCAGACACTTACTACCTATGTGACCCATGGCAAGTCACAATGTCTCTGTACCTCAGTTTCCTCATATGTAAAATGGAGATAACAAGAGTTCCAAAATCCCAGGATTGTTGTGTGAATAAAATGAAATCATATTTGTATATTGCTTAGCATGTTTGAAATACAGTAGGTACTAACTATAATAATAATGGTAATTATTATTATTATTCCTAGCTTGGCTGGGTAGGTATAAGTATGTGTCAGAATTTAGAGCTAGAAGAGACTTTAGACACCAACAATTTTTTTTTAATTTTAGAATTTTTTAAAATTAAAAATTAAAAAAAAAATTTAAGTTTGATTTTACAAATGAGGAAACTGAGATCCATGGAACTTAAGTGACTTGCTTAAATTCACATAGGCCTAAAGTAGGATCCGAGTTTAGGTTCTTTGATCCCAGAGTCAGTGTACTACACTATAAATATTTGGGGAATCTAGAGACCACTGGTGGATGACTGGCAGGAACAGATTCTTGTTTCTATTTGGTAAGATTAAACCTTATTTTCATCAGCAGAAGTAGAAAAGTAATTCCTATTTCAGTACTTATTTATCCATCTGCCTCTTCAAAGAGCCTATTAAAGTGCTATTGCACAGTCAGAGCTTAATAAAAATTTGAATTCAGCTGAATTGAATCCATTTCCCAAGGTTGGCCTAATCCTGAGTCCCAGAAAAGAAATGCTTGCTCTGTTAGCTGCCATGGGTCTGGACTGGGTGACCTTTGAGTCTTGATTTTAGTTTTGAGGGGGCTTGTTTATCTGGAAAATATCCCATGCCTTATTCTTCTGTTCTTTCTTTTTCATAGACTCTGATCACTGCATTGGGACAGACAATCTGCACTGTGGCTTCTGTCATGATCCTGCTGTTCCTGCTGATGTTCATCTTTGCCATCTTAGGCTTTTGTCTGTTTGGATCAACTGATGGGGGTGATGTGAATAACTGGGGAAACCTCGCCTCAGCCTTCTTTACCCTTTTCAGCTTGACCACGGTAACTGCATATGAAGCTTTGACAAGGACCCTGGTACCCAGAACAAGGATGAGGATCCCTCCTCTAGAATGGCCTCAGACTTACTTGTGGAATAGGCAAAGTCAGTCTTCAGTCTCTCTGCCTGCCCCTGGTTCCCAGTGCCTTCGTGTTCCCAGTGCTGCCCACAGTGTAGCACCCTACTTAAGTCTTTCTACCTCCAAAGCCCTCCTCAGTGCCTTTCCTGACTATTTATTTCCATATTTCTGGTCCCTGTTCTCCCCAGAACTCATATACTAACCTAATTCACGCTTTTCTATTTAATGACAATAGTGGTTTGGTGTTGTATTTTCCCAGTGGCACACTGTCCCTTCCTGGGCAACACATTGACTAGAGCACAGCCAATATTTATTAAGCTTCCTCTTTATGTGCAGAGCAGTGTGCTAGGCCTAAAAGGGAAGGAATGTGGAGATTCAAAGTTTATATAAGAGGATGTCTCTTAGAGAATAATACACCAACACAGATAACATCATGTAACATACAATATTACATGATAAATTCATTAGAGAAGTAAAACACAAAGTTTTCTGGAATGGAAGGGAAAAGTCTTATGGCCAGTGTGGATTAAGCAGATTTTTCTGGAGAAGGTGACATTTAAAGGATGAGTAAGGATTTTACAGGTGGAGTGAGGGTGGGAGAGCCTCTGGTATTTTTATTCAGTGTCTAAAGGTGGGAATTGAAGGCCCTGAGGCTGTTGGGGAGGGTATAATAGGCTCTGCTCCTTACTTCTTTTCATCACTCTCAGCACCCAGTTTCTTTCTTCTTTTGAGAGTAATGGGGTAAGAGGCAAGAGATAAGAGCAATCGGGAGCAAAATTAACACATTAACCTGAAAAATGTCTGAGGTAGCTGTCACAGCCCTCTTAACCTCACTGATGTGAAATACAGAGTAGGCCAAAATTCACAATGTTTTAATAACTTTTTGAAAATTACTTTTCTTTATTTTGCACCATTGATGACATTTGATTTTTCACACATAATAGAAATTAATTTTCTTTATATGCTATGTATGATCATATGGTATCATAAATTAAAAACAAAAAAGAAAAGGAATAATTAAATGTTGAAACTCCTTCATGATTTTTGGCCCACCCTGGATATGCAAAGCTGTTGTAAATATGCACTATCAGCAAATCACCTTGGATCTAATTAAAGACAAAATCTTTCAAATGCAAGTTTGTATTATAAAAATGATGCTTCCCCTCACTGTCTTTCTCTCTTGATCCATAGTGGAAAAAAACCCATTGGTTTTGGATTCAGAGGATCTGGACTCAAATCTGGCCTCTGAAATTTGCTCCCTGTATGACTTTGGGCAAATCACTTACCTCCTTGGGCCTCAGTTTACCTACCTGTAAAGTGAAGGAGTTGGACTAGATAGCTTCTGAAGTACCTTCTAGCTCTAACTTTGTGATTCTATATGTGAAACTGTAAAACAAAATTCTTAAAAAGGAATCAATTAATTTCCTTTAATTGGAAAAAGTAGCTGTATGCTAAATTACTATTCTAAGAAGGAAAATAAATGCCATGAAATACAAAGGGTGTGAGTAGGCATTATAGTTCCCAAAAAGTTGGCACTCATAGTTTGACTTCTTAAAGTTATTTGATGTTAGTTGGATTAAGAACTCTTAAGCAAAGTTCTTTCTGTTTAAGTACTGACACTTTGGGAAGTGGGTCAACACTTTCTGTCTCAAGGGGATCGAAGAGTATCATGGCCCAGTAGGTGGCACAGTGGATAGAGTGCTGGAGTTGGAGTCAGGAGGACCTGAGTTCAAATTCCACCTCAGACAATTACTAGTTATGTGACCCTGGGCAAGTCACTTAACCCATACCTACCTCAGTTTCCTCATCTGAAAAATGAGAATAATAATAGCAGCCACCTCCCAGAGCTGTCATGAGAATCAAATGAGAAAATGTTCGTGAATATTTTATAAACTGTAAAGTGTTATATAAATGTTTATTATTATTATTATTTTAAATGAATTTTTTGTGGGGCAATGAGGGTTAAGTGACTTGCCCAGGGTCACACAGCTAGTAAGTGTCAAATATCTGAGGCTGGATTTGAATTCATGTCCTCCTGAATCCAGGGCCTGTGTTTTATCTACTTTATAGCAGAGAATTTAAAAGAACTATTATTAGAGACTTTCCCCCCATTCCATTAAATATTTCATTTTCAGTTCTAGATAACCCAGGGAAAATCCTCTTCTGTGAATAAAAGACTGCACATATAGGATTCAGAGGCAGGGAAAGGGAAGGCCTCACCAGAGGCCAAGGGTTTGGATGAGACAGTTTTTAGAAGCTCTTCTGGCTCTGAGACTGTAGGATTCTGTCCTTCCTTTTAGGTGGACGGCTGGACAGAAATTCAGCATGACTTGGATGAGCGGGAATTTTCATTGAGCAGGGCTTTTACCATTTTCTTCATCTTATTGGGCTCCTTTGTGTTCCTCAGTATGTTTGTTGGTGTCATGATCATTCACACAGAGGTGAGTTTCAATCCTGTCACCTACTCCAAGAAATGTTAGGGATTGGGGGTGGTGGGAGCTTGGGTAGTTGGCAGAGAACGCTGATTCTCTCTGAAACACTCACATAGATGCATAAGCACAGAAAGAAATTAGGGATGAATTAGAGAGAAACCTGAAGTTAGATACTTGAAGGTGTGAAAAGGTGTTCTCATGAAGGGGATGCTCTCTTTTTGCAAGGCACTGAGCCCTGAGGATTGGGCTGGGTAGATAGTGTAGCAGTCCTTGCGATCCCTTTTCCAAATCCAATCTCCTCCTCCTTCTTGGCATGGTGTAGGATGCAAGGTTCTGAGGGCCTGAGCAGTAAAGAGAGCCTTAGGTGACCCCTAACCATTTCATTTCTTTTTTTTCAAGGATTTGAAACATTTTTTAATGAGGCGTTGGTAGTTTATATTTTCTATTTTGAAAAGTATTTGTTCAAATTATTTAACCAATTGTCCAAAGAGAAATGACTCTTAGAAGATCTATAACTGGGGTGGGGACACTGGGGCTTTGCTCAAGATTAAGAAATGTATAAGATGCCAACAGTACCTTAGGGTGCATGGCTCTCCTGCTCCAGATTCTCTTTTACCTACACCCTCTTTTGGAAATAGACTCATTCTGTAACCCTTTCATTTCTGAAAGGCTAAGTAATTGAGTAAACATCCTATTACATAGTATGTTTAGGAAATGGCATCTTCGGCTTAGCATGAGATAATTTTGCCTAGAAATACATAACAGGCACGTAACCACAAAATGGAAGCGAACTTAGAAACTGTAGTCCAACAGTTTGATTTAAAAAGGGAGGAAGCTAAGGCCCTCAGATGACAACTAAGAGTTGCACTGAGAGTCTCCCAATGAGTTAGTAGCAGAGCTGAAGTTAGAATTGGGCCTTTAGTGTTGAGCTCCTCCCCTTGCACCAAAGCTGACTTCCCCTGACTTACCAGTTTTTAAAGGCTCAGTTTATACAGAATATACTTAATCAGTGCCTTTTCTAGGGTTCAGCAAGTTTCTGAGCTGAGCCTGGACCCTATGCTTTGAGGGATACACCTGGTAGGGACTAGATATAACAAAGGTAGAGAGTTAGAGTAGAAAGCAGGAGGAGGAAAGGAAGTGAGACGTGTAGATAATGTAGTCTTCAGAGGCAGAGATCTCTAGGACTTTTACCAGGGAGCAGAAAGGAGAGGCATGAAGGCATTTCTTCCCCTAAGCCCTCTTATAATCAGAGAAGGTAGGTGACTTTACAAAGGTTACTGCCCTTATCTAACAAAGGTCATTGTCATACCTAACTTTCCAGCATGGTGTGGTGAAAAGTATTCTGATTTGGAGCCCGAAGAGCCCAGTTTAGGTCTTAGCTCTTCCCTGAAGTTTACATTCAAGACCATCATCAAACATACACTTCTTTGTGTGAGGTACTGTCCTAGGTATTGAGGATAAAAGACAAAACCAAAAAAACCCCAAAAACCAGTTCCTGTCTTCAAGGTGCTTATCATCTATGTGGCCTTAGACAAATAACTTCCCATTTCTGAACCTTTTTCCTCATACGAAACAAAGGGGTTGGGCTACTTGTTCTCTAAGGTCCTTTCCATCTTTCAAGCTTTATTAACTATTGATAGAATCTGTTCTTTGCCTGCTTAGGATTCAATCAAGAAATTTGAAAAGGAATTGGCAAATGAGCGACATATGGCTCTTATACAAGAGAAGCAAAACATACTGAAGAAGCAGCAGGCAGAAGTCAGCAGGCTTATGCAGAAAGGGGTATGTACTATTGATGGAAGATGAAACCAGATTAGATGGTATTGTCTGTGGTTGACCTGTGTGGAAAAAGAATATGGGGGAAGGCTTAGGATATATAATTTCAACCTTGCTATCTACATAAGCAATTTTCCTTCTCTATTTTTCAAAATCAGAGTTGGTTAGAGATAATTATTTAGGATATCTCAAATGATAATGTTAATGCTGTTTTTTTTTTTAAATTCAAAGATCACAGAATTATAGAATCTCAGAGCTGAAAGGGCTGTCAAATTCCACCTGGTTCAACCCATATGTGTGCAGGAATCCCTTGTATGGTCTCTGAGTGAATTTAGAAATTGAAGAGTTGAGAAAGATCTAAGGGGATTTCCTAGTACATCCTCTTGCTCAGTTTGGGAATTAGCTCTCTGTTATCTATGACAGTTCCTACTTGAAAACTTTGGGGAATGAAGAAATTGCTAACTTAAATGCTCAGCTGATTTTGTTGTTGACAAGCTCTAACTGTTAACATGTTTTTTCTTACATTCAGTCAATACATGATTTATTGTACTTCTATTTAAAATTCTACCTTGAGCAGCTAGTTGGCACAGAGGATAGAGTGAGGGCCTGGAGTTCAAATCTGATCCCAGACACTTCTTAGTTATGTGATTCTGGACAAGTCACTTAACCTTGTTTGTTTCAGTTTTCTCATCTGTAAAATGAGCTGAAGATGGAAATGGCAAAGCACTCCAGTATTTTTTTAAGTGTCAAAGGTTCTTTTATTTTTCTTTCGAGAGAGGACATTCTTGAGCAATGAGTCAGTGTGCAGCAGGCAAGTGCAAAGAATGGGAGCATGCAGGCTCCCTTTATCCTGTTCCCCTAACGCATATTAAGTCCCTCTCTCATTCGCCATTGGCCAGTTACTAGAGAGTTACAATCTGGTCCTTAAATCTAGAGAATCAAAAGGTGCATTTAGAAAACCCACTTACATAATTATTCAGTGTCTTAATATCCAATCAATTTAGAGTATTTCTCAATCTATTGGTTTTGCATATCCTCCTTCCGTCTAAGTCCTCCTTCACTGGGATTGTCTCATGTTACTATGTCCCGACATTATCTCAGGGAAGTTACACTTTACCCAAGCTCGAGGATTTAAACTTAAACCTTCTCCTTTTTGAGAGGAGTCCAGAGCCTATTCTCACAATCCCTCTTCTTTTATTTTCCTCTTGGACTCCTCTCATTCCATTGCTTGAATATATCCTCTACCTCTTGGTCTAAATCAGTGTATTGGTCCTGAATATCCATTAACATCTGAGTGTTTGGGACAGATAGATGGTACAGTGGATAAACACTGGCCCTGGATTCAGGAGGACCTGAGTTCAAATTTGGCCTCAGACACTTGACACTTAATAGCTGTGTGACCCTGGGCAAGTCACTTAATCCTCATTGCCCCCCCAAAAACCCAAAACAACAAAAATCCCAAACAACCTCTACCTTCCCAAATGGAGTAACCTTTTTGAGGGAAGTTTCTATTGGTTTCGGAATTAGCCCATGAAGGAAGGGGATAATACAACATCCTATCACTGTTAAAACCCCTGCCACCATGATAAGATTGGTGAGGATAGAGGCAACAAAACCTTTTCATTTCCCAAACCAGGATTCCATCCATTCTGTCCCTGAATTTTCTGTTAATTCCTCAGCTAGTGTAGTTAAGCCCTTCAGTACTCTACTTACTAAACCATCAGGGACAGTATTATTTGGGATAAAGGTGCAACACTGGGCACTCAGCATGACATGCACAGTCCTCCTTTTTCTGCTAACATCATATCAAGAGCCATCCTGTTTTCCCAAGCCATTTTACTTGTATAGCACAAGGAACAATTGTCAATATCTACCAAGACTATAACAGCAAGCATGGTTAACAACATTAGCTAATATCAAGCCTCTTTGTAATGTCAGTAACACATTCCCATTGTCCATTGAATTATCAATTTCATCTTGGATCTCAGATGTCCCATGTAACTGTCTGGTCTCTGGAACTCCTTTTCTTGGGACAGTCTGGAAGATGTTTTGTCTCCAGGGCACCTCTTCAGTAGATTTACTTCTCTGGTTTCAGATTACTTGTAGAGACTCCTGAGATGTTCCTGTTAAAATCTCTTTCAAAACAGATCTCAATACAAACTGGTACAGTCTCTCAAATTCTACTTCTCCAATAACTATTACATGTAGTAAAAACTACCTTAAACCTTATAGTTCTGATCTTATTAACATTAGGGCTATAAGAGGAATATTAAAATCAGCACTCCAGTATTTTTGCCAAGAAAACCACAAATGGGATCTCAAAGAGTCAGACACAACTAAAAAATGACCAAACAAGAAGAACAAAACAATCTAATTAGTTTTCCACCTGATGACCTTTTAAATATTTGAAGAAAATAGGTATGAATTCTATGCCATATTAATCTTCTTTTCCCTAGGTTGTTCTTATTTTGGAATCACTCCACCTTGACAGTCCCCATTTTAAAATGGGATTCCCCAGAAAAAAAAAACTGTGGAGTTTGGATGCAGACTGAACCATACTATTTCTTTTGTTTTTGGTGCTGTTGTTTTTCTTTTTTGAGGTTTTTCCTTTTTGCTCTGATTCTTCTCTTATAACATGACTAATGCAGAAAAATGTTTAATGTTATTGTACATATATAACCTATATAAGATTACTTGCTGTCTTGGGGGGGAAGAAGGGGAGGGAGGAAAAAATTTGAAACTAGAAATCTTTTAAAAACAAATGTTGAAAAAATTATTGATGCAAAAATTCTAAACAAAATACTAGCTAGGAAAAAAAAATAAAATGGGATTCCCAGAATCCAACTCTATACTTCAAACATACTCTGAACAGGGCAAAGTTCAGTGAGATTGTCACCTCACTCATCCTGGACACAATGCCTTCCATTAATTCAGCCTAATATTGCATAAACTTTTTGATTGCTACATTCTACAATTGCTACATATTCATGAGCATATGTTTTTTACATGAACTCTTGTTGAGCCAGATCTGTAGTATTTATAAAGTTGATTTCATGACTATGTGTATAAATTTGTATTATAATAGATGTACATTTCCATTTGAGTCTGCCAAAGTCATTTTGGTGCCTCATTCTGTCATACAATAGAATATTATTAGCAATTCCTCCCAACCTTTTCATCTATGAAAATTTGAAGAGTATGCCACTCATTCCTTCATCTAAGTAAGTGACAGAAATGTTGGAAGAAAGGGGCCAAGAATGGACACTTGCAGTACACCGCTATCCCCCTTAAAGTTGATGCCAATCAGCATCAAAGAAGACAACATGTCTTTCAAAACCCCTTTTTATTATTGTTCTTAGGATTTTTCTCAATCTTCAGGTCATTCTGGGATTTTACCTTCCTGAAGAGGCAGCATAGCAGAGAGAATAGAGCACTGAATTTAGAGTTAGGAAGATCTGGGGTTCAAATGTCTACTAGCTAAGCAATTCACTTGGTTTCTCAGTGCCTCAGTTTTCTTATCTAGAGAATGTGGAGGTTGGACTTGATGGCCTTTAAAGTCTCTTCCAGTTCTCAATCTATGATTCTGATATTCTTTTTTTTAAAGTTTTATTGTTTCCTTTAAAAATATTTTATTTATTTTAATCAGTCAAAATCCACCTTCTCCCACCCCAACCTCCCCTGCCTCCCAATTGTTTTTTCTTTAAAAAAATATTTAGGGGGCAGCTAGGTGGTGCAGTGGATAAAGCACTGGCCCTGGATTCAGAAGGACCTGAGTTCAAATCCGGCCTCAGACACTTGACACTTACTAGCTGTGTGACCTTGGGCAAGTCACTTAACCCTCATTGCCCCCAAAAGGAAAAAAAATTAGCATTATATTTCCCCCAATTACATGTAAAACAATTTTAACATCTGTTTTTTAAACTTTGTATTCCAAATTTTCTCTCTTCCTCCTTCCCCACCTCCCCTTTGAGAAAGTGAGCAATCCAACATGTTATACATTTGTAGTCATGCAAAACATTTCCATATTAGTCATGCCCCCAATCGTTAACACAAGAAAACAAAACCTATTACAGACATGTATAGTCAAAACTATTTTGCACATTGACCATGTGCCCCTCATCCCCCCTTCTGAGTCATCTTTATCAGGAGGTGGGTAGTATGTTTCATCATTATTCCATCAGAATTGTGGTTTATCATTACATTAAGAATTTAGCACAATAGTATTCCATCACATTTATTTACCAGAAAGTGATCACTGATTCCTCAATTTATAGCTATTCCTTCAGATTTTCATTCTTTGCCATCTTAAAAAGAGCTATTGATTTTGGGTACAACCTTAGAGGTTGTTTTACTTAGGACTAATTCCTCCCTTAATCTACCTTTTCTCTAATTCCCCTTACCTCTTTGCCCTTTTCCCTCTTATTTCCCCATTGAGTGAAACTTTTTTGGTGTGTTCAACTTGTGTGTGCATGTGGGTGAGTCCTTTCAACCAGTTTAGATGAGAGTGAGGTTCAAGTGTCAGCCACTCCTCCCTCCTCCTTGTTTGTATAGATGTCTACATGTACACTTTTTTATGTGAGATGATTTCCCTAACCTTACTTACCCTTCCTGCAAGTATATTTATCTTCCCCTTTTTTCCATTTTTTTTCTTAAGACAGTTAAAACATAACAGAACCATACCCAGACCATATCTAATTGTACTTCCTTCATGACCGCTGATGATGTTAGGGTTCAGAGGGGACACATGTATCGTCTATCCAAAATTGAATATAAATAATTTATCCTTGTTTAGTTCTTTTATCAGTGTTTATTCATGTTCATGTTTTCATGTTTTTCTTTGTATCTGTGTTGGAACCTCAAAATTTCTATGCAGCCCTGGCTTTTTCATAAAACATTATTGGAAATCTATTTAATTAAAGATCCATCCCCTGCCCCACCTTTCCATAGCATTATACTCAGTTTTGCTTGATAAGTTATTCCTATAGGCCATATCTTTTGCCTTCTGGAATTTTGTATTCCAAGTTCTATGCTTCTTTATAGTGGTGGCTGCTAAATCATGTGTAATCCTGACTGTGGCTCCTTGGTATATGAATCTATCTTTCTAGCTGTTTGTAGCACTTTGACCTGGAATCTTTTAATTTTGGATGTTTTTGAAAGTTTTCATTTTGGGGTTTCTTTCAGGAGGCAACTAGTGGATTCTTTCTATTTCCACTTTGCCTTCTGATTTGAAGAGATATGGGTAGTTTTCAGATTTCTTGAAATACAATGTCTAGGCTCTTTTTTTGGTCATCATAGTCAGATAGTCCAGTGATTTAAAAGTTATTTCTCCTTGATCTGTTTTCCAGGTCAGTTGTTTTTGCTGTGAGATTCCTTATATTTTCTTCTATTTTTTAGCTTTTGAAATTTGTTTTATATTTCTTATTGTCTCGTAGAATCATTGACTTCTTTCTGGTCCATTCTAGTTTTTAGGGAGTTTGTTGTTTGGACAAGGTTTGTCCTCTTGTGCCAACCTGTTAATTCCCTTTCCAATTCCTTCTTTTATAGCTCTCATTTCTTTTTCCAATTTTCTTCAAGCACTCTTAGTTCACTTATAAAAACCTAAAAACTTTTGCTTCATTTCTTCTGGGAATTCTAGTTGAGTTTGTGCCCAAGCTGTGTTTTCTTCTGAGAGTCTGCTTGTAGATATTTTGGAGTCTTTCTCTTCTGAGTTTGTGCATCGAGATTCCCTTCTACTCTTATTGTTCTTTATAGGAGATTCTTTTTTTAAGTTTGTTTGTTTGCTCTTCTTCCAACCTACTTCTGGACTTCGGATTTAATGTTAGGACTGGGCTCTGCTGCACTTCTGGAGGAAAAGGTCTGGGCTGTTCTTGTTGCTGTTTTCTTGGGGCATTGAGTGTTGTTATTTCAGAATCTCAAGAAAAGGGGAATTTGAAGCAGCTGGGGACCTGACAGCTTTCAGTGCTCCTAAAGTAGTACTCAGGCAAAGTCTGGTTCTTGCCCACACTGGTCTGAGCTAGTTTCTGATAAGGGTTTGGGTCTAAGCAAGAACATGTTGCTGCTGAACTCGGTCCCTATAAACTAGTTGAAAAACTGCTGATTCAGAGTGGCAGAATTGTAAACTCTTCTTTGGTTTGGGATTCCTGTGCTAGTTATTCTACTGCAGGCTGGACTAGATGCTAGAGATGAGACTGTGCACTAGACCTTGGGTCTGAGCCACACTGCTGCTGTTTTCTTCTGAACATCCTCCTTTTTTAGTACACTATCCAGGGCCTAACTACCTGGGAACATTACCCTTATGCTCAGGTCCCCTTAATCCTCTCTGAATCTGCATCCCAGAACTGGATGGTAGGTGACTAAGCGTCCAGTTTGCAGCTTTCTCCTTTGATCTCCTACATAGTGCTGATTGCCAAATCATGTGTAATCTTCTTGGTGTGCAGTTTCTTCCTGAGCACTGACAATTCTTCCTGTCTGTCTTCTAATGATGAACTGGGCTGGACAAATGACTCACTGTTACTTTTTCTGTATTTCCCTTATCAGGATTTAGTTTGGTATATTTTCTAGATCTATTTAGAGGAATTTTGTGTAGGGAAGCTTAGCATATTGCTTTCTTCCACTCTGTCATCTTGCCTCTGCTTGGTTATTTTTGGCTTTTGATTTTTATACCACTTATTTCCCAACTGTCTTCTCCCTACCACCATTGAATACCCCTTGTAACAAAGAAAAAAATAATCAAAATCAACAAATAAAGTAACTATATCTGAAAATGTATGCCATATTTTTCTCCTGCGTTCCCTATCAAGAGGAGAGAAATGTATGTTGCCATCTATTCTCTAAGACTCAAGATTGGTCATTGCATTTAATCTGAGTTAAACTGCCTTTAAGGGTTGAGTTTATTATTACATTACTTTATGCTAATTTAGTCCTTTTTACGTTATTTTCCTGGTTCTGCTTATTTTGCTCTATATCAGTGGATACAAGTCTTCCCATGATTCTCTGAATTACTCACATTTGTAATTTCTTAGTGGTATCCATTTCATGCATTTGTTCAGCATTTCCCTGGTTAATGAATATTCACTTTGATTCCAATTGTTTATGTTGCCACAAAAAATGCTGCTGCAAATATTTTGGTATATATAGAACCTCCCCTCTGCCCCCGGCTCAATATTATGCTATAGGTCCATTACATTCTTTTTTATTTGTCTGTGGTTAAATGCCATTCATTTCATCTTTTGTACATTTTAACCTTAGGTAAACACATGATAGGATAATAAAGAAATGTTATTGGGACCAACCAAGGATGGGAGGAGGCAAGGAGTCTCAAAAATGCATTCCGAAGACAAATAAAAGGGATATTTGGATTTTATGCAGTTTGAGTTTATCCATAGCACAGTGATCCTCCTTTAGGTGTGGATAGTTCAAATTTGGCATTTTGGCCCTTTGATCTAAAGAGAATTGTTTAATTACATGTAATAAAGGGCTATATAATAATAGATTAAAAGTTAATTGGAGGGGCAGCTAGGTGGTGCAGTGGATAGAGCACCGGCCCAGGAGTCAGGAGTACCTGAGTTCAAATCCGGCCTCAGACACTTAACACTTGCTAGCTGTGTGACTCTGGGCAAGTCACTTAACCCCAATTGCCTCACTAAAAAAAAAAAAAGTTAATTGGAAACTAAATAATCCTAAAGAATGATTGAGTCAAAGGACAAATCATAGAAACAATCAATAATATCATTAAAAAGAATGATAACAATGAGGCAACATACCAAAATATATGGGATGTAGCCAAAGCAGTACTTAGAGGAAAATTTTATATCTCTAAATGCTTACATCAGTAAAATAGAGAAAGAGCAGATCAATGATTTGGGCATGCAACTAAAAAAATCAGAATAAAGAACAAATAAAAAATCTCCAATTAAACACCAATTTGGAAATCCTATAATCAAAGGAGAAATTAATAAAATTGAAAGTAAGGAAACTATTAAACTAATAAATAAAACCAAGTTGGTTTTATGAAAAATTCAAGAAGATAAATAAATCATTGGTTAATTTGGTTTTTAAGAAGAAAGGAAAAAAAACGAATTACCAGTATCAAAAATGAAAAGGGTGAATTCATCCCCAAATGAACAAGAAATGAAAAGAAATTATTAGGAGCTATTTTGCCCAATTGTATGACAAAAAATCTAACAATCTAAGGGAAATAGATGGATATTTACAAAAGTATAAATTACCCAGATTAAAAGAAGAATAAATAGAATACTCAAATAAACTTATTGTACAAAAATAAATTGAACAAGCCATCAATAAGCTACCTAAGAAAAAATCACTAGGACCAGATAGATTCACAAGTGAATCCTACCAAACACTTAAGGAACAACTAAACCTAGTATGGTATAAACTATTTGGGAAAATAGGAGGAATCTTACCAAATGTCTTTTTACAACAAATTATGGTACTGATACCTAAATCAGAAAGAGCCAAAACAGAGCAAGAAAACTATAGACCAATTTCCCTAATGAATATTTATGCAAAAATTTTAAATAAAATACTAGCAAGGAGATTATAGCAATATCTCACAAATGTATACACTATGACCAAGTGGGATTTATACCAGAAATGTAGGGCTGGTTCAATATTAGGAAAACTATTAGCATATATGACCATATCAATAAACAAAACCAATAAAATCATATGATTATCTCAATAGATGCAGAAAAAGCTTTTGACAAAATATAACACTTATTTCTATTAAAAACACTAGAAAGCATAGGAATAACTGGAAGTTTCCTTAAAATTTCCTTTAAATATCTATTTTAAACAATTAGCAAGTATTATCTGCAATGGTGATAAGCTAGAAACCTTCCCAATACAATCAGGGGTGAAGCAAGGATATCATCATCATTATTATTCAATATTGTACTAGGAATGGTAGCCATAGCAATAAGAGAAGAAAAGGAAGTTGAAGGGATTGGAATAGGCAATGAGTAAACAAAACTATCATTCTTTGCAGATTATATGATACCATACTTGGAGAATCCTAGAGGATCAATTAAAAACTCATTGAAATAATGAACACCTTTAGCAAAGTTGTAGGATATAAAATAATCCCACACAAATAATCAGCATTTCTATATATTGCCAACAAAATTCAACAGTGAAAGATAGAGAATTTCCATTTGAAATAACTGTAGACCATATGAAATACTTGTAAGTCTACCTGCCAAGACAAACACAGCAACTATATGAACACAATTACAAAACATTTTTCAGACAAATAAAATCATATCTTAATAGAATTATTTACTTATTTAGTTAGTTAATTATGCCATGGGGGTCCAACGTGGTATAGAATCTACATATTTTATCAATAGCCTCACTGCCTTCTAATGTTTATCACTCATTCTCTCTCTAGACAAACAGTGAATATAAAACTTTCAGTGAACTGGTGGAAGGTTTTAAGAAGACTCTGAGGCATACAGACCCCATGGTCTTGGATGATTTCTGTACCACACTTCCCTTCATTGATATTTACCTGTCAACACTGGACAACCAAGATAATACTGTTGTTAAGTAAGTCACTTGGGTCATTAGACCCAAACTTGCTTCTTCTAGCCCAAACTGAACCCTTTCATTTTCTTTCTTCCTTCCTTCCTTCCTCCCTCTCTCCCTCTCTCTCTCTCTCTCTCTCTCTCTCTCTCTCTCTCTCTCTCTCTCTCTCTTTTTGGTGAGGCAATTGGGTTTAAATGACTTGCCCAGGGTCACACAGCTAGTGTCTAAGGCCAGATTTGAACTCAGGTCCTCCTGAGTCCAGGGCCAGTGCTTTATCCACTGTGTCACCTAGCTTTCCCAAAATTCTTTTATTTTCAAGAGAGATTCTTTTGGGGGTGAGGGTTCTTGTTAGTCAAAAAGCATTTAAGCATTTATATTATGTTAGGTACTATGCTAAGTAATAGAGATAGAAAAAGCAATAACAGTTCCTGCCCACAAAGAACTCACATTTTAATGGGGGAGACGATATATAAATAATTGGGTTAAAAGAAGATATATACAGATAGAAGGTGATCTCATGCTTTTTTAGGAAGTTGAAATAAGTCAGAGAAACTAAAAGGTGGAGGTAAGAAGGGAGAGTGTTCCAGGAAGAGGGAGAGCATCCAAAGGCATTGGAAATAGAATATGGAAACACCAAGTATCTCATTATATCTGGGTCACAGAATATGCAGAAGAAAGTAAGAAGGCTTTCAAGGTAGGAATTGGGGCCAGGTTATCAAGAGCTTTAAATACCAAATTTAAAATTTGATCTTGGAGGTAATAATTATCCTTTCTATTCTCTCCACTTCCACCCCAGTATGATTGACTGGGCATTTCTAGACCATAATTTGCCCTGTTTCCCCTTATAATACCCTACTTTCCCCTGATCTGTCTTTCAGTGTTATGGGAAAAGACTAGGCTGGTAGTAAATACATGTTACTAACTCCTTATGGGAATGTAGGCCAGACACTTAAACTCTCTGCTTCTCAGTTCCCTCTTCTATAAAGGATGGTCCACCATAGAAAGACAGTTTTCATCCAGTGTCCCACTGACTCTACAGCAACATCTCTTTAGCGGTAGAGGAAGATCATTAAAAACAGACTTAATTGATTTTGATTGTCAGTGTATATAAGTGAGGGTATTGAGTTCTGACAGCTACTTGGGGGTGGAGGATGGAAATAACCATGTGGAATTAGATTGAGTTTGTGAAGAAATTTTCACCTTCTGTCTCCAGGGCACTGGTTGTTTCTGGGTAGTAGGACTCTGTGGGAAGTCCTTCTGTCCTTTTCTGCAGACTTATCTTGCCTATGTTCTTCAATGATGAGGATTAATGTAGGCCATTAAGGAAGTTGCTTGGCAGTGGGGGATCATAGGATTTAGAGTTGGAAATGACCTTAGGGGATCATCAATTCCAACCCACTCATTTACAAATGATATATTTAAATCATGTACTTTGTAAGTTTTCCCTAGCAGCTCTGCATAAAGGAGGTGGTTCCGATAAAGAGGCATTTATTAAGCATCTAAAATGTGATTGAGATATGACAACAAATATGAAACAGGCCACACTCTTATAGAGCTTCCATTATCAAAGGGGGGGGGGACAACTAAAACCACAGAATCTTAGAATTTTGAAGTTGGAAAGGCCCTTAAAGATAATCTAGTATAATCCCTCAGACTTCCATTGTCATCCAGGACTTGTTATCCCTGTCCCTTAAATATCAAGTGTTCTGTGTTCAATCTCCAAGTTGGTAAACCAATGAACTACTGTGTACCAATGGAAGAGACCTTCACCCAAGTAATATATGTGCATGCACCTGGAGTCTTCTGTTGATGCCTCTGCCATTGTTGTTGTTGTCAATTAGTGATTCTTTTTTTTTTTTTTTTTAGTGAGGCAATTGGGGTTAAGTGACTTGCCCAGGGTCACACAGCTAGTAAATGTTAAGTGCCTGAGGCCAGATTTGAACTCAGGTCCTCCTGACTCCAGGGCCGGTGCTCTATCCACTGTGCCACCTAGCTGCCCCTTGTCAATTAGTGATTCTAATGGTAAGAATTTCTGTCTCTGGAAGGCTGGTGTGGGCCAGGATTTTAACTAGTATTTCAGGATCTTTTAAATTTACAGGCACTCCTATAATCCAGCTGAAGTAGTTTCATTCTGGAGCTCAGGATTAAGAGTTCCTTTTCAATTTAAATAATGACCACTAATTAATTCAATTTAAGTAATGAAAACAATTAAGAATCCATGTTTTAGACACTATAGATACTAGGTATACAAAGATAAAACCAAAACATCCCTAACCTACACAATCTTGGGGAAATAAAACATATATACAGGGGCAGCTAGGTGGCCCAGTGGATAAAGCACTGGCCCTGGATTCAGGAGTACCTGAGTTCAAATCCAGCCTCAGACACTTGACACTTACTAGGTGTGTGACCCTGGGCAAGTCACTTAACCCCCACTGGCCCGCAAAAAAACCCACAAAAACCAAACATATATACAGATAATTTGAGAAGGAACAGAACCCTAACAGCTTGAGGTGGGAGAGATGATCAGGGATGGCTTCTAGGAGGAGGTGGCATCTGAGTTGAGTCTTACAGGAAGATAAGGAACTTGAGACATAGGGGAAAGGATGAAGTGCATTTAATGCATAGGAGATTGGCAGTGTGAAGACACAGAGATAGAATATGGAGTGCTGGGTTTGGGAAACAGTCGGTAGGCCATTTTGGCTGGAGTGTAGAACTTATGCAGGGAAGTAATATGAAAAAACTCTGTAGATTAGGGCTTTAAATGCCAAGTTTGAGGAATTGGTGTTTTATTATAGTAGTAGTAGAGAGCCACTGAAGATTTTTGAGCAGGAGAGTAACATAGTCCTAAGCCTTAAGAAAGGTTTTTTTTTTTTTTGGTAGGTGTATGGAATATATATTAGAGAGGGAAGAGAGTAGAATCAAGGATGCCATTTAGGCTATTGAAACCATATAGTTAAAAAATCTCGTGGAGACAGAATCCACTTGGCTTGGTCATTGAATGGATGGGGTGGGGTGAAGGAGAGGAAAAGAGTCAAGGATGACTCTAAGGTTGTGTGCCTCATTAAATGGGAGGATGGTGTTTCTACAGTAGAGGTAGAGAAGTTTGGAAGAAGGTCAGATTACTTTTTCTTTCTTTCTGTTTTGTGGGGGAGAATGCTGCTTTGGTCATATTGAGATCAAGATGCCTGTGGAACATCTTCCAGATGAAGAAGGGTGAACTTCAGAAAAGAATGTATGTTCTGCTTCTAACACACCATGCTATACCAAGGACACAATATAAGCATCTGTAGCAAAAAGGGATTATTGTTTCACTGGAGGTAGAGCCCGCCCTATTGTACAAGCAGACAGGTGAGATCAGATTATGGTGTGAGGCTGAAGAACTCTCTTTTTGGGGTTATTTCTACTCTTAAAGATCACCAAACTTGTCAGGGATGGGAGGGCCCAGTTCTGAATGAGGGCTCCTGATGTTGTGGGGTGGACAGATCTCTAGGTAAGCAGTCTGATCAGAAGCAATCATCCTCTAAGATACTATCCAAAGAATTCTTTCTTATCTCCCATGTACTTTTGTTTTTGTTTTTTGATGAGGCAATTGGAGTTAAGTGACTTGTCCAGGGTCACACAGCTAGTAAGTGTTAAGTGTCTGAGGCCGGATTTGAACTCAGGTCTTCCTGACTCCAGGGCTGGTGCTCTACCCACTGCGCCATCTAGCTGCCCCCACCATGTAGTTTTGAAGGTGGTAGGTCCAAGGTCTTGAAGAAAGAATATTTCCTTCAGGTCTCAGATTTTCCTAGTTAATATGTAGCTAATTAATATGCAGCTTAATTAGCACAGCTAATATGCATCAGCAAGCATGAAGGAAGGAAACAAGCAGTTATTATGTGCTACAAACTTTACAAATATTATTACATTTGGGGGCGGCTAGGTGGCGCAGTGGATAAAGCACCGGCCCTGGATTCAGGAGTACCTGAGTTCAAATCCGGCCTCAGACACTTGACACTTACTAGCTGTGTGACTCTGGGCAAGTCACTTAACCCCCATTGCCCCGCGCAAAAAACAAAAAACAAACAAACAAACAAAAATATTATTACATTTGATCCTCACACTAATCCTGGGAGGCAGGTGCTATCATTATAATTATTTTCCAGTTGAGGAAACTGAGACAAATGGAAGTCAAGTGACTTGCCTAGGGTCACACATCTGAGACTGGATTTGAATTCGGGTTGTAGTGACTTCAGGCCCAGCTCTCTATTCACTGTTCCACCTAGCTATGGACATCTACTATGTATGCCTACTTCTGTGCTTAACTATACTATGAAAAAGCAGACATTAATTACTTCTAACCTCAGAGGAGCCTCAATCTAACTAGCAGGACCACATTTTATTTCTCTCTTTTTTTTTTTTTTTTTGAGGGGCAATTGGGGTTAAGTGACTTGCCCAGGGTCACACAGCTAGTAAGTGTCAAGTGCCTGAGGCCAGATTTGAACTCAGGTACTTCTGAATCCAGGGCCGGTGCTTTATCCACTGCGCCACCTAGCTGCCCCCGCAGGACCACATTTTAACCTGACACTATAGTAGTCAACAAGAACAATACCAGGCAGTCAATGAAGGGGATGAAGTTGGTGAAGGGCAAGAGGAACTTCTTGATATAGAGTATTTCTTGTTTGTTTGTTTGTTTTTTAGTGAGGCAATTGGGGTTAAGTGACTTGCCCAGGGTCACACAGCTAGTAAGTATTAAGTGTCTGAGGCCGGATTTGAACCCAGGTACTCCTGACTCCAGGACCGGTGCTCTATCAACTGCGCCACCTAGCTGCCCCTAGAGTATTTCTAATGAGTGAGCCTGGGTTTTGGGCAAACTCAGGGGCCTTTGCTTATAAACCTGATGGCTGATCTTCACTATATCTTTCTCATTGCAGGCTCCAAGAGCTCTATTATGAAATGGTGAATGTTTTGAATCAGATGCTAGAGGATATGCCAACCAAGAAAAGCTCCATCACATCCGAGAGGTCTGTAGATTTTTAGCCGTGCTTCTTTGTGCTGGTGCCATTGGATCTGAGGTCCAATCTAGCTCTAGCCAGGCCTGGTGCCCAGAAAAACAGGGCAGTTCTAGGAAGTTCCCATTGAACTAGGAAAACTGGGCCAAATCCAAATAAAATTTCTTTCTTGAAATCACTGGCTTTCCTTTGCTGATAATCAACCCAGGACAGGACTACAGATGTCTGGGAATTAAAACCGAAAGCGACTTTAGTAGCCATCTAATCCATACCCTTCATTTTATGGATGAGGGGAGGTGATTTGCCCAAGGGCACACAAGTGATAAGTAGCAGAGTATGTATTTGAATTTAGGGTCTCTAATGCCAAATCAAACATCCTTTCCATTAGACCAAGACCATCAGTCAAATTAAAATTGCTTTGTAGATAAGTCATAGTTCAACTTTAGCCCGTCTCTGATTCTCTCACAGTAGGTATTCATAGACTGGTTGGGGAGTGGGATGCTCTTTGACCTATTGGGCTGCTTCCTTTTTAAAAAATGTAACTTTTATTTAACTTTTTTTCAATTAACTTTAACTTTTTTTTCAATTAACTTTTTTTTTTTTGGTGAGGCAATTGGGGTTAAGTGACTTACCTAGGGTCACACAGCTAGTAAGTGTTAAGTGTCTGAGGCCAGATTTGAACTCAGGTCCTCCTGACTCTAGGGCTGGTGCTCTATCCACTGTGCCACCTAGCTGCCCCCAATTAATTTTCCCTCTCCCACCTCCTCCCACCCTAATTAATGATCAAGAAAAACAAACCCTTGTAATAAATATTCATAGCCAAAACACATTCATGACCTTTTGGCCATGTATGTCTCATTCTTTACCTTGAGTTCACCACTTTCCATCAGGAGGTGAGTAACATGCTTCATCAGTCCTTTGGAATTGTGGTTGGTCATTGCATTGATCAGAGTTCTTAAGTCTTTTTTTTTGGGGGGTGGTGGTGAGGCATTGAGGGTTAAGTGACTTGCCCAGGGTCACACAGCTAGTAAGTGTCAAGTGTCTGAGGCCAAATTTGAACTCAGGTCCTCCTGAATCCAGAGCCAGTGCTATATCCACTGCACCACCTAGATGCCCCCGGACTTCTTAAGTCTTTCTAAATTATTCGTCTATACATTGTTACTGTATAAATTGTTCTCCTGGTTCTGCTCTGTTTCAGTTCCTACACAACTCCCAGATTTCTCTGAAAATGCCTCTTTCGTTATTGCTTATGGAAGAATAATATTCCATTACATCCATATACCACAGTTTATTCAGCCAATCCCTACTTGATGGGTTCCCCCTTAGTTTCCAGTTATTTGCTATAACAAAAAGCTGCTATAAATATTTTTGTACATATGGTTCCTTTCCCTTTTTCTTTGATCTCTTTGGGTTGGCTATTTCTTTTCCAAGTTGCTTCTTGTAATATTCAAGGCTGTGAATCTTGTTTAAGTTTTACTTTACAAAGAAGAAAGGGTAGAATGAATTTTCTAAGTGGAGCATGAGACATGGAACATAGGATCATAGATCTAAAAGCTAGAAGGGACCTTAAAGGCCACTTAATCCAATCTTCTCATTTTATAGGTAAGGAATAATCTGAAGGAATGTACAACAAGTGCTACTCATTTTCTTAGACCACTAATTGGTTAAGAGTTTTGGATGGGCTTTGTTTTTGTGGGAAGAGGAGAATATAATTCCAGGATGAATTGCTATAGGTTTTACTTTAGAAGATAGAGATTAAAAAAAAAGAAGATGGGGTAAGAACTGGTCTAGTAAGTTCATTGGGGGCAGCCAGGTGGTATAGTGGATAGAGCACTGGACCTGGAGTCAGGAAGACTCCTCTTCTTGAGTTCAAATCTGGCTTCACACAGTTATTAGCTGTGTGACCCTGGGCAAGTCACTTAGCCTTGTTTGTCTCAGTTTCCTTATCTGTAAAATGAGCTGAAGATGGAAATGGCAAACTGCTCCAAGAAAACCCCAAATGGGGTCATCAAGAGTTGGACACAAATGAACAACATCAAGAACAAAGTAAGTTTATTGATGTATGGAATTCCTGTATTAAGAAAGTCCCTTTGGGGCGGCTAGGTGGCACAGTGGATAAAGCACCGGCCCTGGATTCAGGAGTTCCTGAGTTCAAATCCGGCCTCAGACACTTGACACTTACTGGCTGTGTGACCCTGGGCAAGTCACTTAACCCTCATTGCCCCGCAAAAAAAAAAAAGAAAGTCCCTTTAGAAATAAAAGTTGGCACCTTCTCTGCAACTTATAGTCTTACTTAGTGAGTTGCCTAGAGTACCGAGAGATTAGATTTCCCCAGAGAGATACAGCCAATAATATGTGTCATAGGCATCACATGAACCCATATTTTTGTAGATCCAAGGCTGGCTCTCTATCTACTACACCATGCTGCTTCTCATAACATGATTTATTTAAAATAAAGGGTCATTGAACTCCTAGAACAGGCTGGTCAACCATCTCATCATTTCCCACCTGTCTGCACTCCTTTGGACTTCATTATGGCTCCATGCACTGGGTACCATTCCATCTCTCCCTGATTTTTTACTCCCTTTTACATGTTGTATATTCCATTAGGTTGTGAGCTTCTTGAGGTCAAGGACTGTTTTTGCTTTTCTTAATATACCCAGCACTCAGCACAGTGTCTGGCACATAGTAAGCTCTTAATAACTGTTTACTGACTGACTGACATGATGTCCAAAACCTCACCCAAGCAAAGACTCCTTGAAAATGAAATTAATTATGAGACAATCAAAAATTAATTATGAGATAATGAGAAACATTAAAACAAAGTAAAAAATATTGAAAAATTATAAGAAAATGTAAGGTATCTTATAAAAAAATAACTGACCTGGTAATCAGATCAAGGAGAAAGAATTTAGGAATCATTGGATTCCCAATAAATAAGTAGTCAAAAGAATAAACAGTTCTCATTTGAAAAATTGCAAACCATTAATAACTATTTGAAAGAATATTATAAATCATGAATTATAAGAGGAATGCAAGTCAAAATAAGCCAATGGTTTCATCTCACATTATGCAAATTGACAAAGATGTCAAAAGATGGGAATAATTTAAGTTGGTGGAGCTGTGAACTAGTACAACCATTCTGGAGAAATAATCCTGGAACTAAGCAAATAAAGTGACTAAAATGTTCAAACAGTCTGACATAGAGATTCCATTACTGGGTTTATACTTCAAGGAGTGTAGGGACCAATTTTTAATTGGGGAGTGTTATCTAGGTGGCTCGTTGCAATATTGGGGCAAGGAAGGAGACCGACAGCCTCCCTCAAAAACAGAACAGGATTTATTTAACAAGAACGAACTTAAAAAACACAAACAGGATCAGTAGGATTAGGGGAAAGGAAATAAAATGGGGAAAGGGAAATAATACAACCTGAATAACACCATTGCCCAGGAATCAGCCGAGAACATACAGCAGTTTCCTATCGCCTTCCAGCTTCAATCTAGGATGGCAAAAAACCTCCCTCCTTCACAGCAGACCCCAGGCTGACCACACACAGCCCAAGCCAATTGGCTGGCAGCTCTGACTAACAGTCATATGACTGCCCTCACTGGGCTTCTAGTCATTGTAATTCTGCCAGGTCCATGTAGGTGTCAGCGAGTGGTGATGACATGAGGTGCCAGCGCCATGATGATGGCTACAACCAGTGGGTGGAGCACTGTGCTGTTTGTGGAAGCTCTGCACCTGAACCCCAGGCCAGTGCGCTCGCCAGGGTTTTAAAAATTCTAGCCAAAAGATGGGGTCATAAAAACCTCAAATAACAATTAATTCTTTACAGGAGGCTATTGATAAGAAAAGAGTCTCAGGGGCAGCTAGGTAGCTCAGTGGATAAAGCACCAGCCCTGGATTCAGGAGGACCTGAGTTCAAATCCAGCCTCAGACATTTGACACTTATGACCTTGGGCAATTAACTTAACCCTCATTGCCCCACCCCCAAAAAAGTGTATGCTAAAAGAAGAGTCTCCATATTCAGCAAAAATATTTATAATAACACTTTTTGTGATAGCAAAGAATTGGAGAAGTAGATACCTTTTGATTGGGAAATGACCAACCATCTAATTATTTCCCACCTGTCTGAAACTCCTTTGGACTTTAGTAACACTATAGATTATACAATTCTGGAAAGACTCTACAGCCTCACTGGGACTTCAGTCAGAGTTCTGTCTATACCCCAATCAATGTTTTTTTCTCTTCCTCCAAGATGAGATATTGTATAAGACCCTTCTTCTAGGAAACATTTCTGATTGTCAAATTTAACTTTAGCTTAATGATAATAATTAAAATGTACATAGTGCTTTAAGATTTGAAAAATAACTTTCTTCATGATCACCCTTTGAGGCAGGAACTTGTAATGTTATCCCCATTTTATAGGTGATAAAACTGAGACTTTGATAGATTGAGTGATGCACCAATGCCTAACTAGTAAATTTCTGAAGTGGAATTTATATTTGTTATCAAATTTGAAGTCCCCCACTCTATTTACTATGATGGATATACTGATTGAGTGATGTCTAAAGCTTTTTGGAATGAGGAGGGGAAGATTTGAAGATTTTGGTTGGGGCTTCTGTGGTTAGGTCTCTCCCTTTCCCAAAGTGGCCGATGTCTTCTGGGTAAGTGGTAAATTTGTGGCATAGGAATACCCTCAGGAACATTTCTTGGGTTATTGCTTTGCAGACCAACCTAGGGTGAATAGAAGGTTTCCTTTTTGTACCTTAATGCATCTAAATCAGCCTTTCTTTTATCATTATCTTTTTTTTTTTTGGTTGGGGCAATGAGGATTAAATGACTTGCCCAAGGTCACACAGCTAGTAAGTGTCAAGTGTCTGAGATCATATTTGAACTCAGGTCCTCCTGAATCCAGGGCTGGTGCTTTATCCACTGTGCCACCTAGCTGCCCTATAAGAGGTCAGCTAGCCTTTACCTAAAAACCTCTGTCATAAAGCAATTTGCTTTTTGTTTTTGTTTGTTTGTTTGATTTGATTTGTTTTGTTTTGCAGGGCAATGAAGGTTAAGTGACTTGCCCAGGGTCACACAGCTAGTAAGTGAGGCCATATTTGAACTCAGGTCCTCTTGAATCCACAGTTGGTGCTTTATCTACTGCGCCAACCAGCTACCCATCAATCAGCCTTTCTTGATCAGAAAATTGGAGTAATGAGACCAGAACATAGAATGTCATAGAATTTAGAGCTGAAAGTGCTCTTCAGTATTATCTGGTCCAGTGCAATAATTTGACAAAAGAGCAACCTAGGGCTTGGAGAGGCAACGGCTTGCCCAAGATCACAGAACTGAGTCAAACTTAGAATTCAGACCTCTGATTTCCTAATGCTGTGCTATTTCCACTTCAGCTCTCTCATTTTACAGATGAGGAAACTGGCTCATGGTAAGTCACTTAGGGTCATAGAATTGGACCTTCAAAACCATCTAGTTTGGCCCCATTCATTTTACAGATAAGAAACTGAGGCCTTGAGATATTAAGTGACTTGACAATGTCATTTAGGCAGAGCCAGGATTTGAATTCATGCCCTTTGAAGCCATGATTTTCTACACATCCAGCACACTTATTGTTGCACTATGCTGCCCATTCACACGGGCAAAACCTAGTTTCAACACCAGGTTTTTAGACTTAATACCTAGCTCTTGTCTTTATTATACTGTGCTACCATGTCATTATGTTACAGAATCAAACCCTGCATACGAAGGTAAAAATGGCTTGTGGCAAAGATCTTCAAATGCTTTGTCAAGGAGCATCTCTATTAGCTCCTTCATTAGCCAATACCAGCAGCCCAACTAACCAGAGGCCCAGAGGGGAAATCAAGGCAGCCAGGCACAAACAATGGGGTTGGTACTAGTTTCAGTAAGAGAAAAACTTTGACGGGGATGGGGGGAATAGGAGGGATGGTGATAGAGACAGAGCAGCTCTGCTTCCCAGAAGGTGACTTCTTCACCCTTGAATTCCCAGTGAGGTGCACCCTACCTAGGGGTTCCCAGCAGAGGCCTATGCTTTCTCTCTTCTCATGAGAACACTTATTTCTACAGATACTGCAACTACTTTTCTATCTGCTACCCAGCTGTTTTAGCCTAACTCCTAACTCCTTTGTGACTGCTGGCAAAAGAATAGATTCTCTATCTTTTTTTTTTTTTTTTGGTGAGGCAATTAGGGTTAAGTGACTTGCCCAGGGCCACATAGCTAGTAAGTGTTAAGTGTCTGAGGCCGAATTTGAACTCAGGTCCTCCTGAATCCAGGGCTGGTGCTCTATGCACTGCGCCACCTAGCTGCCCTAGGAATAGATTCTCACTTGTGAATTCTTTCCCCCTCAAAACCCACTGTGACTTCAGGAGCGCTCTCCTCAACACCAGAGAGAAGTTCCATCTCACTCTTCAAGAGGGTTTGGAGCTGGTTGGAAATTGATCAGGTTGGGAGCTCAGGATAGACAGATGCTCTTACAGTCCCTGCCCTTTTAGGAGATGTTTATGGGTGTTAGCAGAAGCTCCTCATAAAAAACCCTGGAGAAACCAGTGACATCAGTTTCCTTTCCACTTAGTTTTCATGATCCCATTTGTAATAATTTCATGTTTTATGAGGAACGCTTCCTACAACATCCTCGGCCAAATGGAAACACATGTGACTCTGTTGGATGTCCTGGGCTTGCTCTCTGAGATGAGACAGCTACAAACCCCCCACTGCTTAAAATAGGCTCTCAGAAGGAGAGGTAGATCAGGGGGTGATAGGAGGAAGGGACTAGTGACCTCCTTATAGAGTCAGAATATTAGAAATTGACTGGACCTCAGAAACCATCCAGTCTAATCACTTCTTACTTAAGAAAGGGCCAAACCTGAGGCCAATCAAGTTCACATTCCCTATGGGAGGGAATATTTATGCAGATATCATTGATCCAGAGCTGGAAGGGACCCCAGAAGTCATCAAGTACAACCCTTTCATTGTTTCAGTTGAGGGCCTACAGGCCCCAGGACTTTAAAAGCTACTTGTTTAAGGTATTACAGGTCACCCAAAGCTATATGAACCTAGGATCTCTGACTTTATTGCCTCTGTTCCTTGCCTAGAGAACTTGATCATGAGTGATGAATTTTCTCTTACAGACAAGATTTGGGGTGAAGAAATATGCCCTGAGTTGTACTGCTGAAAAATATCTTTAAGTACCAGAGGTGAGACTAGACCAAGTGTAAAGGCTAAAATTCTAGCTATACTGTCTAAAATATCTAATGAGTGGTCACCAATAAATTATAAACTTTAGCAAGAGTTAGATTTTAAGCATTTATTAAGGAGAATAAGAATTTGGTAAAGAGAGAGAGAAAGGCCTAGATTCATCTATCTATTAAAGGGAGACCACATTTGTAGCTCCCTTCTCCACCAGAGTCCTCAGGAAAAAAGAGAGTCAGAGTGCCAGGCTCCCCCTTCTTCCTCCCACAAGCAAACGTCACTTCCTGACACCAAAGAAAAGATGCATGGTCCTGCCCTCAGAGGCATTCTCCTCATGGTGGAGCTTTCCTATAGTAAGTCTCCAGCAGGTGGCTTCATTCCAATTGTTACACAAGGTTTGGGTTTTGACATGGAATTTGCCCAATATGGAACATCTAATGTATCATTGTCACTTATGCTAGCCTAAGATAGAATGTGGAGACAAGGCAGAAATTCTGAGGTAGTGACAAGACAAGACAGCAGGCAAAGACAAAAGCCACAGCAGTAAGGAGGTCAAGGCTACCAAGAGTCTGCCAACAGCTGGGTAGGCAAGATTCTAGACCATGGAAATAGAATAACCATAAAAAGAGCATAGTCCAGGGGGCAGCAAGGTGGCGTAGTGGATAAAGCATTGGCCCTGGATTCAGGATGACCTGAGTTTAAATTTGACCTCAGACACTTGACACTTACTAGCTGTGTGACCCTGGGCAAGTCACTTAACCCTCACTGCCCCACCAAAAAAAAAGAAAAAAGAAAAAAAACCGCATAGTTCAGGCACTGTACAGGCCATGAGAGGCCCAGGCAGGGAAGCAGGCATCAGGAGAACAGAGTTAACAGAAGTCAGGGTGTGAGAAAAAGGTGGATTGATGGTTAATTATCAGTTCAATGAACATTAAGTGGCCACTGTGTGTAGAACATGGTGCTGAGTGCTGAGGGAGATAATATGGTTTAGATAAAATACATTTCCGGCCCCCCATGGAAGTATTATAATGTAAATTAATACATGGTAAGTTCATGAGGGAGATGCAGAGCAAAGTACTATATTTAGTCAACGAGAAAAGATCATTACTGACTAGGGGATTTAGGGAAGGCTTCATAGAGGAGAGAGCATTGAATATGTACTATAAAGGATGAGTTTCAAGAGGGCTAAGAAGGTCAGTATACAAATAGACAAGTTTGATAATGAGGCAAGGTGACCCATCTGGGAATTTCTGATGCTCTTCTGGTTGGAGAGGAGGCCAAATCTGGGGCATGGGCAGCCTGAGGTCCACAGGACACAGTAAGCAAGTAAATTCACCTGGCTGGAAAGGAACATTGGGCCAATTCTAAAAAGCTGAAATTCAAAAAGGATTTCTAAAAATCCATTATACCCGTATAAGATGGGGAGGAGGGACTCTACTGATTATTTCATCTGAAAAAGATCTGAGGGTTTGAGTGGTTTGCCAATGACCAGTGAGAGCAGCCAAGAAAGCAAATGCAAGTATAGGAGGAATGAAGATATCCCCAGGGTTGGAACAGATCCTGAGTATTTGGTTGAGTTTTGGGCACCGCATTTTAGGAATGACATTGATACGCTGAAGAACATTGAGGATAATAAAGACACTTTAATTTATGTCACATTAGAAGCAACTGGAGGATTGGACTTGTTTAGTCTAGAGAAGAGAAAATTCAGTGGGGGACAAGTATTTGAAAGGTTAATAAGTGGAACAGGGATTGTTTTTATTGTGTTTGGCCTCAGAGTACAGAACTTAGAGCAATGTATTGAAGTCACAAACAGGCAAATCTAGGTTTGGTGCAAGTAGGAATCTCCCAAGCAGTTAAAGCTGTCCCAAAGTGGAATGGCTTGCTCTCCACTGGAGGTCTTTAAACAGAGGCCAGATGACCTCCTGGTGGATATGTTGGCCAGGGCATTCTTGTTTTAGGGACAGCAGACTAGATAGATTCAGAGATCCCTTTGGGCTCTGTGCTTTTGACACATGGGGAAAGAGACTCTCAGTAACTGCTGGCAGATACCACCTTAGAAAAAAGCCATAATCTCTCCTGTTTCTATATTTGTTTATAGTTTACAAAATATTTTTTCATAAAACAGCCCTGTGAGGTAGGTAGGACATTTTGTAGGTGAGGAAATTGAGACTCAGAGGACTCAATTGACTTTCCCCAGATTTGCGAGTGGCATAGACAGCATGAGAATGTGAGCCTCACACTACGAGTGTACCACACAGCCTCTCTCTATGCTACAGGGCATGGGCAGTTAAGCTTTCTGTTGTTGTTGGTCGGTCATTTCAGTTGTATCTGACTCTTCATGACTCCATTTTGGGGGTTTCTTGGCAAAGATCCTGGAGTGGTTTGCCATTCCTTCTCCAGCTCATTTTACAGATGAGGAAATGGAAAGCAAACAGAGTGAAGTGACTTGCACAGGGTCACACAGCTAGTAAGTGTCTGAGACTGGATTTGAACTCAGAAGGGTGAATCTTCCTGACTGGCTTGCCCAAGCTCTCCTTTTGATATGCTTATTGCTACATGTTTTATTCATCTTTGATGATTATTCATCTTTATTTCATCTTCACCTTTTAATTCATCTCTGACTAGCATTTCCCACAGTGGCTATTCTAAAACTAATTTTCCCCCCTATCTTCTAAAGCCCAAAAGTCAGTCTATAATCTTCTTTCTCTGATATCAGAGTGCTTACATTTTATTGGTGAAAATAACAGGTACATACAGAGGTAAACAAGAAATACAGAGGGCAGCTAGGGACTCAGCACTGGACTTGGAGTTAGGAAGACCTGAGTTCAAATCCAAACTCAAATACTTACCAGTTGTGTGACCCTGGGCAAGTCACTTGTGGGAAAAAGTGGGCTCCTCTCAAGTTGATTGGGGGCTGTCTGGGAAGACAGTTTCAGGTGATTTAATGTCTTCGGAGTGGACTCAGATTCAGCTGGGAGAGCTGATTAGACTAGAAGCAGGCACTCAAATACTAATATCCACAAATGGGGGTTAATTCAAATAGAGGGCTTCTCAAGGAAAGTTCCCACAAGAAGAAGAATCAATGCAGAGGGGGCGGGGATGCTGTGTTTGATTGTAACCCTAGGGGGAAGGGCCTATCACCATTAGGAATGGGAATAGATAAAAGGCCTGTGAGCCTCCAGCTTGGGGTCTATTCCACTAGGGAATGGCCTATTCTTGCAAGAAGGACAATAAATGAGCTTTGGACATATCACCAACGCCGAGTGCCAGAAGTTTTTGGCATTCTATTTCTCACATCACTTAACCCTGTTTGCCTCCATTTCCTCATCTATAAAATGAGCTGGAGAAGGAAATGGCAAATCACTCCAGTATCTTTGCCATGAAAATCCCCAACCAGAGTCATGAAAAGTTAGACATGACTGGAAAACAACTGAAAAAACACACATGAGATAAATACAAAATTTCTGTAGGGAGCATTAGTGATTGGGGAGGAAGAAAGGTCTCATGTAGGAGGGGGGTAGTTGAGTTTTGCTAGGAATTCTAAGAGGCACAGTTGGGGGCAGCTAGGTGACACAGTGGATAAAGCACTGGCTCTGGATTCAGGAGGACCTGAGTTCAAGTCCGGTCTCAGACACTTGATACTAGCTGTGTGACCCGTGTGACCCTGAGCAAGTCACTTAACTCCCATTGCGCCAGGAAAAAATACAAAAACCAAAAAACAAAAACTAAGAGGTACAGTTAAAGAGGGAGTGCATGGCAGGTAAGGGGAACCGTCTATATAAAGGCATAGTGATGGGAGATGTATTGTCATATCTGAGAAATTGCAGCCAGGCCAGATTAGTTTGAAGGTAGGCTGCATGGAATGTGGTGATGTTTACATAATAATAATCCAGGAAAGGTAGCCTGGAACCTGAATGGAAAGGGCTTTAAATCCAAATGCAGGAGATTGCATTCTATCCCAGGGGAAACTGGGAGCTGCCAGAGCTCGTAGAGGAGAGTGACATGGTCAGACTTGTTCCTGAAGGATCATGGCATTGACAACTGGGTGAGGGATGAATCAGAGGGAAGATACTTGAGTCAGGAAGCTCATTTAGGAGGCCATGGTAAAAGTCCAGGGTTGTTGGCCTGAACTTGGGTGGGGGCTGAGTGCGGAGCTGTTGGGGAGGTAGGAAACAAGACTGCTTGGTGGGTGATTGCTTGGATGTCATGGTGTGGGAAAGTGAAAGTTTGAGGATGATTCTGAATTTGAGAACCTGTGTGACCAGTAGGATGGTGGTCCCTCAATAGAAATGAAACAGGAATTTTAAAAGAAAGATGCAATTTGGGAAAAACCCAATGACTTCTGTTTCAGACATGTTGAATTTTGAGAAGCCTGTGGGATAGTCGAGTTGGAAATATAAAATAGGCAGTTGTTGATGTGGGGACTGGAACACGGGAGAGAGGGTAGGGCTAAATTGATTTATGAATCAGTGAATAAAGCATCAAATAATTGCCTACTATGTGCAAAGGATGGGGGTTACAAATAGAAAAATAAGAAAATCTCTGCCCTCAATGAACTCATGTTCTATTGGGGGGAAACAATGTATACAGGAGCTTCAGGTTAGATTGGCTCCCAAGGTCCTTAGGCTACACTGGCAAACCAGATGTAATGCCTCTTGTTTAATGTTATTTCCACTGATAAAATCATATCATTTTCCAAAGTTGAATCATTTGCAGTGCCTTGGCTTATGCTGATGAGAACTTTCTTTTCTGAGTCTTTGATAGCTGTGGATACAGCAATTACAAGAGCTATATTTCCCTGGGAACTGCTTTCCAGTATGGTACAAGCAGGAGTAACTTTCATCTGGACCTCTGAGAACTGCTGAGAGCCCTGGACAAAACTTTGAAGTCCACCGACAATTAGAAGATAATACATGGATAATGAACTAGCAAAGGATACAGAAGGAAGAGCATGACAAGTGGAAGAACTAAAAATAACACAAAAGCTGGTTAGAGGAGACAGTATGAAGGAGAGGGTAGCTTCAACAGTGTCAAATACTGCAGAGAAGTCAAGGAGGATGAAGACAGAAAACATACTCAGATTTGGCAGTTAAGAGATTATTGGTCAGTCAGTCAATAAACATTTATTAAGCACTTACAATGTTCCAGGCACTGTGCTAAATTCTGGGAATACAAATGCAAATAAAAACAAAGATAGTCTCTGTCCTCAAGGAGCTTACAATCAAATGGGGGAAGTTGGAAGAGATGTTTAAGACTGGAAGCCTGCCAGACTGTTAAAAGTTGAGATGTATATGAGAACTGAAGAAGTGGAGGAAACAAGTATAAACAGTTTTCCCCCCTAATGTTGCCATGAAAGGGAGATAAAGGAGAATATCTTGAGAGGGTGGCAAAACAAAAAAAAAATTAAGTAAGGGGTAGACCTAGCCATATTTTAAGTGGCAGAGAAGGAAGCACTAGATAGGAAGATACTGAAAATTAGAGACGGGATAATTGCAAGAGCAACCAGCTGGGAGAAATGGGAGGGAATGAGATCAAGAGAACACATGGTGGAGTTGGTGTGGAGAAGAAGGGCTACATCTTCATTAGACACTGGAGTAAAGAAGGAGTGGGAGTGATGTCAGAGGATTGTGAGATGAGGAGGGAAAATAGGAGAGCTTATGGTTTAATGGTATTGATCAATGGTCCCAAAGGTGACCTCTTGCTCTGATGTGACCCTGCTGCAAAATCTGGATTCTGAAATGCCAGAAGAACGGGGTACCCTCCTAACTTTCAAAACTCCCAAGATCAGAGGGTCCAATCCCTTTTCTTAGAATGGAAAAGAAAGAATGCAAGGGACCAAGAATGGAGGCCTGTTTCTTGGGACCACATAGCCTTGACAGTATGGTCTCTGTCTCCAACAAGATACTTTTTGCTAAAGAGTCAAACTACTAGAGACAACTGAAGAGAATGAAGCAAGGGAGATGATGGAGGCTGACTAAGGCCTTTTGAATGCCTCTGCAGTCTGGAACCAATTACAAAGGGTCTCCACAGGCTCTAGCCTTTCCAAGGCATTTCTATGATGAATTTCCTGGTAGCAGGTTCCTCAGCTTCTTCACCAGAATCACTCCGAATGCCAGTCTTCCTTTATACATTCTCTGTTAGAATGTAAGCGCCTTGACTGACTGACCAATAATCTCTCTCTTTTTTTTTTAGTGAGGCAATTGGGGTTAAGTGACTTGTCCAGGGTCACACAGATAGTGAGTGTTAAGTGTCTGAGGCCAGATTTGAACTCAGGTACTCCTGAATCCAGGGCTGGTGCTCTATCCACTGCGCCATCTAGCTGCCCCGACCAATAATCTCTTAACTGCCAAATCTGAGTATGTTTTCTGTCTTCATCCTCCTTGACTTCTCTGCAGTATTTGACACTGTTGAAGCTACCCTCTCCTTCATACTGTCTCCTCTAACCAGCTTTTGTGTTATTTTTAGTTCTTCCACTTGTCATGCTCTTCCTTCTGTATCCTTTGCTAGTTCATTATCCATGTATTATCTTCTAATTGTTGGTGGACTTCAAAGTTTTGTCCAGGGTTCTCAGCAGTTCTCAGAGGTCCAGATGAAAGTTACTCCTGCTTGTACCATACTGGAAAGCAGTCCCAGAGTGGTTGTGAGAATCTCATGAGATTCTATTTGTAAACTGCTTAGCACAGTATGTGGCACATAGTAAATGCTATGTAAATAGCTCTTTCTATGCTGGGTAGACCTCAGGTATGGGAGGAAATGGATAAGAATCTAGCAGAATGAACTTGTATGAATAGGTTGTGATCTTTATTCTTGGAGGGACTATCCATATGAATAAGATTATAGACCTACCCAGGTATCTGAGTATTCATTAAAGATATAGATCCACGGTCTTCTTCATTTAACCTTATCTTTGTGTGAATAAGGGATCCAAGCTATATTTTTTGTATTATTGGATACCTGCCATCTTTTTTTGTTTCAAAGCTGTCTACATATAAAATAGTAATTACTTCTTACCTTTCCTTAAAGGGAATCATATTCTACTAGTGGACAGATCCAATATATCCATAGTTAAGTATGTTACCATTTGATCCTCACAACAACCCTAGAAGATAGTGGCTATTATTATCCTCATTTTATGTTGCTGTTTAGTTGTGTCTGACTCTTTGTGACCCTATTTGGAGTTTTCTTGGCAAAGATTCTGAAGTCGTTTTCCATTTCCTTTTCTAGTTCCTTTTATAGATGAGGAAACTGAGGCAAATGGGATTAAGAGGCTTGCCCAGGGTTACATAGCTAGAAATAGTTTGAGGCCGGATTTGAACTCAGACTTTCTTGATTCTTTGCCTGGCTCTCTCTATGTACTGTCACCTAGCTAGCTGTGCCACTCTCATCTGTGACTGCAAGAAGCTATAACTATGTGCAGTAACCACACCCCAGTAAAACTGTCTGGGTAGACAGGCTAAACCAGGTTGATGGTAACCAACGAGCCTCAGACCCATCAGTGAATCAGAGGAATGTCTACCCCAAGCATGTGAAGACTTCCTATGGTAGAATGGATGGATGAGAACAATTTGTTCCAATGGCCATGAGGCCAGCTGAAGCACTTAGAGATTGGTCAGACATTGAAGAGGTAAAGGTCATCTACTTCTTCCTGGGCCATTGCCACTCATCCTGACTTTGGTCTTGGTGCTGGACTTCAATAACTCTGGAAGAGAGAGTAAAGCTGATGACTGTGCAACTCTGCCTCACTTAAATCCAATTCATGAGCAAGTCAAGACCACTATTGTGATGTTGTTTCTCCTCTTTGGAAATGAAAGATGAACAATGAAGTGCAATAGCTATGTATAATACAGAAGAGATTGCTTTGGAAAAGTCTAGACAAAGTACTCTAGGAAAATTTAAAGTACTAGTTTCAGCTAAGGGATCAGGTATGGTTTTGTGGAAATGTCAGGGGTTGGGATGTGAGCCTTGAAATAAGAACTCTTTTGGGGGCAGCTAGATGGTGCAGTGGATAAAGCACTGGCCCTGGATTCAGGAGGACCTGAGTTCAAATCCAGCCTTAGACACTTGTGTGACCATGGGCAAGTCACTTAACCCCCATTGCCCCGCGGGGGGAAAAAAAAAAAGGAAATAAGAACTCTTTCTTCTGAGAGGCAAAAACCACAGGATGATAGATCTGGTTGTGGTGGTGATTGTCCTTCCTTCTTGAAGAAGACCAAAATGATAGATCTAGAACTGGAAAAGAACTAAGACATAATCTACTCCATCCTCTTTATTTTGCATATGAATAAACTGACTGAAAGGTTTAGTAACTTATCCAAAGTTACCCAAGTAGTATAGTGAGGACAAACTACTTGGGGCAAAGTGAAATAATTAAATGTATTTACATACAGTAAATCTTACACCTTTTTTGACCTCTTTTTGCGGCAATTATTTGTTTTATCCAATTTGGCATTGCCTTCACCAAATTTTGACACTTTAAAAAAATTCTTCATCATGAAATCACACTTTTATCTCATTGGATAATAAATTGGATAAATCTTGCCTTAGGAAGAACAGCTCATTTCCCCCAAGTCTAATCTGAATTGTAGCCCATGTTTTATTTTTTAAATTAAATTTTCAATTGGCAAAAATTTTCCTTTTTTCCCTTTTACCACTCCCTCCATTGCCCCCAACCGAGAAAGAAATAAAAAAAATGAAACCCTTGTTACAAGAATATATGTGTGTAATATAATAAAGCAAAACACATTTCTGCATTGGCCATGTTAAAAAAAAAGTATTATTTTTCACTGAGTTTATCTCTCAAGAGGTGAGTAGCATGTTTCATCATGAGTCCTCTGGAAGTATGGTTGATCTTTATGCTTATAAGATTTCCTAAATTTTTCAAAATTGTTTTTATAATGTTATCCTTATATAAATTGTTCTCCTGATTCTGCTCACTTGACTCTGCATTAGTTTATATAAATCTTGCCAAGTTTCTCTGAAACCATTCTTTTATCATTTCTTAAGGAATTATTGTATTCTATCATTTCATTCCAGGCCCTATGTAAGTAATAATACCCAATACATTTTTAGATCGCTGTATCACAGTCTGATGAAGATATTTAGATCTTACAGGCTTACTTTGATAATGTTTTGGTATAGTTTTGAATGAAAAAGTGATTTACTTTGGTAAATGTTACCTCTCCCCCTAGTCTCCAGAACTCTAGTCTTTATATTTTTTGCCCATAAGTGTTTTTCCTCATTAAAAAACCTTTCTTTTCACCATTCTTCCAATATTAGAAAACTCATACTACACCCTATAGCAGTGTTTTTCAAACTTTTTGGTTCCAGGACACCTTTACATTCTTAAAAATTATTGAGGACCCTTTCCTTCCCCAAAGAGATTTTTTTAATGTAGATTATGTCTATGGTGTATTTTAGTAATTAAAATATTTTGATATTATTATGAAAATAGTTTTCACTTCATGGACCCCCAGGAATGGTCTCAAGGACTCCAATGGTCTCCAGACCACACTTTGAGAACCTCTGATGTTATCAATTCATCAAAAACACTTCCAGGTCTTTTATAGGTCTTTTATTGCTTTCTGAAGATTAATTAGGTCATTTTATATAAACACTTTGTCAATTCTTGGCATTATATTTTGATTTTGACTGCACTTTCCTTTAGACTTTGATGAGACTGATTCTGGCTCATTGTGGATTTAAATGATCCTTGAAATGCTGTTTTCCCTATACCAAATGACCACTGCAACATCTCTTAACAGTCATTGTAGTGTTCTCTTTAAAAGTGGCAACTTTTTAAATGTTTCCTTGGAGTAATATCTATTCTTTACAACCACAATTTTAAAAACATAAAAATGAGAGCAATGAAATACACATAAGTGACATAAAATCTGCCACTTATGTGACATAGAACTAACTAAAGTTGGGAAATCAGATCAATCCAATTTCATCTGGTCAGTCTCATGTTTAGTGTCAGTGGAATGCGCCTGACTACTGCTGCCACAAAGGGAAATGATTCAAGTTATCACTTGTCTCAGATCACTCTCAGGTAAACGATGATCTTTCTTTTGATGAGATGCCAATTCACTAAGGCACCTTTGGATAAGGTGTCTTTATTTGGATGAACTGGACTCCCATGAAGCTTTATATAAGGTCTTCTCTCTTCCTATGAAACATATGTTTTGGTCCCTTGCTGAAATATATGCAGTGATATAATAGACACAAGTCTTTACTGATTCTTGTGTCTTGGAGGTTGTGTAGAACATGACTGATAATTGAATTAGGAGTCACTCTATAGGCAACAAGAGGAGCTAAGGAGCAAAAATTCAGGTGTTTTTTTTTTGGGGGGGGGGGCATGGCCAATGCTTCCCCTCTTTTGGACTTGAAGCAGGTTGAAGTTCAAGGGAGAGTCATCTGTATCTGAACCTGTAGCCACTATTACTGCTAGTTGACTTGCTCAGGAGTTCATGGCAGTGGTAATATGTGTTTGCCTAAGCAAGCCTGAGACCCTGGCTTCTTGCTCTTTTTGTCTTTCTGTTCCCTTCAGATCAGAGTGATCTGGAGAAATGGACATTTTAAATTTCGACAACTGCCTTATGAGTTCAAGAGTTTTATATGTTTCAGTCACTTGTTGGCTGCCCAGTGGGACATGCTTCTCATAACAGCATGCTTCTCAGAGGAAAGGATGACCACTGACAGAATCATTCTGAGATTTTAGGGACTAGAGAATCATGCCTGATCGTCCAGATTTGGACCTTGTGAGTTTCGTGGGGAATGCAGATTTGGAGTGATTGTTAAATAGCTATTTTTCAGATATTTAGGTAGTATCATCAAGCTGTCTTTACTTCCCTTGAAAGTATGAGTGGAATGGGGTTATTATTTTGTATTTTCTGTTTGCATGAAAGAGGATTTGTGAATGTTTTGAGTTTCAAGTATTTTCTGTGGAAAAAACAACTGTCCTAGTCCTGAGCCTTCTATTATATATGTAGGTTATTTTCTAGAAGGGTCCTAGTTACCCATTTCTCAGGCATCCCCTAGATTTGAGCCATATTTAAGTGTTACAGAGAAACAGAGAGACAGAGACACAGAGAGACAGAGAGATAGACAGAGACATAGACAGAAGCCAGATCCACTTCTCTGTGGTCAAGCCAGCCCTCCAGAAGATGAATTTTGGCCAATGGAACCCAGAGTCAGACCTCCTCATAGGAGGAGGGTCTTTTGAACTCTGGGTCACATCTAGCATACAGAACTACCAAAAAGGGATTAAGTACTTAGGACCGATCTTGTCTGCTACTGTAATTATACTAAAGATACTTTCAAGGAGGTCTACTGAAGATAAGTTTACATCCCAATACTTTTATTCAATTTAAAAAAATGTACTTTTACCCCCAAACCCTCTATTCTTTTTAACCTCTCTACCACTGTCAAGCATAACACCATCCTTCTAGTCACCCAGGCTCTCATTCACTCACTCTCTCTCCCCTCCCCTCCCCTACATTCAATCTGTATTCAAATTCTGTCATTTCTACCTTCTAACATCAATAGTTTGCCCCCCATCTCCTCTGACACTGTAACTACTCTGTTACCGGATCTCCTCATATCATGCCTATACTATTGCAATAGCCTTATGTCTGGTCTCTCTGCCTCATCTCTCCCTACTCCAGTTCATCCTCCACTCAACTGTCAAATGGATTTTCCTAAAGCACAAGTATGACCATGTCACTACCTCCCTCCCTTCCAGTCAATAAACTTCAATAGCTCCCTATTATTCTAGTATCAGATATAACATCTTCTATTTGGCTTTTAAAGTGCTTCCTAACTTGTCCCCTTCTTATCTTTCCAATCTTTTTACACCTCACTCACCTCCACATACTCTGTGATCCAGTGATACCAGCCACCTTGCTGTTCCTCTCACAAGATACTATTTTCCTCGTCTGGGCCTTTTCACTGTTTGTCTTCCATGCTTGGAATACTATCCCTCCTCATTTCTACCATCTGACTTCAGATGGTAAAATCTCATCTTCTGGAAGAAGTTTTTCCAGCTCCCCCTTGATGTCAATGCCTTCCTTCTGAGATTTTTTTCTAACCTTTTGTATATTTTATGTGTATGTAGTTGTCAGCATGTTGTCTCCCCTATTAGAATGTGAACTTTTTGAGGTCAGAGAAGCTTTTTGCCTTTGCATTCCCAGATCTTAGAATCGTGCCTGGAATATAGTAGGCACTTCATAAAGGCTTGTTGACCTAACTGATTTGACTTGACTTAGGGAGTGTGATATGGACGATGATCTGGTAAAAGAGACTGAAAATAAATGGTTAGATAAGAGGAGAACCAAGAGAGAACCAGCGTCATAAAGACCCAGAGAAGAGAATCCAGCAGGGGAGGGTGGGCAACAATATCCAATGATAAAAAGAGCAAGAAGCTTGAGGATTGAAAAGAAAAGTCCATTGGATTTGCTAATTAAGAGATTGTTGGTAACTTTGGATAGAGCAGCTTCAGGTGAGTGATGAGGTCAGAAGGCAAACTACAGAAAGTTTAGAAGAGAATGAGAGGAGAGAAAGCCAATAGGTGTAGACAGATATCCCATGAGTTTGGTTTGAGAAAGGTAAGAAAGATATAGAAGTATAGCTTGAGGGGTGGAGGAGGCTTGGGAATATTTGTAGGCAGGCAGGCAGGCAGGAAGAACCTAGCAGATGGGAGAGAATGAAGACTAGAAGGCAGTGATTGTGGCGGCAATTTACTGGAGAAATCAGGCCAGTTTAGTAGCTTGTACACAGTAGGTGTATACTAAATGCTTTGTGTTGGTGATTAATCTTCATCACCTGAAAAGGGGTGGAATAGAAATTAATCTGGATAACCTGTTTTCTACTTGGCTTTCAACATAAGTATAGGCTGAAGGCTTACTACCTAACTTCTTTTTGTAGTATCACTACAGGGTAGGCTTGGGAAAGCTAATAATAAATCCTATAGACTCTTCTCCTGCAACATCTCTTATATGTGAAACCTCCTGACCCCTGTTCTCAGTGTCATCCACTAAGCCTAATATAGATATTCATTACTGACTGTATTGGCTTTTGCAGAAGTCTACTTACAAAACTTTTGACCTTCATTTTCTTGCTCCTCCATAATCTGTCCTTCACAGCACTTCCACAATAGTCATTCTTGTGCACAGAACTGGTCATGGTATTTCTCTGCTCAAAAAATTTTAGCAGCTCCCTAATGGCTTCCAAGTCAAGTTCTCATTGCTTGGCATTTAAGTATTTCTAAAATCTAATATCACTATACCTTTCCATAGTGGACAGAATGCAGAACTTTGCATCGGGAAAACTTTAATTCAAATCCTATCTCAGAAATTGCTTAGCTATGTATACCTAGACAGTTCACTAGACATCTCTCAGCCTCTGTAAAAGAAGATAATGATTGATATATCCACTGCATGGGTTTGTTGTGAGGATCAAATAAAGAAACATATATGAGGTACTTTGGAAAACTAAAAAAGCTAAATAAAGATAAATTATTCTACTCTATGTCCCAGCCAAACCAAATTACTCTCTTTTCCCAGAATATACCCCATGCCTTAGGAGCAATGTATCTGCTCACATTGTTCCCTGTTTGTGGAATGTCTACCCTTTTCCTCTTTGCTTATGAAATTCTAATATCTTTGTATGAGTTCTTTATTAATTAAGTCATTAATTAATTTGTTTATTTGTTCATTCATTCATTCACCCATTCATTCACTCATTTATTTATTTACTTATTTATTTGCTCATTTATTTATTTATATGCTTATTCATTCATTCATTCATCTATTTATATATTTATATATATATGATTATATTTATTCATCCACGTATCTATTTATTTATTTTTATGTGAGTTCTTAACATTTATTTTGCATCATGGATTTGTTTGGCAGTGTGTGGAAGACCACAGACCCTTCTCAGAATAGGATTTCCCTATGTATAAAATATGTAGAAGACTAATTATATTGAAATAAATATTTTCCCCCCATCCAAATTCATGGACCTCCTGAAATCAATATACAGACATTAGGTTAAGTTTTGTTTTACGATGAACAGGCAGATTTCGGAGAAACATGGAAGGACTTACATGAACTAATGTTGAGTGAGATGAACAGAACCAGGAGAAGATTGTACACAGTATCAACAACATTGTGTGTTGATCAACTGTGATAGACTTGACTCTTCTCAGCAATACAATGGTCCAAGATAGTTCCAAATGACTCATGGTGGAAAATGCTCTCCAAATCCAGAAAAAAAGAACTGTGGCATCTAGATGCCGATTGAAACATACTATTTCTATTTGTTTTTGTTTTTGTTTTTTGAGGTTTTCCCCTTTTGCTCTAATTCTTATTTCACAGCAGAAATACATTTAATGTGATTGTATATATATAACCTATATCAGATTACTTGCTGTCTTGGGAAGGAGGGAGGGAGGAGAAGGAGGGAGAAAAATTCGAAACTAGACATCTTATAAAAACAAATGTTGAAAACTATCTCTATATGTAAATAGAAAATAATAAAATACTCTTATGATTTAAAAAAAAGGAAAAAAAAGAAGCTTTGTTTTAGAGCCCAAATTCAATGCCACTTTGTCCATGAAGTCTCTTCCCTGTCAACAATGTCTTTCCCCTTTGGACTTTACATACCACATTTTGTGTGTCTTTTATTCATCATCAATCTTTACTAGGCTGAATGGTGCTTATTATTTACAAGGCTAAATGGTGCCTAGCAGTTGCTTAATGTTTGCTGAATATGTGAATCAGAATGAATGATTAATGTTGCATACACTCTGCATATATACTTATCTTTGAATTTATTTTTCAGATATATTTATTATAGGGAGAGGGATCGAACTTGAGATAACTTTGGTATAGGGAATTCCCAGTGAGGATAGTCCCTCTACCATTCCAGGTCAATACTTCCCCTATAATTTAGAGTCTTTGAGAGGTGCCTAGAGCACTGAGAAGTTAAGGGACTTGTTCAAGATCACAAAAGCCAGAGTATATCTGAGACAAGATTTGAACCCAGGTCTTCCTGGCTTTGAGGCCAGAATTCTATCTGTAATGCCAATTTCACTCATATTTATCATAGAAATATAATAAATATTCATTTTATTTATTTTTCAGATGAGAAAACCAAGGTTCAGACTGGTTGTTACTCCCTCAAAGTTACTAAGTGTTGGAACCAGCCCTTCAATCCAGGTCCTTTGACTCTTTCCATAGCACCAAACTGCTTCTCTATTCACCTTATGGGGGAGACAGAATGTTGGAGCTAGAGAAACAATGAGTCAATAATTCCCATTTCTTTAGCTTCCTAAAGTGAGGCAGCACAGAGATAGTATAGGGGCAAGACAGAAAGCATGACTCAAAGTAAGGATGATCTGAGTTTAAGTCTTGCCTATCACTCATACTGGTTCTGTGACCGTGGGACTCTCAGTGCCCCTGGAAATGCTCTTGAGACTCCAAGTTGCTGAAGAGATCCTGACCTGCATTTCCTTCCCTGGGAGGTCCCAAACACCAATGAAATCTCAGATCCAGTCCCTCTCCCTCTCCCCTTTGTAATTTATGAAGCACTTTTTTTCACAGTAATATAATGAGTTGGACACAATGCAAACAGGGCATAGAAAAGTGAAGTGACTTGCCTAAGGTCATCCAGCTAGCAAACTGACACTTGAACTAAGATCTTAGGAATCTTATGAAATACCACTACCAAGTCTGTTTCCAAAGATAATTAGGGGAAAAGGAAAAGAACTTGTATGTTCTAAAATGTCTGTAGCATCTCTATTTGTTGTGGCAAAGAACTAGAAGTTGCTGGCATGCCCATGAATTGGGGAATGGCCGAGCAGGTTGTAGTAATATGATTGTGATGGAATATTACTGTGCTGTAAGAAATGATGAGCTGGTTGATTTGAGAAAAACAGAAAGATTTGCATAAAATAATGAAGAGTGAAATGAGCAGAAATCAAGAGAACATTGTATACAGTAATAGCAATATTGTTTTAAGAATGGCTTTGAGCAAATAAGTAATTTTGACTATTAGAAATATCCAAATTAATTATAAAGGACATGTGAAGAAAGCTGTTCTCTGCAGCTAGAGAAAGGACTGATAAATAGAATATGTATAGAATAATTTTAGATATGTTTATATCTGTATCTTTTTGTGTCTAATGGTAGCCATCTCTAGGGTGGGGCAGGGGTGGGGAAAAAGAAAAAAAAAGAAAAAAATAAATTTATGTGATAATTTTATTATATATTTTAAAAGGAATAGCAAGTTGTACAGGAGACCTGCAGTTTCATGTGCAATCATCTTTTTTATTATACTGTTTTAGAAATGCTTGTTTTATTCCATAGATTAAAAATAAAATAAGTAAATGTGAAAAAAGATCTCATGACTCTGGGTTTATTGCTTCCAAAGGACCCCAGTGTCCCAAACACAGTGGAACAGCTGCTTCCTCTGGATGGCCAAGTGACTACTTTCTACTCTGTTCTCCTGGAATGACTTCTGGGTAGAATAAAAAAGAAGCAGGGAGTGATGGAGGAGGTGTGGCTCAGTGCTATGATCGGCTTTCCACTATTGTCCCTTCTGAAGAAATTTTGCACCCCCAAGTTGTAAGATGAGACAGGAGGGGCAAGGGATTCAGAATGGTTCCAGGTGGTTGGAGGGAACTGGTCTGCTGATGGGGAAGGATGATGGTTGACAATGATGATGGGCTGGCTTCTTGTTGGAGTGTAGAGAGAACCACTCTTAGAATCGAGAGATTAGGTTTCAAGTCCCATCCCTGACATAGAGCCATGTGTGACCCTGGGTATGGAACTGAACCTCTCAATGCCTCCAGGAAACTCTCCAAGAATATAGATTGTAGGATAATTACAAATTACCTTTGGTGGGGAGAATTTCCTCACTGAGAGGTGAAGACCAATGAAATCATAAGTCCTTCAAAATACCAATTAATAACAATGATGATGCCCCAGATATTGTACAAAATCTCCAAGAAGGTAACTGAGAGCTAAAAATACTTGACCAGTTCCCCTGACAAAGGAAGTAAATAGTATTTGGCCACCAAGATGGAGGGCAGTGTTTCTGTTTGTCTAGGTTTGCCTGCAGAGCCAATATGAGTACATTTAAATTTCTATTTGGGATTGAACCAAATCAAACAAATGTTTGCTAATGTCTCCATTTCATTTGCCCCAGGAACATGAGGCTTGGCAAGGTCTTGGCAGAGGCTGGCAAAGGGAGAAACTTTGACTTTAGAACCCTGACTTTAAGCAGTGGGATCCCAAGAATTATTACGGGGGAGGTGAAAATTTCAGTTGCTCAATGTGGGGAGGGGATTCCTGATGGGGCCCTGGTGAACACGAATTTAGTAAGAGATGAGATTTGAACCCAGATCTTCTTGACTCCAAACCAAATGCTCTATCCACTATCCCAGGTTGCCTTTGCAGAATTTCCTATTAGATTCTATCACCTTCTAAATATAAGCAATTGGGCAACTGGGTCATAATTTAATTTCATGATTTTTTTCCTAACAGAAGGGGAAATAAGATTATCCTACCATGAGTACCCTGAGCAGGTGACTTTTTTTTTTGGCAGGGCAACGAGGGTTAAGTGACATGCCCAGGGTCACACAACTAGAAAGTGTCAAGTGTCTGAAGCTTGATTTGAACTCAGGTCCTCCTGAATCCAGAGCTGATGCTTTATCCACTGTGCCACCTAGCTGCCCCAGAGCAGGTGACTTTTAACCCAAGGACACCTGGCCACACTTCCGCCATATACTTGCTTCAGGAACCTCTAGCTAGCAGTCTTTACTCCTCTTAGGTCTAGCAAGCCTCTATACCAATAAAATTGCTCTTAACTGCTTCCTAAATGATGCTGAGGGCTGAGGATGATTTGTTACATAATCCAAACCCTGCTTCTCACACCCCCTTCCACCTCATAAAGTGAAGAAAAAAGAGGAATACGCAGAGCTAAAAGTTTACCCTGTGTCACAATGCAGCAATTTGCCTGTAAATCCTGGAATATTTTAAGCAGCTTTAGAAACTAATGAATTCCTCAGATAGGACCAGAAGGAATCTGGTGCTGGTGCCGTAGAATGACTAATTCATTGTTAATTACACCCAAATTCTTGGAAACAGAAGTTGGGGAAGATGCAGATTAGATGAAGAATCAGAATGAAAATGATTGGATTAAAGAAGGAAATACTTATCTCACTTCTGTTTGGGCAAAATTTACTAGAACTGGATTCGGAGCAAGTGAATTGTAATAACTAACCTTGGTCTCAGAGAAATACACCTACCTCTCTTTCATAGGGAATATAGGTGCTGAATGTTGCACTGAGATGGGATCATCATGCCAGCTAGTTTCACTTGATCATTTTTTCTTTGTTTCATAGAAAGGCTCAATTTAATGGTAGAGAGTGAGGAGACAGATCTGGAAGTGGCTGTGATGTAGGAATGAAGAAAGGAATCAAATAAGTATTTATTAAGTGCCTACTATATATCAGGCACTGTGCTAAGTGCTTTACAAATACCTCATTTGATCCTCACAACAACCTTGAGAGGTAGATGCTGCTATTATCTTATTTTACAGTTGAAAAATCTGAGACAGAGATTAAGCGACTTGACGAGGGTCACAGCTGGAAAGTGTCTGAGGTGGAAAAAAAAAATGGACTCAGGCTCAATGCTCTTTCTAGTGTACCACCTTGTTGTCGTCGTTGTTCTTTGTTCTGCAAGAGTACCATGACATCAGGAGGTGATGCCATGACTTGCAATGAATTGGATTTAAGTGAGGGAGTGACCAGCCTCACTCTTTCCTCCAGAGCCATCTGGGTCTAGTGGCAATCAATATAATGCATCAGGACAACTAGAGATGGCCCTGAATGTTTGAAGCAATTGGGGTTAAGTCACTTGCCCAGGGTCACACAACTAGTAAGTGTCAAGTGTCTGAGGCCATATTTGAACTCAGGTCCTTCCAACTTCAGGGGCAATGCTCTATCCACTGTACCATCTAGCTGCCCCAGAAGACACACAAGTAGAGTTGGTTTTTAAAAAAACAACATTGGATTGAGAGTAGGGCCTAGTTTTGAGTTCTTATAGGAATATAATACATTATAAAAATAAAATTCCACCCTTCTGTTTTTTGGACTTTAGTTTCTACATCTATAAAATGAGTTAGTTGGATCAGACAAACTTTGAAGTCCTTGACAGCTCTAAATTCTATGATCTTATGACTCTCCAAAGTCAAACCCCAGTGATGGAGCAGTGATATTCTCAGAACTAGTGAATTGAGCATTCCTTCCGTTTTCCCAGAATCCAAGAACTTGTGAGATAAACCCTTGTGAATCTCAATAACCTCATTTTATAAATGGGTCTAAAGATACATGACACCTATTGCATAATATAGTCGTGAGACTCATATTCCTAAGATCACAGATTTAGAGGTGGAAGGAATCTTAGAGGTCCTGGCGTCTAGTTCCTCCATTTTATTTCCCTTCATGAGAAAGCTGAGGCCCAGAGAAGTGGTGACTTGGATATGGCTGGTAAATTGTGAGGCCAGGATTCAAACCCACCGGGTCAGAGTGCCAGCAGCACTGAGATAACATATGTACGATGCCGGGCAAGCCCTCAATGCTCCTTGGATATTAGTTATTAACCAAGAGCTCTGGTCTTGGAATCAGATGGCCCAGTGTGGACCTTCACTAGCTTTGTGGATCTGCACAAATCACTGTAATTTCCACATTTATAAAATGTGGACAACAATCTACCTTAAAGCACTGGGATGAAGAGGGTACTTTTCAGGCTTCAAGTGCTTTGTAAACAGGACTGGTTTCCTAGACTTCAGCCGTGATCCCTTTCACCAGAGTTCTAATCTTTTTCATTCTGACCTCCCATGTCCCCTTTCCTTGATTCCTTTTAGTTGCCCTTATCCAAGACTTCCTCTAGTTCCATTATTTGTTGTATGCTTATCAAAAACCATTTTAAGAATGTATCAAAGCAGGAAATAAAGGTTCCATTACACAAGGCCCCAGAGTCTTGCCTGGGCATGACATTATACCTAAAGCAAGAGAAGAGGCCTACTCACTGAACTTTGTGCTTGGTTCTGGGAGAGGCTTAGGAAGTAAAGAAGATCTAGTCCTTGCCCTGAGAAATTTTAAAAAGAGGGTAGTGAAGTAGAAAGAGTCAGCATGGCGGATAGACTCCTATATAGAGTTAAGAAGAACTGAGTTCAGGGGCAGCTAGGTGGCACAGTGGATAGAGCACCGGACCTGGAGTCAGGGGGACCTGAGTTCAAATCCGGCCTCAGACACTTGACAAATTACTAGCTGTGTGACCCCGGGCAAGTCACTTAACCCCAATTGCCTCACCAAAAAGAAGAAGAAGAAGAAGAAGAAGAAGAAGAAGAAGAAGAAGAAGAAGAAGAAGAAGAAGAACTGAGTTCAGATCCTGACTTTGATGCTAATTATCTAATTAGGACACCAATTCCCGACCAGGGACAACTCAGTTCAAATCTGTGAATTTCAGTTTCCTCATTTATAAAATGAGGATAAAAATACTTGTGGCACCTATTTTATATTTGTATATATTTTGTGCTAATCTACATGCATATCCCCCCCCCCAATAGAATGAAAGCTCCTTGAGAGCAGGTACTATTTTGGTTTTCTCTTTGGTCCTCATCAGTTAGCATAATGTTTGGCATGCTTGATAAACGCTTGTTAAATAAATACATATCTAGCATTAAAATGGCTGCTGGTCCCAGGGAGGCTGGACAGTGTCTTTTTTCTCTCCTTTTCCCTTCTGCTGTTCACCAATATACATGTTCTGCTATGAGTTGATTCCTAGAGGAGCCTTTTTCTGAGTGGGTTAGGATCTCCTTTCTGATATTCATTAAATCTTTTTTTTTGGGAGGGGCAATTCGGGTCACGTGACTTGCCCAGGGTCATAAAGCTAGTAAGTGTCAAGTGTCTGAGGCTGGATTTGAACTCAGATCCTCCTGAATCCAAGGCCAGTGCTTTATTCACTGTGCCACCTAGCTTCCCCCTACTCATTAACTCTTTACCCCACATCCTGACTCATAGCCAAGGTTTCCTCAAAAAAGAGAAGTATAATGTGAATCAGGGATGGGTCATATGATTTATGATCCACCCCCACAAAAATGCTAAACATGGGGCAACATAAATATGCATCTTGACAAACTTAAAACTATTCAAAACCTAAAATTTTAAAACTTTCAATTAATAAACGTTAATTTTCCCTCCATCCTACCCCCTCTATGGGAAAAAACACACAAAGAAAAACATATCCCTGTAACAATATGGATACTCAAGCAAAACAATTTCCCTCATTAGCCATGTCCAAAAATGTGTATCTTGCTTGTTCTTGTATCTCAATATCGCATTCTTTATCACTGAACCTCTGAAATCATGGTTGATCATTGCACCGATTGGAGCTATTGTCTTTAAGTTTTTGTTTTTACAATGGTGTTGTAGTTTACATTGTTCTGATTTTGCTCATTTTGCTCTTCTTTGGTTTATACAAATATTCCCAGGTTTCTGTGCAACTATCAATTTCATAATTTATTACTGTACAATAGTATTCCATTACATGCATATGTCATACTTTATTCAGCCATTCCCCAGTTTGATTCAGTAACAAAATACAACTACTGTTACAATCTATTAGGAATCTACTAGGAGTTAGATGCTTAGATCTCAAAAGAATAAAAAAACAGACTGTAGGGTGATTAATTAGTTATCTTACATTTTGCCTCATTTCTGCCCCTCTCAGACTGTTCCTGGTACATGTTTGTTGGTAAAACAGCCAGGCCTGGACCAGTCATCTTGTTGGTGGACATCTTCTCAGATTCAGTACCTTTCCCTACTGCCAGCCAAGTCCAACCTGATGGGAGCCAGGGTTTCTAAAACTTACAAGGTCATGTCCATTCCAAGACAAATTCATCTTGGGATGGGTATTTATTAATTTAAGATTGGGGGGGGGCAGCTAGGTGGTGCAGTGGATAGAGCACTGGCCTTGGATTCAGGAGGACCTGAGTTCAAATCCAGCTTCAGACACTTAACACTTACTAGCTGTGTGACCCTGGGCAAGTCACTTAACCCCAATTGCCTCACCCTCCCAAAAAAATTAAGATTAGGAAAGAACACATACCTAAACCCTTCTCAGGCTCACCTAGACAGTGAAAGCTTTATATATGCTTTAGATGCAATGTACTTATGGCTACATGGAGGCCAGGGGTTCAAATAGAAAAAAAAAATCTCCCTTTCTCCCCACCCGCTCCTGCGGTGAGCAGCTTGAAACAGTCTTCGTATGAGTTGTATCTAGAAAGGAACAGAGAGTGTGAGGGTGCAGACCTTTTGCACATTGAGTCATCAACTGTTTTGGTCCACAGTCAATAAAGATACTCTTTGTGCTTCAACAATGAGTCATATGTGACTGGAAGCAGTTCCTCCATAGCTAAAGATGCACAACTATGGGGTGTTCTGGACAGGTATGGCCCCTTTACTCCCTGTCTGGGCCAAATGGCACCTGAGCCCAGCCTGAGCTTTCCTCAAGCCTGTGTGACTGATTGCCTGAGTCCAGCTCTAGAGAGAAAGGAGCCTCTAGGCATTCCAGAGGGGACCCACCATGGCCCAGCATGGAACCCAAGCCCAGGTGTGGGAGAAAGGCAGTAGCAGGGCCTATCTTGGAGTTGATGTAACTGAATTTGGTGTGGGGAAAGGGGAAGAAGGACCCCAGCAGAGCCTTGAAGTGAGTGGGCTCCTGGAACCCTGTGACAAGACAAGAGCTCAGCAATGGAACAGCTGCAGGGTCCTTTGAAGGTGAAACCTAATCTGACACCCTATACTCAGGACCAAACAGGCCCTGTCTACACCTTTTACTTGTGGTACTCGACCCCAGAGCAGTCCCCAGTGAACAAACCAAGCAAAATTCTTTTTTTTTTTTTTTTTTTTTTTTGCAGGGCATTGAGGTAGTCACTTGCCCAGGGTTACACAGCTAGTGTCAAATGTCTGAGACCAGATTTGAACTCAGGTCCTGCTGAATCCAGAGCCGGTGCTTTGCTCCATCTAGCTGCCCCCCCCCATCCTGAAATTCTTTATACCACAAGAAAATACCTGGTTTGAGAGGTGCACTAAAGGTAAAGCTCAAAGAAGATAGTGACCTCACATAAAGCCTCAGAGAAAGAAAAAATGTCCTGGCCACAGGCACTGCAGGAGGACCCAGGAGAAATGAAATGAGATATAGACTAGAATTGCTGGGGAAGAAAGAATGACAAACAAAATTAAGACCTTAGAGCAGATGGTGGAAAACCTTACTCAGAAAGCTGAATGCTCTGAAAAATTAGAATTGGTCAGGAAGAAAAAAATGACTCAATAAGAAAAGAAATCTAAAAATCAGACACAAAGAAGGCAAAGAGAAGAAAATCTAAAAAATATCAAAAACATCTGACGGAGAAAACTCTGATCAGCACAATAATCCTCAGTCCAAAAGAATGAATGTGAATCATGCCACTCACCTCCTATGCAGAGAGAGAGATTTGGGTAATATGGGAATTTGTTGTGCTGGACTATGCAGCGTTGTATCGAGGACTTTATTTATTCTGGTATGTTTTTATATTTTGATCAATGGAGGAGGAAGTGGAGCAAACAGATTAATTAAAAAAAATTAGTGTTAATTTAAAAAATGAAAATAATTCATTTAAAAATAAAGGGGGGCAGCTAGGTGGTACAGTGGATGGAGCACCGCCCCTGGAGTCAGGAGGACCTGAGTTCAAATCCGGCTTCAGACACTTAACACTTACTAGCTGTGCGACCCTTGGCAAGTCACTTGACCCCAATTGCCTTGTAAAAAAATAAATAAAAAAATAAAGGGGTCCAAAACAGAACAAAACCAGAAGATGAGCTTCTGAAGGACAGGACCTTCTTTCTGCCTTTCTTTTCATCTCTTGCATTTAGCTCAATGCCTGGCACTTAATAAGCATTTAGTATATGCTTGTTGTTTTACTATCTAATTATAATTATGTATAATATAATACTAGATAACTATTACAATGTAATAATTATATAATAATAGTAAATAATATATGACACATAATTATAAATATTATTTTAAAAATCACAACTCTTCCCTGCAAAACAAGCTTATATAATAAGATTCACTGATTTATATATACTTTTTTTGTTCTTCATCTATGGAAATGTTCAGGTTTGTTGACTTTTGTCAGGTTCACAATAATAAAAATTTTAATAATAATAACTCTATTGGTTGGATAAAGAAGCTGGAGTTTACCTGGCTATTTATAGTAGACTATTGGGAGCTAAATAAAGTTGTTGTGACTGTTTGCCATATCTGTAGCTGTGTCCAGGACCTCGCTGAGTGGCATGGATGATTAATTTTACCAGATTCTTTTTTCTCTATTGCCATGACTGAGACTAGGAACGGTTTGCTTTTACCTGGGAAAGAGTTCAATATTCCTTCACCATCCTTCCTCAGAGTTGGTGCAGTTCTCCTTCCATATTGCTACAGTTTGGTAGGCAGAGACCTGAAAAACAATCAAACAAACAAAAAAGCCCCAATCCTGAGAACACTGATGTTCACTACTGAGGATGGAATGAGATCAGGGAGGCAGAGATCCTAGATTGGGTGAAATAGGAAAGATCAATAATCAATGCCTTGAGTGCTTTGCTTTGTTAATCTTTTATCAGTTATAATCATTAGGATAAGAAATAACTGTGTGATTTATAGTAAGAACATAGTCCTGGGTAAAAACCTGTGTGTAACTCAACTATGATGTAGTCCCAGAAGTACAACTAAATTATTATAATGTATCTTAAGTATGTGACCATAATAATCGTACCTATATATTAATCTTTGTATTAAAATGATGAAGTAAGAAAGCCCTGTAAAGGGCTAATTGAGACATTACTGAATGAACAAAGTTAGGATGTCATAAAGTTGAGACATAAGGCCTGAAATCTTGCATGAATCAGCTTCTACAGAACTTTGTTGCACCATAGATGAATAAAGAGACCTATAAACAACTGTGAATTTTGTATTTCAGGGTCTCAGACTGTACTGGGTGGACTGTAGACCTCACCTTTTTTTCTCTTAATAAAGGCTGGTTTCTTTGCCCAGAATGGCCTCCCACTTTCTTTTTTACATGGGTTATACGAGAGACAAAAGGTGAAAGATAAATCCTAGGAAAATCTTGGGTCCAACTCTTCATTTATAGTTTGAGGAATACACTAGATAGGGAGAACCCATGTGATTCCAGATGTTGCTCATACTAAGCTCCAGCTGCTCCCCCATGCTAAAAAGGAAGCTCTAACACTTACTGGATTCTTGGTTGTGGAGGATCCACTTTCCCCCATCTGGTTGATGCCTCTTGTTTATCAAGTCACCTCTAAGTTCACTTTTTAAAAATGGTGCCAGAAAAAGGATCAGAAAGACTCAGAGCAATTCATTCAGAAGTTTCTCCTCCTGAATCCATAGGATGCGTTTTTGAATGTCTTTGTCCATAAGCACCAGGTTGAGCAGAGCCGTTGGCAGATACCAAAGGGGGGCCAGATGAAATGATTTTTAGGCTTCAGGAGCTGCTAGCTCTCCAAAGCAGTCACTCCTTACATTAATTTTGTTTTGTTTTGTTTTGTTTTTTTGGTGGGTCAATGAAAGTTAAGTGACTTGCCCAGGGTCACACAGCTAGTAAGTGTCAAGTGTCTGAGGCCAGATTTGAACTCAGGTCCTTCTGAATCTAGGACCTGTGCTTTATCTACTGTGTCACCTAGCTGCCCCCTTACATTAATTTTGAAAAGCATTGCCGTAAGAGATGATGAAAGGGACAGTTTCAGAGAAACTGGGGATGATTTGTATGAACTGATGCAGAGCCAAACCAGGAGAGGGCAACTAGGTTGCCCAGTGGGTAGAGCACAGGGCCTGGAGTCAGGAAGACCAGAATTCAAATCCAGCCTCAGACACTTGCTAACTGTGGGACCCTGGACAAGTCATTTAATCCTGTTTGCCTCAGTTTCTTCTTCTGTAAAATGAGCTGGAGAAGGAAATGTCAAACTGCTCTAGAACCTTTGCCAGGAAAACCCCAAATGGCATCAGAAGGAGTTGTGCATGACTGAGATGACACAATAACAACAAAGACAGGAGAACAGTTTTTAGAATAACAACAACATTGTAGAGACAAACTTTGAAAGACTGAAGAATTCTGATCAATGAATTGATCAGCCATGATTCTAGAGGATCAGCGATGAAGAATGTATCCTTCCTGCAAAGCGAGAATGAGCTAAATATACAGAATGAGAAACATTTTTAGTTGTAGCCAATGCGGGGAATTGTTCTGCTTGACTATGCATATTTGTTACAAGGGCTTTATTTTTCCTTTTTCTTTCTTTTTTTTGTGGGGTAAGGAGGTGGGAAAGAGAGAAGACAAATTCTTGCCAATAGAAATGAATTTAAAATTAAATTTAAGAAATATCGAAATGTTTCTTTGCCTCTCCTTAGGCCCTAGTTGCTATGGAACATAGGCTCATACCATTATCCTTTGTCCATACCTGACTATTTTGAATTGGATTTAGAATTGGTTGAATGACTAGACCCAAAGAATTAATTCTGTTGTTCAGTCATGTCAGACTGCCTAGATTAACAGAAGAGGAAATAGATTATTTTAAAAAAACGTATTTTAGAAAAAAATGAACAGATCATAAAAAGCATTCTAAGAAAAATGCATCAGGACTGGATGAATTTACAATTTACCAAACATTTAAAGGTCAATGAATACCTATATTAAATAAAATATTTGGAATAATAGGCAAAGAAACTCCCTTTATGAAACAAATATGGTGCTGATACAGAAGAAAAAATGAAGAAAACTATAGACCAATTTCCCTAACAAGTATTGATGTAAAAATTTTAAATAAAATACTAGCTAGGAGATTACAGCAATATACATTATGACCAAGTGTGATTTACACTAGGAATGGGGGGCGGGGCTGGTTCAATATAAAGAAAGAACATAATTGATTATAGAAATAACAAAAAGTTACAAAAATATGATTATATCAATAAGTCCATAAAAAGCTTTTGGAAAAATACAACACTCATTTTTATTAAAAACACTTGAAAGTATAGGTATAAATGGATTTTTCCTTAAAGAGGTAAGAAGTAGCTACCTAAAACCATCCAGCAAGCATTATCTATAACAGGGAAAAGTTAAAAGTCTTGCAGTAAGATCAGGAGGGAAGGTGGCACAGTGGATAGAGTACTGGCCCTGGATTCAGGAGGACCTGAATTCAAATCCGGACTCAGATCCTTGAAACTTACTAGCTGTGGGCAAGTCACTTAACCCCAATTGCCTCACAAAACAAAACAAAACAAAAAACAAAACAAAAAGATCAGGAGGGAAGCAAGGATGCCCATTATCACAAATATCATTCAATATTGTACTAGAAATGCTAGCAAATGCAATAAGACAAGAAAAAGAAATTGAAGGAATCAGAATGGGCAATGGGGTAATAAAACAGTATCTTTTTGCAGATGAGATGAAGGTATACTTGGAAAATCCTAGAAATAATTAATAATTTTAGAAAGGACATACATTTTAGAAGGATAGAGTGTAAATCCACATAAATCATCAGCATTTCTATATGTTAACAACAAAGACCTGCAAGAAGAGATAGTAAGAGTTCATTTAAAGTGACAGTAGACAGGGGACAGCTAGGTGGCACAGTGGATAAAGCACTGGACCTGGATTCAGGAGGATCTGAGTTCAAATCCGGCCTCAGACACTTAACACTTGCTAGCTATGTGATCCTGGGCAAATCACTTAACTCTCATAGCTCCACAAAAATAAAATAAAATAACAGTAGACAATATAAAATGCCTGAGGGCACATCTGCCAAGACAAATGCAGGAACTATATGAACATAATTGTAAAACACTTTTTATACAAATAAAGTCAGATTTAAATAACTGGAGAAATATTGATTTTTTACTGGTGGGCCGAGAAAATGTAAAGAAAAATTGTGATTCTACCTAAATGAATCTACTTATTCAGTGCTATCCCAATTAAATTATCCAAAAAAAAATTTTATTGAGCTAGGAAAAAATAATAAAATTCATTTTGAAAAACAAAAGGTCAAGAATATTAAAGGGATTAATGAAAAAATAAAATGAAAGAGTTAAATCCACAATCACCTGTTATGTATGCTGAGACAATTTGACTTCCCTGGTAGTATTGGGAAGCAAGACATCTCCCAACAATCTCATCCTACGCTGACCCAAACACTTTTTGGGGAAAAGGTATATAAGTCATTCTGGGGTAACGGGAACTTGCCAATCAAGGTGAAGTTTTCCTAGATTGTATGGAGTACCCTGAGGGGCAGGGACCTTGAGACCCCTCAGATTCTGAGCAGGGGGCAGAATAAATATGAGTCAGAGAAGATCAACCAGGTCTGTCTGAAAGTAGTCCATTCTTTTTTTTTTTTTGTGAGGCAATTGGGGTTAAGTGACTTGCCCAGGGTCACACAGCTAGTAAGTGTCAAGTGTCTGAGGTCAGATTTGAACTCAGGTCCTCCTGACTCCAGGGCTGGTGCTCTATCCACTGTGCCATCTAGCTGCCCCAAGTAGTCCATTTTTTTTTTTTGTGAGGAAATTGGGATTAAGTGACTTGCCCAAGGTCACACAGCCAGTAAGTGTCACGTGTCTGAGGCCAGATTTGAACTCAGGTACTCCTGACTCCAGGGCCGGTGTTCCATCTACTGCACCATCTAACTGCCCTGTAAGTAGTCCATCTTAATGGGTAAATCTTCTTGGAGGATAGATCCAAGAAACCACTGGATAGTAGAGCCATGCTCATTCCTAGGGTGGCATTGATTTAATCTAGATATTTCTTCTGTGAGGAGGGACACAAACCACAGTAGTCAAGGGGCATGATGATAAAGTTGTTTCAAGATCTCATTTCAGGCGCAGCTAGGTGGCTCAGTGGATAGAGCACCAGCCCTGGAGTCAGGAGGACCTGAGTTCAAATCCGGCCTCAGACTCTTGACACTTACTAGCTGTCATCCTTCCAGCAAGCATTATCTATAACAGGGAAAAGCTAAGTCTTGCAGTAAGACTTGACTAGCTGTGTGACCCTGGGCAAGTCACTTAACCCCCATTGCCCTGCAAAAATACCAAAAAAACCCCAAAAAAGATCTCAATTCAGTGTTCAACAATTCTAACTACCTAAGGATGGTAGCAAAGACTGAAAACTCAGTGGTGACACCTCACACCTATCAGATTGGCTAATATGACAAAAAAGGAAGAATGATAAATGTTGGGGAGAATGAGGGAAAATTGGGACACTATTGGTGGAGTTGTGAACTCATACAACCATTCTGGAGAGCAATTTGGAACTATGCCCAAAGGTCAATCAAACTATGCATGCCCTTTCAGCCAGCAATAACTCTACTAGGTCTGTATCCCAAAGAGAATCATGATAAAGGAATTATGTGTGCAAAAATATTTATAGGAAATCTTTTTGTGGTGGCAAAATACTGGGAATTGAAGGGAATGGTTGAACAAGCTGTGGTATATGAATATGATGGAATACTATTATGCAATAAGAAAAGATGAACAAGCAGATTTTAGAAAAACCTGGAAAGACTTGTAGAAACTGATGCAAAGTGAAATGAGCAGAATCAAGAAAACACTGTACACAGTATCAGCAACATTGTGTAATGATCAAATACGAATGACTCAGTTTTTCTTAGCAACACAATAGACTGTACAATGTACAAAGGACTCAAGAAGGAAAATGCTACCCTATCCATATCCAGATAAAGAACTGATGGACTCTGAATGCAATTCAAAGCATATTATTTTTCCTTATTTTATTCTTTTTCATGTTTTTTCCCTTTTTGATCTTTTTTTCACAACTGTGACTAATATGGAATATGTTTTATATGATAGCACAAGTGTAACATGTCAAATTGTCTACCATTTTCGGAAGAGGGGAAGGGAGGGAGAAAATCTGGAACTCAAAATCTTATAAAAATGAATGCTAAAATTGGCTTGACATGTAATCAGGGAAAAATACTCTTTAAAACCCCTCCCCCAAAACAAAAAAACCCAAAACCCATATGTAATATGTAACTAAAACTTCTGCCTATGATGAATTCCAGAGCCTTACAATAAAACTGTACTTTGCTAAATAAAACAAAACAAGACAAAACAAAACAACACCCCCCAACCTGAGCTCCACTTCATACCTCCTTTGAGGTAAAGTAGATGTCTTGACCAAACGTAATGGTGTAGGGGAGCCACAAGGATAAAGAATACAGCATCTATAGACTTGACTGGAACAAAAAAAGCCATATCTCAGGCATCAACTGCAGTAAGAGCAAACCCTGATATGGAGCAGAGGGTAAGGGGCCAATATAATTGAATTGCTAGTCATAGGTATATCATGCCATAAAGGTCATTCAGAGATGAATATTCCAATTGGCATGAGGTGCACCACTGGCTAAAAGCAGGTGTTTTAAGCTCATTGTAATATGGTATCATGGCCCTGTAAGGGGCTAAAATTCTAGCTATACTATCTAAAATCTAATGAGTGGTCACCAATAAATTATAAGCTTTAGCAAGAGTATTTAAGTGTTTAAGTATTTATTAAAGAGCATTAGGATCAGAGAGAAAGGTAAAAATCTAACTATTTCTAAGAGACCCTATCATCCGACCCACCATGGCGAGGTCAGGAACCAAAAGAGGAAGAACCCCTCCACCAGCATCTGCTTCCTACTTTGTGTCCTCCTCCCAGAAATGGGAGGCTCCTCAAGTTGATTGGCTGGTAGTTTTGATAGACAGCACCCACGAGCAAACGTTACTTCCTGGTGCCAAGGACCTGACCACATGGCTTGCCCTCAGATGCCTTCTCCTCATGGCAGAGCTTTCCTACAGTAAGTCTCCAGCAGGTGGCATCATTCTAATTGTTACAGCCCCATTGTTCATATTAGTGATAGAACCAATTCCCATCCTCAGCTGTTCTCATAAAGGCATCCCCATAGTTGTTCAGTTCAGCAAAAGGTATATGCTGTCTCAGTTACTGACATCCCTCATAAATAACTATGTGATGGGAAAGGCATCAGAAAATTTCTCCAATGGTCTCAACTCCTTTTATTTTCCATTCCTGTTTTCTCCAGGCCCCAAATCCAGAGACACTGCCCAAGCAGCAGTGTAGAAGAAGACCTTATCTACTCTGTCCCTCAGTCTCTCTAACACACCAACCATGCAGGTTGCAGCTCATCCCACTATAAGGATTTTCCCAGGGTCCCCATCCTCATGACCAGAGTAATGGCCACTGAAGTCCAGTTATCCATGCTTCTCTTGTATCAGGTAGAACTACTGTTGAATTAGAAATATTAGTGTCCTTCAAGAGTCAGGTCCTCATAGGCAGGGATTCATTATACTAATGGAGGAGGTTAGGTTTTAGGGATAGAACTGGAGGCCTCAGCCTCTGGTAGAGTTGGAACCTGTTTATGAAGGGTACATATCCTCAAGAGACCTTGGAAAATGTGATCTTGAATGTACCATTTCCATTTTAATGGAAACTTCCTGTGCCCTACCCATGTTGTCAAAGGGGTTATTTTGCATTTTGGGGGGGTGGGGTGGGGCAATGAGGGTTAAGTGACTTGCCCAGGGTCACACAGCTAGTAAGTGTCAAGTGTCTGAGGCTGGATTTGAACTCAGGTCCTCCTGAATCCAAGGCCGGTGCCTTATCCACTGCGCCACCTAGCTGCCCCAATTTTGCATCTTTATAAAAGAAGTTATTGTCATCTTCTACCTACGTAACAGGGCAGTGAACACTGTCACCTGCTCCTATCATTGCCATTGTGCTTATCTGTTTGTACCAACAGTCATTTACCTAGATGACCATTGTGGTTGTCCAGCTTTTCAGCTCTAATTTCATCGGTTTGTATGCTCATTTTATATGCTGGTATGGCTGGAGAATCTCATAGCTAAAGCTGGTGCCACTTGGGTCATATGATAGGAGCAATATTTCCTTTTTCCTAGGGCCCTCCCAAGTAGGCGGGGCCAGCTATGTTCCTTCCATACGTGTTGGATTAATTCTCATTAAAGAAGCAGTGAAACTCCCCTCGAAACTTGATGGGATCACAAACCAGCTTAGGTAATTGATGTGGCATCTCATTTGCCTGAGTATAAACATCCCAGAGAAGCTCCAGCTCCCTCTCTGAGGCTTCTGTTAATGTCCTGTGAGTATGACTAATGAATTCATTGGTGTCCACACTGAATATCTTTGTTGGCTAGCCTTCCTCCTATGGATAAGTAAACCTCCTTTTGTTAATTGTTAAATCACCCAAGGATATCTCATTTCATTGCAATATCACAGTGAAAACTTCCCAGGCCACAAAAGGTGAGCTTTCCCCAGAAGGTAAGATCTACTCATTTCTCTTGATATAGGTTGGTGATAGCAAATGACTGGGGTAGAGTGGTGGGGGTGAGCATAGGTTCAATCCGCCAAATCCATCTCTTAGGAATTGAACACCCTGCCATGTAGACTCCCACTGTATGGGAGTCAGAGCATGGTTGGAAACCATATTTTCTGCCTGCACTCTTTCAGTTCCCACCACCACCCAAGTGCCCCTTTCACTTATTCTGTTACTAAATTATAAGCCAGCACCATTTACCTTCAGGAAGTGGTCCTTAAAAACTAAAAAAGAACTCTGTCCTGGGTGGCTAAACATGCACAGATATTTAACTTTACTTTGCTTTAGGATGGCCATTCTGCTTTTTTAGGATTGTTTAGAAAAACAACAACAACTAAAAAACCCCCTATTGAATGCTCTAGAACTATTGTGATCCTCCACACCAAGTCCTTTAGTACTTACTGGGGTCAAGTCTAAAAAGAAGTCCCTTCTCAGTCCCCCCCACCTTTTTTTAATTTAGTGAGGCAATTGGGGTTAAGTGACTTGCCCAGGGTCACACAGCTAGTAAGTGTCAAGTGTCTGAGGCCCGATTTGAACTCAGGTCCTCCTGAATCCAGGGCCAGTGCTCTATCCACTGCGCCACCTAGCTGCCCCTCAGTACCTTTTAAAGAGAACTTTCTCTCCAGATACTGTAAGAAGGACCCTGACATGGTGGCATGCTGTTGTAGATATAGCCATGTGTTTATCCAAGACTCTGTTTCATTTGCATTGATCTTCTTCCACTTCAACCATGAGAACCACAAGTTTATTTTGAGCCAGTCTTGCTGATTAACACCAAATGTAAATGTAAATGGGGCAAGCTTGATTCTGGTGGTTCAGACTTGGGATGGGAATGAAAGGAGACACTCATTGACCTCTTAACACTTAACCAGGGTGGCTAGGTGGTGCAGTGGATAAAGCACCGGCCCTGGATTCAGAAGGACCTGAGTTCAAATCCGGCCTCAGACACTTGACACTTGCTAGCTGTGTGACCCCGGGCAAGTCACTTAACCCCCATTGTCCCACAGGAAAAAAACAAACAAAAAACAACAACACTTAACCAGAAAAAAAATGTACTTAACAATAGCTTTGAAAGGAGTATCCTGGCCCTCAGCTTATCTCTGAATAGAAATATATCTGACCAGCACGGTGTATTGGGTCAGATGGGTGGGGTGACTTGAATGGCAGTAGGACAGTTGTCTTACCAAAAGGGCATTGATTGACTCTTTCTGAGCTGGCCTTTTTATGACCTAGGTGTCTGAAAGCTACATTGATGGCTTAGGACTTAGTGTCCTGGACCAATCAAATCTCAAGGACAATTTCCCTGTCTTTTAGAGAAAAAATTAGTCCAGCCTATATGGCAAAGCCTTGAGATATATTGTTTCTACCGCAGGATATCTCTAGTTCTGTGGGTGATCCTCTCTGACTCAGGTTTGTCACCAACCTCTTCCTCCTACCACCATCATGAAGGCTGAGAGACTAAGGGATCACTCATGGTTTGTTGAATGATCCCAAGACTCTGAGTCCTTCAGTACCGAGTAAGCATCCCCAGAAGTGGCTAGAGGGCATGCTCAGCTTTCCACAGGAAGTGTCCCAGTTAGAAGATGTTACACATGTCCATGCTTACAAAAGTAGAAAAGGCATGCCTATCAAATCTGTATATGACGTGAATCTGGAAGGGAAAGTTGATGTAAATAGTAGGATCCAAAATGATCTCAACAAGCTAGAAAGATGGTTCAAATGTAATCAGATGAAATTTAATAGGGATCAATTTAGGGTTGCAAGACCACCAGATCACAGATCTAAAGCTGGAAAGGACTTCAGAAGTCATCTAGTCCAACCCCCTCATTTACCAGATAAGGAAATTAAGGTCCAGGGGTTAAGTGACTTGATTGTATTCAAGATACCAATTTCTCGAATAGAAGATGACCAAACAATAGTATTATATTGGGGGAGGGGGGTAAATATAAGGATTTAATTGGACTATAAATTTGAAATGAGTGAATATCATATATATTAGCAAAAAAAATCAATGCTATTCTAGGTGGTAATAAGAGACACAGTGTTTAGAAGGAGGCGTACTGTATTCTGCCATAGTTAGACTGCCCCTGAAGTATTGTAGCTATGGGGACCACATTTTACAAAATTTAGTCTAAACTCAGTAGCAAATATCAATACAAACAACTAAATGTGCTTTGAAATATATATATATATATTTAAATAAATGAATTTCAGTCCATAGAATGGTGTAACAAGTTTCCAGTCATTGCCTTTAATTTTCCATCAAGTTTCTTTGTCTGTTCTATAGTTGGAGTTTGTGTGTACTGTATTTTTAAAAATAAAAAAAAATTAGCTCTATTTCAGAGAAGTCTTTCCATATTTCTTTATATTCCTCACAGTTGTTGATCCTAATTGAATATACCATTCCATTACATCAATGTACCACAATGTATTTAAATATTCCCCTATCATTAGATATTTCAATTACTTCCATTTTGGGGCAATTACAAATAATGCTGCCATGAAGAAAAATCTTCGAATAGCTAGCTTTTTTTCCTTTCTTATAAAACTCCCAGGACACATTCCCAATAACCAAATGATTGGGTCAAAGGGTGTGATTAATTTTGAAACTTTTACTGTATATCAACAGAATGCTTTTCAAAAAGATTCTATTAGTTTGTAGTTAACAGCAATGAATGAGTATTAGGAATGAGTATTAGGTATGAGTTGGCTCCTCAAAAGGTTTTAAATCTGCATTTCATTGAATATTAGTGAGCTTGAGCATTTTAAAACCTTTTTAAAAAAATTGTATTTTTCTCTTTTGAATATTGTGCTAGCTTCTTCCAGTCTTATTCTCTCTTCATTGTCCTTTAGCTATTTTATCCACTGGAAACAAGGAGTTGCTTCTCTACATTTTTAATAGTTCCTCATATAATATAAATGCCATCTCTCATGGAGACCACAATATAGGAAAAGCATTGACAGGACAGTCATTCTAGAAATCAGTCTTGGAACTCTGTCCAAAAAGTTGCTAAACTGTGTATATCCTTTGATTAAGCAAAACCACACTAGGCCTATTCCCCAAAGTGATCAAAGAAAGAGGAAAAGGTCCTTTATGTATAACAATATTTATAGCAGTTTTTTTAGTGGTAGAGAACAGGAAACCAAGATGATGCCCACCAGTTAGCTTACGGATAAACAAATTATGTTATATAAATATATGGAATTTAATTGTTCAGTACAAAAATAACAAAGGGGATGGTTTCAGATAAAACCAGGGACATACAAACTGATTTAGAGTCAAGTGAGCAGAACTAGGACAACAATTATACTATAACAATAACATTGAAAAAACAATGTTGAAAGACTTAGGAACTCTGAATGATGCAATGATTGACCATGTTTCCAGAGGTCTGATGATAAAGAATACTGCCCACCTCTTGAGAGAGAGGTGATGGACTAAATAGACAGAATGAAGAATGAAGCATACATTTTTTGATTTGGCCAATATGGGAATTTTTTTTTTTTGCTTAACTATATTTGTTGGGGCAGCTCGGTGGTATGGTGGATAAAACACCGGCCCTGGATTCAGAAGGACCTGAGTTCAAATCCAGCCTCAGACACTTGACACTAGCTGTGTGACCCTGGGCAAGTCACTTAAACCCTCATTGCCCCACAAACAAAATAAAACAAAGCAAAACAAAATAAAACTACGTATATTTGTTATGAGGGTTTTTTTTTTAATTGGGTGGGGAGATGGGAGGAAGAGAATATAAATGCTTATTAATTGATTTTTTTTAAAGGGAGAAGTTCTGAAAATCTGGAGTTTATCTAGAGGAAAGAAAAAAAGGTTAATGAGGAATTAAGAGTCTATATCTTCCTAGGGTTGTTTGGGGGACCTGGGGAGGTTACTACAGAGAAGACAAAAGGGGCATGAGGAGGTGGGGAATGATAGCTGTCTTCAAGTGTTTGAAGGACTTTTATGTAGAAGAAGGATTAAAATTGTTTTTATGTCTCAGCGGGTAGAATTAGGAGCAATGAGGGAAGAGACAGACTTCAGTTCATTGTAAGGAAAAGCTTCCTCACAGACCTGCCTAAAAGTGTAAGGACCTTCCTCAGAAGATTATAGGTTTCCCCTTATGGAAAACTTTTTTTTTTCTCAATTGAGTACATAAATGGAACCGTGAATATTTTCAAGAAGGTCTGTTAGCTTTAGCTACATCTTTCTTTGTCTTGCTATTTGCATGGGGGGGGGGGGGAATTTGTGATTCTTTCTCTCATGGCATCTAGTGAGTGGTCAAAGAATGAAGGGAGTTTCAAAGGGTGTAAGAGTGAGTCACAGGAATCTGGGAGTCAGAATTCAGGTTGAGTTTTACAACCAGTACACCATTAGTACCCCCAAAAGGCAAAGAGTAATCAGAAATGACTGTTAGGACCCCAGACCTGAAGTATTCACCTGAAAGTCGTGCTACATATGGACATGAACTTGGTGGGACCAGTGCTATGAAGGGACTGAACTAAATTTAGAGCCTGCTCCTCCAGAAAACAAGGTGATGTAGGGAAGAGAATAGCTTTGAGGTACTGGGGAAAATGGATTTTTGCTTTTGCTATATATATGAAGTAAATATTCCTTTGTAAAAGCTATCCAATACTAGTTGCTTAAATAGAACTTAGGCGCTTGTCAGAAGTCTCTACCAATGGGAGGAACACGGCTGGTAAGAGTTTGAGCCAATAGCAGTGGAGAAAAGAGATCCTTGAGGTACTCTGGAATCTGAGGGATGATATAGCAGGCCTGGCCCTGAGAGAGGAGGGTCAGAGCATAGATATTACAAACTAGATGCCCATCAGTTGAGAAATCACTAAAACTGTAATACATTAATGTAACAAAATATTACTGTGTCCTAAGAAATGATGAATTCAGAGAAGCATGGGAAGACATATGAATTGATGCAAATAGGAAGAAGTAGAATTGGAAAAATAATATACAAAATGACTACAGTAATGTTAATGGAAAAACAAAAAATAATAGAAACTCAATGATGTGAAAACATAATGGCCAAATTTGGCACTAAAGAAGAAATATGAGAAAGTTCATCTTTGCAGAGGTAGAGAACTATAGATGTGGAATATTGCATTTTTTTATATGTTGGTTAGTTTTACTGAATGGGTTTTTCCCTTTCTTTTTTATTCTTTATCATAAGGGATGACCCTCTAGGTGGTAGATTGGGAAATATAGGTGATGTAAAAACAAAAGATATCAATAGAAATTTTCTTTAAGGGTTATCATTATGAATTCTTGTTGTATCTATGATCTCAAATCAAGCTCTGATTCCAGGACAGTTTATTTCTTGAATCCACAAGATATTTTGGTGTTTGTTTATAACTTAAGTTCCAAAGCCCATTGGTATGAGACTGTTTCCTCATTTGTGAAGATCAGTGTTCCATGTCTATGAGGGGTGGGGAAGAGCAAGAAAGAGGAAAACTCTTGCATCTACTTGGGTGCTTCTGGCTTCCAGCTTCATGAGAGAAGATGGATACTATCAACCCCACTTCAGGTTGCTGAAGGGAGGAAAAGATTCTGGAAAGATGTGTCATTTGGAACTTGCTTCATATCCTCATCCCCAGCTTGCTATACTAGACACTTTGGGGAATTTCCTATTGGTTGAGATCTGGGACTTTCTCTTGGCTGAGCTGAATTACCTTACTCCTACTGGGAGAGCTCCTTCGGTCTTTATTGTCTGTTATATAATCTCACATGTTTACTTTCTCTGATTTCTATTTTACTATTGATTTGGATAAATGAGTTTCTTTAATATTTTCATATTTAGTGTGGAAGTGGTATATAGTGGGAAGGGAGTCAAACCTTGGATATAAAATCTGGGGTTCCCTTTCCTCATTAGTGATTAGTGATCAGGAGTTTAGCTTGAACCGGAAAATTATATCCCCAAGACTAACAATATAAGGAAGCAGGTAGATATCATTCTAGTTGGATACTTCCCTCTCTCTGAGGAGAGCAAAGTAGCTAAGCTTTTGGCCCCAAACTCCTGCTTTCCCTTCCAGTAGAAATTAAAGTCTCCCTTGGAGAAGGGAGGAGATGTATCTATCTTGGCCTCCCTGTGAGCCAAATGGAGACAGACTTTGCTGCCTATATTTGCAATACAGGGTTTTGTTGTCTATTAGTCTGTGAAGGATGGTGAGCTTCTGGTATGTAGTTCTGTTCACTTGATCATGCTTTTTAAAAGGTATTTATTAGATGCTAAATTTTTGCAGTCTGCTGTGATATTGCATGGTTAAAATCATTTTCTTACATAATCTGTGTTGATTAGTAAATTAAAGCTCCTTAGGCATAATTCATCTGTAATTTCTTTAGTCAATAATCTGGTCCTCTTTACTGCCAGGAACTCCATTGTTTCTATAAACAGATCCACAAGTCAGTTTTTTGCTGCTTCTTTGTGAACATGTGGTTGGTTAAATTCATGTGGGTGTTGTAGTTGTTATTGTTTTTTTTTTTTAATTTAATGAGGCAATTGGGGTTAAGTGACTTGCCCAGGGTCACACAGCTAGTAAGTGTCAAGTGTCTGAGGCCAGATTTGAACTCAGGTACTCCTGAATCTAGGGCCGGTGCTTTATCCACTGCGCCACCTATCTGCCCCTGTAGTTGTTATTGTAATGGTGCTTTGGCACCTACCCAGGCCACCTACAATGCCATCATCCCTGTCATCTATGTGGAAGACTCTAGGGAACTACTTTTAGGAGACTAAAGGACTAGAGCATATGTAAACATTTTGCATTGGCTTAACATGTGGCTGGGAACTACTGTCTAGAGTCTTAGGTGGTCTGGTCATGAACCAAACCCCCATTATATTATTATTATTATTCTACTAAAGCTCTCCTCTGATGCTTCATTGTGGCATGGAAGTGGCTTGAATACTATGCACACAAAGGGAAAAAAAAACTCTGGCAAGTCCTAAAAACTAACAAAGCTTTGGGTACAGCCTCAGGGACATTCTGGACATCCATTTTTTCAGGACCAGTTGAGTTAAGTTTAGAAAGGCTCACCAGCTCGCCCACACAGCCACACTTTTTTGACCACAGCAATATTCTTACTCCTAGTAAGTCTTAGAGAGGAGAGAGAAGTCTGTGTTGGCAGAAGATGATCTACACCCACAAAATTATAGATTCTTGAAATATTGAAATATTTATGCCATTATTATGGAAACTAAGACAGGGGCAGAAACATCTAGGAAAGCTGCTTCCAAGCCATCAGGACTGTAGGCTGAGATTTCATAGAAGCTAGTGATGGTGCCTCTCTGGTGCTCCCAACCCAGTGAGTCTACAACTACTTTCTTCTGGGCTTTCAGGTTGTTTATTGACCTTGATTCCAGAAAGTAACCCTACCATTTCTTAGCTAATAACACTCTTCAAAGTGTAGTGGCCTTTCACTATTTTCTGGGTTTGAAAATGTTGACTAGCCCCTAATGTTTTTCTGATAATGATACAGGGACTGTAACATTATAATTAACTAAGATGCAGTTAGGTACAGTAGTCAGAGTGCCTGGGAATTTGAATCCAAATCCTATTTCCAACACTTCTTTATATGACCTTGAGTGGGTCACTTAAAGAATCAGAACATCAGTTTCCTCATCTGCAAAGTGGAAATATTGAGTTTTGAATTGCCATTCATGTCTTTCTGACAATAGTATCAGTGGCTATAACATTAATTGAGAGGCAAAGCAGAACACTGGATAGAGAACCAACCTTGGTGTCAGCACAGGTGAATCCTCTATCTGAATTAATGGATGCCAATTCTGTGCCTCAAGAGCACTCCACAGTCATGAAATCCCAGCTTCATCACAAATTCAGACCAAAAAAACCTATTTGCCAAAGGGACAGAATTATAAGGAAAGTGTTTTGTAATCCTTACTTTAATAAGCTATTATTGTATCTATTATCATTAATTTGCTGTTTGAGATACTCTACAATCTGGTCCCAATCTATCTACTACTGCTGGAAGGTAGTGTGGCAAAGTGGAAAGAGCACTAGCTTGGGAGAGAGAGAGGATGTGGGTACAAATTGTGCCTCTGATAACTTACTACCTATGTGACATTAGACAAGTCACTTAACCTTTTCTTATCTGTAAAATGGTGTAGGTGGCCCTATATTCTCCCATGGATACTTCCCTTTTCACTGGGTCACAGGCATCAGGTAAGCTCTTTTCCATTCTCTATACTTCTGCACATTCCTAGGGTATTCTTCTCTACTCTCTACTCCTATCCAAACCCTAGGAGGTCCAGTCTGAATCTATGCTCTTCTGGGAAGTTTTCCCTTACCAACCCAGCCAACAGTTAATCACCTTCCCTGAGTTTCTACCACACACCTGTCTGTACCTCTCCTTTAGCATTGTGACATTGATTATCTTATCTTGGTAGGGTGTGGAATTTCTACTACAATGGAGTCAGTCGAATTTAGAGTCAGAAAATATAGGTTCAAATCTTGGCCCTTTTAGTGATCACTGGTGTGACTAGGGACAAAACAATTTCCTTCCCTGGGACTCAGTTTCTCCACCTATAAAACAAGAGTATTGGACTAGGCGATCTCTAAGGTTCTTGCAGTTGCTGATATTTAATGATTCTATAATTTAGGATCCAATGGGATTATAAGACTGTGAAGAGCAGGGATATATATCAGACCACCTTGTACGTTTCCCTAGTGTCTAGTCCAGTAAATATTTGTGGGCTGACTGATTATCCCATGCCTTATTCTGTTGGAGCCTACTCCAAAACTGTGCATGCCTGGCACACTTGGTGGAAACTCATTAAGTGGGCTTGGAATGAAGGCACTACCCCATGGGGGTGCTTAGATGCTGCTGGAACAGTGTCTCTTGTCTCACTTCCTTGGTAGCCTGGGGCATGCTGCACCGAGCTGTAGAGGTAGCCCATGCATATATAAGGGTTCATTGTGTTCTTCTGAACTCCATTGGTTCATGATGCCATCAGAATATTTCAGAACCTAATCCCTGGGTTTCAGGGGCCATTTTATGCATCCAGAGATGTTGGAGAAACTGAAAAGGCTGATTGAATAGGAAATTGAATAGGCCAATTATATCATTAGATTTCCTGTGACTTAAGAGGGTCACTTAAAATTTTTTTCTACAGTGCAGTGTAATGGATAGAGAATAGTCTTAAAGGCAGGAACATCTGAGTTCAAATCCTGACGGTTCCACAAATTGGCCATGTGACCTGAGGGGCAAATTAACCTCAGCCTTAAGTTGTAGAGGAGGTGTCCCTTGGCACAAGAAGTTGTTTTTTTCACTCAAGATCCCAACACCAATGAAATTACAGGGGTTTTAAGAAACCAAACCAAATCTTGGTCCTAGGGAACTTGAGAGGACAAAGACATAAATACCCTGGACACCATGGAGGCTAGTTTATGTCCAGTACTTGGGATCTAGGGTTCGGGAAATTGGCTCACTGGATTGGGCACCAAACTCCATATTTTTAATACCTTTTTGTTCTTGTTAGGATACTTCTTCATGTTGAGGAAGTGTCACTTGGGGACTGAATTGTAGGTCAGAGAAGAGTTCCAGACAGAAACCTCTATAAATGTGAAAAGACAGAAAGTGAAAAGAACAACAAAAGTGCGGAGCACTTTTATAAAAGGGATCGCACAGAAAGTGAACTAGGTACTACTCTTGATAGGATCATAGATCTGAGGCTGGAAGGGAACTTAAAGACTTCTTAGTCTAATCCCCTCATTTTACAAATTAGGAAACTGAGTCCATTGGTGGTGAGCATCAGAGGCAGAATTTGAACCTTACTCATCAGAGTTAAACTAGGGTTATGAACTTTTGGAGGGCAGAGACCATATTTCTGCCTTTCTTTAAGTGCTTGATAAGTGTTTGTTGATGGACTGACTCACTCCAGAGTCAGTATGCTACCGATTGGACATATATATGATTATCAATTCCATTTTACAAACAAATAAACTGAAGTGTAAGGAGGCTAAGTGACTAGTCTGCATTGTAGATGGTATTTTGGTCTCTTCAAGATGTAAATAAATCTTCCTGTAACACCCTGTTACTCTAATTGTCTAGTTTTAACCTCAGGGGAAATATAATGGTCCCACATTTTATTGGCTTTAGGTAGTTTCCTTTCCTTTCCTTTCCTTTCCTTTCCTTTCCTTTCCTTTCCTTTCCTTTCCTTTCCTTTCCTTTCCTTTCCTTTCCTTTCCTTTCCTTTCCTTTCCTTTCCTTTCCTTTCCTTTCCTTTCCTTTCCTTTCCTTTCCTTTCCTTTCCTTTCCTTTCCTTTCCTTTCCTTTCCTTTCCTTTCCTTTCCTTTCCTTTCCTTTCCTTTCCTTTCCTTTCCTTTCCTTTCCTTTCCTTTCCTTTCCTTTCCTTTCCTTTCCTTTCCTTTCCTTTCCTTTCCTTTCCTTTCCTTTCCTTTCCTTTCCTTTCCTTTCCTTTCCTTTCCTTTCCTTTCCTGGCAACAAGGGTTAAGTGACTTGCCCAGAGTCACACACCTAGTAAGTGTCAAGTGTTTGAAGCCAGGTTTGAACTCAGGTCCTTCTGAATCCAGGACCAGTGTTTTATACACTGCACCACCTAGCTGCCCAGGAAGTTTATTTTCAATCAAAAGTTACAAATTCAATCAAAATTGCTCTGAGCCCCCAGTTAGGAAAATTCCTAACATTTAGGCAAATATTGGATTCTCTGAATCAATTTACATCTCTCTCTCTCTCTCTCTCTCTCTCTCTCTCTCTCTCTCTCTCTCTCTCTCTCTCGTTAATTCTAGCACCTTCATTGTTGGAACAAATTTCATGCTGCTGGAAATATCCAGGTTACAAAACAAGATGTTTTTAATTTTTTTGAAGGCATCATAATAGTATTTTGTTTTTTCCCCACTTACATGTAACGATAATTTTTTTTGGTAAAGACAATTTTTGACATTAATTTAAAAAAAAGTTCTGAGTTCCAAATTTTCTTCCTCCCCCTTCTCCCTCCCAACTCCCTAACATGCTAAGCAATTTGATATAGGTCATATATGTGCAATAATGTAAAACATATTTCCATATTAATCATGTTGTGAAAGAAGAAACAGAAAAAAAGGAAAAAGAAGAAGAAACAGAACAAAAGGGGGAAAAAAACCATGAAAAAAGTGAAAGAATATTACATTATAGTATCTACTGATTAAAAAAAAAAACACCAGAAGAGGAAGTTGGGAAAAGAGCAAATCTTTTCACAAGATTTTGCTCTGTCATTGGTAGGTTTCTGTTCTGAGATGGCTATAGGTCTGATGTCTTTCCTCTATAGCTGATTTTTCTGTCATAGCTCAGCCCTGCCTTCTCTTTTTCCTTTTTCTGGTTGCCCCAGGACTAAAGTTTCTTTCTAGTTCATCTCTATGACCCTGTGCCTTCCTCTCTACTTCCAAATCTTCTACCTGGTTCTGAGATAGGTTTTCCCCTTTATACAAGTTCCTTAGGATGTGACCAATGTCTTAGAAAATGATTTTGATTTATTCAAAGAGGTCTACAGGTACTTTTAGGTAGGAGGGTGGGAAATAATTAATGGGGACCCACCTTTACACCTGTATAACCTTAAGTATCTATGCCTTGTGTCACTTGCTTGGATTATATTCTCTGTGAGAGTAGAAAGTAGATTTCATATTTAGAAAGGAACGATAACAATTAAAGCTAGGAGTAATATCACCAGAGATTATTTAATCCAGTCCCTTTATTTTAAATATAAGGCCCAGAGACATTGTGTCTTTCCTAGGGTCATACAGATAGTAAGCATCAGGGCTAGGATTTGATTCCAGGTCTCCCGACTGCCTTGAGAGGTAGTGTGATACTGTGGAAAGAGCATTTGACTGGGAGTTAGAGGACTTGAGTCCCCAACTTTGTTCTGTTATCTTGTGATTTGGGGAAAATCCCTTCCATTCTCTGGATCTCATTTTTTCTCATCTATAAAAAGAGAAATATAAATTAGATTGACTTGTCCTTAAGGTTTCTAATAGCTCTAAATATGTGCCCCTTTGACTTCAGATGCAGTATTTATGTTAGTCTGGCTATGACAGATATCCCTGAGTTTCTGGTTCTTCCCATCATTTGTGGTGTTTTTGTGGTGGTGAGACTGGCAAGAGATAGGCTATGTTGTTCCCAGTGGTAATAGGAGGCAGGGGAGGCTTCCTAGAGAGAGACTTGACTGATTCATTCAGTCAGTATTTAATTATGAACTGTGCCCACAGCCCTGCATCTTAAATCAGAATCTCTGAATCTCAGGGTTTGAAAGGCCCAGATCTTTTTTACATGAACTATCATTTAACCACATTTTCCTATCCTTCAGTCTTCTTGGACATTCAAAATCCCAATGCTCACATCTGGTTTATGTGGCACAGTTAGGAAAAGCTGGATGGGCCCCTCAGAATGCTATGAGATCTGTTGGCTACATGACTGTTCCCTATCAGCTTCCCTGTGATTTTGGGGAGCCTTGACTCTAACCCTTTCTCTGATCTTAACCCTGATTACCTCCATAATCCTAAACCCCTTATTCTAACTCCTAACCTCTTCTTAATTTCTGATAGTCCCTAACTATCTCAAGAGGTCACCATACTGTGGATAGAGCACCACAGTGGATAGAGCACTGGCCCTGGAGTCAGGAGTACCTGAGTTCAAATCCGGCCTCAGACACTTAACACTTAAGAGCTGTGTGACCCTGGGCAAGTCACTTAACCCCAATTGCCTCACCAAAAAAAGAAAAAAAGAAAAAAAAAGAGGTCACCATAGCTTCTCATCCTGATGCCAGCTCTTTTCAATTTAATTTCTAACTCTAAGTCCTGGATACTGAATCCTTACCCTCAATTCTGACCCCAACCCTTAACTAACTCTAACCCTAAATTCCCATTCTCAACTATAAGCTAATTGGATAGGATCAAGTGTTCTTACAGAAAGCAAAAACTAAACAAGGACTATGGTTTTGATTCCAACTAGATAAGCAGAAAACAACAACTGGCATTTGGAATTACAAAACCTAGGTTCAAATTCTGCCTTTGATGCTTACCACACATGAAACCTTGGGCAAATCATTTAATCTCTTGGTCCTCAATTTCCTTATTACGAAGTAAGTAAAGTGAGAGGGTTGGATTAATTTGTCTTCAAGGTGCCTTCCTACTCTAGATTTATGATTCTATAATTCTGTGAACTCAATCCACATAAACTTGTGACCAATGAAGCTCATATATTTTTCAAAATGTTTGATAGTGTGACTAGGGCTTTTATCCTAAGGTGCTGAAATTTAGAGGGTGCTGACAGTACTTATACTCCTTCAACAGGTAGCAACAAGTAATCTTAGTTATTAATAGTAATTAGATAAAATAGGAAAGTATCAATTTTTCTCTTTCTTCTCCAGGTGTCCTACCACATGTGAGTTCCTTCCTTCCCTGACCCATGCCTACTTGCATTTTGTGCTTCTTGCCCCCATGGCCAGAATCTTTAGTCATAGTTTGGAATGGTACCACTCAAATGACCACCCACCGCCAGGCTATAGGAAGAGAGAGGCAGCTTCTGGACAACTGAAAATGAAATATGACACTCTCCTCCTTTCAAAGAGGTGATAGACTTAAAATGCAAAATGAGATATATGTTTTTGGACATGGCCACTGTGGGAATTTATTTTGCTGAATTTTGAATATTTGTTATGAGAGGTTTTTGTAAAAAAAGGGGGGGCAGGGAGAGGCAGAAATAATATGTGCTTTTATCATTGTATTTTTTTAAGAAGAGAGAGGCAGCCAAATAAGCATTCTACTACCCATCTTCTTTCTTCTGCTAAAACTGTTGGGTTTTCCAGAGGATCCTCTGGGGTCCTGGGAGTTCTTAGCCACTTGTTCTCATTAAAAAAAAAAAAGATAAAAAATGAGTCTGCTAGAAGGGCTCCTGATACCTGGAACTTCTTCATGGTTTTTTAACCTTCCTTAGGTACTGGAGGCTTATAGTCATATAAAACTTAATGAATTAGTATATATTAGGTTTCCTTCCTAATGCATATGGGTTTAATCAACTTCTCTGTTTGCTTATTTAAGCATTTTCATTAAATTGCTTTACCATACTTCTCTGGGCAGTGAAGTAGTGCAGTAGATAGAGTGCTAGGCCTGGAGTCAAGAGGACCTGAGTTCAAATGCAGTTTCAGATACTAGCTGTGTGACCTGGGGCAAGTCACTTAACCCTGTTTGCCTCAGTTCCTCATCTGTAAAACGAACTGGAGATGGAAATGGAAAACCACTTCAGGATCTTTGCCAAGAAAACCGAAATGGGGTCATGGAGAGTCAGACACAACTGAAACCACTCAAGAATAATAAAAAAATACTTTCCTACACTTGAACACCACTATACTAAAGTCCTCTGATTCTACCAGCAAGGTGGAGGTCCTTTTTGATTCACAAACTTTAAAAAATTTTCTAGCATAAAAATGCCTTTGTACCATTATTTCCTGGTTTACAATGCTTTATTGTATTTTTGGTCCCATTTTGAGCCCATCTATAAGTAACCAGGCTTCTATGGAAGGGGGTTGTTTAGTGGGGGGCAGCTAGATGGTGCTGTACCCTAAAGTCAGGAAGACTCATCTTCCTGAATTCAAACTTGACCTCAGACACTTCCTAGCTGTGTGACCCTGGACAAGTCACTTAATCTTCTTTGCCTCAGTTTCTCTCTCATCTGTAAAAGGAGTTTGAGAAGGAAATGGCAAATCACTCTTTGCCAAGAAAACCTGAAATGGAGTCATAAAGAGTTGTGCATGACTGAAATGACTGAACAATAATAAAGATTTCCAAAGATCTGGTTAACAAATTTGGAATTTTGTCCAATTTATTTCTACCCTCAGGAGGCAATCCTTCAGTTTGCTTTCTTTGGCAGCCAAGACCTCTTGGGATCAGGAAACTTGAAGTCCATGCCTCCTAACCCTGACATAAAAGAATCCTTAGAACTTTCGAGCTGGGAGGGCGCTTACAGACCATTTAGTACAATTCCTCTCCCCTCCCCCATTTTAAAAATAAGAAACTGAGGTCCAGAGAAAGGAAGTTATGTGTCAAAGTTGCACAGGGAGTTAGTTGCATCAAAAGATCTTGATGTACAAAGGTGATATTTCATCTATGCATTTGATATATGCATATGACTCCATGGCTCTACCTGAATAATACATTCATATCTTCTCCTTGTAGTCATCTTTCCTCTTTGATTTCAAGATGCTGTTTGGACCCAATAAGTGTAAATTTCTCAGAGTTTATCCAGGAATAGTAGAGACTAAAGGACTTGAATCCAGAGGTGAAACTGAACCAAGGAAGAGTAGTGATGCTCATAAATAGCTTGATCTGTTCTGAGAAAGACACATTGAACCTGAAGCAATGAAAGAGTATTTCATGACACTGGCTTTCTGAAATCAAAGCTCAATGGGAAGAGCATATTTAAAGCAATTTATACTTATGAATTATCCATTTGGGGGGGGGTAGGGCATTGAGGGTTAAGTGATTTGCCCAGGGTCATGCAGCTAGTAAGTGTCAAGTGTCTGAGGTTGGATTTGAACTCAGGTCCTCATGAATCCAGGGCCAGTGCTTTATCCACTGTGCCACCTAGCTACCTCCAACCTATTTTTTTGGGGGGGGGGGCGGGGCAATGAAGGTTAAGTGACTTACCCAGGGTCACACAGCTAGTAAGTGTCAAGTGGTACAATATTAGTGAAATTCTGTGCTTATCACCTGAAAGCCCCTCTGGGGATCTAATCTGCCAGCACTAATTTGAGTTGGGTGAAAGAGCCTAGAGTCACATTAAAAACAACGTTTTAATATATGTTGCCACCCAAATACTCATAATCTCCAATTTATATTTAATTTAAAAAAACTTTCAAAAGATAGAGACCTAGCAGAAAAAAATCAAAGGTATGTCTGAACAATAAGAGGTACAGAACATATCTGTTGTGCTGCCTGCTACTAGACTTGTCCCAAGCATGCTTTCAATGAGCCTATAGAAGATGAGCTTATATCCTAAATTTTTATTCAATTGTAAAAAGCAAGTATTTTTATCTACCTGTGTAATAGTCCAGAAGACTCAATCTAAAAGAAAATAGCAAGATATTTATTTCCCTTAGGTCCATTTCTATCTGAGTGCAATAAAGAGAATGAATGAATGAATTTTTAAAAATTTATTAAGTTCCGACCATATATAAAGCACTTTGCTAAGTGCCAATACAAATAGGAACACAAAATAGTCATTGTTCTCAGGGAGTTCATATTCTAATAGTGGAAAACAACACATTGAGGGGGTTTTAGCTGCAAGCCATATGGAAAGACTCCATGGTTCTTAGGATACAGCACCAAGGCAGTGGGGAATGCATCTTATTGAATGTTATTTCCAGGAATAAAACCATAGCAATTTCTGATATGACATCATTTGACAATGTCAATTACTTTAGTGGTAAGAACTTTTTCCCCTGGGTTTTCAATAATCATCTATTGAGGAGACAAGGAGTACAGAATATTCAGAGGTCTCTTCTGCATAAGGGTTGCTTCCAAGGAGAATGGCTTCAGGAACCAGGATAGAAGTAGGGCTGGTGGTATAGTGGACACTGCTGTTACCAGGGCTCTTGGGTTCAGGACCCTGGACTTTGAGGGAAATGGTGTTCAAAGTATTTGGCCTTCCTCTCTCTCTTTCTCTCTCAGGTGTCTTGATACTTCAGCTGGGCTTGCTTGCTTGTTCTGTGGGCAGCAGTTGGTGTTGTTGTTACTTCCCTTGATGATGGCTCTAAAGGCTGGGTTGGAAACAGAGCAAGTGGTATGAGGTCACTGCTGTTCCCAGGATGCTTGGGCTTGCCTGCATGTCCAGGATGGCTGGTCATTGATTGGTATTGGTGATGATGGAGATGGTAGTTCCCTTTTTAAAAATTAACTTTTTTCCAATTATTAATTGTTATTTTTTTCCTGCCCACTTCCAACTGGGGAAAGAGGGAAACTCTTGTTAAAAAACCAAACAAACAAGCATGGTCAAGCAAAACAAATCCCTCTGTTGGTCATGTCAAAAATTTGCCTCATTGTGCAATAGCCAGTCCAGCATGACCCTGGATTTGAGAACAGGTGCTTCCCACCTTCTTTCCACATTATTTCCCTTGAGATTCTTGACATTCTGTTCCTCCAGATGAATTTTATAATTTTTCCTAGTTCCATAAAGTAATCCTTTGACAGTTTAATTGGTATGGCACTGAATAAGTATATTAATTTAGAAAGCATATTCATTATTATATTGGGTCTGCCTAACTAGAAGAAATTAATATTTCTCCAATCTTGTAAGTCTGTATTTTCTAAAAAAGTGTTTTGTAGTGCTAGTCATATAATTCCTTTGTGTGTCTTAGGATGTAAAGAGCAAGTATTTTATACATTTTGTTGTTATTTTAAACATAACCTCCTTTTCCAACAAAGGTTGAATATATGAGGGAACTAGCTATTTCCGTGGATACAATTCTTTTAAACCTACATGTAGGAATTCTTTTGGGGGGGCAGGGCAATGGGGGTTAAGTGACTTGCCCATGGTCACACAGCTAGTAAGTGTCAAGTGTCTGAGGCCAGATTCGAACTCAGGTCTTCCTGAATCCAGGGCTGGTGCTGTATCCACTTCGCCACCTAGCTGCCCCCATATGTAGGAATTCTTAACTTGGGGTCAGTGAAAACTTTTTTTGCAGGGGGCGGGGAGGGGGACTTGTATTTCAGTATTATTGGTTTCCTTTGTAATTTCATGCATTTTGAAACATAATTTTGAGAAGAGGTCCATAAGCCAGGCACTGTGTTGGACCAGACTGCCAAAAGGGTCTATGACACAAAAATATTTAAAACCCTGGAAAGAGAGAGCCTCAAAGCAATACTTATGGACAAGAACCTAATTAACCTGGTCTTGGATAGTTCTGAAGTCATATTCCCTAGCAATCTGACCTGACTTTTTTCCCTCTTCCTATGGACCGAGACTAGTGGAGCTCCTAACCCAATTCTGGAATTATATGAAAAGACACACTTCCAGGTCTGTAATATATTCACTCAGAGGGAGAGAACATATAATGTGAGATAATAATAATAATAATAACAAAAATAATAGCAATTATTATTGTTTAATAACAAAAAGGACAAAGAGTGATCACAGGCTGCTGAAGAATTTCTCAAATACATGAGTTAGTCCCAGACAGAACTACTTCAGGGTTCCTGCCTCTCTGCCCCCAAATCCTCCCCCCAAGTGTAGCTATGGCACCCATATGGGGACAGGAGAATAATTTGCTCAGAGTGGTCTCCACTAGTACTCAGATATAATGTCCGGTGAGCAACGTGGAATTAGTTGAAATCACAGACAGAGCTGGGCCTAATCCCAGCCAGCTGCTCTGCTTGGCCTTGTTTCCAACAAGCAGCCCCTTAAAGTCTTCTCCCTAATCCCTCAAACTGAAATTCAATCCCCTATTTGAATTTTTTTTTTTTTTGGAAAATCAGGTTTCAGACCTGGACACTGCAAAGGGACTACAAGCTATCTCCTACTCTGGTTCTCCCTAGAGTAAACAGTGCTTTGAATTTAAGGAAAATGTTTAGAATACAATTCATTTATTACCTCCTACTTCTGCCCAGCCCAACCCATCTCAGCCAGCTCCTTTAAGCAATCTGGGCCTTCCAGATTCTTCTGCAGCTCATGGAGATAACTCTGAGCTCTCCCTATTCCTAGGAATCCCTAGGACTTCCTCATCCCTGGTCCCATCCCTTTTTTTTTTTTTGACCCCTCCTGGAGTGGGCCTTTATTAAGAAGGGGGTGGGGTGGGGACTTAAGGCTGGGCATTGAGAGAACATAAAGACCAAGACAAACACTTTCTTACCCTCTCTGGCTATTGTAAACTCCCAGAAATAGAAATGTCAGCTTCCCTATCTAGGTGAAAACCTGGAGGAATTTATGGTCTGAGCCTAAGAGCTTCTGGAATGATTTTTCCCCCTTCTCTGCTCTGCTCCCTTCTCTTTCTCCCTTCCTGCACCGCATTGTTTGGTGAGATTCTTCCTTCTCTCTGCTCTCTACCTTCTTGAGGTACCCATGGATTGTACTGAGTTCACATATAGGGTATATACCTGCATAGTTGTTGAATATCAACTTATAGATCTTCCTTTCTCCTTTTGTAGGGTTCTCTGGGGTGCTATCTCTCCTGTATACACAAAATACACATATAGACATACATATACATGTATGTAGACACACGCACAGGTATACACATGCATGTAAATGTGTGTACATTATATGCACATGCATATGGGAACATATAATAATACATATATATGATCCTATAATTTTACTTGTCATAGACAAGTATGATCCTATAATTTTACTTTGCATTGGTATATATGTACCCATATACATCATATAGACGCACACACTGTGATAGAGTTCTGGTCATGACTTACTAGTAAGTACTTACTAGCTGTCACTATGTGACCATGAATAAGTTATTAGCCTCTGTAAACCGTGTCTATCAAGAGGGGATAATGATGATTGTAGCCATCTACTTAGGGGCTTTTTGTAAAGTTCAAGTAATATCTTCTATGTAAAGCATTTTGTATACCTTAAAAAGCTACATAAATGTCAATTATTATTTCCAACAGGTGGTATAGTCTTCTAGTTTTGGAAGTTGGTTTGTTGGAGATATATTGTGAAGTGATTGCAGGAGAATTCTCATGTTGGAAAATGCTTATTAAATGGTGAAGTGGTTTCTTCTCCACATTATAGTTTGGATGTAGGCATTAACAGGAATTATAATAGCTAGCACTTATATATCACTTTAAAAATTTCAAAGTACTTTTCAAATGTTATCTCATTTGATCCTTACAACAACCCTGGCAGGTAGGTGTTATTATTACCCCAATTTTCCAGATAAAGAAACTTAGGCAAACAGAGACTAGGTGACTCGGACACTTAAGTCTGAGGTCACATTTGAACTCAGGACTTCCTTATTCCAAGTCCAAAGTGCTATCACACTGTACCATCTAGCTGCCTAAGAAGGTAGTGTAGAACTGTAGTTGGGAAAACACTATGGTATAGTGGGAAAAGTGCAAGATCTGGAACCAGAAGATGGGTTCAAATACTAACTCTGCCTCTTACTCTCTCTCTCTCTTTTTGTGGGGCAGTGAGGGTTAAGTGACTTGCCCGGAGTCACACAGCTAGTAAGTGTCAAGTGTCTGAGGTCAAATTTGAACTCAGGTCCTCCTGAATCCAGAGCAGATGCTTTATCCACTGTGCCACCTAGCTGCCCCTGCCTCTTACTCTTAGTGAGACCCTAGGCAATTTGCTTCACCTTTCTGGATTCCAGTTTCCTGATTTCCAACAAGGAGACTGGTCTAGATTTCTAAAGTCCAGCTTTAAATTAATGATCCTGTGACTTTCACTTGTAGTCAGGATATCTTCATCTAGTTATCCCTGACTAGATGTGTGGTTTTGTGCCCTCTTCACATTTCTCTCTCTGTCTATAAAATGAGAATCACAACATTTAATCCTCTCCACCATAACTGTAATAAAATGTGAAATCCAAAGAATCTCAAATAGAAGTTATACATCTGCTTGTCTGGTCAAGGGGAGTCAGACTTGTTAGAGGGGAAAGGACTAGATTCTCTCTGGGAACCCTTTCAACTCTGAAATTATATGAACAATGTAAATAGGGGTTAGTAAATCAATTAATAAATTCTAAACTCCACTTCTGATGCTTCCTCATGGTATGGAGATAAATCTGCAGACTGTAAAACTGTGCCCATGAAACCTAGATCTGGCAAGTCCAACCAAACTTTCCAATTCTGGTTACCAATCTAGTGGTATGGTATAGATCTGATGCCTGAGTATCAGCCCAGCTGAGTGGTTGCTCCAGAGCAATGAAACCACTGCCATGGAAATTCCCAGATCACTGGAGGAAGAAAGCATCGTGCCAATGAAAAGAACACTGTCTGGGGCAGCTAGGTGGCACAGTGGATAAAGCACTGGCCCTGGATTCAGGAGGACCTGAGTTCAAATCCGACCTCAGACACTTGACACTCACTAGCTATGTGACCGTGGGCAAGTCACTTAATCCTCATTGCCCTGGAAAAAAAAAGAATATAAAAAGAAAAGAGCACTGTCTCTGAAATTTGTAGACTTGGCCTCAATCAAACTTCTGACACACTACCTGTATGACCCTGGGAAAGTAAATTAACCTCTCTGGGTCTCAGTTTCCTTAATGGTAACATTAGGAAATAGATAACCTTTGGGGGCCATTCAAACTCTAGTTTTATAATCCTAATTGTCTATCAAAGCTTCTTAAGCTGTAGGTTGTGACCTGAATGTGGGGTTTTCAAAAAATTTGACAACAGTAAAACATTATGTATAACTGTTTTATATACCTATATACCTGGACTTTGGTGGAAAGGGGTTATGAGTGGAAAAGTTTAAGAAGCCTGTTGTAGACAACTTGTGTATGTGTTGGTATATTCACACTTATGAAATCCCAGATACCTGAAGCAGTAAAATAACATTATTAAAAACACCAGCTTCAGTAGCCCCTCCACAAAGACTATGGATACTGGGGTTTTTTTTGTTTTGTTTTTGTTTTTTGTTTTTTTTTTGTGTGGGGCAATTGGGGTTAAGTGACTTGCCCAGAGTCACACAGCTAGTAAGTGTTAAGTATCTGAGGCTGGATTTGAACTCAGGTACTACTGACTCCAGGGCTGGTGCTCTATCCACTGTGCCACCTAGCTGCCCATATACTGTTGTTTTTTTTAAAGAGGGAATAAACTCTTGGGGATGGACAATTTACTCATCATTTTGAGAAAGTGAAATGTCATGACTTGAGAAAGACAATGTGAGGCACAGAAAGGACTAAGAGAACTTCTTTCCTGAAAGACTTGGTGAGTTAAATGCCATCTTTTAGAAAGACTGAAGAGACACTTTGAGAAAAACAAGAAATTACTTTTGAGGAAAATGACTTTAAAGTGCTTCACATTTTTTCCAGTGTTTAATTTATGAATAACAGCTCTTAATTCACTCTTTAAAACTAGCTGGGTCTCATGCTTGAAAGAAGATGTGTTTGAAAGACAACTAAAATAAGATTAGAAGGAGATTGGGATTTAGCTCTTGAATTAAATACATATAACAAAAAAACTTATGAAAAATCTGTTAGATTTTTATAAATTGACAAGATTATTATTCTTCAAGTTTATATCCTTTAATGAAAGGACATTAACTGTTTTTTTTGTTTAAAAGTCTACAAAATGAAGTTTTATGTTATTCATAGATTCTTTGAGGTTCCTGTAGCACTTATCCTATGTAAAAGATATGCTGTGGAGTAAATATCTTGAAGAGAATTCTTGACTTTGACAGCCATCTGTGGGGGAATCAGCAGGTATAGTTAATGGTTACCTGTGACTATGGATGTGATCTTTATCATAGTTGATACATTGTTTAGGTATTTAATTATCTTTGTATTGCTTATTACAGTGTGAATAACATAAATAGTAACATTGATGTTTGTCTAAGGTTTGGACTCTAAGCTTAAGATTCTCATGTTTAATATTGAGAAAGAGAGAAAGAATGAAAAAGTATGGAAAAAGAGATTTCTCCAGCTTACCTAGAACTTGGGGTGGAGGTATCAGGACTAATTGATTAATCAGTGAGAGAAACTGTGCTTTCTATTAATTTTTGAGGAAATATCAGGCCATATTCCTTGATTGCATTAGGACCTGGGTAGAGAATTAATAAGTAAATGAGGCAGTAGCAGTTACATATGGGTGAGGGTTAGAGAGGTTATGGATTAGTATTGTTTATCAAACAGCCCATCTGTTCCTATCTAGGCTATTTTGGGATCATTAGTCCTAAATACTGTTACTTTATTAGGATGGGCTTTATAGAATGAAAATGAAAAGCTCCTTCCAGGTGATTGGGTGAGGTAAGGAAGGTTAGATTTTGAAGAGATATGTTTATTGGATGCATTAAAGCTTCCCCCCCCTTTCTTTTTTTTTAATTCACCTCCTACAATTCAGCCTTGTAGTGGATTCCAGAGTATCAAAGGATAGAGCTAAAAAAGACCTCATTGGTCATCTAGTCCAATGCCTTCAAAAAGAAACTGAGTCCAGAGAAGGTGAAGTGGCTTGCTCAAGGACATCATACAAGTTAGTGGCAAGACAGGTAGGGTAGAATCCAGATTTCCTGACCAGTGTTCTTTCAAATATAAGAGATGAAAAAGATGGCTGAAAGTTTTTACAGATCCATTGGGGAGACTAAACTGACACACATAAAAATAATTATGGAATTAGAAGGTATATGATGCTGGTGTAGTTGTGCAGTATAAATTATGGCTGTACATTAGGGAATTAGAGAAAGGAGATTAGTGTGGGCTGGCATCATCTGGAAAGGCTTCACAGAAGAGGTGAGACAATCTAAGCCTTGAAGGATGAAAGTAAAAAGACCAGTCTGGACTTATGGGAAATGATTCATATGCAGCTGTCACTCACTGTAGCCAAATTTCTTGTCTACAGAATCTAAAGTTTTTATGGATTGTTTAAGGTCCTAAAGGTCATATGAGGATCACCTGAAATAACTGTAGATATTTAACTAAAGAAAAGACGTAAGGGGCATTTGGTAGCTATATTCAAATCAACATGGTATAGTGAAAATAGCACTGGGGAGTTGTGATACTTCTGGCCAAGACAACTGCCTGAACACATTGCTTAGCTCCTACATACCAGCAAACTCCTAGAATTTGTTCCAGACCTTATAATGATCAAGAAATCCAATGAGAAACTAGAATAAATGGCTTCTTCCTCCTGAGAACTACATAAGAGGTCAGCCAGAAGCCCAACGGCAATAGGAAAAAATATCTACAAATACTAGCAAATGGAAACATCCCAGGACCACTTAGAGATTTGCTAGAAACACACATAACCTGCAACGATCTGTGACTGGAGGCACAATAAAAGGCTCCCCTGAGAAATCTCCAGGATGATCAGAAAGTCACAGAGTGAGGAATTTGGTATTGGGGAGTGGCAGTGGGTAGTAGCAATGTGTAGCATATCAGCTCTTAGACTAGGATGATCCAGGCTCAGAGCCTCTGAGGTCTCTTTCCTGAGAAACCAGAGAGGATTTTGAACATCCAGCACTCTGGTCCTAAAAGATCCAGGGGAACCCAAATGAGAGAGGTAGAGAATAGTGACAGAACTTAAATGAACTGAGTTGAGACCAAGAAGGGCTGACCATCCCTCCCCAAAGTGCAACAGGGGGTGGGACTTGGCCCTGGCCCGAATCAGGAACTAAATCTGGAGAGATGCGGAAATGAAGACAACAATGACTAGTAGAAAAAATGATTGTAAATCTAAAGATTCCCCAAAATATGGAGAAAGTAATTCCATAATAACCACAAGCAGAGAATCAAAGAAAAAAAAAGGACTTTCTATAAGGGCCACATGAATATCTAGAAGAAATAGACAAGCATTTTAAAATTAAAGAAATGCTCTTGCAGAAAGAAATGGAAAAATAAATAGATTAGAAATGTAATCCTTGAAAACTAGAATAAACTAAATAGAAATCAATGACTCCATGAGACAGGAAGAAATATTAGAACAAAATGAAAAGACTAAAAAAGATGAAAAATGCAAGATAACAAAGATAAATCACTTGGAAAATAGGCTAAAGAGATGATTTAAGAATAATGGGGGGGGGCAGCCAGGTGGCACAGTGGATAAAGCACTGGCTCTGGATTCAGGAAGACCTGAGTTCAAATCTGGCCTCAGAAACTTGACACTTACTAGCTGTGTGACCCTGGGCAAGTCACTTAACCCTCATTGCTCCCCCCCAAAACAAACAAACAGACAAGCAAGCAAACAAAAAAGAATAATTGGACCTGGGGACAGCTAGGTGTCATAGTGGATAAAGGGATAAAGCACTGGACCTGGATTCAGGAGGATCTGAGTTCTAATCCAGCCTCAGACACTTGACACTTACTCGCTGTGTGACCCTGGGCAAGTCACTTAACCCTCATTACCCCACCCCCAAGAATAATTGGACTCCCTGAATACTATGATAAAGAAAACCTAGACACTATTTTTTTCTAGAGAAACAGATATTTTATTTTATTTTATTTATTTATTTATTTTGGTGAGGCAATTGGGGTTAAGTGACTTGCCCAGGGTCACACAGCCAGTAAGTGTCAAGTGTCTGAGGCCGGATTTGAACTCAGATACTCCTGACTCCAGGGCCGGTGCTCTATCCACTGTGCCACCTAGCTGCCTCTATTTTAAAATAATAAACATTTTTATTTAAAGTTTTGAGTTCCAAATTTTATCCCTCCTTCCCCTCCCTCCTCCCTGAGGAGGCAAGCAATCAGATATAGGTTATACATGTGCAATTATGTAAAACATTACCATATTAGTCATTTTGTATAAAAAAACTTGAATGAAAGAAAGTGAAAAATAGCATCCTGAAGTCTGTGTTCAATCAATATCAATTCTTTCTTTGGAGGTAGATAGTATGCTTCACCATTAGTCCTTTTGGATTGTCTTGCTTGTATTGCTGAGAATAGTTAAGTCATTCACAGTTCTTCATCAAACAATATTGCTGTTACTGTGTACAACATTCTCTTGGTTCTGCTCACTTCACTTTACATCAGTTCATACAAGTCTTTCCAGGCTGTTCTGAAGTTACCCTGCTTGTCATTTCTAATAACACAATAATATTCCATCACCATAATATACCACAGCCTGTTTAGTCATCCCCCAATTGATGGAAAATACTTTGGTTTCCAATTCTTAGCTACCACAAAAGGAACTGCTATAAATATTTTTTGTACAAATAGACATTTTTCTCTTTTTTGGAATGTCTTTGGGATGTAAACCTGGCAGTGGTATTGCTGGATCAAAGGTTATGCATAGTTCTATAGCCCTTTGCACATAGACACTATTTAAAAAAATAAATCATAAGTAAAAATTGCTCAGATCTATTCTAATTAGAGGAAAAGACTGAAAAAATCCATTCATCAAGTCCTGAAAGAAACTTCACATGCAAAAGCTCCAATTATGACATAGGCAAAACACAGAGCTCTCATAAATTAAAGAAAATATACTCCAAACATCCAGAAAGAAACAGTTCAGGTACTAAGGGATAATTGTCTGGATCACACAAGACTTGACAGCCTCTACAATAAATGGGAGCAGATATTGGAATAACATTCCCAAAAGCAAAAGATTTAGGCCTATAACCAAGAATAATTTACCTTTCAAAACTGAGTACAATCATAGGGAGACAATGAATTTTTAATGGAATCAAGAAATTCCAAGAATTTCTGATGAAAAGAATAGACTTAAGTAGGAACATTGAAATATAAATACAAGAGACCAGAAAAACCTTGAAAGGTGAATTTATTTAAATGAATAAAAACTTAAATTAATATTTAATAAATTTGATGCATATTAAATAAATATTTAAAGAAATAAAATGGAAGGAGCTGTATGATGATATAATAATAAAAAATTCTAATGAGGAAGAAGAAATAAATGTCCTTTTAAAATCTTAATTTTTTCAGATGTAGTTAAATAAGAAACCTAGAAGAACTGAGGGTGGATTGGTTCTATTCTGAGAATTTTAAGAGGGGAAACATAAGAGATTGTAAAAGGAACATATTAGTGTAAAAAGGAAGAAAGAGGAATGCAACTTGCTGTTCTTCATAATTGGGGAGTGTGAGAAGAGTATACAAATATGGAGGAAAGAGTGATGGTAATGGGTATCTAAAATGGTAATGTTATCTGAAATAACAATGTAGGGTTGAACACATACACATACAAATACATATACTCAAAAACTTTGGCAAAGAAATCCATTCAATTCAACAGGGAAGAGGGCAGGGATATTGGGGGAAGGATAATAAAGGAAAAAATAAGCTACAACTAAAACTAGAAGGGTGGGGGGAAGAAAGGAAAAGGAAAGAATTAGAATCCATAGGGTATGAGAGTATCTTTGATTGCTTTGGGATGATTAAAAATATGAGAGACATGGTATCTGGGTAATTTGATCATTTTATTGATATGGTTGGTGGGTTATTTATTTATTTATTTATTTTAGTGAGGCAATTGGGGTTAAGTGACTTGCCCAGGGTCACACAGCTAGTAAGTGTTAAGTGTCTGAGGCCGGATTTGAACTCAGGTACTCCTGAATCCAGGGCCAGTGCTCTATCCACTGCACCACTTAGCTGCCCCGGTTGGTGGGTTATTAATAAAATAAGGTCTATGGATATCTCTCACAGATGAAATTCCCCTTCCTCATGGTTGGTTCTCAATTCTTATGCCCCTCCCACTGTAGGAGGTCCATCACATAACAATCTAATTGGAGGTGGGTTATATTAAAATGAAGTTGGGGATATGTGACTCAAGTAAAGATGACATCAGGTAAAAATGTAGAGACCTCCATCCAAGATGATGGTAGCACAATGGTTCTCACCTAGAACTGATTCCTGTAAGCCAAATTTCATCAGTTTATCTAGACAAAAGAATCTGTCTCCACCCAAGCCTCCTTTTGTGAGTTTGGCTTGTTCTTGGCCCAGATGAAGAGATTTGATATAATGTCTCAAAGAGACCTTGCCTTTGAGTGAGGGGAGAGAGGGTTTGAGAAAGAAAGGGAGATCACTAAATCCCCCAAGATATAGATTATTAACAATTATTTCTCACAGCTTTTTAGGCAATTAAGGAAAGGTTGAACAAATTATGGTACATGAATGTAATGGAATATCATTTTGCTATTAGAAAAAACAAAAGAGTTGGTTTCATGGAATCTAAGGTGATAGAAACTGATGCAGTGAGTTGAGAAGAAGCAGAAGAAAATTTATATGAAAGGAAGCATTGTAAAGAAAAATAATTTTTGAAAGACTTAAGAATTCTGATCAACTAGATATTCAAAGGCATGAACCCACCATTTGACAGGAACGAGATGTATGCAAAGTAAAGAAAGGGAAATATTTTTGGACATAGTTACTCTGTGTATTCCTTTTTCTTGACTATATTTATTTTCTATGTGATTTTTCCTTTCTTTCTCTTGGATAATTGGGGAAGGGGAGACAGAGAAGAGAGGGTTAGCAATAGTATTGCCAAAAAAGAAAAAGAAAAGAGGGCCATTATAACATTCTTAGTGCAGAGAAGAGAACATATGGAAGATTAGAAGGAGGCATAAAAAAGACAGTTTTGAAAATGATGTTTAGACAGTAACAGCAATGATGTGCTATGATCAACTATGAATGACTTAGCTCTTCTCAACAATATAATGATCCCAGACAATTCCAAAGGACTCATGATGGAAAATCTAGAGAAAGAGCTTATGGACACTGTTTTTATTTTTATTTATTTTTGTAATTTTTTCCCTTTTGGTCTACTTTTTCTCTCACAACATGACTAATATGAAAATATGTTTTATATGATTGCACATATATAACCTATATCAAATTGATTACTATTTTAGGAGAGGAGGAGGGAAAGGAAGAAAAATTGGGAACTCAAAATTTTGTAAAAATGAATGTTAAAAGTTGTCTTTGGAAAAAAAGTTGTACTTGGAAAAAATAAAATACTATTAAAAAGAAAATAACATATAGAATTTATTATATACTTTAAAAAATGGCGAACAATCTGAAACAGATTCACAACTTTATTGAGAATCATTCCTCTTTTTTTGTTTTGCTATGTGTATGGAAATTCTCTTTTTTTGATGTTCAGAATTTTAAAAAATCACTTAAAAAAGAGCATTAGATTTGGAATCATAGAATATGGGGTTTTGTCCTCGCTCTGCAGGTTACTATTTTATAACCTTAAGCAAATATCTGACTGGCCTCAGTTTCCCCATAGGTAAAAGGAAGAAGCTGGAGGAGAAGATCTATAAATCCCTAATAGTTCTGAATCCTATAGCAACTATTTGAAGGGTTATCATTTGGAAAAGGGTTTAGATTTAATTTTCATGGTTCCTAGAGAGGAGACCTAGAATCAATAGATGGGAGATCTTGGAAGGACTATTTTATGTGATCTTGGGCAAGTCATTTAACTTTCCTGGGCCTCAATTAATTATTATGTAGTAATATATATTATATAGTAGTATATGAAATAGTAGGCATTTGCCTACTATTTGCCAAGCATTATGCTAGGTAATACAAATACAATGAATTAAACAACTCCCACTTGTAGAGAACTTAGGGTTGAATTAACCATATGGCTTCTATGATACCCCCTCCCCAATTATGAAACTAAGATCCTATAATTTTTTCCATTTTTTGGATAATAAACATTTTTATTTAAAGTTTTTAGTTTCAAATTCTATCTGTCCTTCCCTCTCTGCCCTCCCTCCTCCCTGAGGGGGCAAGCAATCAGATATGAGTTATACATGTGCAATTATGTAAAACGTTACCATATTAGTCATTTTGTACAAAAAACTTAAATAAAAGAAAACAATGAAATAAAATGAAAAAATAGCACACTTCAGTCTGTGTTCAATCAATATCAGTTCTTTCTTTGGAGGTGGGTAGTATGCTTCATCATTAGTCCTTTGGGATTGTCTTGGATCATTGTATTGCTGAGAATAGTTGTCATTCACAGGTAATCAAACAGTATTGCTGTCACTGTGCACAACATTCATTTCACTATACAACAGTTCATACAAGTTTTTCCAGGTTGTTCTAAAGTCATCCTTTTTGTCATTTTTAATAACACAATGATATTCCATCACAATCATATACCATAGCTTGTTCAACCATTCCCCAATTGATGGTCATTCCTTTGATTTCCAATTCTTAGCCACCACAAAATTGCTGCTATAAATATTTTTGTACAAATAGGTCTTTTTCTCTTTTTGGGATGTCTTTGGGATATAAACTTAGCAGTGGTATTGCTGGATCAAAGGGTATGCACAGTTTTATAGCCCTTTGGGCATAGTTCCAAATTGCTCTCCAGAATGGCTGAGATCTTATAATTGTTATTGATTGTATTGTTGTTGTTGGTTGTCCATAATTCTCAAAGAGGACCATGACATTGGAAGGTGATGTCATGACTTATAGCAAATTGGATTTTTTTAAGTAAGGGAGGGCTGTGCAAAGTCACCATCCTCACTTTCTCCTCCAGAGCCATCAGGGTCCAGTGGCAAGATATACATCAGGATGACTGGAGATGGCTCTGGATATTTGAGGCAATTGGGGTTAAGTGACTTTGCCCAGGGTCACACAGCTAGTTGGTGTCAAGTGTCTGAGGCTGGATTTGAACTCATGTCCTCCTGACTCCAGGGCCAATGCTCTATCTTCTGTGCCATTTAGCTATCCAATTGTTACAGGTAGAGATGTCCAAAAAGGAAATGTATGGCCATGAATTAATTCACCATTATTTCTGATCTTCAAGAACAGGCTAAATATCTATTTGTTGAGTGGCTGTAGAAGGGAATTCTGTACTGGTAGGAAAGTTGCACTAGATGGTTTCTGGAGTCTCTCTCCTTCTCTGAGCTGATTTAGGGAAGTACATAAGGGAGTATCAGTTTGAACTCAGATGGGGAGAACGTGGAGGCACATTCAGCAGAATGATCTGGGTATGCCTTCAAAACTTTGGTAACTCTACTCTGGGTACTTGTTCTATACTATGGAAGCCCATGAAACTTCAAGCTCTGGGGAGTAGGGACAAAGGAATCTGTGCTATTTTGATATCTCCAAGCTTCAGTTTCCTTTTCTTTGTGGGGAAGAATGGGGATAAAATAGATATACTACTCTACAGACCCCACAGAATGGTTGTGAAGGAAAAGAACCTTAAAGCACTCTGCAGTAATATTATTGTTTATTGTTCAGTCATGTGTGACTCTTTATAACTCCATTTAGGGTTTTCTTGGCAAAGATACTAGAGTGGTTTACCACTTTCTTCTCCAGCTCATTTTACAGGTGAGGAAACTGAGGCAAACAGGGTTAAGTGAGTTGCCCAGGGTCACACAGCTAGTGTCTGAGTTCAGATTTGAACTCAGTAAAACAAGTCTTCCTGACTCCAGGTTCAGGACTTCATTATTGTGCCATCTAGTGGCCCATAATATTATAGAATATTCATTTGTTTAGAACTGTGAAGAAATTTAGGGATTATCTAGTTCAATCCTCCCCCTTTCCCCCCATTTTGAAGATGAGAGACTGAGACTCAGATGAGACGAAAAGCCCAAAGTCACCTGGGTAGGCAGGATTTTAACCCAAGTTTTCTGACTCCAAATCCAGTACCCTTTTTGAATTATGATTATTAATCAGGTTTATTAAAGCGAGGTAAGTGAACAGATAAACAGATAGTTGGACTGCTAGACCTAAGAGTCTGAAAGAGTGTAATCTATCATTATATGGTCTAGAGGTTATCTGCTGTGTCACAAACTAGAAAATATTCAGAAGGAGAACATCTTTTGGTGGAGACAATAGGTATGGAATATCAAATACATGATCAGCTGTTATTACTTTGTTGATCAGGGTTTTTTCTTTAATTTTATTTTTAAAAAATGTTTTCTATTTTCCTAATTACATGTAAAAACAATTTTAAACATTCATTTAAAAAAATTTGAATTCTAAATTCTCTCCTCCCTTCTCTCCCTTCTCATTGAGAAGGCAGGAAATTTGATATACATGTGCAGTCATGCAAAACATATTTTCTGTTAGTCATGTTGTGAAAGAAAATAGAAACCAAAAGAAAAAGCCCCAAGAAAAATAAAGTAAAAAGAGTTTGCTTTCATCTGAATTCAGATTCCACCAGTTCTTTCTCTAGAGGCAGATAGCATTTTTCATTATAAGTCCTTCAGAATTGTCTTGGATCATTGTCTTGCTGAGAATAACTAAGTCATTCACAATTGATCATTTTATAATATTGCGGTTACTGTGTACAGTGTTCTCATGGTTCCACTCATTTCACTTTGCATCAGTTCATGTAAGTCTTTCCAGGTTTTTTTTTTCCTGAAACATCCTTATCATCATTTCTTATGGTACAATAGTATTCCATCACAATCATATACCATAACTTGTTCAACCATTCCTCAAATGATGGGGATCACCTCAATTTCCAATTATTTGCCACCACAAAAAAGAATTGCTATAAATTTGTACATATAGGTCCTTTCCCTTTTTAAAAAAATCTCTTTGGCATACAGACCTACTACTGGTATTGCTGAATCAAGCAAAAGGTATGTATAGTTTTATAGCCTTTTGGGCATAGTTCCAAATTGCTTTCCAGATTGGCTGAATCAGTTTACAACTCTACAAATGGTGCTTTAGTGTCCCAATTTTCCCCTCTCCAACATTCCATTCTGTCATATTAACCAATCTGATGCGTGTGAGGTTGTACCTCAGAGTTTGTTTAATTTGCATTTCTCTAATCAATAGTGATTTAGAGCTTTTTTATATGACTATAGTTTTGATTGCTTCCTCTGAAAACTATCTGTTTATAGCCTTTGACCATTTATAAATTGGGTAATGACTTGAATTCTTATAAATTTGACTCTGCTTTCTATAAATTTGAGAAATTAGGTCTTTATTAGAGAAACTTGCTGTCACAGTTATGATTACTAACTGGGTCTGTCTCTCTCTTTTTATCCTGTCTCTACTCAAAAGAATTTTGCTTCTCATCACCATTTCCCCCAATCTGCCCTTCCCCATTCTCCTATCCCCTTCCCCTCCTACTTCCCTGTAGGGTAAGATAGATTTCTATACCCAACTGAGTGCGTATGTTACTTCCTCTTTGATTGAATTCTGATGGGAGTAAGGTTTAAGCATCGTCTACCACAAAGCTTCTTCAATTGTGGGTTGTGATCTTGTATGGAGTCACATAACTGAACACGGGAGTTGTGAAAAACTTGGCAACAGTAAAAGGTTATGTATACCTATTTTATATACCTATATACCTGGGGTCATGTAAAAATTTTTTGGGCAAAAAGGGATTGTGAGTGGAAAAAGTTTAAGAAGTTCTGGTCTACCACTCCCACCAACTGTCTTCCCTTCCACTGTAAAAGCTCATTTGTACCTCTTTTATGTAAGATAATTAACTACATTGTACTTCTCCCTTCCCCTTTCTCTGAGTAGATCCCTCTTTCACACTCATTAATTTTTAAATTTTAGATATAATCTCATCAGAGTCAACTCACATCTATTGCCTCTGTCTATGTATACTCCTTCTAACTGACCTAATAACAATAAAGTTCTTAGGAGTATCATCTTCCCATGTTGGAATGTAAACAGTTTAACCTTATTGATTTCTCTTTCCTGCTTACCTTTTCTTTTAAAAAAAATTTTTTTTGAGGGGCAATGGGGGTTAAGTGAGTTGCCCAAGGTCACACAGTGTCAAGTGTCTGAGGCCTTACTTGAACTCAGGTCCTCCTGAATCCAGGGTCAGTGCTTTATCCACTGTGCCACCTAGCTGCCCCTGCTGCTTACCTTTTTATGCTTATCTTGAATGTTGTTTTTGAAAGTCAAATTTTCTATTCAGCTTTGGTCTTTTCATTGGGAATGCTTGAAAGCCCTCTATTTCATTAAAATATATATTTTTTCTCTTGAAGGATTATACATCGTTTTGCTGGGTAGGTAATTCTTGGTTGTAATTCTAACTCCTTTGTCTTCCAGAATATCATATTTCAAGCCCTCTACTTCTTTAACATGGAAGTTGTTAAATCTTGTGTGATTTTGACTATGGCTCCACAAGATTTGAATTGCTTCTCTCTGGCTACTTGCAAAATTTTCCGCTTGACCTGAGATCTCTGGAATTTGGCTATAATATTCCTGGGAGTTTTTACTTTGGGATCTCGTTCAGGAGATGATGGTAGATTCTCTCAATTTCTATTTTATCCTCTGGATCTAAGATATGAGGGCAGTTTTCCTTGATAATTTATTGAAATATGATGTCTAGGCTCTTTCTTTGATCATGGCTTTCAGGTAGTCCAATAATTCTTAAATTATCTCTCCTTTGGCTCTTTTCCAAGTTGGTTGTTTTTGTGGTGAGATATTTCACTTTTTTTACTATATTTTTATTCTTTTGATTTTGTTTTATTGTTTCTTGATATCTCATGGTGTCATTATCTTCCACTTACCCAATTCTAATTTTTAAGGATTTTCTTTGGTGCACTGTTGTATCTCCATTTGCATTTGGCCAATTTTACTTCTTTTCTACATCTTTTTTTTCCACATCTTTTTTTCCACTTGGCCATTTCTGCTTTTAAAAACATTTTTCTCTTCATTGGACTTTTGTGACTCTTACCATTTGGCCCATTCTGGTTTTTAAGGTGTTATTTTCTTCAATATTTTTTGTACTCCTTTATCAAGCTGTTGACAATTTTTTTCATGACTTTCTGGAATCATTCTCATTTCTTTTCCCATTTTTCATTTGTTTCTCTTATTTGAGTTTAAAATCTTTTTTTTTAGCTCATTGAAAATTCCTTTTGGACCTAAGACCAATTCACATTTTCCTTTAAGGCTCTGGGTGTAGCAGTTTTGGCTTTGTTGTGTTCTTCCGAGTTTGTGTTTTGATCTTCTCTGTCATCATAGTAATTTTCTATGGCCTTTTTTTTGTTTGCTTATTTTCCAGCTTATTGCTTGACTTTTAACTAATTTTAATTAAAGTTAGGTTCTGCTCCTGGGTTGGAGGAGGTACTGTCCCAAGCTTCAGGTTTTTCATACTGCTGTTTTCAGAGCTTGTTTAGTGGGTCTGTAAGCTTTTAGTTTTTCTAAGGTGGCATACAAGTTATTGCTCTCTTGACCTGTGCTCTGGTCTATGAATGACTACAAATACTCTTTTCCACCTTGTAACTGACCAGGGCTCTTGTACTGCTGCATCTGCAAGCTCTAGTGTGCTAGTGCTCCTTCTCCTTGCCTGTGACTCAGAACCACACATGGGTAATGCTAAAGAGTCTTGAATCTGGTTCCAGAAAAAATTTCCCTGTAATCTCCTTCTGACCAGTTGTCCAGTCCCCTTACTGTTTATGAGCTGAGAGCTCCAGAAGCAGCTGATGATGATTCAGTTGCACCCCCCCCCCCACACACACACCTGCTGCTGGCTTGCTGGGGTGCAGCCTGTGCTGGCTTGGCCAATGCTGGACTGTGCTTCACTCTCACTAGAGTGAGATGGACCTTTCCTACTAACCTTTTAAGTTGTTTTAGACTGGAAAATTATTTTAACTCATCCTTTTGTTTGTTCTGTTCCTCCAGAATTCATTCTGAGGTGTTATTTTAAATTTGTTTGCAGGGGAATTTGGGAAAATTCAGGCTAGTCCATGCCTTTTCTCAACCCTCTTAGCTCTGCCCCTGCCCCGTTGGTCAGTTTTGTTCAATTGCTTTTCTTTGTTTCAAGGTACAATTGAATGAGAGAAAAGTTAACATCAGGAAACAGACATGATTTTGTAAAAACAAAAAGCATTGAGACAGAACTGAAAAAGGGAAGGAGGAGATGAAGAAAAAAATAGGAAGGACGGAAAAAAGAAAGGAGAAAGAAAAAGAAAAAAGAAGAAGGCAAAAAGAATGATAAATGAAGGAAGAAGGGGAACATGAAGAAGAGAGGGAGAGCTCAGAGGTCCATGTCATAGCCTAACAGCCCTAGGAAATAGCCCTTCTGTGGTTGCATAATCTCTGAGGGCTTGCCTAGTAATTTTCATGAAGTCACTCTGACATTAAGGCCCTGGTTCAATTAAATGGGTTAATAAGTTCTGTCCGATGGTTAAAAATTCTAATAAGATAATATGATATGATAATAGCAATAATGGAGCTATTAGTGATGATTATCATTAAGTGCCCATGATGTATTGGGTCTGTGTAGCATACATAAGAGAAATACTTCCTGAACTCAGAAAGCTCATTTCCCACTCATAAAACCTGGCTCTTCAAAGATTTTCTATATCAATCCCCTACATTCATTTGAAGGACAAATTGCCAACATTTAAAAAATTGGCCCATTTTGAGTAAAAGCTCTTCCAAACCACTAGTTCTTTCCCCTTTATGGATTTCAGGTTAAAGAAAATAAAAGTAAGGCAGGGAATACTAGAGAGAGAAAGAAAGGAAAGGAAAAAGAGAAAAAGGAGGGGAAGGATGAAAGAGTACATATATGAAAGAATAAAAAGTCTTTTGTTTGCATGAGTAAAAATGTATTTCTGAACTGGCAGCCTTAAAAATCAAAAAAGACAGGCTAATTAAGCATGGCCAATCTTCCTGATAAGACCTTGTTCATTTGGACCCCCAAATAAAGAATTCATGATAAATCTGTCATGGCCTAGGCTAAAGTTTACTTTTGCATTATATTTGAAAAAAGAGGTTGCTAAGCTCATTACTAGTGTAAACAAAATTGTGTGGGGTTGTAGGTTGTTTAACTGACTTAAGAAAACTGCTTTCAAACATTTAGCAACCATTTACAAAGAATTATAGGACTCAGAGTTAGAAAGAACCATAGAGATCACTTAATTCTCTTAATTTTACAGAGAAGGAAACTGAGGTCCAGGAATGCTACTGACCTATAGTGACATAGAGTCAGTTAGAAAGCCAGTATTAGAGCATATCTTTCTCTCACTTCAGTTTGCTTTTCTCTATGCCAAATGTCTTATATTCAAATATTTTGTGTGGTAATTAATAATTATTTCTGTCTATTTGTCATAACAAGTCTTGAAAGGCTTCTGTCTGGCCATAGATGTATAACTGAATATTCTTGAAGGAATTGGTTGTGGGTTTTTTTTTGTTTTTGTTTTTGTTTTTGTTTTTTTTTTTTGCGGGGCAATGGGGGTTAAGTGACTTGCCCAGGGTCACACAGCTGGTAAGTGTCAAGTGTCTGAGGTCGGATTTGAACTCAGGTCCTCCTGAATCCAGGGCCGGTGCTCAATCCACTGCGCCACCTAGACACCCCCGGTTGTGGTTATTTTTAAACAAAAATTTGCAATGTGTTGGCTGCTAATTCATCATAGCCCTCCACCTAATTAATCCATGTTATTTACTTTGATAGTGTAAGTAATATGTAATGGTATGTTATGTATGGAATACCCTGAGAATTCCCTTGCATTTTGGGGGATGTGAAACGAGTGAATATCTTTTTAGTTTCAAAATCCACCTGTAATAAATCACAGTAAACTTATATCTACCAGCTTGAGTATTAAAATAAAACATCATCCACCGAGCTGAGGCTTTGAAAAAAATTAATCTTGTTGCCCACTAGGTGCTAAGTATTTGTTGAGTGAATCTGTAATGTCAGTGAAGAGATAAAAAACCCTGTATGGCCATAACAAATTCTTGGGGATATTTTGACTTTTCCCATTCTCCTATTATAGGCCTAGTGCTTATCTTTACCTCCGTAGTAGGAATTTCATCTCTTAAGGAAAGAGTACTTACCCTCTTCTGATAGCAAGAATGCATGCATAGTCATCAACTGAAGAAACTAGGTAACATCTTCATAAGCAAGATTGAGCCACCATTTCTGTCCCCATGTCACCAGTGAACCAAAGCACCCACTGCCTAGAAAGTGGAACTAAGGGTAGGTAGGAAATAATGCAGGAAAAAGAAGGGAAGGAGAGATAACATAGGAATAAAAAGGAGTAGAGAGGGAGAAAGCAAAGAAAGATGAGAGTAGCCAAGAAAGGGGTCATTAGAATTTGTCTCATAGGGCATTTACAGATCATTGAAAATTTCAGTCATGAGTCAAATATGTAAAAATAAGAATCATCCCCCAATTGATAAATGGTCAAAGGATATGAACAAGCAGTTTTCAGAAGAAAAATCATAACTATCTATAGTCACAAAAATTGCTTTAAATCACTATTCTTTTTTTTTTTTTTTTTTTGCAGGGCAATTGAGGTTAAGTGATTTGCCCAGGGTCACACAGCTAGTAAGTATTAAGTGTCTGAGTTCAGATTTGAACTCAGGTCCTCCTGAATCCAGGGCCAGTGCTCTATCCACTGTGCCACCTACCTGCCCCTGACAGTTCTTTTTGTGGTGGCAAGTAATTGGAAATTGAGGGGATTCTCATCTATTGGGGAATGGCTGAGCAAATTTTGGCATATGATTTTGATGGAGAACAATTGAGCTATAAGAAATGATGTGGGGAGTGGTTTCAGAAAAAAATGGCAAGACTTATGCAAAGTAAAATGAGAAGAACTGCAACATTATTGTAAACAGTAACAGCAATGTGATAATGATGATTAACTGTGAAAGACTTGGCGTCTCTGATCAATACAATGATCCAAGACAATGCCAAACAACTCATGTGAAAAAATGCTATCCACTCCCCAGAAAGAACTGATGAACTCTGATTACAAAATGGAGTATGATTTTCTTGTTTTCTTATTTTTTGGGGGGGGAGATGGTTAGTATAGGAATATATTTTTCATGATTTCACACATATAATTGCTATCATATTGTTTACCTTCTCAGTGGGTAGGAGGGAAGGAAGGAATCTGAAACTCAAAATTTTAAAAGATGCTTAAAAACAAGTAAATGATATTTTGAAAAATTAATAAATTAAAAATAAATATAATAAATAACCATATAGAAATAAGTTTAAAAAAATAAACAACAACAAAAAGAAAGCCCAAGTCATGTGGACCACCTGGGGGAAAGTCCAGGTTGAATTTATAGCAAATCTCAATTGATTCCTCCAGAGTGGTGCAGATGTTCCCATCAATTACAAATGAGATAAATTCTAGGAGGCAAAATTGTCAGCCAAAGTGACAAAGTTAAGACTTGAAATGTACCTCTCATTTCGCAGTCCAGGGCCCTCTGTGATGGAATGCTATTGTGTTAAAAGAAATTACAAGAGGGATGGTTTCAGAAAAAACCTGGAAAGACCTCTCTGAATTAATGCTGAGTGAAGTGAGTAGAACCAGGAGATCATTGCACAGTAACAGCAATTTTGTAATAATGATGAGCTGTGAAAGACTTGACTACTTTGCTCACTGTATGTGATCCAAGACAATTCTAAAGAACTACTGATGAAAAGTGCTATCCACCTCCAGAGAGAACCAATGAACTCTGAGTGCAAATTTTAGTATAATTTTTTACTTTATTTATATATTGATATAATATTGCTTGTCTTCTCAATGGGTCGGAGGGAGCTGGAGGGGGAGAGAATTTGGAACTCAAAATTAAAAAAAAAAGAATGCTAAAAATAAATGCATAAATAAACAAATAGCTAAATAAATGAATGAATGAATAAATGGGACATTTAGACTAGATGATCTCTGAGGTTCTATCCAGCCCTACTTTTCATGAGCCTGTAAAGTTCTTACTGCCTATTTTAATCAATCACCTCTAAATCCTACCTATGTTGCAAGACCCAGCTCATGTTCCACCTCCTTCAGAAGTTCTTTTCTGACCACAGTTATCCCTTCCACATCGTGGGGTTTAGAGGCATAGTGTCCCCGAGATCTGGAAAATCCACATAAAATTTTTAACCCTCCCTTCATACCAGAGAAGGTCTGATTTTCTTCTTTTTGTTTTATGGGGTGTTTACAATACCTTATTGTAAAATTTAGGTTAAGTATTTGGTCATAGACTTCATTATATAATGTATATTTTATGCATTTCTGAGTTTCTGAACTTTTTCTGTGTGGTCTTCTGACCTTTGCGTATCATCTGCAGCTTCCACAAAACTCCTCCAAAAATTCCCATTTAATTTATTATGCCTACCTGTGATATATGGAAACCGAGATGGGAGAAAATCACAATATGGAAAGGATAACTACTTCAGCCCAGAGTGACCTCTCTCTTCTTTGAACCCCATTTGCACTTACTATTTGTACTTGTTCTCTGTTTCATGAGCGTTAGTTTTATTTCCTCTATGAACCTGTAAACTCCTTATGGGCAGAGATGAAGACTTTTCTGACTCATTTCTTTCTCATAGCACCAAGTCTAGGGCTGGGCTTATAATATTCACTCAATTCAGACTTGTTAGATTGAATGGAGTTTCTCTTGAGGAGAGCTACTAAACACTTAGAATCATAGAATGTCAGTCTGGTTGGGACCTTAGAAATCCTCAATTGCCAGAGATTCTCTTATTTAAAAAAAAATAATTTTCTTTCAATTATCAAGCATTATTTTTTTCTCCCTACCACCACCCAGGGAAAAAAAAAAGAAGCAGCATTCTTATAACAAACAAGCATGGTCAAGCAAAACAAATTCTGACATAGATCACATTAAAAAAAGGTATGTCTCATTCTGCAGAGTCCATTACTTCTCCGTCAGGAGGTGGGCAACATTCCTTATCATCAATCATTTGTATTCATAGTTGATCATTGCACAGATCAGAGCTCTCAAGTCTTTCAGAATAGTTAGTTTTTACGATATTAATGGTATAGTAGAAATTGTTCTACTGGTTCTGCTCACTTCCCTCTGAATTGGCTCATACAGATATTCTCAGGTTTCTCTGAAACTGCCTCTTCATTTCTTAAAGTACAATAGTATTCTTTTTTTTTTTTTTTTTTTTTTAGTGAGGCAATTGGGGTTAAGTGACCTGCCCAGGGTCACACAGCTAATAAGTGTTAAGCGTCTGAGGCTGGATTTGAACCCAGGTACTCCTGACTCCAGGGCCAGTGCTCTATCCACTGCGCCACCTAGCTGCCCCAGTAGTATTCTTTTACATTAATATACCATAATCTGTTCATCCATTCACCAGGTGCGGGCACCCCCTTAGTTTCCAATTCTTTGCCACTAAAAAAAGAGCTTCAAGAGATATTTTACCATATATATGTATATATGTATATACATACATGTATATACCTTTCCTTCTTTCTTTGATTTCTTTGAGTCATAAGCATAGTAGTGGTAGTACAGGGTCAAAGGACAGTTTAGTAACTTTGGGGGCATAATTCCAAATTCCTTCCCAGAATGGCTAGACCAGGGGCAGCTAGGTGGCGCAGTGGATAGAGCACCAGCCCTGGAGTCAGGAGGACCTGACTCAGACACTAGCTGTGTGGCCCTGGGCAAGTCACTTAACCCCAATTGCCTCAAAAACAAAACAAAACAAAAACAGAATGGCTAGACCAATTTACAATTCCACCAGTGTAGGTCCACTAATGTGCCCATTTTCCCACACTCCTTCTAACATTTATGATTTTCCTTTGTTGTCAATTTTGCCCATCTGCTAAATGTGAGGTGGTACTTCAGGGTTGCTTTAATCTGAATCTCTCTCATCATTAATGATTTGGAACATTTTTTCATACAGCTATAGATAGCTTGGATTTCTTCCCTTAAGATCTGATTTTTCATATCCTTTGGCCATTTATCAATTGAAGAATGTGCCAAAGATTCCTAGATGATATCCATGATCTTAAATTATTTTGTATAATTGTTATTTCACATACCAAATTGTTTGGTGTTTTAGGGAGAGAAGGAGAGAATTTGGTACTCAAAATAAAAAAACAAATGTTAATTGTTTTTACATGGAATTGGGGAAAATAAAATAATAAAGATAATTGTATTTCACTGTAATTGGTTTCCTTTGTAATCCTTTATATTTTATTAGATGCTTTCAAAAATATTATTCTGAAAAGGGCTTTACCAAATTACTTAAGAGGGATCCATGATGGAAACAAAGGCTAAGAACCTCTGATGTAGCCGAACATTTTTCCTTCTTGTCTGATAGAAGAAACAGATTCTGGAGAGGAGAAATGGTTTGCCCAATAATATAGCAACTCAGGTCTCATTTTTGGGTCTCCTGACTCCTAGCCTAGTGCTTTTCCTGTTCCATTGTAACAAGTCTTTCCAAGATTGTGTTTTAAAGAGAGATCTATTGCCTTTCCTCCCTGCTCCTATCCCAGTTCTTGGTGGTCTTTTCCTTTCTTCATACCACCATTGCCCAGCAAAATAAAAATATTTTAAAAATTAAAGAGATGGTTCGGACAGTAACTAGCTCTGTGACTTTGGTCAAATCATTTAACTTCCCTTAAGTTCAATTTCCTCATCTATCAAGTGGGAATGATATTGGCACTACCTATGTCACAATATTATTGTACTTTTTTTGTGGGGCAGTGAGGATTAAGTGACTTGCCCAGGGTCACACAGCTACTAAGTGTCAAGTGTCTGAATCTGGATTTGAACTCAGGTCCTCCTGAATCCAGGGCCAGTGCTTTATCCACTGCACCACCTAGCTGCCCCCAAGATTATTGTAAAGAAAACACTTTGTTAAAGTGTTACTAATTGTTATTTGGGGCAGCTAGGTGGTGCAGTGGATAGAGTACTGACCCTGAAGTCAGGAGGACCTGAGTTCAAATCTCTCCTCAGACACTAACTATGTGACCCTGGACAAGTCACTTAACCCCAATTGCCTTAAAACATCCTGAGCCATCTCCAGTAGTCCTGATGTATATCTTGCCCCTGGACCCAGTTGCTCTGGAGGAGGGAGTGAGGTTGGCCACCTTGCACAGCCCTCCTTCACTTATATCCAATTCACTGCAAGTCATGACACCACCTTGATGTCATGGGCCTCTTCAGGAATGAAGGACAAATGACAACTAATTGTTATTCTTATATAGATTATGATGTAATCATCTTTATATTCAGGTATGTGCATAACGTAAGGGCAGGTAGATGGTGCAATGGATAGAACACTCTGCTTGGAATCAGGAAGACTCATCTTCATGAGGTCAGATCCAGCCTCAGACACTTACTAGCTGTGTGACCCTGGACAAGTCACTTAACCTCAGTTTCTTATCTATAAAATGAGCTGGAGAAGTAAATGGCAAAGTACTCCAGTATCTCTGAAAAGAAAACCCCAAATGGGGTCATGAAGAGTTGGACAGGACTGAAACAACTCAACAACAACATGTGTATAATGTATGTCCTATCCCTCACACATACTGGCTGTGTAAAGCTGGATAATTCACTTCTTCTCAGTTTCCCCAGAGGACTCTTTAATTGGCAGACCTGTAACAATCAAATCACAGGTCTTGTCTTTTATAAAAAAGATATGTACAATAGGTTATTCTAAATTATGGTGTCCATCCAAACTTTTAGCCCTGTATCACTCTATAGGGAAAACATTTAACCTACCAGCAGAACTATTGTGTCTTTTTTGCAATTTCCTGTTTTACATGGTGAAACACAACAATTGGGTGTTGAGGCTAAATTTCTCTCTCTGATTGGGAAATGACCTTCTCTGAAGAATATCCATTCATTAATTCACTACACATTTATCAAGCATTCACTATGTTCTCATAATCCTCTGAGTTCATCTCCAGTTTATGCTGTATAGCTTATTTGTATAAAGTCGTTTATATGTTACACACATTAGGCTATGAGCTCTTTGAGAGCAAGGACTGTGTTTTGTCTGTCTTTGTATCCCAAAAGTTGAGTGCAGTGCCTGGCACATAGTAGGCACTAAATATAAATGCTGCTGACTTGACTCACTTGAGCTTGATGACTATTTCAGGGAGGAGGAGCCTTGAATCCAAATTAGACTCTTGACAGAGCTAGGGAAAAAAATTTACCTGAGTTTTGGTCTTGGATTTAGCCTTCTCTGTGTGATCTTGGGCAAATTCTCTATGTGGTCTTGCACTCTCTGAGGTTTGATTTTTATCATCTACAAAACAATGTGATTGGTCAAGACAATCTCTAATTTTCCCCTTTAGCTGTGACATTCTTTGATCAAAAAAGATATAATTTGGGGCAGCTGGCGGCACAGTGGATAGAGCACTGGCCCTGGATTCAGGAGGACCTGAGTTCAAATCCAGCCTCAGACACTTGACACTTACTAGCTGTGTGACCCTGGGCAAGTCACTTAACCCCAATTGCCTCACCAAAAAAACCAAAACCAAAACCCCAAACCAAACAAAAACAAATAAAAAAATATATTATTTTCCCTCAGTCTATTTGACTTCTCTGCATATTTTAAACACCATGAACTACCCCTTTCTTCCTTTAGCTCTTGGTTTGCTTCCCAATTATCTAACCATTTGTTCCCAATATCTTTTGCTGAATTGTCATCTATCTCCAACCCCCCTAACTGTGAATATTCCCTAAAACTCTGTTGTGGATGTATTCTCTTCTCACACATTATCTCTATCATCTCAACTTTAGTGGATTCAATTGTCTGTGCACATGACTCCTAAATAAATCTCTATTTCTAGATTTATCTCTCTAATCTCTTTCTTTCTCTAAGTCTATCCCTATCTCTGTCTTTGTCTCTGCTTTGTTCTGATATCTCTCCTAAATTGTACTTCTGCATTGCCAAATGCCTGTTGGACACCTCCATTCAGATGTTCCATTAGCACCTCAAACTCGACATGTCCAATACATGTCCTGACCTTATCATTCAATTGGAACTGCCCTCTCTAAGGTTGTCAATAATCATTTAATTGCCAAATCTAATCATCTTTTCTCAGTCCTCATTCTTCTTCATCTCCCTGTAGCCTTAGAACTTTTGATGACCACTTTCTCCTAGATAGTTTCTTCTCTCTACTTTTTCATAATACTCTTTTTCCCGGGTTCACCTTCTGCCTATTTAATTAATTCTTCTCAGTTTCCTTTGCTTGCTCTTCATCTGAGTCATGTTCACTAACTGCAGATGTTTTCCAAGGCTGTCATTGGCCCTATTATCTTCTACCTCTATATTATCTCATTTGATGATCCCATCAGCTCCCATGGATTCATTTATCATCTCTATGCATATGGTTCTCAGATCTATTTATCTAATCCCACTCCCGAACTCCAGTCTTTTGTCATCAACTTCCTATTTGACATCTTGAACATGATGTGTCTTAGATATCTCAAACTCAATATGTTAAAAACAGAACATTACTTTTCTTCGATTATTATTACCTTTCTTCTTCTTCTTCTTCTTCTTACCTCTCTCCTTCAATACTTCTCTTTATCCAAACTTCTCTAATAGAGAGGACACCCTGTAGAGGACACCCACATTCTACCATTCACCTAGTCTCCCAACCTAGGTGTCTTCTTTGACACCCTATTTGCATTCGTCCCACATATCCAATCTGTTTCCAAGACTTGTTTCTATCTGCACAACATTTTTTGAATATGCCTTTTCTTTTCTGACATTGTTGTCATGCTGGTGCAGACCCTCAGTATTTCATGCCTGGGCTATTATAATAACCTTCTACAATAGCCTGCCTCAAGTTTCAAAGTGATCTTCCTAAAGCATAGGTCTGACCATGTCATCCCCTTAATCAACCAACTCCAATGTCTCCTATTTTCTCCAGGATAAAATAGAAAATCTTCTGTTTGACTTTTAAAGCCCTTTACAACCTGGACCCTTTCTACATTTCCAGACTTCTTATATTATTGTTCTTCCATTTAGGTGACACTCAATCTCCAGACTCTGCCTTTTCTTGCAGTCTCCCTTTTCCTGGAATGCTCTCTCTCCTTTTCTCCATCTCCTGGCTTAGCTGAAATCCCACCTCCTGTAAGAAGCTTTTCCTAGTCCCTGTCCCTCTTCCCCAATATTTGTGCCTTCCCTCTGAGATTCTCTTCCATTTCCACTGCATATATCTTATTTATACATGGTTTTCTCCTCCATTAGGATTTGGCTATGATATTCCTGGGAATTTTCATTTCGCGATCTCTTTCCAGAGGTGATTGGTGGATTCTTTCAATTTCTATTTTACCATCTGCTTCCAGAATATCAGGGCAATTTTCCCTGACAATTTCCTGGAAGATGATGTCTAAGCTCTTATTTTTTTTTCCTTTTTTGTGGGGCAATGAGGGTTAAGTGACTTGCCCAGGGTCACACAGCTTGTAAGTGGCAAGTGTCTGAGGCCAGATTTGAACTCAGGGCCACCTGAATCCAGGGCCAGTGCTTTATCCACGGCACCACCTAGCTTCCTCAAAGCTCTTATTTTGATCATGGTTTTCAGGTAGTCCAATAATTTTCAAATTATCTCTCTTGGATCTATTTTCTAGGTTAGCTGTTTTTCCAAGGAGATATTTCACATTGCCCTCTATTTTTTTATTCATTTGGATTTGCCTTATTTTGTCTTGATTTTTCATTAAGTCATTAGATTCTATTTGCTCAATCCTAATTTTTAAGCAATGATTTTCTTCAAAGAGCTTTTGTACCTCCTTTTCCATTTGGCCAATTTGGCTTTTCAAGCTGTTGACCTTTTTTTCATGACCCTTCTGCATCACTCTCATTTCTCTTTCCATTTTTCCTCTACCTCTATTACTTTATCTTCAAAGTCCTTCTTGAACACCTCTATGGCCTGAGACCAATTCATATTTTTGGGGGGAGCTTTGAATATAGGAGCCCTGACGTTGATATCCTCTTCTGAGGGTGCACCTTGATTTTCCTTGTCACTAAAGAAACTTTGTATGGTTTGCATCTTTCTCTGTCTGCTCATCTTGCTCCTCTTTTACTTGACTTTTAACTCCTTCTTAAAGTGGGACACTGTTTCCAGGCTGCACTGTCCCAGGCTTCAGGAGGTCCCAGGTGGCATGATTTAAGGAGGGGAAGGTTCGTCACTCACCTGGTCTGTTCTCTAGTCCGTAGATAACCCTAGGCTAACTTGCTAATTAACCAGGCAGCAAAACTTTTGTGCTGTGGTTGTTAGCTCTGACAAACCTACTTCCCTCCCCCTCCTGGGCCACTGCCACTCAAGCCTACTTCCTGGTTCCCAGAAGGGGGTGAAACACCGAAGTTCTGCCTCAGTGCCAGCAGAGACCCCTGTAATTTCCCCTGGCCAACTGCTCAGCCCTCTCACCAGACTGTGAGCTTAGTTCCAGAAAATGCTGGCACTGCAGCTGATTCAGAGGCTCTGGGGGTCTCTTTTTCTGCAGAGGCCTGCCTGGGACTGAATCTGCGTCAGCGTGACCATGGGGTTGAGTTCCACTCCAGCCCTGGCACAGTGGGCCCCCTCCTGCCAACCTTCTAAGTTGTCTTTGACTGGCAAATTATTTCAGCCCATTCTTTTGTGGGTTCTGCTGCTCCAGGAATTGTCCTGTGGCATTATTTGGAGGTTTTTTGGAGTGATCGTGTTGTTAGTTCTGAGAGCTTACTGCCTTTCCTCTGCCATCTTGTCTCTGCCCCAGAAATCTGTCTCCTCCATTAGAATGTGAACCCTTCAAAGACCATGCCTTTGCCTTTCTTTGTACTTCCTGTTCACAGTGAAATTCCTGGCACACAATAGTCACTGAATAAATACTTCATGATGATGATGGTGGTGGTGGTGGTGGTGATGATGCTCTTTTAGCACCCAACCTGTAATTGTTTTCCAACCTGTAATTTCTCCGAACTTCCCTCTTTTTGCTGAGGGCAACAGTTACCCAGGTTCACAACCTTGGAGCCATCTTTGTCTCCTATATCCCTGTCATCCATATCCAATCTGTTGCCAAGTCACAATGATTCTCCCTCCACAATATCCTGCATATTCATTTCTTTCCCTTCATTTATACACCTAGGGAAGCAAGGTGACACACTTGATAGAACTTTAGGTCTGAACTTAGGAAGACCTGAATTCAAATTGGCCTCAGAGACTTAATAGTTGTATGATCTTAAAAGTAACTTAAGATCTGTTTACGACAGTTTCCTTGATTGTAAAATTGGAATAAGAATAGCACCTACTTTTCAGAGTTGATTGTGATTATCAAATGAGATGATATTTCTAAAGCACCTGGAACAAAGTAGGTGTTATACAAATACTAGCTATTATTTGAAGTAGTCGTACTACTACTATTACCACCACCACTACTATTACCATCACCCCAATCCTACTACTAACACCACCACCACCACCTCTACCCTAGTCCAAGCCTTCATCACCTGTCACCTAGACTATTGAAATAGTCTCCTATTGGTCTTCCTGCTTCTGCTCTTCCTCTTATCCTTCCCCTTATCCTGCACACACCTAAAGATTGTTTTATCATCCTAAGGCACAGTAATGACCCTTTCTCAAAAACTTTGAGTGGATCATTATTGCCTATAGTTTGGATCCCACACACCTTTCCATACTTATTTCATACTACTGCCCTTCATATATACTAGATTCCAGCTTCACTGGACTAGTAGATATTCTTTGAACTCACCATTCCATCTCACATTTCTTTACATTTGTGTAGACAAACTGTCCTCTATACTTGGCACATACTTACTTTCCACTCCACTTCTTAGAATCCTTTAAGTCTGCTTAAGCACAATCTACTCTATGAAGTCTTCTCTGGTAACTCTAGTTTTTAGAGTTTGCTCTTCTCAAATTATTTTTTAGCTTTATAATGTTTCCAGTAGAAGGTAAGCTTCTTGGGGAACAGGAACTTTCTTTTCTGCCTTTGTATACTCAGCATCTACTAAAGCCTTAAATATAAGTAATTCTTAATACATGAATTTTAATTGAATTGAGTTGAATTTCCAAGTGAAAGGAAGGTTCCAGGAGTTGAAGATAGGATGTTCCTATGATCTGCAGAGTTCCTCTATTCCCCTTTTCTATTCATTTAACTTTCAGTTTGTATAGTATAAAGGTTTAGATTCTAGCTGGTATGCAGTGGACTGTCATACTTAGCAGGGGCATGCCTTCCTATAAGTAGCCACAGATGTAGACTCCTCTATACCTTGGAGCTGAGAGGAGCCTCAGGGTAACCTGCTCATCTTTCAGGCCAGTACAGAGGTGATCTGCATAAAACCCTTTTCTCCTGTAAAAAAAAAAAAAAGAACCCCCCCCCCCCACAAAACCCACACACTCCCTTGTTCAGTGTTTATCTTTCTTCCTGGTTGTCTATAGTTGCATGATTTTCCCTGTCCTGGCAGATAGTTTCTCTTTGATTCACATCTGCTATTTTGTCACCAGGGGCAAGAGGGTAGGAGATGAGGGTAGGAGACAACCAGGGCTGCCCCAATCTCTACCATAGCAAGGCTGTGAAAGGTGAGAAACTTAGCTCCCACCCATTACAACAGCCTCCTTGTCTCCTTCTCTTTAGCATGGATTTTGGGGAAGAACAAAGTTGTGTAGTGGAAACTGAAAGGACCTGTAATCAAAACATTTGAGTCTGAGGTCCTGCTCTGTAGCTAACTATCTTTGTGACCTTGGCCAAAGGCATTTCACCTTTTGGGGTCTCCATTGCTCTCTATATAAAATTTGAGAGTTGGAGTAAATGATCTCTAAGGTTCCTTTCAGCTCTCAACCTTATGATACTAAGTCCAGGTCTAGGGGTTACTGCCAATCATTGGCAAACATATTTTAAAGTAAAATAGGGCAGTGTCCCCTCACTCATCCCCACCCCCTCCCTGAAGATTCAGTCACTCTGACCATTAGAAGTGATTTAGGAACAGAACTTGTGAGTGCAAATTACAGGCTGGCCTTATTCAGTCATTTCCTAAAAGGGATTGGTGGTTGAGGATGGAGAATTGGTAGCAGACAAGAATTTGGAGCTGAAGGGAAATTAGATATGGACCATGTATGATAACCCCCTTTCCCACACAGCCTTAAATTGCTCATTCTGGGTATGATTTTTATAGTAAACTGAACATGGGACTCCAGGAGAAGAAAAGAAAAAAAAAGTTAATTTTTTCCCCTCCTTATTAGCCTTCAGCCCCAGCAATAGTTATGGGAGTGGGGCAGCTAGGTGGCGCAGTGGATAGAGCACCGGCCCTGGAGTCAGGAGTACCTGAGTTCAAATTCCACCTCAGACATTAAACACTTACTAGCTATGTTACCCTGGGCAAGTCACTTAACCCCAATTGTCTCACTTTAAAAAAAAGTTATGGGAATGACTTCAGGTTGGGAAGTGGAGTGAATCTACCTTGAACCCCTCAGGAGAGACCCCGCCTGGCTTTGACTGGAAAGGAGATTGATCTGTTTTACGTTACGCTGGGAGCAAAGTCATTCTCAGCTTCCGCACCCCTCAGTCTTTAACCTCACCAATGTTTCCCTCCTCCTTCCCCCCACCCCCAACAGCCTGATTCTCGTCCCCATTGCTGCCAGGAACAAGAGTCATACGTCTCCTCCTCAAGCTGTGATTCCAGAAGTTGAAGTGGGAGGAATGGAGAAAACTCGGTGGGTCCGGTGTCCTGGGGCAACTATTACCAATGCTTTTCTGGCTGCCGCTGCCTTTAAAGGCCAGGCGCCACCTAACTCAGTCTGGGTATTTAAAAGACTCCAGCGGCTTCAGTGTGTAGAGCATGCAACGTGCGCCGCTGGGAGTGCAGCGCTCGAGTCATCTTTAGTTTTCTTCGACAGACTTGGGAGGAAGAAAGACCGGATTGGGAGTCAGTTGGTCCCTGACTCTGGTTTCATTCAGCCTATCCATCAGAGCCTCGGGACCCCTGTCCTTAAATTGCGTCGCGTTGAGGGGAGGAGGGGAAATGGGGAGTTGGAAGGAAGAAAAGGAAGAGGAGGAGGATAGCAAAGAAAACCAAAGTTGCTGCAGCTGGATGCCTGCATCAGGTTAGGGGCACCTTTGGAGAGAGAGAAAAAAAACAAGAGAGAATAAAGGGACCAGGGGTAGGGAAGCCGGGATTACTGGGGCATTACTTGAGGCTCAAGGACTGCCAGGCCTCTGCACCGTGTCAATTCCATCCTTCTACACTGGCGGATTTGGGGTAAACTGTCCTCAGCCTTCTCTCTACTGATCCGGAACCCCGGACTAGGACTAACCTCAAAGTGGGCGGAGCGCACTGCTAGGCACAAGCTAAGTCACAGTGCCCTACTGAGCTCTCGCCCAAATTGAGGCCTCCACAGCCGCGCTCTGGGGGCGCCCGCCCGCCTCTGGCTTCCGAGACCTTCCTGGGCAGGGTGGAATGAAGAAATTAGTGCTCACCAGATGTTAAACCACGCTAAGACTACTTTTAATGGTGGTACATTTATAGATCGATATAGATATTTACATTTATCTATAAAACCCGACATAAAGGGGGCGGGGTTGGGAGGGCGATGTTAGCTCTCGTGAGTACAGACAGAAGCGAGGGGGTGTGCAAAGTTTTCACAGAGCACACACTCTACTAACTGTGGTTTACAGCTTTGATTGGGGTGTGGCGCAAGTAGAAGTCGCCCTTCATTTTCTACGAAATGGTCTTGACAGCTGCGCGCTCGAAGCTACCAAGCTTCACGAAGGTTTGGCTTACTTGTCACGGTTCCAAGATCGGAAAACTTCGGCTTGAGGGGAGGAGGCTGTCGAAATGGTTGTTCCGGAGGACTCAGACCGGAGGAGCTTCAGCCTTTCCTTGGGCCTGACCAGGATATAGCCTCAGCCGGGCTCTGGCAGTTGAAAATGTCCACGATGTCTTTGGTGGCCAAGGACAACGCTTTGTTTTCGTTGCTTTAGATCTGAGGCTGGGGCGCGCTGTAGGAAACGGAGGTGAGGCGGGCCAGTGGGCACCTTCAGTCACTCTACGCTTTGTGGAAAACTAACAGTAAAACGGGGCCTTTGAGATTGCGAGTGGCCACCATCGCTGAGGCCCGACACTCGTAAAATGTCGGGACTGGGGTGGGAATAAAGGAGCAATTATTACAACTGCCTCTTCATCCTCCCTCTCTCTAGTGCAGCCCAGAATCTCCAGCGACTTAAGAGCAGCACAAGCTCAGACGTAGTACCCCAGGGTCACCTGCCCCGGGAAAATCTGAGTAAATTGCATCGAACTAGGGGAGAGGGATGCAAGCAGTTGTTCTCAGAACATCCAATTTTGGAAAACCTCATTCACCCCTGGGGAACCCTCCCCCCCATACAGATTTTTATATAAACACACGCACGTATATATGCACATTATAGTTCCATATGTATATATGCATGTGTGTGAGTATATACATACACACACAAACACACACATAACCTCCAGTTATCTCAACAGCCACAGAATTCTCCAAAGCTCTTAAAAGCCCACGGTGCCTAGGATTCAGGCAGTGAAGCTAAGCAGTGACCTAATTGGGCTTGTTTGTGTTGTATCCCCCGCAATCAATGTCACAGTCCAAGGTGGCCCTCCAGAGATTTGGGCTTCTCTTGACAGGGCACAAGGAAAGAGAAAAGAGGCAAAGCGAAGTATCTAGTGAGTACGCAATGACGTCTGAGCTAGGCTGGTCTGGGCGCGGTATTCGTAGTCTCTTTTTGGGAGCTGAACACAAAACAAGTCAGATCGCTGCTTCGAGGCTTAGAGGCTAAAGGTAGAGGCTGTTAGGACCCAGGCTTTTGACCCCTGGAGAAAGTTGCAGCTCTGGGTTCCCTTCACGGTCTGGGCAACGAGATATTGACTGGGAGGGCGAGGGGTGCCTGGCCAGGCTTCGCCCTGAGTTTAGGGGTGTGCATATCTAGAGATGCTGCAGGAGGTCTCCAGGGGCCGGATGAAGAGGGTCTTTTGACAAGGCCCTGCCTGCCTCATTCCTTTTAATTCAAGGAAAAAAAAAAGTCAAGAACAGTGCATTTTAAAAACAGTTTATTCTCCGCGCCGCGGACAATGCTCCAGCGCCCAGTAACGGCAGATATAAATAGAACTTTTGTTAAGAAGTTGACCCTCCTCTTCTCATTATTCTTAGCAAAAGTCTCAGCCCCAATAGGTTAACCCTTCTTCCTCAGGCCCCCCAGCTCTGTACTTCCCCCTCCCCCCACCCCCGCAGTGGCAAACTCCCGTACCGCCTGCGCCCCCGCACCCCGACCCTCCTCCCCGCCCGCCCCATCCCGCCCTCTATTGTGCTGGCACGGACCCCTCCCTCCTTTGGCCACCACTTCCCCCTCCCTCCGGTCCCCTCTCCCCTTTTTATATCATCTCCGCCGGATCTCCGGAAAGTGGCCTTTTCACTACGCCTGTGCAAGTTCAAGTAATTACATACAACCCGCATAATCCAGAGGGAAATTGCAACTCATCCATTTATTCGTGGTTTTTTTTTTCCCGACGTCTTTTTTTGTTTTTGTTTTTGGTTTTTTTAGGGAGAGTGGAGGAGGAGAAAACAAAGCAAAAACAAACAAACGAACGAACGACAACAACAACAAAACAGAGAGGGGGAAGGAAGAGGGGAGAGTAAAAGATACGTGTGGTCCGTGGTAGTCCGATCGGGAGCCTCCTCCCCGGCTTGGCCCTGGCCGGGCCCGGCCCGGCCCCCTCCCCACGCGGTCAGCTATTGTACTGGCAGGCATTGAGGCCGGAGCCCGGGCTCTGCAAGCTGCTGTAGCCAAACGTGGAGTGCTGTTTGGACTTGAGTCGGAGACTAGCCAGGCTGGAGTTACACGTGTCCCGGTAGACGCTGTAGGGCGAGCCTGGAGGGCCGTAGGGGCAGGCGCTGGACGACATGGCCGAGTTGAGTGAGGAGCCAGTGAGGTTGTTTAGGTTGTTGATGTTGTTGAGGCCGGAGTTAGGCATGCCTGGCACCGCCGAGTGGCCCATGCCAGAGGGCATGCTCATGGACGAGATGGTGCTGGGAGCCGAGAACATGGACTGCGAGGACAGCGGGCTCATGGAGTTGAAGAAGGTGAAGCCCTTGGTGGAGAGCGGCGCTGGTGTGAGGCTCTTTGCGGCCCAGTTGTTGTAGGTATAGCCGGCGTACACATCCTCGTAGGGCTGCACCAGCCCGCTGAACTGCGGCACATAGCCGTTCTTGCACAGGTCCATCTGCTGGTTACGTTCTCGCTTCCTCCATTTGGCTCGGCGGTTCTTGAACCAGACCTGGGAGAAGAGGAAAGAGAGGGCGAGGGCAGAGCGGCGTCAGTGTTTAAGCCTGAGGGGGCAAGGATAGGTCTGTATTGATAGGCTCTGACTTCGCTCACCCAGACATTCTTCGCCAGCATATGCAATGTGGAATCCTCTCCTCTCCCAGGCTCCAATGCTGGAAGTTCTTACTTTCCCCCAGGTTCCTCAATATTCTCCCTCAGTACCAAACTCTTATCTCCCCCGTTTTCAGACGTTTCTTCTCTATGATCTTCGTTTCCTTTCTACCTTTGACCTTATCCTCTCCTAATTCCTCCGATACCAGACCCTCTTCATTTCTTCCCAGTACCAGATCTTTGTCCTTCCCCAATATCACTGTCATCTTTCTTTCCCAGAAATATCGTATTTTTTCTTTCAGTATCCGATTCTACCTACCCCTACAACCCCAAACTTCTCTCCTCCACTAAAAAAATCCCCTTTTGTTTAATCCTTCCCCACTCTACTATCCCCCTTTTTTTAAACTGAGTTTGCCCAAAGCGATTTCAAGGCCCCCTCCTTATTGGTTTTCTATTATTTTCTGCCCTTTGGGCGTCCATTTCCCTAGATCAGTAATTGATCAGATCTAGGCCTGATCTTGGGGTCCCCCAAACCCCGCTGTCCCTACTGCCTTTCCCAATGTTAATACAACGTAATAAAAATCCCCTGTTACAGATCATAAAAATGCAATTGGATTAGTATGTTTGGGTAAAAAAAAATCTCTATCACCTCTCAGACAGGGATTCGTAACTAATGAGACTTTGGTCCTAATTTACTTTCCTAGGAAGGTCAAGAGAAGGATTTAAAGAAATAAAGAAGCTAGGTAGGAGAATTGGGGGGGGGAATCTAATTTAGTCCTGTCCCTTTGTGCTCGGGGACTTTCCTTCCCCAGTCTCCCGGCTTCAGACCCACCCAACCTGAGCCAGCGCAGTCCGAATCCTTCCCCACCCCCGCCCGCCAATGCTGGACTGAACGGGACTTTGGACCGGGAGAGCCGCGCCGAGAGAGGAGCTGCTCCGGGCTGTCTACAGCCCTTGCGTGGGATTAATCCAAATATTTGCCTTCACAGAAAATAAACGATCCCCTTTCTGCCCCTGGAGGAGGGCTGACTGGGCGGTAAAGTCGCTTTTTTATTGGGGAAGGAGGGGGGGAAAGGTGGGGGAAGGGAGACTTAAAAGTCTGGGACTGGGGTAGGATGGGGGCAAGGCTTTTCTGAAAAGCCAGTGGAGAAGAGATTGGAGAAGAGAGGCAGGACCTGGACACTGGGCTTCTGTCCTAAGCTTTGAAGCCCGCTGGCAGTGGAGATGGAAGACTGAATGCTTTTCTAGATCCTGCTTTGCCTACCGAGGTGTCAACCTACTCCAGAACTAGGTCCCAGGAACTGTGCTTCCCCACCTCCCGCTGAACAAAGGTCCCTAAAGGAGGGGGTTCTGGAGAGGAACTTCTTATGTTTTGGGATAAGGGAATGGAGGTGCAGCAGGGACTAGGAGAATGTAATGAGGCTTCTAGACATCTGAGGGTGAGAAAAGAGGCTCTAAGAGTTGTAAGGACTCGAGCCCCAAGCTCGGATTCTCATTCTCCATCCCTCGGCTCCCCAAGATCTTGGGAACAATCCTGTTCAGTTGTACAGAGGCCCCCATTTTTTTCTCTGTGTGGCCCTTTAAGTAAGTGCTCTCAAATTTAGGCACTTGGGCGGCCCTGAAGTTGACGTTGCAGTAACACATTTAGGGGACTACAGAGACACTCTCTCCTGCGTTAGCTCTGTGCTTTGCATGGCTACCCCATCTCCCGCACCCATCCACTGAAGGTCTCTGAACAATACTAGTCCCAACACCCACTCCCTGTTCAAAAGGGCCAGGCCAATTGTAGTTGGCTCCCAGTCCTAGCCTGGGTCTTGGGGCAGCACTGACCCTCAGCCCTAGGGGCCCTGAGTCCACAAGAGCTGTTGACTCGAGGCCTATTATCTTCACCTTCCAGCGGTAGGCTTATCTGTTAATAGTTTGCCCTATCTGATAAGTGCAAACAGCTTGGAGGCCCGAGTTTCCCCAGGCCCAACTATTTAAGCCCTTTGCTTGGTGTCGGTAGACCTGTCCCAGTCCCTTCTCGGACGAATGATTTCTGATCCTACCGCCAGGGCCTGGCAGCCGTGACTCTGGTTTAGGGAGCTTCTGATTTAGGGCTCCCACTTGCTGGATTGTTTTTGGCCTTTCTTTCTCCCAGCCTCCCAGTACCTAACCCAGATGATCCTCCCTCCCTCTTCAGGGAAGTCAGAAGGTGACTTGGGAATGCCCTTCGGTTCTTTAATTTGGTTTGGGTTCGGTGCCATTAGAGAAAACCTTCCAAAAAAGGAACAAAGGGCTCTTGTTAAAGTTCGACTTTTCATCTGAGCAGAGCCCGGCTGGGGCATTCTCTACGGATCAGGGCTCAGAGGGTGAGGGGAAAAGAGGCTCTCACACCCGCTACAACTTTCTATAACTAAGTACCAGAAACAAGAGCAGATCCAATGTTACCTGTTCATAATTTAATAGCTGCGTTTAACTCAGGCATTCGTTAGTCCACTAGCACATAGATTCAGCTAGATGCTGGACCAGGATTCCCCCCTCCCTACCCCACTTCTTCAGAGAGTCGAAAGGAGACCTGAATTCCCTGCTGTGTGTAGTTGGCTGTGCGGGCGTCTTTTACTACTCGTGTACATTTCGTTCTGACTAGCGCGTCACTACAAAGCTGGCGAAAATGTGAGCTTTGCCAGGAAGGGGAAAAAAGGAGGTTTGGAAAATGCCCCCGCTCTAAGGGTGGCTGTGAGAGGATTTGCATAGGGAAGATGTGGGGTGGAGTGGGAGTGGCACGGGTCTTTCGAACTGAGGCGTGTGGGACCCATTCCTATAACCCAAGGACTGTACTTCAGGGTATGGCGGCGGGTTTGGGCCCTAAGGGTTTCAAGAGGCTTCCGAAGCATTTGCTGATAACTTTCCAGGGCCGCAGAGTTCGCGCCTGGCCTTGGTCTTTGGTCCCGAGAAGCATGCTTCTGACCCCTGGAGTTCCCTCCTGTCAATGCTTGCTTATAGGTGCTTGGGTCTAACCGCCCTTCTCCACCCTTTTATTTCTCAGTCTCCTCTCTTACTGTTCCGTGGTGAGTACCGTTTGGGCCGATCGGGGTTTTCAGGGGCTTTTTTCTCGGTGGACTCTGCCTCGGGGAGTTGGGAGGGTGAAAGAGGTGCATGGGTGGACGCACGGGAAAGATTGTTTTGTCTGTTTTCGAGGAGGTCGCGTTTACGAAGGATGAAAGTGGGGCGGAAAACAGTCGGATTGCAATTCTCCTTTTGGACTTCAGCCCTGCTCCTGCTTCCTTCTAGGCTCCAGTATTTAGCCCTTAGAAGCAAATACCCTCTCACCGCTGGGCTGAAAGTTCCATGGCTAACCAGGGCTACCACTAATTCCCTGGGGCCTTGCCTCTCTGCGTATATAGCCCCATTCTTCTCCCACTCTACTCCCGTGTCCCGCTGGTGTTTGTAGGATAAGGGTCTCCCCTGGCCCTTGGATACTAGTTTCGGACGCCTGGCGATGGCCTGGCTTTGGGGATGCGGTGCCCTGACAACAGGTGCAAACCTTTCCTTTTAGTAGTTTCTTTTCCTAGAGCCCACCCGCACCCGTGTCCATCATTCCCCCTTCCCTCCTTCCTTCTCACCCGGACTCTAGGTTCAGTGAGATTGGTCCACACGGCAATCTCCTCCCGCATGCTCATGTCAGGGTAGCGGTTCCGTTGGAAAGTCGCCTCGAGCTCCTGCAGTTGCTGGCTAGTGAAGTGCGTTCTTTGTCTGCGCTGTTTTTTCTTCTTGGCCGGATCTTCACCACCTCCGTCCTCACTGCCCTTGGTTTCTCCGCTCCGATCCTTTTCTGCAAGGGCGCACGGCCCAGACAGGAATCACACAACAGTCTGGCCAGCTCTAGACCCTCACCCTACAGCCCTGCCTCCCACAGGACCCCTGGGCAAGACTCTTTTGCGCATTAACCCTTCCTCACTAATGGGCCTGTTATTCCATCGCTAGCCCTTACGGAAAGGGGCCAGGTTTTGCTTTTGTATCTGCTAGGAAAGTAGAAATTTTTGTTTTCCTTTCGATTATTTTTGTTAATTTCGGTTCGGTTACTATTGCTGTTGATGAAATTGAATTACTAGTTGCTTGTTAGGCTATTGCAATTATTGGTTTCGATACCGTTGTTTTGCTCCCGTTAGTGGTTATTATTTGATTACTATTAGTTGGTGTAAGTATTTTTGTATTATTATTCCTTTTTACTATATCATTATTATTGGTACCATTATTGCCCCCATTACTCAGATAACTCCTGGGTAAACTCCGCCGTACCCAGTCCTTTCTAAGCAAGCCTGTAATTGTTGTCCCAAGCTCCCAGCACCTGCCCACCCTCCTCCTCCATCCAGGCTTAGTTACCCATCATCCTAGGGAACCGAGAATTCAGATTCCCCCAGAGATGTGGTGATAGGAATGGGTATTTTGAGGAAAATCTAAATTCTCCTCAGGCTGAAATCTCTCGGGTCTCACTTTTCAGACAAGGGAATGAAAACGCAGACAGAGATACAAACAGACTCTGGACTCCTAGATAAAACTTACAGACATAGAGGTGAGAGAAAAATACTTGAGTTTAGGCCTATCTAGATAGTCAACCAGAAACAAGCAAAGAGTAACACAAACACAGTTAAAGAGAGACACCCTAACAGAAAGAAACATAAGTATTTGTATACACAAAGACACACATGGGCATTTGTAACACAAATGGAGAAACACACAAAGACATCCATAGATGCAAGTACATAATGGAGAAACACAGATGAGCAATTAGAGAAACACAAAAACCTCTGAGAAATACAGAAGCACAAATTCACAGAAACATACAAACTCAAGGAAAAATAATCAAACACAGAGAAACATAAAACATTTATATTAACACTCATGGGCAAGAAGAGATACAAAGACAGATACAAAGCAGAGAAATACACAGACATTTGTAGACATGCACAGAGAAACAAATGGAGTAAAAAAGAGACAGTTAAAGACAGAAAAACACACTGGCACTTCTAGAAACAGACAACATCTTACATTAGAAAATCACAGATATTTGTAGACACAACAAGAAGGGGAAACACGACAGAATCAAAAGAAGGAAAACAGGCATTTATAGACACAGAGAAACACAGGCAGAACAGGAACGAATACACAGGCCATTTATAGATACACAAAAGAGAAAAACAGCAACACACACAATACATATATATTTATAGACACTGAGAAACACACGAAAATGCAAATACTTAGGCATTTATAGACAGAAACACACAAATGAATAAGAGCACAGGCTTTTACAGAAAACTAAACAAAGATATTTATAATTCCAAAAACACACAAAGAGAGGAAAACACCTAGTTCCCACTGACATAGACATAGAAACACATATACATAATATACATCGATAACAGAGATAGAGCTAGGGGTAGGGGAAGGTGTGTGTGTAAGGGGGGGGGGACACGGCTGATGCCCAGTTACAGACTGCCAAGGAGACTCGCTTTTCTCTACTCTTTCTAAATATTTAATTCTGTTTATTTGTAGGAGCCAGGGTTTGTCGAGTACAAGTAGAAAATAATTCCCCAGTTCTTCCCTGCCTATCCGGGAGATTTTATCTTTGATTTACCACGGAACTCAGGACAGTGAAGGATGAATTAAATTGAATTTTAACTTTCACAAAGATAAAGTGAATCATCACCTAATCTTGGACTAGTCTTGCGCCTCTTCTTAACCATCCCATACATACTCTGGTAGCTTAAAAATGCGCCCCAAAGAAAAATTAAATAAATTAATTGAAAACCAATTTTCCTTTTTCTTTCTCCTCCCTCTGGGTGAATGGAGGATTTCCCTGTCTGGAAAACAGAGCATGTGGGGCTGGCTCCCAAGGGCCTCCTGCGGGCTAACGTTTAGCCCCAGAGAACGATCTGTCTATCAATATCTACTTAACTCTCTAGCTCCCATTTCTGCAACAGTTTTTGGAAGCGAAAAGGAGCGCCTACAGCTCGCAGAATAAAATTCTAAAAAGGGGCCACTCGGCATCCCCGAAGTCCGTCGCAAACACCTAGAGCGAACTTGATTGAAAAATCTCGGGACCTTTTCTCCCTCTATCTCTCCGGTGCTCAGGTTACACCATGCAAGCGCTGCTTGTTTCGCTGCCTGAGGAGGGCAAGAAGGAGGGCGCTTGGCCCGAAGCCCCGAGTAGCTTTGGGCCTTGGAGATCCGGCCTAATATTGGCCTCCCTGGTTCCTGGATCCCGGAACCGTGCCTAGGAAGGCACAGAACAGAACTTGAATCTCCTCTTACTCAGTTTCGTTCCTTTTCCCGCTCTTCCTCCGCTGTTTGTCTCTTTTAAAACATTTCGTTTCTCCCACCTCCCTCTCTCGCTCTGTCTCTCACCTTCCTTCTTCTCTTTCTTGCTCATCTATCTCTCTAGTTTTTTGTCAGTGTTTTTTCTTTCTCCTTTCTTCCTTTCCACACCGAGTCCTTTCAAATCAGCAGCTCCCTATTTGCTTGCGAAGCTAGCTTTGCAAAACCAACCGGGTCCTATTATTTGCTCCTGGAGAATATTGACTCTGTGTAACACTTTCCCTGGTCTCTGTTTTTTTTTTTTCTGTTTGTCATTGCGGGGTAACGTAATTCAAAAACAAAAACATATTTAAGAGAGTACGATGTTTTTGTGGTGAGTGTGTAAGAAAGATTATCCTCTTCCGGGAAAGAAAGAAGCGAGGGAAGAGCCCGGGTCGCTTCAGTAGCCAATGGGGCTAATACTAATTCCTCTCGGGAACACTCGGGGCCAGCCAGCCTGGGCAGGAGACTTTTCGCTGGCGCTGTCAAGGCTGGACAAGTACCCCGCGCACTCGTAGCTGTGGTGACAGGCATGCTTCCGCACTGACTGGTGTACCCCAGAATGGCTGCCTTTTACCTCTGGGCCTCTCTGGCCGAGGTTTCTTTCGTACCCCGTGCCTTTCCCCAAGACTCAGTCCCCACTACTTCTTGGCTTCTGAGTGTAGTAAGGAGGTCACAACGGGGGGAGAAGGAGGGGAAGGAGAAGGAAATGCAGGCAGGGTTGGGGCGAGGGGGGGATGTGGGGCGAGGAGGCGGGGAGTGTTACCTGGGACTTCTGTGTCGGAGGATTCGCTGGCTGAGTTCTCCAGGGGCTCTCGGGAGTCAGAAGCACGAGCCAGGTGGAAGCTGGAGCTCATGTCGTGGGGAGGCGGTGGCCGAAGTCCTTCGGGTAACCGCTCCAGGCCCATACCCCCTTTAAAGGAATCCATGGCGGCAGTGGCGGGGGCCTGGAGGCCTCGGGCGCAGCTCCCAGTCCCCAGCAGCCAGTTGGGCCGGGGGCTACTAGTCCTTTAGGCTGCTCCGGCTGGGGCCCGACACCAGTTTTGAGCAAGAGGACCCTAGGGGGCAGTCCGGATTCTGCCTCTGTCCAAAAGCTCCCTCCGATCTGCGGGGAGAAAGAGACGGCGCCTAAGCGGGCAGCCCGCTGGGCGCCCCGGGGCCGCGGCTGTCCGAGCCGCGCGCCTTCCGCCCCATGGGCAGCGCTTGGCGGGCCCAGGGGCCCCCCCTTCGCACAACAAGGCTCGGCCGAGTCAGAGAGAACAGAGCGGTGCGCCGCAGCCGAGACGCAAGTGACCTGCAGCCCAACAAATGCCAGCAGTTAAAACTCAGCTCCTCCCCTTGCAAGGTCAAAACCTCCGCGTCTCGCGGGGAGATCACTCTTTCCAGAGCTCGCAGTCTCCCTGAGTCCTAAGCGCAGCACTCCTGCTGCAGCTCCCCATATATGTAACTTGTTTCTAAGGCACCGGGTGCTGCGGACAGAGGCGGTCTTAAAGCAACAACGCGCTCCACCAGGTTCCAGCAGTCCCTGCGCTGGGGGGTGGGGGTGGGGGTGGGAGAGGGAGGAGGGTGGGAGAAGATGGGGGAAAGGAGGAGAGAAAGGAGGGAGGGCGGGCAGGCGGAATCTAGTTTTCAAGTTGCCTCCGCCTCTGCTCCCCCTTTGCCTCTTTCCCTCCCCTTGTACCTCCTCTCCCAGCTCTTTCCTCTCTTCCTCCTCACCCCCTCCGCGCCCCCCCACTCTTATTCTCACTTTTATCTCTTTATCTTCTCATTCCGAATATATCTTAGTATACCTCGATTTCTGTCTCTGCGATCTCTCTCCATGTCTGTTCACTTCTCTTTTTATCCTCGTTTTCTCCTGTTCTCCTCCCTCACTGCTCACACTCAGTCTCCCTAACCTTTCTCTCTGTGTTTTTCCCTCCTCCCTTCCCACCGTAAGTGACATGTTGATTTTAGCTTTGGCTTCACAATACAGCCGCAATTTTGCGCGTCCTACTCGTGTCAGATGGCACCGAGGCCCTTGATGATTTATTTTCCACAAAATTAACTCCCAGGACTCTTAGCCTTCTGCCAAGCCCAAAAATATTTAAATGCACATACTAAGCTCTAGAATAAGAATAAACTCTAGAATAAATATATATACAATATCTAATGTTTCTTCCGGGGTTAGGGGGAGTGACTTACTATTGCCCAAAAAACTCATATTCTTTTCTATTCAGCGCCTCCTCCCCTAGCTCTTATTTAGAAAGATGGGGGGGGGGGGGGAGAGAAGTAAACGTATCTCGGAGCTAATGGAAGCCAGCGATTCTCATTCCTAATTAGCCGTGATCCTATACAACCAAACCTCCTCTATGGCCTCCACACCACAGTCAATTTTACGGGACTGGAAAAGAAGAAACATTTTTCTAGACGAAATGTTCGCTTTAGTACCAGGTTTCTCTTGTTCCAGTTGTGCAGCAGAAAGGTGGAAGAGTTGGGAAAAGTCTGGGCCCAAGGGGTCTTTTCCCCTAGAGTCCAGCCCCTTTCTAACCTGAAAGACTGAGAGAACTTCAGAACCATCACAGACCATTGAGACGAGGAAATACTGACACAGTATGTAACATAGTTATGTGTTCAGGTTTGAGTCTACACATACATGGATCCAGAACCTTTTGTGCTTCTGTGAATGTAACCAATGCAGCAGAGACCAACTTTATGTAACATTATATATTATGTTGTTCAGGCAATATGTGCCTTGCTATCATATACCATGTATTTTGCCTTTCCGAACACTTCCTATATATACCTGGGTATGAATAAGACTATATATAATTTATGTCCTGAATGGCCCCACAGTTCCCCTGTGCTTTTCACTGTACATGCAGTTAGGTACATCTCAGTCTGAATCCTCTCTTTTGCCAAGGTGTATCTACATTCAGCTTCCTGGGGATAGTTCGAGGGACAGTGTTGCCAACACAGAGAGAGAGATGAACCTTACTTAGGTGCTTTGGTGTCTGCCTGCTTCTAGTCTCCTGGGCCTGGACTGAGTGGGAGGGAGGGTCTCCTGGCCTTGAGTAGGAACCTGTATTTTTCTTTGGGATAGACTTTCCAAACTCTTCTCCTGATGCCTGATCCACCAAGGTCCTTGCTAAATAAAGATTGCCTGGGAGATTTTCACTGGACAATTTTTAACTTGCTCTTCTGAGCCATTGATAAACAGGGCTGGCCCTGGGATCCCCCAATGCAGAAGCAAAGGGGCAGAAGCAGGGAAGCTGGGACCTCTTACTTCCTCCTCTGCTTTTGCTTAAGCAGAGCCTGGCCAGCCCATGGCTTGTAGAGGGCCTTGTTTTGCCATGGTCTCTCCCCCTTCTCCCCAACCCCCCCGATCGAAAAAGGTCTGACCTCCTAATATGAGCCTAGGGCAGACAAACACCAAAAAGCACCCCAGCAAGTAAGCTATAGACATCTTTTGTCCCAAGGCAGAGGAACAGACTTAGTGAACACTTTCCCTCAGTTGATCTTTTAAAAAGTAGTACCCAATCTGGTAACTCATCCAGAGGGTGTCCCCTGTAGATTACTCTTCCCCCTTTAGGGATTTCCTCTTTTAATCCCGTTATCCAGGGTTTATGGAACCAGTCTCCTTAACCTGTTAACAGCTAGCCAGCCTAGTATGTATCATCTTTGGCTTTCTCAGACACTTGGAGATTAGCCCTGAGTCTCAGGCCCCAATTGGACCTTGGTACTTAGAAGATCTCTTCAAGTTCTAATCTAAATCTTCCAATTCCCCAAAAGAAAGTTTTGTCCTTTTCTTCCCAGGTCCTTGGAGTTTGAGAGCTTCCCCATCCCTAGGACCTAAGTAACCAACATTTCAGAAAGGTGCAAGGCCAAGGGTCGAAGGTGTCCCCAGAACAGGAATAAAGTACCAAGACTTTCATGGTCAGGAAATGGAAGCAAAGAGGGGTGGTAGTGATGACAGAAGTGAGATAATCCTGTCCCCACACCCTAGACCCATGGGGATGAAGGTGGCAGGGAGGAAATGGTGGAGATATGGCTGTGTGAGAGTGAGGAGAGCAGGATAGTCTAGCTTGTCTAAGAGGGAAGGCTACCCTCAGCCATCCCTTGGATGAACTCTGTTCTGGCTGGAGGTTTGTCAAACTTGCCCCCTCTACTTTACTTCACATTCTTTCTTCCTAAACCTGGGATTCTCAAAGATTTGGGAGCTCCGCTGACCTCAGGATGGGGAAGGCAATGGGAAATTGAAAAAGGCACACAACGAGGAGGGTGAAGCTGCCGTTCACTAGAGGGAGGAAGTTGCCTGCATTTGGAAGTGAGATCTCTCTCTGGAATTGTAAGGACCTGGGCGCTCTCTCTTTTTTCCTCTCCTCTCAGACTCGGCTTAACTGATCCATTGTGACGCTGTATTTTGCTTTTAAATCAAGAAAAGATGTGAGGGAGAACTTTTGAACTAGTTTATGGAAAGTCTAAAAAAACCTCATATTCCAATTTTTCTGGGGGTTCGAATTCTTCTCTCTGGTCTCCCCCTGCCTTTCCCTTCTCTATCTTTTCCCCCTTTGTATCTTTCACCTCCCCTCCCCCCTTCTCCGTAGCAGGCTCTTAGATTTCTGTAGTTTAATATATCCCACTGTAGTTTTTGCCTGGGCCTTTAGAGATTTTTAAAAGAAGGGATAAGCCAGAGTAGAAGGGTTTTTTTTTTCTTTTTTTTTTCCTCCTCCCTCCTTAGGTCCTCCCAAGCCTTGGGTTCAGGGACTTCGCGACTTCTGTTAGACATGCTAACTTTTCAGAAGAGAGACAGTGTGAACATTTCATTCCAAAAAAGGCTTATCAGCTCCCTACACTGCCCAATAACCCTGCATATAAAAAACGAGCCTGATTCTAAAGTAACCGAGGCCGAAGACACATCTGGCTTGTTTGGCGTCGAGGCAATCGGGAGCTCTCCGAGAGGACATTCAAGAAGGTGTACCCCACCCCCCATACAACTTTGAATACCGTGGTTCCAGTCTTTACCTCTCAAATTGGCAGATCTCCTGAAACCTGGGCAGAACTCTTGAAACTTGGTCGGACCTTAGATCGCTCTTCAGTGTTTCCTAATGCCACGCACATTTACATGCCTCACTCTTCACTCGGTCTCAGAAACATTTGGACCCGAGTGGAGCCATAACTCTCGTAAGTCTTTTCTGGCACACATACATACATACAGGTTAGCTACGATAGTCCGGCAGTTTTCGTCTTTCATGGTAGCCGGGAGAGAAAGCCTTATATGAGTCTGGGGGCCGGCAGCTGAGACTGTTTCGGAACCTAGGAGAGGGTTCGGTTTGGGTTCAGGCGGCCTTTGGCACTTTGGCATGTGGTCTGTGAGAAGTGCACTTGAGGCCACAAGATTTCAGTTTTAAACATCCGGGATAAATGGACTGAACGCCCTCCCCCTCCAATTGCAGGGAATTCACCTATCTCCAACACACTTTTTCTGACCGTCAGAGGCTTTCTTCTTTACTTCACAATCAGGACTAGGTCCATGGAACAAGCTGGGAAGGCGGTTTTATTCTGCCCCTGAAGAAATTCTGGAATGTGTCAAACTTGGAACCCACGTAACCTCTTGCTTGTCTCGGCCTGGGCACTGTGGTACTGCTCTTCCGTAATCCGCACTCCCCCTCTTCCCACCACTCCTTCCTTCTAGTCCTCAGGTTGCATGAACAGAGACCAAGCCACCCTTCTATATATGGGGAGAAAAGCAGAGTCCTCAGCACTGATCTTTTGGAATCTCTACGTTTTTGAAAGCGAGTTGTGGTCTAGTTCTGAGCCCCCATCTCCCATTCCTACAACTCTGGGAACTTGGAAATTTCCCTTCCCTCCTCACACTCTTTGCAGGATCCATCAGATATTTTGGATTCTAGATTTAGAGCAAGCAGGAACTTTAAAGGGTCATTTAGCTAAATTTTCTTTTCATTTTACAGATGAGGAAAACTGAGGCCGAGAGAAGCAAAAGCGACCCGCTCAGACCGCGGATTTCAGTCCAAGTCTTCTGACTTCTCACCTTTTCACCAAAACACCTTCCCTTTTATTTTAAAATTGGTCTTGCTTTTAAACACAATTCCTCTTTTCTTTCCCTGTGGACACTAAAAAGTCCCACTTGATTTATTTCGGGGAAGAGATCTTCGGTCCTGACACCTACCTTAAGTACAATCTCAAGGCTTTTTTCTCCGAAGGAGGTTCGCACAGAGCCTGAACTGTATGCTTTCCAAAAGAGATGGGCAGATTCCACCCCGTCCTCAACGAAGGGGTAGTCAAGCTGCTTCTATTCCCGCCTCCTGCAGTTCTCACCGAGTAGCAATTTTAGGTATCCTTTTCGAAGCCTCGAAGTCTGGGGACACACTAACTGTGCTCTCCAAATTCGGTTTTCCGGGAGAACAATTCCTAAATATTCTCAGCCTGCTCACACTGTCACTCTCCCCCTTTCATCTTGCAGATCCCAAACAAAAAGATAACTTTCCTGATATGTGTGTGTGAGAAGCATATAAGATCTACAAGCATACATACATATATACACACATTTATATACATACGTACATATACACATACACACACACATACACAAACACACACTTTCCCTCTTTGCCAGAATATATCCAAATCTCCAATCCCTCCCCATAACACTCCTGTGAGGCGAATTTTTAAAAAGCTACCAGACGAAATTCAAGGCTGGAGACCTTAGCAGGAAATTGGAAGTTAAAGGTTCAAGGCTGCCTTGAGTTTGGGGCTTGCTCTCTCTCTGGCCAAGGAAGGCAGAAGGGTGGAAAAGACCCCACTAGGAGAAAGCCCAGAGAGGAGTTCAAGGAGACCCAGTACTGGGGTTTGGGTTGTTGGTATAGTGGTCTCAGGGTTGTAAGCAACTTCGGGAGCTTGTCCTGACAATTAAATATACCAGTGAGTGCTGTAAACTGGGCCTGTTTTTTTTTTTCCTTAAATCAAGGTGCTTGCTTGTGAAGGCAATGAAAACTTACAGTTAGACTGACCTTCTGAGAGCCCTCAAAAAAATGTTAGGTGAGGCTCCTGGGGTGGATGAGTTGGGGTGACTTGTGAGAGCCGACTGGCAATCTTCCGGTGGCCTGCTCTTGATACCTAAATCTCAGGGTAAACTGTGAACACTGTCTGCTTCTTCACCCCACCACCCCAATCACCTAGCCCAACTTGGGCTGAGACCCAGGCCCCTGGGAAAAAGGGTCCTGGTCAGGGATTCTGGCCCTTCTATTCCAGCAGCCCGAACTAAGCAGGGAGGCTGCAACAGCTTCTACTTTGTCATCTCTCAGTCACAGATCTACTACTCTCTTCCTGCTGTCCCTTCATAATTCGTTTTTTGTCAGATCCAAGTGAGAAGAGGCCTACTGCTCCAGATTGGGGCAATCCTCTCTCTCAAAGGGGACTGACCAAGGCCAGGCTGAAGAAGAAGTGGAGGGATTTGGGAACTACAGCCCTAGAAGAAGATGCTTCTCCTTTGCAGGCCTCTCTTGCCAATATTAGGCAAGATTGTTAAAGGTTTATCTTTGTTCTGAAAATCAGTGCCAGTACCTAGGCGGCCCAGAGTTTCCTAAATCACTCAAAGCATTCATTCTGGAGCACAAAATCACCACCTTGAGTACCCCCACACAGGTACTTCTACAGCCCCAGAGGCAACCTCATCAAAGTTGGTTATTCTCTGCTTCCTAGGAAATTTTGCAGCGTTCTCATGGGTTAAGCTCACATTTATTTCATTTTGTGTTTTATAAAATGTCGCATTAATGTAGGGCACATGGGAATGGAGAGATATACATAGTGATATGTATACATTCTCAGAGGAACACAGAATCAGGCATTCAAGCACACTCTTGTTTGGTACATATCCATTAATATGCCTACCCATTTTTTATGCACATAACACAAATAACATGTAGACACACCAACAACACTTTTGCTAGCCTTCATGGCACTGATATAGATATCTACACACATACATATGTGTGTGTATACATACATGTACACAGGCGAGATACCTGCATACACTCTCACCATGTGGCACAGTCATAGATATAACTCATAAAGGCAGCTAATGACCTGACATCAGGACACTTAGGCATGTGAACCTATGACATCATAAGGTCTCCCATGATACCTTCCCCATTTCTCCTGGCACTCCTCTGATTCCAAGGGGAAAAACAAAAACAAAGGAAGGATGGAAGCCTAGAGAACTTTCTAGAAGAAGCAGAGTTTCCTCTCTGGGTGCAACAGATCGATTGGCCATATCTCCCAGTCCTGGGAATGTAGGAAAGATCCTAAAGGTCATTTAATACCAGTCGAGGAAACTGAAACCTCTGTTGACCTTTTTCCTCTACTGCCTGGGCAAGGGCAGGTGCTGGGCATTGGGGTGGGTTGATCCCTGGGGTTGCTTTGGCTGGTGTGTTCTATTTGAAATATAACGCAGCTCTGGCCCCAACTGAGTTGGGGAATGGTCTGCACTGGGGCCTCTGGGTCTGACTGAAGACTGACCCAGTAGATTGGTTCAGGATGGACAGAGGAAGGCTGAAGAGGAAAAGTTGAGGTTTGGCTCTTCCCAGGTAGGGGAGCAAAGACAAACTGGAATGAACAGAGTAGCCTTATTTGAGTTCTCAGACAGATTTCTGTCTTAAAATGCTTGTGGGCCTGGGTTGCAGCTGTCAGATTTGGGTTGGGGCTTGAGACCTAGCTTACCTCCGCTATTTCCTAGGCTCCAAACCAAACCCTTTCTTTAACTAGGGAAAAGCAGAGGTTGGCAAGTGCAAGCTTCCTCACTGTCTCTCCCCTTCACTTAGCCTCTCTGCGCTTTTTTTCTCTTTAATTCCCTCCCCTTCTCCCCCCCCCAAAAAAAAGGAGGAAAAGGAATTTGTTTTGAGAGTGGGGTCTGTCAAAGCGCCTCTAGGCCAGCTATTCAAGTGGCATTCCTGCTCTAAGCCTCTTAGTGAAGTGGATAAGTTCAAACTAGAAAACCCAGTTTAGTTAAATAAATGGACAGGGACCACCTACCCTTCTCCAGACGTTGCGCCTGGAGACCCCGACATCTCGTTTTCCCCCATATCCCCCCCCCCAAGCAAAAAGACAATTTCCCTCCCTCCATGCCTCCAAAGGATGGATTCTGCTTCTGGGCCTCCAAGGAGCTCCTTCACCGCTCTGGTGGAGAGACTAATGGCTGGGGCAGGGATCCCGGAGGCGTGTGTGTGTGTGTGTGTGTGTGTAAGGAGAATGGGGGAATTTGGGAAAAAAAAATCTTAAGGAGGCTTATTTTATTTTAACAGACACAAATGAAACCCCAAGGCTTCAGTGAGTCAGGGCAGAGCTAGGAGCGTCTCTCTCTCTCCCTCTTCCCCTCCCCCTCCCCCCACCCCAGCCCAGCGCTTAAGCCCCTTCCCCCCGGGGCCTTCCGACCAGACACAGGGCTGGGGAAGGGGAAAGGGGAACCAAGGAGGGGGGATGTGGACTACTCTGTCCCCAGCCAGCAAGGAGGCCGGGCTCTGTCTCGCCCCCCCCACCCCCAGCTTCTGGGGGAGGCTGCTGTGAGTGCTAGAGACCCTGCTCATTGGTGTTAAGGAGAAAAGGCTTCTATCCGTGTATTTACCGTATTTACCGAACTCTGAAACAATCCAATCCTCGGGTTCTGTGGCCCAGAGCAAATGTAAGAGGAGAGTTGAGAAAGCGTAAACTTTATATTACCCATCTAGACACACCACCCTCCACTTATACCCTGGCTCAACCTTTCTTGTTGAGAACTCTGCATTCACACTCCCGGGTGCCCAGCTGTACAGGCCTGGATAGCACATTACTCTCGACATTAGTCGGGGTGGGGGGTAAGGGGAAGCTGGGGTGGGGGAGAAAGCTGTGAAGCAAGCCAGAGCAGAACTGGGCGAGCGATAGTTTCCAAATATACTAGTCTCTTGGAGAGGGTAGCACTAGGAGCAGACTGAGGGGACCTCCAGTTTTTTGTAAACAGGATTTGAAATCCTGAGAGGGAACTTTCCTACTCTGAAATCCCGTGTTTGCGGCTCAGTCGAGGGTTTTGTTTGTTTGTTTTTTAAAATATTCCCCAGACGGCTACCACTCTGTTTCGAGCTCACAGCCAGGGGCCGAATTCTCGAGGCTGCTGCCATCTTGGGGAGCTTCCTGCAGAGGTTCAATTCAACTCAGGGGAGGCAGGCCTGGTCCCCACCTCCCAGTCCCGTCGGGGCTCAGGTAAAGGGAGTGCAAAGGGTGCTTTTTAGGTGAGTGGATCTGGAGGACACAAAGTTCTTGGACAGACAATTTTCACATTCTGCCTTGGGGACCAGAGCCTTGAAAAAAAAAACTGTTGGCCATTGTCTGGGAGAACAGAAACTTATAGCAAAGCCAGGGAAAGAGGTAGAAAGTTTCAAACTACCAAAAGCAGCCATTTTCCCAGCTATTGAAAAGGGGTTGGGGGTGCTGGAGGGAAAGTGGGAGAAAGTCAAGAGCTAGGCGAGAGTCAGATCCCCTGGGGAGAAAACCCCCGCATCAGTCACGCCAGAGAAGATATAAATTTGGCCACTGGATCGTAACCAACCACTGGAGTGAGACATAAGGACATGGGGACAGACAGAGTCCTTTTTACTATATGAAATGTAAGCTATTTGATTGGATGTTCCCAAGACCGGCATCCTGAAAGAAAAGTTCCCGAATAACATGGCTGACTGGGAAAGGTGTAACAGGTCGGAAGGTGGTGCGCTTCGGCCCTGAATACCCAGGCCTAGGCTCAGACCCAAGCAAAGAGTAAGTGTTGGGGGGAGGAGGAGAGCCGGGGCTGCTGCCAAGAGGAAGCTTTCCCTAAATGGGAAAGCCGGGATAGGTGGGAAACCCGGGCCAGCCAAAGTGGACGCCCGAAGTTTCTCCCTCTTGTATGCCATTAGCCCAGAGCTCAGGCTTGACCGGGAAGTTGGCGATTTTCTCCTCAATAAAGCCAGTCCTTTTTTTTTTGTTTTGTTTTGGTGGCGACCATTCCCTGTTCTCCCCGAAGAGAATGCAAAAGGAAGGAACGGAGCTTCCCCCCCACCCCAGCCAGGCCTCCCACCCCGCGCGTTCCTTCTTTCTCCCCTTCTCCGCCCCTCCACTTTAGAGAGTAGGAAACCAAGGCCCCACGAACAAGGACCCAAGGTCTGAAGGAAAACAGATAGGGTGAAGGTTAAGTCTTGGACCCGAGCCCCCTCTAATTTACACCCATAACATCATAGCTCAGTCAAGGGAAATTGATATTTGCTTTTAAGGAACTAAGGACATTTCTTTTGTGTGTTTTCTATTAAAAATAATAGCAGATTCTACTTTTCTTACTGGGCTAGATATGAAAGAGTGTGCTGCAACCCCAAAGGGGTTCCTTCCCCATTTTCCCAAAACTTTGAGGATTAGGAGCATAGTTTTGGGAAAAAGAGGGAGCTCCTCCCCCCCCACCCCCCTTAGGTCCCCGCCTCGGGCGTCAATGCAAAGCCACATGCTTGGCCCCTGTCCCTCTGAAAGGAAAGGGGACCATGGCCACAGAACCACACGTCCACAATTTCTCTTTTTCTCCTCATAGAGCACCCCGCCTCTTTTCCCTCTAAGCAATGAGGTAGCCTTGAGAGGAGGCTCTCTTCTCTTCGACCCCCGCTAAAGGACACCTGTAGGAGAAGCCTCAGCTCTAGATGGGTGAGCGGCTGAACTGGAGAGGCTAAGGCAGGGCAAAGCGTTCGCTTTTCCCGGGATCCCTTTAAGGCGCTGGATCAAGTGGCTACTGCAGCCTGTAAAAAAACGCCCAGCAAACGCTGTCCATAAAAGTATAACATTTACTAGATACGTTAAAATTGGCTACTTGTCACAGCGACCAATTTTTCTTCCTCTCCACTCTCCCTCCCCTCCCCTCCCTTCCCCTCCCCAGGCCCCCTACAGCTGGCCTCCTTCCCCCATCCCCACTCCCCGCCCTATCAGCCAGCACTTGGGCAAGGGTGAGCGTGGCTGGGATCGTCCAAGTCCTCTCCTTCCTCTTTCTACCTACAGTCCCCACTCGTCTGCGTGCCCCCAGCCCCTAACTCTCCCCACCCAGGCACAGTTGGTCTCCGGGCCCGGACGGCTTTTTTTTTTCCTTTGGGATGAAATCTCCGAGTATGTAAAGTGAGGTCAGCCCACTGGAATTAAATTTCCCAGCGCATTTGTCAGTTTTGACGAAGCGCAGAACTCCTAAAGAATTTACACGAGGTATAAATTTGTCAAGGATTTAGGCTACGAAGCGAAGGCCGGCGGCACCCAGAGTATTCGGAACCGCGAGTAGAGGCGAGGCGAGGCGAGGCGGCCCGGCGCCTGGGGAGCTGGCTCGGCAAAGTGTGGAACCCTAGACCATCCCGAGCGTCAGCGGCCCCCACAGTCCCAGGAAACACACACAATCACAGAAAGATCCCGTTCCAAGGAACACTCGGTTTGCACACACACCGTGTAAACCTTGAGCCCGCACCACACTGGTCTGCTTAGCAGCGCGCTAAGCTTTGACAGGCCCCCAAACGCACCCGGAACGCCAAGTACCCACCAACCTTAAAAACTGCCTGGTTGGAGAGATCGTCCTTCCCACAACCCAGAGCCACCCAAGTCAGAACGCACATCTGGAAAACAACTGGCCAAAGGCAAGACTCCTAGCAATGGACCCGGAAGAGGGGGAGTGTGTCTATCAGTCTGTCCAGCTTTTCCCTCACATTTCCCGCCGCTCCCGGTTTCCTTTTACTTCTCTCTGCTCTGCTGTGCCAACTGCTCCCGCGCCCCCTCTCCAATTCTGCTCCTTTCTCCGGGAGGGCTGTCCTTTAAACAGTTAAAGCTCCTCTCGCGGCGGCCAGAGAGGTCTTATCAGTCCTGGTATCATGCCGGCCAGGGCCCGAAACGCCGGCTTGGGTGTCAGGAGGCCCTGGTTGGCAAAAGCGGGGACTGAGGAAGGGGCAATACCAGCAGGAAGCGGCCTGGTTCTGGAGCTGGCAATTAGGGTTACCCAGCGTAAAGCGCTCCCAAGGGCTCAGCAGACTAATGCGGAACAGCGGAGGCCACCGCGGGTGGGGAGTCCCCTAGCTTCATCCCAAGCAACATCTCCTACCTACGATTTGTCTACACTCTCCTGGTCCCTACCATTTGTCCATTCTTTCCCGGTCCCGTCTCTTCAACCTCCCTTTCCTGGTTCCCCAAAGCTGTGCTCTTACCCACCTTGGAGCTGGTCACTGTGGACTCGGGTTGGCGGCCGCAAACTCAAAGCTTAGAGCCCACAGCTCCAGGGTAGCCTCGACCCGGGCTCGCTCCTCCTGCTGCTTGGAGCCCACGAGGAGGGCGGGGGACGGGGCGGGGCAGGGACACAGGGCGGAGACGCTCGAAGCTGCGTCCCCGAGGGCGGAGAGAGGGGGCACAAGAACTGGGGGGGGGTCTGGGGCACAGAGGGAACCCTAAACTTGAGAGTCCGCGGACAGACGGAGCCTGGGGTGTGAGTGAGGGGGAGCAATGATTTAGCAGGCTAAATCAGGAGGGCTAAACTGCTGTGGGGACGTGTGTGTGTGTGTGTGTGTGTGTGTGTGTATGTATGTATGTTGGGGCCCAGGAGCAGATTGTCAGTCCAGCTCTAAGCTTTCAACTCTGCAGGTTGTTTGTTTGAGGGGTGGTATTCCAGGGGGCACATGGACCCTTGGGGGTTGAAGCTTCGGATTCAGTGAGTAGAGCACTATTGGAGTTCTCGTTGGCTCCTTATGTCCTCCCTGGACCCTGCTGCTCAGTCAGAGAGAGAGAGGAAGCGATAAGCAGAATTTGCCCGTCAAACCTGCTCGGGATAGGTGCGCCCCGCGGGGCGGCTCTGACCGGCTGTGGGCTTTGTATCCCGGCGCTGACGCGATTGCTGAAAAAGAGGGGGTGAAGGCGGTATAGAATATTGGAAGTCAAAAGACCCGGGTTCGAGTCCTAGCTTTGCTATTGATTCTTTTGTGTGTTCCTTGGAATGGTCACTTCACACTGAAAGCCATGTCTGTAAAATGAAAGGGGTTGGTTTATATTTAGTTCCTTCTACAGTAGCTTTAACATGCAAACAATTCATTCCGTGATTCTGGGAATTTTTGACTCTCCTACTAGAGTGTGAAGAAGGGACTTGCTCTTTATTCCCCTCCTGCCCCAAATCCTAGCACAGATCAGTAGTAATAATAATTTACATTAATTTAGTGCTTTAAAGTTTTCACACAAGTTGACAGATATCTTATTGGTTTCTCATAAGAGCTTTGTGAGGTGGGTAATATGCTATTATTATTCCCATTTTACAGATGAGAAAACTGAGACCCATTGAAATTAAGTGAGTCACCCAGATCAGCTTCTAAATGACAGGGATGGGAGTGGAAGTGTGGTCTTCTGACTCAGTGTCAAGAGCTTTTTTCACCATACCAGTATTTGACTGACTGATCCAAAATACTGTAAGAGTTTGCTGGGAAAGGAGAGATACAGAACTATAGACTGTACCTTCCTTGGGTCTTGGGTCTGAGAAGAGCTTCCCAACCAAAATTTCACCGTCCATTAACTTAGCTTGTTTCCTTCATGGTCTTCTGTACTCTACATCCTCCACCAAGAAAAACTCAGGGGCTGAAGCTGGCTCCTAATCTCAAAGCATACCATACAGGTCAAGCTCGATTAAGAACTCTCATATCCCATAGACTATCTACATCACACAAACTTGCTACATAGGCAAACAAGTACCTAACTACACACAGCTACATCCACCCTGTCACTCAAATACATGCCCAGACCACATATACACAATTACAATCACTTCTGAAAAAGACTTGTACACCACACACCACACTTTACACAAATGCACTCCCAACCCTCGGATTATATATACCACCCCCAAATAAACACACTCTATATACAGGACACATACCTAAATCACCTAGGCAAATACTGACCCTTCTGCCATAGACCCTCTCTCTCACCATAGAAATCATATGTGCATAGTCAGATACCACATTATAAAATATATACTCACAAGCACACATACATACCCATACATAAAAGTAAAAACAAAACAACAGGCAGCAGTGGTGGTGCTTAGAATGCTGAACTTGGAGTCAGGAAGATGTGGGTTTGAATCCTGCCTTTGAAATTTTCAAGCTGGGTGACAGTTGGTGACAGTTACCTCTTAGTTTCCTTATCTGCAAGATGACGACAGTGCTAATTATTTCTCAGGTTATGTTAGCCTCAAATGAGCATTTCACAATTTCCCCTCTCCTCTCCACCCAATTGTGGAAATCGAGTTTTGTTGAATTCAGCCGAGTGTGAATGAATTCAGTTAGTTCCTGTATCCATCAGATCAATAAACAAACGACCCTCTTTAGCACCTCCCTCTCCCCCCTTCCCCTTTCCCTCTGTCGTTGGGCACTGTGCCTTCCTGCCTTTGCTACCTTCCATTGGCGATCCCTACAGGAGCCTCGGGGCTTGCAGGACTGAAAGATGTTTCCCGTTAGATCCCCCCGCCCCCCCAATGATGCCCTTTTCTCTCTAAACTCAGAGAAAACAGACTGGAACCGGGAGGCACCGAACCTGGACTTCTGGGCAGCCAGGAGAAAAGCCAAGGCCTCCAGCTCCCGGATTGCATGCTGGAGCTCTTCCCCACAGCCTCGACGGGGATTGCCACCTGACACTGAAGGGTAGGGGGCACTGTAGGAACCGCGGACCTAGGACACCTGGAGGGCTGGAGAGGGGGCTCCGGGACTGGCCGGGCTGGGCCCAGTGCTCTCCTTTGAGCCCGCGGCGGGGATCTCAGCACAGCAGCTGCAATACAAGGTGCGGAGAAATTACAGAGCGCGGGAAGGCTGGGCCCGAAATCAATGTTTCATGAGGTGTTATTATCTCGGCGCCTGCAGACAGCTGGTTGGGGGCGGGGTGGAGGCAAGGGAAGCACCAGTCGTCGGTGTCGCCTCCTTAGCTCCCCGACTTTCCAGCTCCCAGTGCCAATCTTATCCCCACACAGGGAAAGAAGGGGGAGATCGACAGCTCGCCCCTCCCCCCTCTCCTTCTCCTCCCCCCCCCCCTTCTCCTCCCCCTCCTCAGGTTTTGGCCCAGCTCTTTCCAATCCCGGCAGGTGCAGTGTCTGAGCTTCCGGATCCCCCTCCTCTCCCATTCCCAGTTAAAGCCGCCGAGCTTCGTCCCGGTGTTAGGATTTGGCAAGAGGGTGCCGCAAACAATGCCTCTTCTCCTCCCCCGCCCCCAGCCACAACACCCTGCCATAAAGTCCCTCCAACTCTGATTCCCAACATTCAGACAAGAGACAGTAATACTGAGAACCCCTTCCCTCCCTGACTCAGAGGACCAGGCATGACCTTCCCTCTTCCCTGCTTAGCGGGCGTCCCCTCCCAGCCCCGCAGAGGTGCAAATTTCCCAGCACCGTCGCTGTCCCGGGACACTTTACTCTTTCTCACTGCTTGTACAAATTTCCTAAAGTCCTTGGTTCTCCTAGACAACAATAAACTGGGGAGGGGGGTGTCTTTAAGGTGGAGTAACTCCCAAGGACCTGCATCCTCGACCCCTCTACCCTAACTCCCTCCCCCCCCCCAGCCGCCTGAAGAGTAAGAGTTGTTAGGACCTTCCTCCCCCCTACCCCCAACCGCGTCCCACTCCAAGGGCCAATTTTGTGCAGAAAATCCCTTGAGATCTGATGGACCTTTAGCGATGGACTACTAGGACTTCGAACAGAGAGAGAGGAGAAAATAACATGGCCCAAATCAAGGACTGTGCCAATTTAGTGGCAGGGAAAATTATTTCCAATTAGTCCTCGCCAGCCTAGCGAAAAAAAAAAAATCCCACCCCACCCATCTCTGGTGAAATAATACCTACAATTCTCTTATTGTGCACATCCTGCTCCTCCTCAGGTCCACTCAATTTTCTGTTTAATGTGTGCAAATAGAATTCCCCCCTGTTTTGACTGTTTTACATCAAACTGAGGTGGGAGGGGGGAGTCCCATTTGGAAGAAAATTGGAGCTCCTGAAGCCCTAGAGCAGGAGATGGTTTTAATCTATTAAGGTTACCTTTTTACGAAATGCCGAGCAGATGGTATTTGTGGTAAGGTATCATTAAGCAAAAATGCGAACTGAGGAGTCATTTAATAATCAGCCTGTGAAGGCGATTTAGTGTTCGAACGCAAGTGAGCAGTTTGCATTCCCCCCCCCCCCCCATTCCTGCTGCTAGTAGTGACAGCAGCGCGAGGGGCTTTAATCCTAGCTATCTTGAGCAGGAAATCTAAATAGCATCAAAGGCAGCGAGCACCGGCTTTTCCATAGCTGCTTTCCCAGGGAAGAAAAAGCAACTTGGAAAATTCAGGCAGTAACTTGTGGGAGGTAGGATAATTTTTCAGAGATGCGAATTTTCCTGGAACATCCCTAGGCTCTTTCCTTTGGGGGTTCTTCTCCACCCCCAGAATATTTAATTGAGATGTTATGAATATAATGGAATATTGCTCCATGGTAAGAATAGAAGAATATGAAGATTTCAGAGAAGTATGGGAAGATTTAAACGGACTGATCCAGAATGAAGTAAGCAAAACCAGAAACACATTATATAAAATGACTAGAATGTAAATGGAAAGAACACCCCTCCCAAATAAATATTTTGTAATGATAATAAACAAACTTGTCCCTAGAGTTGAAGAAAATGTATTTCCCTCTCTCTTTTTTTTTTTTCAGATGTGGTTGGGTGACTACTGGTGGAGACTTTGCTATCAGACATTACTGGTGAGCTGAAGTGGTTTTTGTGAACTGCTTAAAAAAATCTTTTAAAAATCTTTGCCACAACATTGGCTCATTGGCTAGGGGAGGGAGAGGGACATATTAGGAAATAAATGTGACTTAAGGTAATCAAAAGAAGCCACAGATGACATCTCTGTTACTTTGATAAGGGTTATGAGGCCACTTTTCCAGGTCAATCAGTCAATAAACATTAAGTGCCTACTGTGTGCCAGATACTGCGAAATGCTGGGGATACAAAGAAACATAAAAGAATCTCTGCTGTCTAGGAGCTGACAATATGATGGAGGAGAGAACATGCAAACAACTATGTACAAGGAAGGAAACATTGGTGGTAATCTCAGATGAAAGTCACTGAGATTAAGGAGAACTGGGAAGGGCTTCTTGAAGAACGTGGGACTTTGTTGGAGAGCTGAAAGAAGCAAGGAGGCAGAGATGAGAAGGGAGAGAGTTCCAGGAATGGAGGACAGCCAGGGAATAAAGGTAAGAGGGGACCAGATTAAGAAGGGCTTTAAAAGCCAAACAGAGGATTTTGTATTTGATCTTTTTGTTTTGGCTGGACAATGAGGGTTAAGTACTTGCCCAAGGTCACACAGCTAGTAAGTGTCAAATATTTGAGGTCAAATTTGAACTCAGGTCCTCCTGAATCCAGGGCCAGTGCTTTATCCACTGCGCCACCTAGCTGCCCCCAAGAATTTTGTGTGTGTGTGTGTGTGTGTGTGTGTGTGTATTTGATCTTCCCCATTGGAATTCAATACATTCAGTTTATTGAGAGAGTGTGTGGAAAAGGGAGGAGAGATATAGGATAATAGGTGGCAGGAAAGGACAGCTCAAGTGAGGATTTTTTGTTTTTGTTTTTGAGGATGCTAGAGGATGTAGGCATGCTTCTAGGCAATAGGGAAACAGGCAGTGGACAGGGAGACATTGAAAATTAGTGAGTAAGGATGATAGAGGAAGCAATCTGCTACAGAAAATGGGATAGAATGTAATCACTTACAAGCATAGAGGGATTTGCCTTGGTAAGGAGAAAGTTCATCTCTTTAAGTGAGATAGGGGTGAAGGAGGAGATAGTGAAAGAAGTGTCTGAATGATATTATATGAACAGGAGAGAAAAGGAAATGAGTTCAGTTTTTTCAGTGAAATATGAGGCAAGGTTCTCAGCTATGAGGTTTGGGGGAGGAAGAGCCATGGGAAATTTGAGGAGGGCTAAAAAACAAAAAGTTTGGAAAAGCCACTGTGGTGAGTGGCATAGTGAATTAATTATGGTTATATAAAAAGATTGTCTTGCTGGGGACAACTAGATGGCACAGTGGATAAAGCACCAGCCCTGGATTCAGGAGGATCTGAGTTCAAATCTGGCCTCAGACACTAGACACTTACTAGCTGTGTGACCCTGGGCAAGTCACTTAACCCTCATTGCCACCCCCGCAAAAAAAAAAAAAAAAGGAAAAGATTGCCTTGCTGCAGTGAATGCAACACAAACTTTTAGTGGACCCAGTCAACACCATTTTGTGAGTATCTCCAGTGTCAGTCAGCAGCACAAGTTGGCCATTGAGTTTGTATCCAGGGTTGATTGGTTTGTTTTGCATTTACAAAGAATCCTTATGTGAACAACTTTGAAAGAATAGCTCTTTTTTGTTGTTGCTGTTGTTTGGGACTGTTAGATTTCTTAGATTTAATTTAATTTTTTTTATTTAATGTTTTTTTTGGTGAGGCAATTGGGGTTAAGTGACTTGCCTAGGGTCACACAGCTAGTTAAGTGTTAAGTGTCTGAGGTCAGATTTGAACTCGGGTCCTCCTGACTCCAGGGCGGTGCTCTATCCACTGCGCCACCTAGCTGCCCCAATTTCTTAGATTTTAAAAAATAATAAGCATTTTTTCCTCTCCTTCCCATATCCCTTGAATGGAAAATAAAGAAAAGAAAAAGAAAAGCCTTATAATAAATATGCATAGTCAAGCAAAACTACTGTACTGGCCATGTCCAAGAAATATCTGATCTGAGGCCATCCTGAGTTCATCACTTCTCTGTCTGGACATGGGAGTGGCCCATGTTTTATTATGTCGCTTCACTATGTATCAATTCACACAAGTCTTTCCTAGTTATCTGAAACTATCCTCTTCATCATTTTTTTAAATAGCACAACAGTATTCCACTATTCTCATATTTAAGTTCATCCATTCCTTAATTGGTGAGCATCCCCTTAGTTTCCAGTTCTTTGCCACCATAAAAAGAGCTATTATAAACTATTTTTGTACATATAAGATCATTCCTCTTTCTTTCATATCTTTGAGGTATTAGCCTAGTTGTGGCACTGATGGGTCAAAGGATATAGAAATAGATTAATCACTTTTGTGTGTAGTTCCAAATTGCTTTCTAGAATGGTTGGTCCAGTTCATAGGTGCATTAACGGTCCACTCATCTACCAGTTTTCCCACAGTTGCTCCAGCATTTGTCATTTTCCTTTTTGGTCAGTTTTGCTAATTTGATGGGTATGAGATGAAATTTCAGAGTTGCTTTAATTTGTATTTTTCCAATTATTAATGATTTGGAGGATTTTTTTGGATATGGCTATTGAAGAAATAAAGAATTCTTCCTTTGAAAACTGCCTGCTCATATCCTTTGACCATTTATTAATTCAGGGTTGTCTCTCATTCTTATAGATTTGAATCAATTACCTCTATATCTTGGAGATAAAATCCTTATAAAAATTTTTGCTGTCAAATTTTCCCCTCAGGTATTTTTCCCTTCTAATTTTAACTGCATTGGTTCTGTTTGTATACCCCCCCTTTTAAATCTTATTCTGCTATACTTTCCCCTCCTTTTTCCTCTCTACACTCCTCTCCTTCCTACTTTCACTCTTTCCCCCTTTTCCATTCCTTCCCCTCCCTTCCATTTTTCATTTCTCTTCCTTTTTCTTCCCTTTCTTCTTTCCCCTCCCTCCTCCTCCCTCTGTCTCCTTTGTTCAGAAACCCCTGTCTGCCTCTCTGGGATGGAAACACGACTGGCTGTGATTTTACTTGGATTTCCTCATCAGGATTAGGGCTGTGGGTTTTTGGTAGGTTTTTGGTGGATTATTTGATGGTGGGGGTGGTAGAAACAGAGCCGGGCTTTACTGCTTCCTCCTACTTCAACTTCTTGCTTGGTCTCTGTGTTAATTTTTCATCTCTGTATCTTCCCAGTGCCTGGTACATAATAGACACTTAACATATGTAGATTGGAGTAAAATACTTACCACGTTTATCCCAGTTCAACTGCTACTAGCATGCTTCTTTCATGGGTGAAGTCTTTCTGCCAAGATAATTTTGTTACAGCTCAATATCTCTCTCTGCCTCCCCCCCCTTACCAACTCTTGCAGTCTGATTCAGCCTGGGGAGTGAGGCTCTAGCAGCCTTTGGGTGGGGAAGGTGGTTGGTGGAATTTCCCCATTCAGGGTGTGGAAAGAAATTGTATGACAGACTCTTAGGAGGAAACAAAGGTGGGGAAGGTGACCTGGCAAAAGTGAATGAAACTTGAATAGGACTTGGGAAAAAGATGGTATTGTATTGAATAGGAATTTCCTTTCCTTTCAGAATTATTTGTGTTCACAGAGCAAACTATTTGAACTATCTCTCTATTTTGTCTCTCTGTCTTTGTCTCTGTCTCTCTGTCTTTCCGTGTCTGTCTGTCTGTCTCTCTCTCACACACACATACACACATTCCCCTCTCTAATTCTGAGGAAGAATACTAAGACCATAAACTTACTTTCAATGGATCATCAGTACCCATGACTTTCTTTTTGACATCATGGAATAATGGTAACAACTCACAATAACATGGTGCTTGATGATTTGCAAAGCACCTTTCTCACAAGCCTGTTAGCAACATTTTATTTTATTTTTTAATAAAAGGATTTTATTATTTTCCAGTTAGAGATAGTTTTCAAAATTTGTTTATATAAGATTTCCAATTTCAAATTTTTCTCCCTCCCTCCCCTCCCTCCCCCCATCCCTAGACAGCAGCTTATCTGATATAGGTTATATATATATATATAAAACATTAAATATATTTCTGCATTAGTCATGTTGTAAGAGAAGAATCAGAGCAATAAGGAAAAACCTCAAAATAGAAAAACAACAGCACCAAAAACAAAAGAAATAGTATGGTTCAATCAGCATCCGTATTTCACAATTCTGTATTTGGAGAGCCTTTTCCATCATGAGTCCTTTAGAACTTTCTTGTACCATTGTATTGGTGAGAAGAATCTAGTCTATCACAGTTGATCAACACATATTGTTGATGATACTGTGTATAATGTTCTTCTGGTTATGCTCATCTCACTCATCATCAGTCAAGTCCTTCCAGGTTTCTCTGAACTTCTGCTCATCATTTCTTACAGCACAATAGAATTCCATTACATTCATAGACCACAACTTGTTCAGCCATTCCCCAATTGATGGGCAACCCCTCAATTTCCAATTCCTTGCCACCACAAAAAGAGCAGCTATAAATATTTTTGTACATGTAGGTCCTTTTCCCTTTTTTATGATCTCTTTGGGAAAAAGACCCAAAAGTGGTATTGCTGGGTCAAAGGGTATGCACAGCTTTATAGCCCTTTGGGCATAATTCCAAATGGCTCTCCAGAATGGTTGGATCAGTTCACAGTTCCACCAATAATGCATTAGTGTTCCAATTTTTCCATAGCTTCTCCAACAATTATTATTTTCCTTTTTTGTCATACTAGCAACATTTTAGAAGTGACCTAGGCAATCATTTTCCCTTCAGATAGAGTTGTGCTCATCACCCAAGAGGGTGATGAAATTTTCAGGGCTGGAGATCTTCCCATCAGATAATTCTTTGTCTTGAGGTTCTCCTGCTGCAGTTGAGGCCAATTTCCATTTGCATTGAGCAGAGATGAAGACTTCACATCCTTATAGGAAACATTTATTTAAATTATTTGCCGTTAGGTCACCAAGGTGGAAATTTTCTCATTGTAAGAAAAACATCTTACTTAAACCCTTACCTTCTGATTTAGACATTCACAGGCTTCTGACCATGCCTCAGTTGTCTGGGAGTCCATAGGAACCTGGACACTCCTGGGTTAATCCATGAATGAATGTAGCTTATGGAGCATTTACTGTGATCCAGGTATTGTGCTATAAGTTTTGGGTATAAAAAAGCAAGAGAGACAATATCTGCCTACAAGGACATTAAATTCTGAACGAGGAAGATAACAGGACTGAATCCAGAGGTTATTCTTTCCTTGCTCTGTCCTCTAGGGGAAGACAAATGGAGATAGGTCACAATCTATACTTATAAAATTTGTCTATTAGCCAAATTATTTCTTAGGTAAGGTCTAAGCATACCAAACATTTGCTCCATTGTAGACACTGTGATACAGTTCAGAGATCATTGGAATAAGGGGGCAGTCTGATCAGTTTTAGACTTAGGATGTCACTTCTTCTCAATGAGCCTCAGTTTACACATCTGTCAAATTTAGTCACTTTGATTATATCTCTGAAGTTTCTTGCAGCTTTAGATCCCATGATTTTCTTGTAATGGGGGAAGAGGAAATAAGCAACTGCAGATATTTCCCTTATGGGTTTATTTAAGTGGCTTCATGGGAAGCTGGAAGTGGGGGGAGTGTCTCTTTCCAGCTATGTGTTACTGAGGGGTTGGTAAGAGAAAATGGGATGACAAAATATTTTTTTCTGAGGAACCAGAAGGACTGATGATGACTCAAGGAAGTAATTTGACCCAGAGTCAAATTTAAGCACAAAATGGATGAACTTGGTCCCTTTTCCTTTCTGATGGCAATCGAGAAAAGTACTGTCAAGTGGTAAAGCAATAGTAAGCTGCCTTCCTCCATCTGGCCACTATATGTCTGTGAGCACATAGAGCATCTGTTTCTTTTGTGTGTCTTCTTTCCTGTTTTTAGGTGAGTGAGTATCCAGAGATGCAATTGTCTGGATGGAGACACTAATTTTGGGAGATCCATAAGAGCTTTCAAAGGTACCATTGACAACTGGAATCACTACCAGAGTCTATTGGAAGCAGTAGAGTAGCATTGGTCCCCAGAGTGGTAGTGGCTAATTGTAGAGGAAGCACCTGCAGCCCTTGAGAGCTGTTGTGGGTTTGGGAAAGGTACTGACATTCAGAACTCAACAGAAAGCTATACCTAAAGGGATTCTATGAAAGGGGAAAAAGACTTCCCAGATCAGCTGTTGGGAAGTGCCCTTTTGCCACACATGTTCCTTATATGTATACCTCACTGCCATTGTATTTTAAGTCTGAGCTTACTCTCCCCAGAGACCTTGTATGTTTACCCAGTTTGGGGGGAATACTTTGTGACAACTCTTTTTTTTTGCTATAGCTTCTCAGTAAATCCCATTTCTAAAAACTAATGGAATTTAGCTGATTGATTGGTGATAGAGAACACACCAGTTGAGTCTCAGAAGCTAAGATACTAGTAAACTCAACCCCTCAGAGTGACCCCTAGAATTCTGAGGGGAACAGTGGTCATTGCCCTCTGGGAACTCAATCTACCAGTTAGAGTGTGAATTGGGTTGTGAAGGGAATGCTACAGAATTGTGTGACTGGAAAATCAAGACCCCTCTGAGCTTCAATACCCTCACCTCTACAATGAAGGAATTGGCCTAGATGGTGTCTAAGGTCTGTTTTAGCTCTGCTATTCTGTGAATCTGGAAGATCTCCTTGACTATCTCTGATCACACTTCTCTCAGTCTCTTCTGAACTCCTTTAGCACTTACCATCACAAGGACTCACTTCAGTATCTTGTCATATATTGCTTCATAGTATTCTCCAGTTGCTGTATGTGTGTGAGTCTCTTCTACCCAAGTAAATTGTCAGGGGCAGGGGGAAGCCAACTAGGTCATCCTATCATAGAGCCAGAGCAGGAAGGGAACTGAGAGTTCACCTAGTCTCTCCCATTTTATAGATGAGAAAACAGGACGAGGAAGGTTAAGTGTCCTGTCCAAGCTCATACAAGGGAGTAAGCATTCAAGGTTCGATTTCAACCTAAGTTCAGAGCTGCTGCTCTTTTTGCTTTGTCCTGGATCTTACATTCTTTTGTTTCCCCCATAGCGACTAACACAGGGCTAGGAATATAGGCACTCAGTAAATGTTGGATATCTGAGTGAATAAATGAATTACTATGACGTCTTTGCATATTTTTCCTTAATGAATGTATTAGCTGCAAGTATTATTTTGGGAAGTCTAGGTCTCTGTGCCAGTATTAACAGAAGTGCTTCCGGGAAACTGGAACAAACCTTTCCTCTACCAAACACATAAAGTCTCTAGGGGAATGTCTCTAGGTAATTATGAACTCCAGGTTTTAGTTCTTCATCTGTCATTAGACAGATCATAGGATCTAAAGCTGCAAGAGACTTCAGAGATCTAAATTTGACAGATGAGGTTCATTGAGAAGAAGTGACATCCTAGGTCTAAAACTGATCAGATTGTCCCCTTGGTCCAGTGCTCTTTGAACTGTACCACAGTGTCTACAATGGAGCAATGTTTGGTCTGCTTAGACCTTACCGAAGAAATAATTTGGCTAATTAACTAGTAGGGTGGAAAGAGGGTCAGTTTTGGCTTCAGAGGAGCTGAGTCACCTCAAATGCTTATTACCTGCATGACAGGCAAGTCATTGAAATCCATTGGACCTCAGTTTCTTCATCTGTAAAACAAGGGGAATTGGACCAGATGGCTCATTCTAGCTTTAGATCTATGACCCTTCATTTATATGGTTCTATTTCCTTAGTCGGGTGGACTAAAATGTTTACTGAGTTCCTCCCAGTTCTGTTATTTTGTATTTCTATCACTGTGGGTCTGTTGGGGATGCTCTTTGTGGGTTACATGCAGTGGGAGGGGGAGTATTTCTGAGGCACCCTCAACAGCTTCTTGTGCATAAGCCCCAGACCCTTGAATCATGCACACCTATAGGACACAAACACTTTTTAGAGCTGGCTGTAACATCTTAGCTAATTCTTTGTAGCTTTTAAAATAATTGCACTTGTGCCTGCCATACAGGGGAAGCTTCATTTGCTAAGGGAAGGTTGTCCTTTACTTTTGAGTTGGAAATTTTGAGTTATGTTTCATTACAATTGAGAAACCCTAATGGAAGTAGAGAACAGCCTATGAAATATTCATGGATTCCTTCCCTTTTTTTCTGAAGCTCTTTTGAATAACTTTTTATGTGAGCACATGGTTGGCTATTTATTTGCTATGTTAAGTCACATCCTATTGAATGACTTTCAAGATACCTACTGGGCACCTCTCTGCCAAAGGAAGGCCACTGGGGATTTTAGTCTTAGTGAAAAGTTACTTAAGTTTAGACATAGATTCCAGAATCTATAAAGCTCAATTCCATGGTATTTGTGCTGACACCTACTTAACTACCATCTAACCTCAGAATTTAGACCTTGAATTAATCTGACTAGCCCACATGTATGTCTTTGGCGGGTAATATTATAGGAAAAAGTGACAGCCCCAAAAGGGTGTTTAAACTAGTTTCAAACACTCAAGTGTATTTATTCATTGTTCCTTCTAGTTTTTCCTTTTTTTTCTTTTGGCAGGCGGGGCAAGTTGCATTGGGGATTCTCCTGGGTTCAGAGAGTCTAGAGTTGGTGGCTGGGAGTAGAGGTTCCTGTGTTCTCTATTAATCCAGTCTCTGCCTTCATCTTTTAAAGCCAGAGTCTTTAACTTGGGTTCTGTGTCTTTATTTTAATATTTCAATAATTATATTTCAATAGAATTGGTTTCCTTTGTAATCTTGTGCATTTTATTTTATACACTTAAAAACATTGTTCTGGGAAGGAAATCTATTACAAATGGGTCCACGTTACACAAAATGTTAAGAGTTCCCACTCTAGAGGTTTTTTGTCAGCATGGGAGACTTACATGTTTAGCATTTTTCTGCCAGTCCCTTCTCTCCAGGAATCCCAAGTAGAAAGGAGAATGTGCAGGGTGTGTACTAGTTCAGGGAACTTGAAGCTTTTGGTGGAGAGAATATTTTCTGCCTTAGTAGCTGTGTGGTCTTGGCCCAATCACTTAACTTTTCTCAGTCTTGGTTTCCTCATCTGTGAGGTTCAAATACCTTAAAACTATATCTTATGAGGATAAATATTCCACTGGGCATCTCCTTCTTTGTCTGCTTTAGAGGTCCCTCCCAGGTTAAGCTCATCACCTCTAATCTCATCACCATGCTGCTAACTCAAGCCTTGACTGATACCACCTCCCTCAACTTGTCTCCTCTGATTGGAGGGCTAGAGGGTGGAGTACAAAACTCTTTTCAGTGCCTCCTTTATAGAAGGCAGAAACTTGACTTTTTGGATCACTCTATACTGCATTTGCTGCTCTATCTGGCTTCAGCTCCACAGAACAAGATGCCCCTGAGAGCCAGGTACCCCCTATTCTCCCCTGCTTACCTTCTCCTTTCCCTTTCCTGACTCTTTTTCTGTGTTGTCTTCTCCCATTAGACTGATAGATCCTCGAGGGCAAGGACTGTCTTATCCCCAGTGCTTAGCACAGTAGCTGCTTAATAAATGTTTATTGGTTTGGATGGGTAAATACCTTAAAGACTGCACCCCCTTCTCTCGGGAGTTTCTTTATCATGTCACAGAGACCTCTTCACCCTGGAAGTTCACTCTACACCTGGATTTTTCACACTGGAAGTATCCTTTGCTCCTGTACTGTCTTCTTCTGATTAGCTTGTTGTTGTTCTTCTCAAAGAGGGCGATGGCATGGGGGTGATGTCATGACTTGAAGTGAGGGAGGGCTGTACAAGGTATTCGATCTCACTCTCTCCTCCAGAGCCATCTGGGTCCAGTGGCAAGATATATATCAGGATGATTAGAGATGGCCCCAGGTGTTTCAGGCAGTTGGGGTTAAGTGACTTGCCCAGGGTCACACAGCTAATAAGTGTCTGAGGTGAGATTTGAACTCAGGTCCTCCTAACTTCAAGGGTTAGTGCTTTATCCACCAGACCATGTACCTACCTGAGGTTCCTCTCAGAACCTTCAGTTTAAGGAGGTTGCCCAAGCCAGCCATGTCTTTATTCCTTTCCAAGATGCACTCCTGATTTTTCATACTTTTTGTACCATGCTAGGGGGCAGATAATTCTTCTTCCTTTCTATTCCCTTCTCCACTTTCCTGATTTTTCATCTTTCTTTTATGGGTACTCTTTACCCTATTAGAATGTAAACTCCTTGAGGGCAGGGACTATCTTTTTTTTTCTGCTTCTAATTGTTTTTCCATCATAGAGCACAGTGCCTATCACACAGTAAGTGCTCAATAAATGCTAGTTATTATGATTATCTCTACTTAAAGTAAGGCATGATGGTGAAATAATGTATGCAAAATCTTTTGAAAATTTGATGCACTAGGTAATATTAGTGATGATGACGATGTCATCTTCCATGGGTCCAGTTGGTGTGGGAGATTTTTCTTGGGTTAATTAGTATGGGGCGGGGAGTGGGGGAGTGTTTCTTGTTATGGCAGACCTATAGATCCTTTAAAATGTCCTTCGCACTCTGGGGTGCAAAAGGAGATTTTATCTCCATCAATAACTTCCAGGCATCATCAGGCAAAATGCCCCTAAGGGGAGATCTTATTTTGGTGCATAATGCTATTTGCTTACTTTTTTTCTGAACTTTATGAGAAAGTAAGAACCATCCCTCCCATAATATGGTATATTGGTATATTTGAGTTATAGCCTTGTCTCTCTCATCTTACTGTGCAACCTTGGCATGTCGCTTCCTACCTCTAGGCTGCATTTTCCTTAACTGTAAAATAAAGGGGTCGGATTATGTGATCTTTCAGCACTGATTTGTTATTTTATGATTGATTCTGTGATAGTGCTTTATACTTTCAGTGCCCCCTATGAAGATGGCAGGGTAAAGATTATTAAGGTCATTTTACAGATTAGGAAACTGAGGCAAAAAGAAGAGAAGTGATTCACCTAAGGGCAAACAGTGAGTCAGGGGTGGAACCTGGGCTCTCTCTAGTGAGCAAGGTGGGGCCTGAAGGAAATCATATTGTGGGTTCCATCCTTCATTTGTCCCAACATGTTTGTTCAGGTGGATTCAAGTACAATATAAATCTTTAAGGGGAGAGAAGAAAAAAAGAAAAGATGGCATTTGTTTAACAAACAAACAAACAAACATTCTTTGTTGTGGGAGACCCTAGAAGGGAGACAAAGAGAAACAGGAGAGAATCTTTGACTCCACAGAGTTCTAGTAGGATGTATGAGACATAATGCTTTAATGCCAGGCAGAGGGTGAAAATGCCTCAAGAGAGATGCTAACACAGTGTTCTTAGTTTTAACAGGAGGGTGACATTGGTTTTGATTTGGGGGAATCAGAAATGGCCTCATGGAGGGGGTGGTATTTGAGTTGAGCATTCTGACTTTGACAGGTAGAGACTGTCAAAGCATAGGGTGTGATTGAGAGGCAGGACCTAATCTTATCTGACTAAAGCACACTATGCAGGGTGTGTGTGTGTGTGTGTGTGTGTGTGTGTGTGAGAGAGAGAGAGAGAGAGAGAGAGAGAGAGAGAGAGAGAAATAGGGTCAGAAAAGGAGAATAGTGCCATATTATGGAGAGCTTTGACCATAATAAACAAATAATAAGTAAAACAATAATAATGCAATAAAAGTTATGCATCATACAGAGGACAATTGAGACATTCATGGTAAGTGAGAGCAGACTGCACGAGTAAATCAATGAGGAACTCTAAAGAAGTAAAGAATTTCTTCAAGGAGTTGCATCACTGGACATATATAGTGGTCTGATCACATGGCAAGTGTGAAGGATGACAAGTGGGTCATCCAGAAAGTTCCACTGGTAGCTTTGAAATGTCTTAGAGAACTCAGAGAGCTCCCAGCAACACTGTTGGTTGGAGGCCCCCAGGGCATCTAACTCTTGGGAAAAGAGGGTATTACAAAAGTCTTGCTGGATGGGCAGGTTCCATGGATTTCAATCTGGTTCATTGGAGGGAACTCCCAAATAGAGCTCAGATCCATCTGAATATTTAAATATAAACAGCAACACTTAATTTTATAATATTTTTATAATTTAAAAATATTTGTATAATATTTTCTTTTTCATGTCTCTTATTTTACGCCTATGCGTGTCTTTCTGTTTCAGGTGTATCTCTTATAAACAACATATTGTTGAATCCTGGTTTCTAATCCATTCCTCCATCTGCTTTTATTTTATGTGTGAGCTCATCCCATTCACATCATAGGTATGATCATTAACTGTGTATTTCCCTCCATCCCATTTTTTAATGTTTTTTCTTCTCTCTCTCTTTTCGTCCTGTCTCAAAAATCTGTTTTGCTTCTGATCACTGCCTCCAGTAATTTGCCCTCCCTTTTATTACCTTCCCCTGCTCCCACCTTTTTCTTATCCCCTTCCCCACTATCTCCCTATTGGGTAAGATAGATTCCTATACCCAACTGAGTGTGTATATATATTCTTCCCTCTTTGAACCAATACTGATAAAAGTGAAGTTTAAGCAATCTCTCCCCCACTTCCCCACGTTGCATTTTCCCCTCCATTGTAAAAGCTCTTCTGTGTGTGCCTCTTTTATGTGAGAAAAAATTCCCCATTCTACTTCTCCTTTCCCTTTCTCCCAGTGCTACCCGTTTTTCACCCTTTCACCTTTTTTTTGGAGATCATACCAACATAATCAACTCACATCCATACCCTCTGTCTATATAGACTCCTCCTAACTCATAAGAATGATAAAGTTCTTCTCATGTATCATCTTCCCATGTAAGAATATATACTTTTTATTTTAAAAATTTTTATTCATTTTAAACTGAAATACAAAGTGAGAAAAGGAAAAAAAAAGAACATTTACATGTATATAACAGAACATAAGAGAGGATTCAATGTGAAATAAAAACCTATGTGATAAATCCTACACATCGTTTTCAAAGCAACCCAGTTTTTTCTGTGCTTCCTTCTAAGTTTTCTTTTGTTTTCTTCCATGTATTTTAATTTTTTTCTCCCTCCCCTTCCCTAATCTAGAGAAGACTACAATTAAATGAAAATATACACATATGTATATATACACATATACATGCATATACATAAACCTATATACTTATATATACACACATATATACATATATGTAAGACCATACTATGTATATTTCTCTTTGTTCTTTCTCTGGAGGTGGATAGCATCTTCCTTTACAGGTCCAATTCTTTCTATGTTTTTCTAAATCAACCAGTTCATCCTTTCTTATGTCATAGAAATATTACATTATAATCATAGTATATATGAGAGATTGTCTATGAAAGTTTTCCTCCCATTTTCTGTGTTCCTCCTAATCTTGGCTACATTGGTTTTATTTATACAAGAAAATTTTAATTTAAAATAATCAAAATTATCTATCTTATACTTCAACAATGCACTCACTTAATAAGATAGTTTAAGTACTGCTGAATCTGTTTCCTTTAGTTTCTTTGAGGTTCTTGACCTTTTGTTCTTCCAAATGAATTTTGTTATGATTTTTTCCCTAACTCAATAAAGTAATTCTTTAGTAAGTTAGTTTGGATGGCATTGAATAAATAGATTAATTAGGTTAAATTGTCATTATTTATGACTTTTATGGCTTTACCTACTCACGAGCAATGAATATTTTTCCTGTTATTTAAATCTGATTTTATTTGTATAAAGAATGTTTTATGTTTATGTTCTTATAGTTCCTGTGTCTGTTTTGGCAGATATACTCTTAAGTATTTTACACTGTCTAGTTATTTTTAATGGTCTAAACCAATATTTAATAATATTAGTGGTACATAGTGTAGTTTCCATATTTTTCTCTTTTAATTAAATCTATTTTAGCTTTAACTTTGTTAAGATCATGATTCTGACCCCTGCTTCTTTCCATAATAAATTCTACTCCAGCCCTTTATTTTATCTTTGTGTGAATCTCTCATCTTTATTGTGTTTCCTAAAAGCACATTTTGTTGAATTCAGATTTTTCATCTATTCTGCTATACATTTCTGTTTTATGGGTAAATTCATCTCATTCACATTCTAAGTTATAATTACTTGTGTATTTCTCTCCATCCATTCCTTCTTGCCCTATTTACCCTATCCTTCCTCATTCCTCTAATTTACTTCTACCTGTTACATTCCCTCCTATTTCTTAATCTACCCACCTTCTAAGAGTCCTTCCCTTATTCTCTCATCCCACCCTCCACCTTAATCTATCTAAATTTTCCCCTTATCTCCTCTCCCATATAATTCTTAATCTGTACACTTTTTTAAAAGTCCCTCCCTTATCCTATCCCCTCACTTATTTCTTTCTAAATTTAGACTTTTAAACCCTATTAGATGTATATGTTATTCCCTCTTTAACCCATTTTTAATGAGAGTAAGATTTCAGCATTACCAGCTTCACCCCTTCCTTCTTCTGTATCAGTTCTTCCTTTTATGCCTCATTTATATGAGATAATTACTCCTTTTTATCTTTCTCTACACAGTTTTATTTTTTAAGAATTACCCCATCATATACAGCTCAGCCCAGGGCGTTCTTTCAAACTACTCAAATAATGATGACAGTCATAAGAATACTGATAACATTTTCACATATAAGAAGTGAATGGTTTGACCTTATTGAGTCCCTTATAATTAATTGGCCTTCAATGTTTACCTTATATTTCTCCTGTATCTTATATGTTGAATTTTCCATTAAGTTCTGCTCTTTATGTCACACCAATATAGGAAAATAAAACAGTTTAACTTTACTGAGTTCCTTATGATTTCTCTTTCCTGTTTACCTTTTTATGTTTCTCTTGAATCTTATATTTGAAAGTGTGTAATTTAAAATTCTAACTGTGGGTTCTAATCTGTCCCCCCAGTTTTGGGGGGAAACTGACTAAAATAACTGATAAATGAGTTTAGGTTTTTTAAGGGTTTATTGAAAGATAGTAAAAGAAAGAGAAAGATTGAGAACAGATTTCTTATAGCCTGGAAATCCATGCCTTCCCAAACCTCTCACTTCTGAAGTCCCCTGCCACCAAACCGACGTCTCACACCAAAAGAGGAAGAACTCTCTTGCCAGCATCTGCTTCCTCCTTCACGTTCCCCTCCCAGAAATGGGATGTTCTTCAAGCTGATTGGCTAGCGTCATTCAAATTCATTGGTTCACTGGATCTGAAGGTGGTTTGGATGTAAAGTTCAACATTTTTAGCTTCTGAAAATAATACCATCTTTTTTTTTTTTTTTTTTTTTTGCAGGGCAATGAGGGTTAAGTGACCTGCCCAGCGTCACACAGCTGGTAAGTGTCAAGTGTCTGAGGCTGGATTTGAACTCAGGTCCTCCTGAATCCAGGGCCGGTGGTTTAGCCACTGCGCCATCTAGCTGCCCCAGAACAATACCATCTTAAGTGCCCTCTTAAGTACCAACCAGACATGCTTACGATCTCGTTAACTGGAAGTAAGCCAGTCAGCAGTCAGTCACTCTCCCCCAATTCAATCAGTTTAGATCAATCTCCAGGTGGGTCCCTGAGTATCTGCTAAATCTCCTCATCTACCACATTCCATTATCTTGACACAAAAGTCAGATTTTTCTCCTCACCTCTGGTCTTTTCATTAGGAATTCTTGAAAGTTTCCTGTTTCATTAAAATGTACATTTTTCCCTGTGAAGGATTATACTCAGTTTTGCTAGGTAGGTGATTTTTGGTTGTAATCCTAGCTGAATATTGTGTGATCCCGACTCTATGATACTTGAATTGTTTCTTTGGGCTGCTTGAAATATTCTCTCTTTGACCTGGGATCTCTGAAATTTGGCTATAATATTCCTGGGAGTTTTTATTTTGGAATCTTTTTCAGGAGGTGATCAATGGACTCTACTTCTATTTTAGTCTTTGGATCTAAGATATTGAGGATAATTTACCTTGATAATTTCTTTCTTTTTTTTTTTTTTTTTTTTTGGCGGGGCAATGGGGGTTAAGTGACTTGCCCAGGGTCACACAGCTAGTAAGTGTCAAGTGTCTGAGGCCGGATTTGAACTCAGGTACTCCTGAATCCAGGGCTGGCGCTTTATCCACTGCGCCACCTAGCTGCCCCGATAATTTCTTGAAATATGATGTCTAGGCTTTTTATTTGATTGTGGCTTTCAGGTATACTTGATCTGTTTTCCAGGTCAGTTGTTTTTCCAATATTTCACATTTTCTTCTATTTTTCCATTCTTTTGACTATTGTTTCATGATATCTCATGGAATCATTAGCTTCCACTTGGCCAAATCTGATTTTTAAGGAATTATTTTCTTCAGTGAGATTTTGCATTTCTCTTTCCATTTGGCCAATTCTGGTTTTTTAGGAGTTAATTCTTCAGGGAATTTTTGTTTCTCTTTTTGCCATTAGGGCAATTCTGTTTTTTAAGGTGTTATTTTTTTCAGTATATTTGTGTACCTCTTTTACGATGCTGTTAATTCTCTTCATAATTTTTTACATCACTCTCATTTCTTTTTTCATTTTTTCTTTTACCACTTTAATCTTTCTTTAACTCTTCTAGGAATTCTTGTTGGGCTTGTGCACAATTCACACTTTCTTTTGAGGCTTTGCTTGTAGTTATTTTCAAGTTGATGTTTTCTTCTGAGTTTATGTCTTCGTTTTCTCTGCCACAATAGTAACTTTTTATGGTTGAGTTTTTGTTGTCATTGTTGTTTGCTCATTTTCCAGTTTATTCTTGACTTTGAACTTTATGTTAACATTGGGCTCTGCTCATCTGGGTTGGAGAGGCACTGTCCCAAGTTTCAGGCTTTTTTTGAACTAAAATTTTCAGAGATAGTTCTGGGTGTCTGCAAGCTTTTGGTGCATCCAAGGTGGTGTGATTTCTGAGGGTCTTTATGATTCTTTTTAGAAATTACTCTGGTGTTTAGCCCAGAATTTGACATATGATTATCAACATAGGGACAGGAACAGGTGATTTTGTATCTCCCTCTCCACCAGATACTGTACAGGCTATGGAAAACTGAAGTGCCAGGCCTCAGGACCTCATGGTATGACTGGGGAAAGCAACTAGGGTCACCAAAGCTGCTCTGTAAAGGTTTTCATGAACAAACTAATTTGGTACAGATTGACCCTCTAATTTTTGAGGAGTTCCCAAAGGTTAACTGTAGAAGTTATTCATAGGTGTCAATGTTGACAGAACCATTTAGCCAGTCTGATGTGCCATGAAACCCAACCTTCCTTCTGATAGATGAATAAACTCCGTGCTAAGTAGAGTTTATCTAGTAGGTCTGCATACTGATTATGCATTTTTTCACATGATGCCCTAAAGAGCCCCATTCTCCATCAGTGCCCCACTTTAACACACACACACACACACACACACACACACGTGTCCTCCATGACACCTTCAAGAATATTCAATTGAAATGGCAGCTTTTCAAGCACTACTCTGGTGGGATCTACATTCTTTCTTTTTTTTTTTTTTGTGAGGCAATTGGGGTTAAGTGACTTGCCTAGGGTCACACAGCTAGTAATTGTTAAGTGTCTGAGGTTGGATTTGAACTCAGGTCCTCCTGAATCCAGGGCCAGTGCTCTATCCACTGAACCACCCAGCTGCCTTGCAGGACCTACATTCTTTTGACTCTATCTCTCTTTCTTCTTCTCTCTCTTTCTCCACCACCCTCTATTTTTCTCTCCCCTTGGAGCTAATGCTCATTGCCCTAGCTTGTACTTAGTGTAAATATTTAACCTGACTATTTATTGCTTGTTTTTCTTTATCTCTGCACACTATCTCTGTGTTCCTCACATATGTTTGTGTCAATGGTGTCTGTCTTGGACTATAAGCTCAGAGGACAAGGCCAGTGCTGTCCATGGCATTTTTCTGGCATTCAGACTTCTGTCACTTGGGGGATTGGTTGGGCTATGGAAGAGGTACTACTCAAGATTTTTGCCTTTAATATATCTCTGGTCACTATCCTTGGCTGCTGATTGCTCTTCATCTTCTTGCTCTCCTCAGGCATCTGGACACCACAAGGCCCACTTAGGAATTTGTGCAGTGGAAAAATCCCATCTGTTCCACATCTTCCTGAAATTTGTGTGTGGGTCCCTCAAGGATCCCATATACCACATTCCTTTTTCGGGCTGTGACTTGGTATATTTTTGACTCTCAGAGGTGCCAAACTATTCCTGGCCAAATAACAGAATTGCCAAAAAACGTCAAGGTGCATTGTAGCTCTTGATTGCATGTTTGGGGATTTGGGAAGGCATTTACATGTTTGCTTACTCTGTTCCATGCTGGAGCAAACAGAATCCAGCTCTGATGGTTTTGGGTACTGCAAACCACCTTTCCCTCCCTACACGGCCATGGAAAGTACAGTTGCCTGAGCTCTGAGTGGTTCAACATTCCCACCAAACTTAATTTGACATTTTACCTGAAAACTTTAAATTTCCCCCTCCCCCTTTTTTGAGGAAGAATAAAAGAATCTCATGGAAGAGGATTAATTTTTCACTCAGGAGCTTGCTGCTGTTTTGGGATTGAATGGAAGCAGTGAGGTACTTCAGGAGGAAATATTGAAAATTGGGCTCCCTATCCAAGCATTTCTTATTTCCTCATTCAATACCTACTATGTGTATAGCTCTGGGTTAGGCATTGGGAGAGATACAAATTTGAGATAATACATGATCCCTGATTTCATGGTTAATGGGAGCATAAATTTAGAACTCCTAAGGACCTCAGAAGTCATCTAGTCTAATCTCCACATTTAAGGTAAGAGAAGTGAAGGCCAAAGAGTGACTTGCTCAGGATCATACAGTTAGTAAGTATATGTTGACTTTGAACCCTCTGACTCCAAATCCAAGGAGCTTCCCACTGCACCACTGAGTAATCACAGAATCTCAGAATTGGAATATGGCTTGATAATATGGCTCGTTTTTCTTTATATTGACCCCAACCTGCATTTCTGTAACTTTCACCTATGTTCCTAGTTTTCCTCTTTGGGGCTGATCTGGCATGATGACAGCTTGAATTAAGGCAGTAGCTATGTGAATAGGGAGAAGGGACAGATGCAAGAGATGTTGAGGAGGTTGACTCGGTAAGACCTGGCAACTTATTGGCTATCAGAGGAGGTGAATTAGAGTACAGCATTAAGAGAGACACCTCAGTTCTGGGCCTGCACAACTGGGAGGGTGGTGTCCTCCACAGAAATAGGGAGGATGGGCAAGTTTAAGGGAAAAGATGATGAGTTTTGCTTTAGACATATTGAGTTTGAGATGCCTATGGGGCATCTAGTTCAAAATGTCCAATAAGCCATTGGTGATGTTGGGATGGAGCTCAGGTGAGATATGAACCCTGAATCTAGGTCTGGGAGTCAAGTGCAGAAAGATCATAATTAAAACTAATCGTTACTGATGAAATCACTTAGAGAGATAGTGCAGAAAGAGAAGAGAAGGCCCAGGACCTGAATTTTATTTAGTCTCTGGCTCAGTTAATAAGATGGGATTTCAAGATGCATCTTTTTGTTTTTGTTTTTGTATTTTTTGCATGGGGCAATGAGAATTGAAGTGACTTGCCCAGAGTCATATGGCTAATAATTGTCAAGTGTCTGATGCCGAATTTGAACACAGGTCCTCCTGAATCCAGGGCTGGTGCTTTATCCACTGTGCCACCTAACTGCCCCTCAAGATGCATCTTGAGGGAGGTGGCAATCCTTCTGTCCCTGGCCCTGAGAAGACCTGATCAGAGTCTTATATTTAGCCATAGACTACCCTTTTTAGGAAGGGTATTAACTAACTGGAACATATACAGAGGAGGGGGACAGCAATGATGAGATGACTGGAGACCATACCACATGAGGGTCTGATGAAGGGATTGTCTTGCCTATATCTCAGATGAAATACATCCAAAACCAAACCTGTCATCTTTGCCCCTAGAGGTGTCTTTTCTCCAAACTTCCCTGTTTCTATTAAGAGTACCAATCATCCATGTTTGCAACCTTGGGAGTAATCCTTGACTTTTTACTTTTCCTCCCCTACGAACCAATCAGTTTCTAATTCTTGTCAATTCTATCTCTACCATATTTCTTACATTTATCCCCTTCATTCTACTCACTGGCATTATCTTAGTCACCTATCACCTCGACTATTGTAAAAATCTCCTTATTGTCTTTCCTCTTTCCATTCTCTCCCTTTTACAACCAAATGACAAAATCATCTTAAAAAGTCACTCCCTCCCCCACTTACTTAATAACTCTTGGTAGCTCTTTATTGTCTTTAACATAAAATACAAACCATTCAGCCTGACATTTAAGATCTATTTCCATGGTTCCTTTCTGACCTTATTTCACACTACTCCCCCTTAAATGCTCCATATTCTGGCCAAGATGGACTACAAACTGTTCACCAAACTTAACATGATATCTCTTTCCCCACCCAACCCCATTCCTTTGCATAAGTTGTTTCCCCACACCAGGACTTCACTCCTTTCTCATTATTGCCTTTCAGAATTTTTATCTTCTTTCAAGACTCAGCTCCAGTGATTCCTCCTCCTCAGTCCCTTCCATAATTCTTCCAGCTGACAGTGTTCTCTGACTCCTCTGTTTTGCCTATAAGACAGTCTGAATCTCTCCTTTACCCTGTTACTTTCAACCTTGTATTATACTCATTTGGGTACATACCATAGTCCTCCCAGTAAAATGTAAATTCCTTTAAGGCAGAGGCTCTCGATTTAATTGTTTTGAATCCTTCAGACTTAGCACAGTGCCTTACATGTAATAATAGGTGGTTAATACACATTCATTGAACTGAATTAAACATGTCCAGCACCTCCAGAAGATCCTTCTTTGTCAGGGTTTCTAAGTCATCCCACCATTTTGTTTTCCCTTCTTGGGACATGTTCCAGTTAGTCAGTGTCCTTCCTTACATGTCATGCCCATGACCGAAGTCAATACTCCGTATAGCAGAATTTTCATCTCCTTCCTCTGCCTCATTAATCTCAGAATTACCAAATTAGAATGTTGGAAAGGATATCAGTGGCCATCTAGTCCAGCCTGGAAATTAAAGGAATCTCTGTTAAAACATATCTGACTAGAGATTGTCCAGTCTCTGGTTAATCAGGAAGTCCTATCTTGTTAACTGAGTCAGAGACTAAAATTCAGGTCCAAAGACTGATTAACATTGGGTGAGGGGATAAGGCTCATTCTTTTGAATCTTCTTTGGGCCAGAGATCCCTCCTTCTCCTACTTTCCCATATCCAGTTAGAGAATTGTCTTTTCAGGGTATGTCTTTTCAAGGTATGGAGCTCTCACAAGGACATACTGCATAGATAGTCATGTATGCTTTACTTTTGCATAGACATACCTAAATCAATTATCCATATGGTCTGATGTGAGGGTGCTGGCAGGTCCCTTTGCTCCCTATTTCCCCAACTACCTGCCACAAGTACCTACATTCCTAACATTAGAGATTAATTCATAAACTTGGGAATATTAGGATAGGAATGACCTCTAACCTTGTTAAAGTTTTTTTTTAAATATTTTTATTCATTTTGTAAAATATTTCCCAATTACATGTAAACTTTTAAACATTTATTTTTAAAAAATTTGATTCCAAATTCTCTCACCTTCCCACCCCTACCCCATCCCAGAAGGCAAGCAGTACGATATCAATTATACGTGTGAAGTCATGCAAAATGTATTTCCATATTAGAAAGGTTTTTTTTTCCCTTTAGACTAGGTATCTTTATTTCACCCAGACTGGAAGTACAATGGCTTCCTATGGACTTGATGCCACCACTGATTGGTTTCCTATAGTCCATCCCACTCATTTTGTGGAGGAAGAAACCGAGCCAAAAAAAAAAAAAAGTTAAAATGGTTTGCCCAAAGTCACAGAATGATTTAGTGAAAGAGTTGAGATTCAACTGAACATCTAGATCTTCTGACTCCCAGTCAGTCTATCACACTGAACTATAGACTTGACTACCTCACTCATGAAACTCTTCCTGATCTCTCTCTTCCCTTTAACCCTGGGCTTTAGGGTAAAAGATCACTGTCTAGACCTTTCCTTTGCTCCTTGCATCATACTTATTTGTATGTGTATATCATAGATCTCCTTATTTGATTATAAGCACTTTGAGGACAAGGTTGGCCATTTTTTATCTTCTAGTACTCGATGATTAATAAATGTTTCCTGAATTATATTTACTTGATCCAAAAGGACTGTCCTGGTTTGTGGGAAGAGTATTGTTCATATTATTAAAGGGCCTCATTTAGTCTGTATTTTTGTAGGCTTTATGGCTTACATTGCAAGACGACAGTGTGAGCTATACTCATAAGCTGGAGACCTCAGGGAGGCCAGTCCCTCCTTGAGTCAGAGTTATCCCTTGTCAGACTTGTGAAATATGAATCTTTCACCTCACCAAGAGATGTCTGGTTTCTAGCCTCTCCCTAGGGCTCTCTCCCTATACATCAGGGCAATGTGACCTCAGAGTCAGCTGGGCTGTTCCTAGGGGATAAGGAAGGCCACAGGGTAGGGCCTACTGGGGTTCAGCTCACCATTGCTTCCTTTTCCTCCCAAGGTACTCCTGGTGGAACCCACAATTGTGAAGTAGGTGACGTTTGTCTCTGGAGCCTCTGACCTCTAACAGACTAAGCCACTGGGAGAATGTGCACTTTTCTTTCTCCAATTAAAATCAGCTCTAGAGAAAGGATGTGAAATTTTCACACTCAGGTGAAAATGACTGAAATTCATCTTTCCTCATAGAAATTGTGATTTAATGGTGGGCAGGGGTGTGGGGGGTGTGGGGGGTGGTGGGGCGCTAGACAAGACCTTAACCTAGAGAAATGAGTCTCTAGTGGTGGTATTTTAGATATCAGATATTGAGTGGATTCAGGGAGATAATTTGGGGACAATAAACCTTTCTGGAACCCATGAATTTTTCTCTACCAGTCTCTGTGTAAATCTAGTTTCCCTGTAAGATTTTATGTTCCATAGGATTTTAGATCTAGAAGGGGGTATTAGAAATTATCTAGTCCAAAATAGATGAGGAAACAGGACTAGAAAGGACAAGAGAGCTTTCCGAAATCAAATAAGTGGCAGGTGTAGGGTTTCATCCCAGGTCTAATTTGACTCTGACTTTAGTGGTCTTTGTACTATACCATGCTGCCACCTTTAACCCTGGCCCCTTAGCTACCCTTCAAGTCCCATACTTCACAGCTCTCCAGGAAAGGAGAAGACCACCTGTTGTCAGCTGGTAGTTTTCATTAATGTCAGATTCAACCAGGCTGGGCCAGGTTGGATTCTGTTGATGCTCTTTTGGAAATCTGGGGTCTCTCTCAGGTTTTCTTCCTAGACATGATCAAGCCCCAGAAAGCTGCTAGTTGTCTACGATGCTGTATCATGACTCTGAGATCTGACAAATCCCTCCCGTTCGTTCACAGCACTAACTTGCCCGTACACAGTGCCCTGGTAGAGTTTTTTTTTTTTCCTTGATGATTAGACAAACAGCCCATGAATATTTGTATGGGAACGAGTCTTAACAAATGTTTGCTGAGTCTTCAGCTGCTAGTGAAAGGAGGAAGAAGCTTGTTTAACAGAACAAAGATTTAGGGCAGCCTTTAGAGAAATTAATAGATGTGAAGACTCAGGCCGCCCCACTGAGGAATGGGGGTGAGGGAGGAATGTTGGGCAGGGACAAGTAGCTTCTATGGGAAGAGAGGGGAGCAGGGTTGACTCTTTCATCAAAGCTAGCACCTGCAGGGAATGTGGTGGTTGTGATGGTGGCTTTGGCTGGAGTATCAGGGCCAGGGTTTGGACCATATTAGTGCTAGGCCTCAGGAGGAAGGGGAAGGGGATCTCTATTTCTGTTTCACTTACTTTCCTGTATTTGGCCAAGTACAAGATTTGCTCCATCCCAATTTTTCCCTCTTTCCCCTTTTCCTTTTTTTTTGGATTTCTGTGGTTGGTTCATCTACCTGAGCATTGCATTGGTTATGAAGCAGGAAGCTGCTGCTTGGTCAGGGTCTCCTAGGTCTTTGAGAGCCACTGAGACCTTGGCAAAAAGAAAGATCCCTTTTCCTCAATGAACCAGGAAGTTGGACTTTGCCAGAGTCAACAGGACCTGAACCTCAACCATTTTGAATTCAGTTTCATACTACAAACCCACAAGGCTGAGGGCATGTGAGACTTGGCAAAATTTGTCCTCTTTTCTGGCCTGGAGAGGATTTGCCACTCACAGTGTGGTTCTGTAGCCACAGCTGGGAACGGAGGAGCTGCTTTCTCTCTTAGGCTCGGTGGATTGGATGTGATGAACATATGTTGGCGAGGGGTAGGGTGAAGAATCTGGGAAAGATCAGGATGATAAGCCGAATGGAAAATGCAAAGAGACTGATGTAGAAGACCTGGGTTCTATTTAGTCTTAGCTCTGCTATTTATTACCTATATGACCTTCAACAGCCACTTGTTTTCCCTGGACCTCAGTAACCTCATCCTTACCTCAGTGGAGTGTTGTGAGGTTCAAACCAGATATTGAAACACTCCAAAGTAGGTAGGAAGTTACCTTCAGTGATGAGGACTGCAACTCATACATGCCCCTTGTCCATGCCTGCTCATATACTCACCACCTCCCAGTGTGTGTCTGTGGGGTTCTTCATTTTTTCTTGATATCATGAGGATAGCATAAAAGTACATGGAACGTCATCCCTACCTGGTACTACTTGACCAACCCATCTTTTCTGATCATACATTTCTTTGATGTTATCCTTTCATCTGTTTTTTCTTTTGAGTAGTTCCTTATTTGTTATGTTTTATAACCTTGCTCACACTCACCACTGCCTTCTGAGTGATTCTCAATTTAATTTGTTTGGAGGCTCTAGGGTTTATGGAACAAATGAGATAATGCATGTAAAACATTTTGTCAATCTTGAAGGGACATGTGAGCTCAAAAGAAGACAATGCTCCCTTCATCCTCCCTTGCCATTAACTATACCAATTTGGTATATAGGTTTTTTTCCCTTCTCTGTGCCCCAGTTTCCTAATTTATAAAATGAGAGGGTTGGGGGGGCAGCCAGGTGGTACAGTGGATAAAGCACCAGCCCTGGATTCAGGAGTACCTGAGTTCAAAATCTGGCCTCAGACACTTGACACTTACTAGCTGTGTGACCCTGGGCAAGTCACTTAACCCCCATTGCCCTGCAAAAAAAAAATGAGAGGGTTGGTTTTAATGATCTCTAAGGTCCCTTAGGACCCATCTCAAATATTTTATGATTTTCCACAAAATGCTATAATTTGGGTTTTTGGGGGCCATGCTTCCAATGTTTCTCCTTCTCCTTCTCCTTCTCCTTCTCCTTCTCCTTCTCCTTCTCCTTCTCCTTCTCCTTCTCCTTCTCCTTCTCCTTCTCCTTCTCCTTCTCCTTCTCCTTCTCCTTCTCCTTCTCCTTCTCCTTCTCCTTCTCCTCCTCCTCCTCCTTCTCCTTCTCTTCCTTCTCCTTCTCCTCCTCCTCCTTCTCCTCCTCCTTCTCCTTCTCCTTCTCCCCCTCCTTCTCCTCCTACTTTTCTTCCTCCTCCTCTTCCTCTTCCTCCTCCATCCTGTTAATCCTATACATGTAGCTTATTTGTACAGATTTGTAGGCACTTAATACATGTTTACTGATTGATTGACACACTCCCTTTCCTTTGCCCCACCCACCAAGGGGGTTTGGGCTCCTCTCTAGCTGACTCAAAGTGGAATGAGCTGCCTCAGGATGTAATGAGCTCTTTGGAAACATTCGAGAGGATGCTGTATAACCACTTATTGCAAATTTTCTATAAGGGATTAGGAGAAGGTGGCCTAGGTGACCTCTTTGATTCTGATTCTGTGACTAGCCACAAAGATAGATGTGTACAGTAATTTTCAAAGCATATGAACCAATAGCTGGGTATTTATTCATGAAAGAATATAATATTTACAGTTGACCAAATGCCCAACTATATGAGCTTCTTAACTACATTGGAATCCCATCACTATATGGTTCATTATTGTAAAGGTTTAGTTTCATCAGAAGTCTAGGCACATCTCCTAGACACAGTATACAGTAAAGGTCTGAGATAGCCCTGGTGTCTACCTTATTATCTCTGAGCTAGCCTCTGACAGCAATCGGTCAGCAAAGGGTCACTGAGCTCTTATTGTGTGCCTAGCCCTGTGCTCAGCTATGGCTGCTTGCTGTTGCTCTTATGCATCCTTTGATCTCAAAGAGGACCAATGACATTATGAGGGTTACACCTTGACTTGGGAGTGACTTGGATTGAAGTGAGGCAGAGCTGTCCAAAGTCGTCAACCTCATTCTTCCTTCCAGAGCCATAAAGTCCATTGGCAAAACAACTGGTGATGGCCAAGGATGCAGTGGGTGAGCTTGGCCTTTCTGAATTAAGGTCTTTCCCAGGGGAGATAGGAGGAGACAATTTGGCCCATGGCCTCTAGGAACTTATAACTCAGCTGAGATAAATGCCTATTTCTAGGTACAAGTAATTCTAGGTTAACTAACACTAAGTTTTAAACAGGGCACTGGTCAGCTTTTCCAGTCACTATTGGTATGTTACTGCATTGTTTAGTCAACTTCAGCTTGGCATATTTTCCCTAAGCTCTCATTGTAGGAGAGACAGGAGGAGGAGATCCATACACCATCTACCAAGGGCTTAGAGAAGACCGATTGTGGAGTTGGGCAAAAAATAACTATGAGGTAAGGCTGCTACAAAGAATAAAGTAAGATCATTCACATAAGTCATGAGATCATAGAATCAGAGCTGGAAAGGACCTTAGAGATGAATAATAATAATAACCAACATTTATATAGAGCTTACTATTTGCTGGGCATTGTGCTAATTGCTTTATAATTATTATCTCCCTTGATTCTCACACAATACCAAGAGGTAGCTACTGTTATTATTCCTATTTTACAAATGAGGAAACTTGAGGCAAACAGGTTAAGTGACTTGCCCAGGGTTACATAGCTAGGAAGTGTCTGAAGCTGAATCTGAATTCAGTTCTTCCTGACTCAGGGTGGTACACTATTCACCATGTCACCTAGATGCTCCATAAATCCAATTCCTTCATTTTACAAACTGGGCAACATTCTCTGTGCCTCGAGGGAAAAATCTTACCCAAGGTCACACATCAAGGGGGCATAATTAACAGCCTTTTTTTTTTTTTTTTTTTTTTGGTGGGGATGTTACCTTTTAAAAAATATTCATTTTGAACTTAAATCAAAAAGATAAAAAAAGAACATTTTCATGTACACAGCACAACATAAAAAGAAGATTCAATATAAAACCATAAATTTCCATTTAATATTGTTTACTTTTTGGAAAAACTACACAATAAATACTATACTTCATTTTAAAAGCTACTCTGCTTTTCTGTGCTTTCTTTTAAGTTTTCTTTTGTTCTTTGCTGTGCACTTTTTTTTTTTTTTGCAGGGCAATGGGGGTTAAGTTGACTTGCCCAGGGTCACAAAGCTAGTAAGTGTCAAGTGTCTGAGGCTGGATTTGAACTCAGGTACTCCTGAATCCAGGGCCGGTGCTTTAGCCACTGCACAGCCTAGCTGTCCCCTGCCATGCACTTTTAATTTTTTCCCCCTCCCTTCCCACCCTGCCCTAGAGAAGGCTACCAATAGACACAAATATGTATACGTTTCTAAAACCATACTATATTATTCTATTTATCAGTTCTTTCCTTGGATGTGGATAGTATTTTCCTTCATAACTCATTTGTAGTTGGTTTAAGTATTTGTAATACTTAAAATGACTTAGTTGTTCAAAGTTGTTCTTAGACAATATTGATGTTCCTGTGTACAACATTCTCTTGGTTTTTTACTCATTTTACTTTTCATTATTCATGAAAAATTATCCATGTTTTTCTAAAATCAACCAGCTCATCATTTCTTATAGCACAGTAATATTCCATCACAATCATATACCAAGATGTGTTTAGCCATTTCCCAATTGACAGGCATCCCCTCAATTTTCTGTTCTTTGCCACCACAGAGAACTGTTATAAATATTTTAGAACATATAAGTTCTTTTTCTTTCTTCCTAATCTACTTGGGGAACAGACCTAATAGTGGTATTTCTGGATCAAAGTGTATAGGTAGTTTAATAAGGGGCATATTTCCAGATTGGTCTCCAAAATGGTTGGATCAGTTCATAGTTCCAACAATGGTGAATTATGGTCCAATTTTTCCACATCCTCTCCAACATTTGTTGCTTTCCCTTTCTATCATTTTAGCCAGTCTAATAGGTGTAAGTTGATAGCTCAAAGTTGTTTTAATTTTTTATTTCTCAAATCAATAGTGATTTAGAGCATTTTTCTTATGTTTATAAATAGTTTTGGTTTTTATTTTTTCATCAAAAAACTGTTGGTTCATATCCTTTGACCATTTATTAGTTGAGGAATGACTCATATAGATTTGCAAAAGTCCTTTATATATTTGAGATATGAGACTATTATCTGTCTATAAAGATTTTGGCTAAATTGTACAAAACCTTTTAAATTCAGTGTAATTGAAATTATCCATTTCATACCTCACAATACTCTCTATCTCTTGTTTATTCATAAATTGCTCTCTTATCTATAAGTCTTATAGGTAATATGTTCCATGTTCTTCTAATTTTCTTATGATATCTCTATTTATATCTAGGTCATATATCCATTTTGACCTTATTGTGGTAAATTGTATAAGATAATTGGCCTATGCCTAATTTCTGCTAAACTGCTTTCCAGCTTTCCCAACAATTTTTGCCAAATATTGAATTCTTATCCCCAAAGTATACATCTTTACATTTGTCCAACACAAGGTTACTATAATCAATTGCTGCTGTGTATTGCATGTCTACTCTTTTCCACTGATCTACCTTTCTATCTCTTAGCCAGTACTGGACAGTTCTGATAATTACTATCTTATAATATAGTTTAAGATCTGATACTTCTAAACCATTTTCCTTTATATTTTTGATTAATTCCTTTGATTTCGTGACCTTTTGTTTTTCCAAATGAATTCATTATTATTTTTTCTAGCTTGGTAAAATAATTTTTTGGGGTAATTTAATTGGGAGGGGATGTTACCTTTTTTTTGGGGGGGGCAGGGCAATGGGGTTAAGTGACTTGCCCAGGGTCACATAGCTAGTAAGTGTCAAGTGTCTGAGGACGGATTTGAACTCAGGTCTTCCTGAATCCAGGGCTGGCGCTTTATCCACTGTGCCACCTAGCTGCCCCTGGGATGTTACATTTTAAAAAAAATTGTGTAAATATAGTCACTTTAAGCTTCTTCGTTGGGATGCCCAGAGAAATACAGTAGACATATAAGTAGTAAGTGCTAGAGCTGTGATTTGAACCCAGGTCTTCTGACCCCAAATCTAGTAGTACTCTTTGTGCCATACTATGTGAGGCATTTGGGGAGGATTATCTGCCATTTTTGCTTGTCCATATTTATCACTCTCCATTATCATAGATGACCAAAACAATGAAATCCTTTGCTTTTAATCAGCAACCTTGTCTATCAGAGTTCTCTAATCTGTTCTGTCATGGGTTAGCCAAGAGATGAGCTCTTGGTTAGCCAAATGAAGTACTCCCTACCCCAAATCCCCTGAAATCAGACCTTCCACTTTGGATCCACCAAACACCTTGGATTCAACCCATATCCGCTTCTCTACCTTGCAGGTTTTAGTAGATTAGGTTACTAATCTTTAGGGGTGGCTAAAAGACTCTGAAGGGATGCTGTTGGTCTCAGGACATGCTCACTTGATTGCATGGCAACACCTGGGGCTGAGTCTACTAACATGAGGCCACATGTCCAGGGGTTAGTTCCACAGTGTCATAGTCCCAGAACCTGATTCTGACAAAGGCTTGGGGATTTCAGGGAAGCATACCGAAGCAGCTATGTGGTGTAGTAGTTAGAGCACTGGGCCTGAAGTCAGGAAACCTGGCCTCAGACACTGCTCAGGCAAGTCATTAACTTTTGTGTGCCTCAGTTTTTCAATTATAACATGAGGATAATAACAACACCTACTTCTCAGAGTTATTGTGAGGATCAAATGATGTGATATTTATAGTGTTTGACTATTTCCCTGGTCAAATCTGATCTTGAGGCCTATATTCAGTTCTGGGCATTAAATAAAATGAAATATTTTATTGATATCTTGTGCCCTTCCCAGAGCACCAACCTTCATAATAAAGAAATAGAAAAAATGAGGAAAACATTTAGAAAATGAACCACAGTTTTGAAAAAAATTCTGACACTATATACAGTATTCCACAATCATAGTTCCCCACCTCTTCAGAGAAACAGAGGGAGGTGGGTACCCCATGGCACGAGAATAGGAGAACATGCCGAACAAAGGCTGGTGGATGGAAATCATGCTATTTGGCCCAGAGAAGGGAAGAATTGGTGGGGGTGGGAAACAGGATAGCAGTCTTTAAATATTGTCTTGTGGAAGAGGGATTACCTTTGCTCTTTTTGGGTTCCAGAGGGCAGAATCAGAGGCAATTAGAGTTATCCCAAAGTGGAATTCATTGTCTTAGGAGGTAATGGATTCTTCTCTTGGAGGGCTGAATCCAGTGAACATATAGACATAAGACACATCTGGGAGAGAGTCCCAGGAGGTAGCAGGCAGAATTCCAGATGCTTCTAGTGAAGAGATTCAGAATTGGAAGGGATCTCAGAAGTGAACTAGTCTTACCTCTATCAAAACCAGAGTCCTTTATATAATATCCCCCAAAGGGAAGGGAACATAGATTTAAGAGCCTACTAAGTGCCAAGCACTAAGCGAAATGCTTCACAAATATCTCATTTGATCCTCACAAAAACCATAGGAGGTAGATACTATTATTACCTCTATTTTACAAACAAGGGAATTTAGACAGATAGCAGTCAAGTGACTTGCATGGGCTCACACAGCTAGGAAATGCCTAAGGCCAGATTTGAACTAAGGTGTCCCTGATAGCAGTGGCAGAGCTCCACCCACTGTGCCAGCTAGACTCCAGTGTCCATTTGAAGAAGAGATGGCTAACTTCTCCCATCCCAAGGCAGCCCATTCCATTTTGAGCCAGTTCTAATTGTGAGAAAGCTTTTCATTAAAAAGGTATAAGAAATTGTCTTTCTCTGTCTTCTCTGAATTGCATCCAGTTTGCATTTTATAGCTTTGAAGAGTTGCCTAGAGCCTAGTTTCTGAAACTGTGACCCCATATGGGGTTGCATAACTTACTGTGAGGGTCATGAAAAATTTGGTAATAGTAAAACATTATGTATACCTATATATACCTACATACCAGGGGCACATAAAAATATCTCTGGTGAAAAGGGGTTGAGAGTGGAAAAAGTTTAAGAAGCCCTGGCTTAGAGCACTAGGAAGGTAAATTACTTTCCTGGGGTCAAACAGTCAGTATGTCAGACGCAGGATTTGAACCCAGGTCTTGTTCTCCGGCTCTCTATCCAATACACAATTCTGTTTCTTAGGTTCAGGACAGCAATAGTGATACTTATATTTGTAGATGATCTAAAAATCTGTGTGATTGCTCCTATAATCTGCCTTTCTTTCACCATCTTTCACCAAAAGTAGAAGAGAGCTGCTGAAGACCATTTAAAATTTGATCTGTTTCATGGGTTACCATGACCAAACAATTCATCCCCTTGGGACCATGTTGCTGGTGATGTCTCTCTATACTTAGCCAGATTGATTCTTGAACAAGCATGTTGAAAGCATTTGGTACATGCTTTTATTATATATCTTTCAAGAAGTCACTTGACTCTTGAGCGGGGGGGGGGGGGGGCGGCGGGGCTCATTTTCCATAGGTGTAAAATGAGGGGGTTGAATTTCATAACCTCTCAAAGTAATTTTTTCAACTCTAAATTTTGTCCTTGGTATAGATTCTCTTTATTACTTCCCTGGAAGTGGCCTCCTTTCAAATATTTCCTTTTTTATTATATCCCTCTGACAATTCATCCTCTTCATGCTATTCCCCTAACTCTGGTTTAGGTAGTTTTAACATCCAAATCTCTTACCATTTGCCTCTTATTCTGGGCTGGAGGAGAAATATATTTTTTTTTTTTAGGAAAACCAGAATCTTCTCAACATACCACAATGGTGGCATGGTCTGGGTTAGCAATGAGAAGCAATCACAGAGCCCAGAAAGGTTAGAGCTGGAAGGGAACTTAGAGATAATCAGAGAAAAGTAAAGACACAAGGAGACATCTTACAATGTCTCAGAAATCTTATCATAGGGAGAGGATTGTGGAGGAGGAACATGAGCAACATAGTTGGTAACTGTGGGTTCTGCTGCTGTTTGCACCCAGCATTTGGCAGGAAGCTGCTAATTGCCAATCAAAGGCAGTTGAACAAACTAGCCTCATCTGGAAGAAAAGACAGAAGACTATTTTAAATAAATAAAACAGTTTGCTTCTGGAATTGTCCACCAACAAGAATGACAGAGGATTGAGGATCTCACTAGTGTGGAGAGCAAGGGGAATTTTGCATTGAATAGTGTATGCGATATTTATCTTTATGACATTATCGAATAACTGCTATCTATGCTTAAAGTGCAGGTCTACATCTTAGAAGGAGAGATAAAAGGGTCTGAGGAAGGTCTTTTTACTCAAAAATGGAAGAAGGGCTTCAAACTACAAACAAAAAAGACAAAAGATCAGAAGGGACGTAAGGGAAGTCTGACCTGTTAGGACATTGGAGGGTGAAAGAATGTCTTACAAAGTGGGAAGGGAAGAAGAACAGGGGTGTGTTGGAGCTTGCTTGTTCTGGCCTGAAAGAGTTGATTGTTTCAGTCTGAACCTCAGAAATTGGCAAATACTACAGGGCTTGATTTATTGTTTTGGTGATTGTCTAGACTTAAGAAATTGATGGAGGAAATGTTAATAATGCAGATTGAACTTAAATGTATGCCATACCTATTTTTTTCAAAGGAGAGCTGGTTGTTAAACATTTATCAGCACACCACTGGAGAAGATCAACTACTAAACTTTTGAGCAAGAGATATGAGGCTTTCCCATAAATGGGCCAGCTGGACTCTCTGAGAAGGAAGTAGCTACTTTAAAAATACATTTTAATTTTAAAAATTAGCAAAATCTATTTTCCTCTTCTTCCCACACCCAGCTTCATTGGAAAACATAAAAACAAAATCTTTTCAACAAATATACAGAGTTAAAAACATTTTCAAAAAACATTTCAATCAATACCTTGAGTCTATCACCTCTCTGTCAAGTGATGTATAGCATGTTTCATCATGCGTCTTCTGGAATCATGGTTGGTTATTATATCAATTAGAGTTCTCAAGTCTTTAAAAGCTATTTGTCTTTACAATTTTCTTTTATTACATAAAGTATTCTCCTAGTTCTTCTCATCTCACTTTGTATCAGTTCACACAAGTCTTCCTAAGTTTCTCTGAAACCATCCCCGTAATTTCTTAAAGTATTAATTACATAATTTTCATATACATAACTTATTCATTCATACTTTAATTTGTGTGTGCCCACTTAGTTTCTGCTTCTTAGCCACAATGAAAAAAACTGCTATAAGTATTTCTATACCTATAGGACCTTTTCCTCTTTTTTTGATCTCTTTGGGACATTGATCTAGTAATGGTAGTGCTGAGTCAAAGGGTACATATAGTTTAGTAACTTTTTGTTTATAGTTCTAAACTGATTTCCAGATTGGCTTTACTGATTCACAGTTTCACTTACATTAATGTGCTTGATTTCCCATAGTCCCTCTAGCTTTGTCATTTTTCTTTTTTATCAACTTTGTCAATCTGACTGGTGTGAGGTAGAACCTCAGAGTTACTTTAATTTACTTTTCTCTAATTATTTATAATTGGAACCATTTAAAATGATGTTGTCCTATCAGGGTGGCAAATATAACAACAAAGGAAAACACTGGATGTTGGAGGGGATGTAGAAAAACTGGGACACTAATCCACTGTTGGTAGAGTTGTGAACTGATCCAACCTTTCTGGAGAGCAATTTGGAATTACTTCCAAAGGGCTATAAAACTGTGCATACCCTTTGATCCAGCAATACCACTGCTAGGTTTATATCCCAAAGATATCCCCCAAAAGAGAAAAAGACCTATTTGTACAAAAATATTTCTAGCAGGTCTTTTTGTAGTGGCTAACAATTAGAAATCAAAGGAATGTCCATCAATTGGGGAATGGCTAAACAAGCTGCGGCATATGATTGTGATGAAGTATTATTGTGCTATAAGAAATGACAAACCAGATGATTTCAGAAAGGCCTGGAAAGACTTATATGAACTTATATGAAGTGAGCAGAACCAGGAGAACATTGTGCACAGTAACAACAATATTGTTTGATGAAGAATTGTGAATGACTTAACCATTCTCAGCAATATGATGATCTAAGACAATCCTAAAGAACTAATGATGAAGCATACTATCCACCTCCAAAGAAGGAACTGATATTGATTGAACACAGACTGAATGAAGCATGCTATTTTTCACTTAGATTTTTTTCCTTTATTGAAGTTTTCTTATACAAAATGACTGACATGGTAATGTTTTACATAATTACACATATATAATCAATATTGATTGCTTACTGCCTCAGGGAGGGGGCAGAGGAGGGAGGGATAGAATTTGGAACTCAAAACTTTAAATAAAATATTTATTATTATTAAAAAAATAAAATATGATGTTGATTGGTTGGGTTACTTCCCTTGAGAAGTTTCTATTCATATCTTTTGACAATTTATCATTTAGGGAATGGTTCTTATACATTTGAATCAGTTCCTTATATATTTTATAAATGGGACCTTTATTAGAGAAACACTGCAAAACTTTTCTTCTAATTTTAGTTTTATTGCCTTTGTGCAAATCCTTTTAATTTTGTGTAATCAAAATTGTCTCTTTTATCTTCTGTGATTTTCCTTATATTTTGCTTGATTATGAACTCTTCCTTTATTCATAGATCTGAAGGACAATATCTTCCTTGCTCCTCTAATTTATAAAATACTTTGTGTCTAAGTCATATACCCATGGAGAGTTTATATTAGTATATTACATGAGAAGTTAATTTATATCCAGTTTTTAACATAATGCTTTTCAGTTTTCCCAGTATTTTTTGTCAAATCATGAATTCATACCTCAGTAGTTGGAGTCTTTTGGTTTATCCACCTGTAGGTCATGTTGCATGTTATGTACCAATCTGTTCCACTAATCAACCTTTCTATTTCTTACCTAGCACTAAATCATTTTTGTGATTACTACTTTGTAGTATAGTTTGAGATCTGTACTGCTATGCCTCCTTCCTTCCTACTTTTTCTTTTCATTTTTCTCTTAAGATGTTTGACCTTTTGTTCCTCCAGAAGAATTTTTCAGGATTGCATTTTATTATTATTTTTCGTACTCTATAAAATAATTAATTGGTAGATGATTGGTACCAGAATTCAATAAGTAAATTAACTTAGGTAGCATTGTCATTTTTATTATATTGTCTCAGTCTACCCATGAGTAATTAATATTTTTCTTATTATTTATGTCTCTCTTTATTTGTATAAAGAATTGTAGTTGTATTTCATATAGTTCCCATTTGTGACTTGGTGAGTATATTTCCTAGTATTTTCTATATTCTATAGTTATTTTAAATGGAATTTCTTTTTCTGGTCTATTCCTGCTCTGTTTTGTTGGTAATATACAGAAATGTTGATGACTTATGTGGGTTTATTTTATGGCCTGTAACTTTGTAGAAGTTATTACTTGTTTTAATGAATAATTGATTGACACTTTAGGGTTCTCTAAATAAACAAATGTATCATCTGCAAAAGTGATACTTTTGTTTCTTTTTTGCCTCTTCTTATTCTGTCAGTTTTATTTGCTATAGCTAGCATTTCTTGTGCTTTATCAATATTGAGTATCTAGTAAAGGCTGGCTCTTGGTTTTAAAGAGATACTACATATTTCATTAAGAAAAGATCCATTCATTCTTATGTTTCCTAATTTTGTTAAAAAAAATAGGAATGGATGTTGTATCTTGTTAAAAACTTTTTTCTTGCATATGTTTATGTAATCAAATTATTTTTGTTGTTTTTGTTATCATCTTATATTGCTTGTTTTCCTAATATTGAACCATTGAAATGCATTCCAAGTATAAATATAACTTGGTCATAGCTCGTAATCTTTGTGAGTTATTGCTGAAGTCTCCTCGATAATATTTTATTTAAAATGCTTGGATTAGTGTTCATTAGGGATATTAGTCTATAGTTTTCATTCTCTATTTTGACTCTAATTGGTTTAGGTACCAAGAGCATATTTGTGCTATGGAAAGAATTTGGTAGGATCCTTTCTTTTCTTACTTTCTCCCCCAGTCAGCTTTTATAATATTCAAATTAATTTTTATTTGAATATTTGATAGAATTCACTTGTCAATTCATGTGGTCTTTCCCCCTACCCCCTTCACAATACACTTTGGGAGCTCATTTGCGATTTGTTCAATTTCTTTTTTTGAAATTAGGTTATTTTATGCCTCCATTTATTTATTTTTTGTTTGTTTGTTTTGTTTTGTTTTGTTTTTGCGGGGCAATGGGGTTAAGTGACTTGCTCAGGGTCACACAGCTGGTAAGTGTCAAGTGTCTGAGGCCAGATTTGAACTCAGGTACTCCTGAATCCAGGGCCGGTGCTTTATCCACTGCGCCACCTAGCCACCCCTATGCCTCTATTTATTATTCTGTTAATTTGGGCATTTTATATTTTTATAAAAATGCATCCATTTCATTTAAAGAGTTTATTTAACATGTAATTGGCTAAAGGTTTCTAATAATTTCCTTGATTTTTCTCTTCATTTGTTGTTAATTCTCTTTCTTCCCTTTTAACACTGGTCATTTTATTTTCCAGGGACGCAGACCTCCTTGATCTCAACACTGAGCATTCTTTCTGGCTTTCCCCTATGCCTGAGATGCTCTCATTCCTCACTTCCTTCGCCTGGCTTCCCTGGATTCCTTTGTTTTTTGTGTCTGTTTTTTTGGTGGGGCAATGAGGATTAAGTGACTTGCCCAGGGTCACACAGCTAGTAAGTGTCAAGTGTCTGAAGCCGGATTTGAACTTAGGTCCTCCTGAATCCAGGGCTGGTGCTTTATCCACTGCACCACCTAGCTGCCCCCAGATTCCTTCAAGTTTTAGCTAAAGTCTCATCTTCTGCAAGAAGCTTTTCCTTAAGTCTTCCTTAATCTTAATGTGCCTTCCTTCTGGCATTATTCCCAATATATTTTGTATATATCTTATTTCTACATAGCTGTGTGCATGATGTCATCTTCATTAGACTATGAGGTGCTTGAAAGCAGGGACTGGAGGTTTCCCCCCTCCCCTCTTTCTTTGTAACCACAGAACTTGGCATTGTGCCCGTCACATTGTGCTCAATTTTTAAAAATTGTAAAAAAAAAAATCAAATTAGCTATTGAATTTTCAAAAATGTTCCTGGTTTTATTTAATTCAATCACCCCAAATTTGTTGGTCTCTTTTATTTTAAATTTTTAAATTTTGGTATTTAACTTTTTTTGGTTTTCTAGGTTTTTAAAAAAAGTTTCTTATTCAAATTGTTGATTTATTCATTCTCTCTTCTAGAAGTATACATTTCCTCCTAAAGATTGCTTGGGCTACAGTACAAAAATTTTGGCAAGTTGTAGCATTGTTGTCACTATCTTTAATAAAATCACCTATTGTTTCTTTGTTTTTTTTTTCTTTGACCTACCAGTTCTTTAGTGTATTTATTCCCCCCCTTTCCTTTTTTCTTTTTAAAAAATTAAGATCATCAAAAAATTACAAAACAATTTCCATATCCTCTGTCTTAGGTGACTTCTTTTATGACCCCTGATGATATTAGGGTTCTGAGAAGACATTTGTATCATCTATTAGAATGTAAACAATTCATTCTTTTCTTCTGGATTCTCCTCTGACTTCTTTACTATATCTTAGCAGCCTTCTCACCCTAAAAGATGCCTCTGACCCTGCACCCTTCTCACTTTGGAAGATACCTCTTCTGTGGCCTCTTCATAGCCTCCATTTGAGGAAGTGTCCCACCCATCTATGCTCACCCCCTTCACTCCTCCCCAATGTAAGCTTCTCAAGGGCTTTCTTTTTGTGTGTAATTGTATTCCTTGCACAATGCCTGGCATGCAGTAAGGGCTTAATAAATGTTCTATCTATCTATCTATCTATCTATCTATCTATCTATCTATCTATCTATCTATCTATCTATCTATCTATCTATCTATCATCTATCTAATCTTTTAATCTCTTCTTGTTTAGTTGCTTATGATTGTTTGTAATCACTGTTTTATATTTCTCTTGACTCCTTGGTTTGTATTTCCAAGTTTTGACTAAGCTCTGCTCTTTACATCAGAAATGTTTAAAAGTTCCTCGTTTTATTAAAATCCATTTTTCTTTCTGTAGAATTATACTGTTTTGCTAAGTAAATTATTCTGGATTGTAATTATCATTTATGTCATATCATTTATATAGCACTTTACAGCTTACAGTCTGCTTTTATATATTAGCTCATTTGATTCTTATAGCAAAGCCATGGAGTACATAGAAGTTTTTACAGATGGGGAAATTGAGGCAAGGGTAATGGACTTGCACAGGATCAAACACCTAGCAAGTAGCCAAGTAGAACACAAGTTTTCACTTCAAATCAGGTGCTTCATCTACCATACCATTTATCCCAGGGGAAAATTCTGTTTTTGTGTAAGTGTAGCGAGACCTCAAGGCTTTTTTGTTTTTGTTTTTTTTAGGCAATTGGGGTTAAGTGACTTGCCCAAGGTCACACAGCTAGTAAGTGTTAAGTGTCTGAGGCTGGATTTGAGCTCAGGTACTCCTGACTCCAGGGCTGGTGCTCTATCCACTGCACCACCTAGCTGCCCCTCAAGGCTTTTTAATAACTAAAACAGAGCAGCAAAGTTAGGGTTTTTGTTTTGCTATTGATAGCCATGCATGATAAAAGCAGGGATGTGGGTCTAGAGGATTGGATGACAATGACCTTGTCCCCTTCATTCAGTTTTGTTTTTTTTTTTTTCTGAGTCAAATTTATTTGCTTGCCAAACTGGAGAAAATCTTGGGTGTGAAGTGGGCTTTATAGCAAAGTCCTCAAAACAGGCTGTGCTGGCCCATGGCCTCTAGCTATAGCCAAAGAGATGCCAGCCTGCCCTTATCAAGGAGAAGCATTCTAGTCATTTCCTCTAGAAGTCCGGGGCTGAAATGGCCACCTTGTAAGACATGAGGAGATGAAACCCAGAAGCTGGTATTTGTGAGCAATGTGCAGCAGGGACTCTGATAACAGTGGAGTATGGCTGAGAACAGTGTGATGACATCACCAAAGAACATCAGCAGCCCTGTAGGTTTGGAGGTTCAAATATTTCCAAGTCTACACCCTCCACATGAATTCTCTAGCCACAAGACCACTGGATTTGGGCAAGTTATTTTCCCTTATAAAGCCCAATACTCATACCATTTATCTCATAGAATTGCTACAGAAAGAGCATTGTTCAAATCTTCCAGTTTACCATATTAAATAGAGATGATTATTTTAAAAATAGATTTTATTGATATCTTTTAAACATTGTCTATATTTCCCCCCTGTATTTGACTTCTTC